>NC_091283.1:73618743-74243743 GCF_032444005.1 Ranitomeya imitator | reverse complement strand
TCCGCAAACCTAGGAGTGCATTGATCTGCTTACTTTCCGCATGGGCCTATGCACACCATGAGGGAAGTAAGCAGATTATGTGCGGTTGGTACCCAGGGTGGAGGAGAGGAGACTCTGCTCCACGGACTGGGCACCATATAATTAGTAAAAAAAAAGAATTAAAATAAAAAATAGTGATATACTCACCCTCTGATGCCCCCAGGAGTGTTCCCGCCTCTCCGGTGCATGCTGCCGGTTCCGTTCCTTTAGATGGCCTGCGTGAAGGACCTGCGATGACGTCGCGGTCTTGTGATTGGTCGCGTGACTGCTCATGTGACCGCTCACGCGACCAATCACAAGCCGCGACGTCATCGAAGGTCCTTCACACACAAACCATCTATAGGAACGGACGCCGCCGACGAGATCGGCTGTCTGCAGGTAAGTATAACCATTTTTTTTATTTTTTTATTATTTTTAAACATTCTATCTTTTACTATTGATGCTGCATAGGCAGCATCTATAGTAAAAAGTTGGTCACACTTGTCAAACACTATGTTTGACAACTGTGACCAACCTGTCAGTCAGTTTTCCAAGTGATGCTACAGATCGCTTGGAAAACTTTAGCATTCTGCAAGCTAATTACGCTTGCAGAATGCTAAAAAAAAGCGAAAAAAACTGAAAAAAAAAACGCAAAAAAAATGCGGATTTCTTGCTGAAAATTTCCGGTTTTCTTCAGGAAATTTCTGCAAGAAATCCGGACGTGTGCACATACCCTTAGAGTCCCCCTTACACTTTACACTAATGTCAGCCAAACCCACTTATATTGACAGGATGCTGGCCAATTGATGGTAGAGAGAGATGTCGATCGCTCATGTCTGATTATGGGCTGCTGATCACATTGTGCTCCCGGAGATAAGTTGTCGTCTGACGTATCAGTCAGCAGATTTCTCACAAAGAACACAAGGGCACTCGTCTGAACGAGCACTCCTGTGTATGAAAGAGTCAGCTGAGATGTCTGTTGGACAAACGATTCCTCAGTTGACAGCCATGTAAAGTGTATGGCCAGCTTTACGTGCACCGATGGTATAGCCCTATGGTTTACAGAACTTTTAAACCACTACAGGCAAAACTAAGTATTACACTGTGGCTATAGGACCGTGTGAACTGTTTGTGTGATGCATGATGTGCCGGGTCCACCACTGTACAGCTAGCTACTCTCCGACCAACATAATCGGCAAAATTATGTATATTATTTGTATGGCCAGCTGTGATTGCAGCCATTACTTGGCCTATAGGACAGTTATCCATGTCACTGCAAACTCTATTGCTGACTTCATATGAGGTTTTAGGATGGTAGAGAAGGTACATGTCTCTTAAAGCTTTCTTACATATCTTGACCAACAACTTCACTAGTGAGGATCAGGCATATATTGAAAACCCACATCATGGGATATTGCTCCAAGTATACCAATCCAATATCAATAATGTTTTGGGAAGCTCTAATGTTTTAGATCACATATTTGATACATGCAGATTTCCTAAAAAAAATCTTAAAACTTTATATTGGGATTCAAAAAAAATTTTTTTTTTTAAACTTTTTTTTTGCAAGAAAACCTGACTTTACATCTTACCAAAAATAAAAATGTTCTGCTGAGCTATGTTTCCACCAGAGAAGTTTGTGTATTTGAGACTTAAAGGAAAGCTAGCATCAGAAAATTATCAGTTGATTTAAAATCAGTTTTTTTTGTGTTAAATGTATATTTTAAAAATTTTGGGTAATTTTTTTTTACATATCACAATCTGTATAAAAAAACATAGAAATCTCATAGAAATACTTTTTTCAATTCATAGCTCCTTTTGTTTCAGGAAACAACATATGTACATAGCTGTAATACCCTATCTTTTATATGGAAGCATGTAGTATCACTCTGTAAAAGTCCATGTGATGGGAGGGGGAGCAGAGTCAACCGTGGCATCATCTATTGTGATTTATGGATCCTGTATTATCAGCTGTGTATGTAGCAATGATCTTGCCTCTGATGATAAGGAGCCTGCTGAAAACTCTTCCAGAAAGGACATGAAGTGGGAGTCTAACATAGCCCCAGTGGTCAGTGTGAAAATTGTAAAATCACTATATATATTTTTTCCAATACAAATCGTTGTAAAGAAAAGTGAAAATTTTTTTATTTTAATACATGTAACACAAAAGAGAGATTTAAGGGATAGGTCATTTTCTGATAATGCTTTAGCTATCTGCAGTTTTAGACAAGGGTTTGTGCTGTCATTTTATATCTGAAATTGGTGAAAATTTCAACTTCTCAAATGACCACTGAGGGCAGATTCTACTGACATATCATGTAACCTCAAAGGAGCAATGGAAAGAGCAAATCAAATCCGACCACTCTCTCTGTTAAAAATTGACATGTAGGGATATATAACCTCTTACCTCCTCCTGCAAAAGCAGATGGAGATGAGTCAATCCTCACATCCTCCCCAGGCTGGTGCGTGATCTCAGTGTGATTCTTCCTTGCTCTGAAGGTCATTACTCCTTCTCATCATCACAACCGTCTTGGTCTGTACATAGGGTCATCATTTGAAGTTGTCATTGTATAAACTTTTTTTTTTTTTTCAGTGAAATAGAACCTTTGAAGTAATGTATTAATTCATTTGGAAAAATCTAAAAATTCTTCATTTTTTATTTTATTACTGTATTATGTCTTTCTTTCAATATGTTAATCCTTCTATATTATTTCTAAACACACTTTTTCGGTGATTACTTTGTATCTCTGTTCATACTGAACACACACACACACAAATGATACACCATTTGAAAGGTAAACTTGCCCCCTTCAGCAAGAAAATAGCCAAACTAATCACACATCCACGATGTGATCACAAAATACAGTTTAAATATTAATTTTCATAAACCTGCAGTAAGGAAAAATGACCTGCAGGTGGCACCACACTACCCCAAAGCACACTACCACAAAACTGCTTACAGACATCACAAACAAATCCTAACATTTGCCTTGGGGGCTTTCAAACTTACCGAACTCCTTGCCCAGCCGATTTCAGGCACATTGGAGGATTGCACTCTTCACTGCAGGTGAGTCACATATGCAAACACATTTGTAAACGTGCACTGCTTTTTCAGTGATTACTTCGCCCCCACACACAAATAATATGCCATTTGAAAGGTAAACTTGCCCCCTTCAGCAAGAAAAGACACAAACAAACCACATATTCATGATTTGATCAATAAATACAGTTTAAGCATTCATTTTCAAAAACCTGCAGAAAAAAAAACAATAACCACACAGACATTTTTTTAGCCTCTACTTATCAAACCAATTTATTGTATTACCAATCTACATATATAAATACCTGTGTTCATCATCTCATTAAATACATTAACATTTGACCAGTTTGATTTTCCTGAAATTGCCTGCGCCCCCGACAACCAATGTGTGAACATTTTGCACGGGCCAACTAGTATTTACAATAATACATTTAGGATTTATTCTGGTCTACTGTTTTGAGGTTCCTACCTTTATAACCCTAGTAAAAAAAAATTGAAAAATTCATCATGAGATATGAGTCATACTTGGTGGATTCCCCTAGGTAGAAGAAATAATTGGCTGAGGACCCCTCCCCATTAGCAGAGTTATAACTATTGGAAATCTTCAGGCAGATCCTTCTGATGACAATAGGACCTATTGAGTGACACATAATTTAACAATTTAAACAAGAGGGATCAGCTTGCAAGAGCTTACAATCTATAGGGAAGATAGGGGAGACACAAAAGGCTTCTGAGTGCATGGAAGGTGAGGGAACATAGGCCAGATTTTGAGGAAATTTAGGAATGGAAAATGGAGAAGAGTTAGATTAGTGAGGTGATGGGATAAGCCTTTGATGGGGCGCTAAGGTTTGATTAAATGTGGCATTTTGCATTTTTGCTGCATACGCAGTGTTTTACAGAGCCAGCATAATAGATGAGATTTCTAAAATCTCATTCATACACTGGGCTTTATGTCTGCACATATTTTGAGCTTTGCTTTTGCTGAGATTCAGCATGTCAATTCTTTCAGTGTTTTTGCAACAGGAATAGTCACCTTGTCTTGGCTTGTGGGCTCTCACAAATTTGTGCATTTGGTACCTCCATTTTGGAAGCATTATTCTGTATGGCAGTGATGCAGTTTACATTTTATATATTCAATGTTGACATATATTTTATTACTGGAAGCATCTAGATTAAATCAGAGGGTGGTGGAAACCCCCCAAGCTATTGCCCTTTTTGGCCATTCTAAAATAAGACCCTGCTTTTACTAAGGTTTATTCATTAGTTGGGACAATTAATTTTCATTATATATAAGCCCAGGGCTCTCAGCCACTTAATGGCTCTCACCACCAAATTGCCTAAATCCTTCTCAGACAATGTCAACGTATCACTAGGATATTTAATTACTTTATGATTTATGATCCCCAGCAATGAATGACATTCAGCTTTTTTTTTGAGAATTGCATTACCGTTGTTGCTTTTTTGCCCTTCACAACATCTTCTTATCATTGGCTATGAAGGGAACTGGACTGGAGTGCAAGGAAAATTTAGAAGGGGATACAATGGTGCTCTCCCTACATTCTCAAGATGTAAGGGTCCTAAAGGTTGGAGCCCAAATGATCATTAGATAATGGCATATCCCTGCAATACACCATCTTTTATGAGATAAGAAAATCTCTTTAAATATGAATCTTCAGAATGTATCGGGGTAGTATAACTGAGTAATATTTTGGGCAGTGCGGTGGCACAGTGGTTAGCACTGTTGCTTTGCAACTCTGGAGTCCTGGGTTCAAATCCCGCAAAGGACAACATCTGCAAGGAGTTTGTATGTACTCCCAGTGTTTGCGTGGGTTTTCCTCCAGTTTCCTCACACACTACAAAGACATATTGATAGGGAATCTAGATTGTGAGCCCCAATGGGGACTGTCATAATGTCTGAAAAGCACTGTAGATTTAATGGCATTATATAAGCAAAGCATAATAAATAAATAATATTTTGTTTTTTTGCATAAAAACATCAACTGGGATCTGCTGTTGATCACAGTTGAAAACGTTTTTTTATTTAGTCCCTATTAGTGTTTTCTTTATTGCTGATCACAGCTATATCCGTGTTGTGAAAGCGAGCTGTTGAATAAAAGCTGCATAATCTAATAGAAACCTAAATAGTTTATTAGAAACCACAAATATAAATAAAGCCATCTGCTGTAACCAAACCTCAGGAAGATATTTTGGGAATCAGAGCCAGCGTTTCTTTGTTTCTTTTGGACATTGCGAACCTTAAAACTCAAATACCTGTCCTGTGGCCAGGAAGCATAATCCTTTGATACTACATACATCACTTCTGTCATGATGCATGTCCTGTGTGTATGAAAGTAATGCTTTATCTTGCTGCTTGAGCTGCATTGTTAGGCTCCAAACTGTACGTTTCGCAAGTCTGTCCAGAGAGAGCTCATGTGTCTGCTTAAGATTCTTTTCCACTTCTTGTAACTCCAACATCCTTCTTCGAATGTCCAAGAAGGGCTGTCTAGGGGCAGAGAGAATGAACAGAGACATCCATCAGCTGTGTCCTCCTACACCCTTCAACCTCATTACGTATCATTAGCATGTCTCATGTTAAGAATCATGTCTTTGTTGCTGGGTGCTCACATTTCTATAAATATATATATGGAATGTTATGCTCATTTTAAAAATTGATCCGGGTCTAACACGATCATATTTCAGTTGTGTATGATAGTCGAGATATTCATCTTGCAGAAGGAACAAACTCCCACTGTTCCTGGCCTGCTTATTTTTCCTCTACGTTTTGCATCTATTAAAAAACTCCTCCATAAAATTGCAAAACATCACTGATTATACAAATTGGTAAAAATATGATTTTAACCAACATTTTGGTAAATTTTCAACCTTATTTATTTTATTTGCTTATATAGCGCCATTAATTCCTCAGCACTATACAGACGTTATCAGCACTGTCCTCATTTGGAACTCACAACCTAGATTCCCCACTAGTATGTCTTTGGAGTGCTGGAGAAAACCGGAGACCCTGGATGAAATCCACACAAACATGGGGAGAAAATACAAACTCCTTGTAGATGTTGTCCCTGGTGGGATTGGAACCCAGGACCCCAGCGCTGCAAGGCTCCAGTGTTAAGCTGCTGCCTCATGCCTACTGCAAAGTCTCTAGTACGGGGCATATACTTCTTGTAGTCTATTTGCCACTGCATAGCATCTGATGGAATATGCAAAAAAGAGGCTGACAATCTGATTTCCATATCTCAGATGCATGAACTAGGGACAATTTAATGGCAAGTAATTTAAACTTTCCACATGTTTTAGGAGTATGGGAGGAAAGTAAGCTCCCGCTAATGCCACTTAGTTGTGGTAGCTACAGTGTAAGTCAATGTCCAACCTTATAACAAGCCTTATAACAAGGCTAACGATATTAGACTGCAATCTACAGGCAAATATTTTTTACGAATGTGACTTTCTGCTCCCAGGTCCAAAAAAAAGTGCAGTATGCCACACAGAAGGTGCACAAGGAGGCGTTTTATTGGAAGCTCACTCCCAAAGGAAAATTGCCTCCAGCAAACCTTTCCAAATTCTTTGGGACCAGAAGAGTACTGCAAGTATCAGGGATAGGTGGCTGGCTTACTTTTACAGAAGATTAGGGAGAGCCCATCTTGCTCCCAACTCAGATTCCAAGTCTGGGTCTGCCTCTCCCCCAAATGGGAGAAAATGAGCCAAACCAATTTGCAACACATACCCGAGACCACAAGAATGGACATCCACTAAGGGTTCTGCATCTTGAAAGTCCACAGCTGTTTAAGGGAGTTTGCTCCTCATCGGTGCAGAGCAAGCTTGGTCTGCTGAATGAGATATCCTTGACGCAGGCTTGGGAGGTCCTTGCTCTCCTTAAAAATTTTAGCTTTGTATGGGGACTTATTTGCATTGCTCTATCGGAAAAGAAAACATGCATGGTTTGTTAAAGGGCCTGATGTTTACATAAAAGGGTAGATACCTCTGTTAGGTGGCACAAGCAAAAAGGAGCATGCACATTTGTACCTTCGAGCATTACTAATGGGACTGGTCTCCTTAGTTAGGGGTTTGTGGGGGGAAATTGAAATCCCTATAGAAATATACAAAAACCCTATGCAGATGGTGTCTTTTGTCAGATGCAAATTAATGTGATATTGGTTCTTGGTGTAGACATCGAATGGATGAAATAATCTTTGAATGCCAGATCCTACTTTATGCCATCGATCACACACATTTGTCATCTATAGGTTATTTTGGCATCTATTTAACAAGAAACTTCATGAATCGCTACAGAACAGCTCATAACATATCCGATAAACAGATACAGGCGATGGATATCATCCCATGGCATCCCTTCACCATAGACTATTATAATGCTCGTTCCACAGATACAGTTTTTACAGTATCCATTCCTAGGTATAGAATAGAGCCATCTATTCTATATTGGCAGCACGGTGGCTCAGTGGTTAGCACAGCAGCCTTGCAGTGCTGGAGCCCTGGGTTCTAATCCCACCTTGGACAACATCTGCAAGGAGTTTGTATGTTCTCCCCGTATTTGCGTGGGTTTCCTCCGGGCACTCCGATTTCCTCCCACATTCCAAAGACATACTGATAGGGAATGTAGATTGTGAGCCCCATTGGGGACGGTGATGATAATGTGTGCAAAACTGCGCTGTGGAATATGTTAGCGCTATATAAAGATTATTATTATATTGCATACTTCATTTTTTGCAATATACTGGTATACAAAATAATGGCCGGATGGACGTTCTTTGGATATGATTAGCATTGTGCTGGCAGTTTACATGCTGACTATGGGGAAAAATGGGATGTGAACGGGGCTTAATAATAATAACTAGGCAAATCGAATTGAACTGCAATATTAGCCAAAATCACTGAATGTATAGATATGGAAATTAGTATGAAAAAGAAAAGTAAAGGTACAAATAATTTCAGTAGAAATGACTATTCTGTGTCTAGGAGTAACATGGGTGCTGAGCTCATCAACAATTGTTAGTTATAACTAATAGGGTAGAAGAAAACTGGTATTTTTACAGCTGTGCATTACAGAGGAATCTTCATTGCCTCCTCCTAAATAATGCTCCCGCGGGTTAATATATTCACGCTTTTTAGATGCTTTTAACGGTACCGATAAAATCAACATATTTAGTGTTGCCTTAAACACTCAACAATTCCTTTTCCTTTTCAATATTCTCAAAGTAATGAAAATTGTTTCTTTGAGTTTCCTTTTTTACATTAAAAGGAAGATGTTACTTAAATATCTCCAGGGAACATAAAACCCAATAGAAGCTGAACTGACATCCTAACCATGCAGATTTACGGTGAAAATAACTATAAATTGTGTGAATAGATAATACGGCACTGTGCTGAAGCTGTCGGCTGAATGGATTGCCTGGGATTCAGTTTCTGTTGATGGTTTCTGGGGTCTTGCTGGCAGATAATGACATATAAATTTACCGGCTTGATGCATCCTCCTTGACAGTTTCAATAGCCCTTAATATCCCCATCAACCTTTCTTAAATTAGGCTCCTTATTTACTTCTGTGCAGCTATAATGGGCTACATTATGTGACGTATTTTACATTTTAATTTTTGTACATTTAATTGAACAACTTTGGAATTTAGTCAAAGTGAAAAAGTCTATTTAGGCTATTTTGCGGCAAGCTTAAAGGGGTATTCCCATCTCCAAGATCCTATCCCAATGTATAGTAGGTGTATTAATATTAGCAAATACCTCCAATTAGAAATGTAATATAGTAATTCTGATTCGCTAGGTCCCTTACCACATGTGCAGGGCATTGTAGTAGCTTAGATATCCGTGGTTACAACCACTAACAACCATCCAACTGTTCCTATGTGAGTTGTCGTAACCATGGATGCCTAAGCTACTGCAATGCCCTGCACACGGGGTAATCGACATAGCAAACCAGAAGAACCATGCTACATTTAAGTTGGGAGTATTTGCTAATATTTTTTATTATTACACCTACTACACACTGGGACAGGAGATGGGAATACTCCCTTAAGTTCACTTCAGACATTCTGTTTGATATCAAGACTCAGATCTGATAGGGTTAGCTGCACTTTGACTGTTACTAAATTTGGTTGCGCGTTGGATCATCTGGTGATACAAGCTTGGCATCTTGAAAGTCCAAATGTCTGGCTGTGGAATGACATTCCCAAGCGTTATCACATTGATCTTTTTGGCCTCTTTCCTTCTTTCTGAATAGCCCCATCCTATGATGAGAACTCTTTGATGTTTTTTTTTCCCACCCCTTTAGATGGCGTGGAATTTTTTCCCTCTTGCATTCCCAGGGTTACATTGTCCTTTCATGGTACAACAGGGTAAAAATGCTTTCCACTGGAATGTACATGCCAGCTTTAATAAAGCCTACAAACTCTTCATCTGATTTGTGCCAGCTGGAAGTTAGATGCCAGCCATGGAAGAATTCACCTTTGGCTAAAATGACTCCTTGCTTGCATAATTCCTTTGTGTCTAAAGCAGAATGTTATAAGGGTGTTGCAAATGAAGGGATTAAGAAATGTCTGCACCGTCAGATGTTACTGCTTACAGCTGGTATCAGAATTGGGAAATTTAGCATCGAGTCTCAGAATTGTAATGAGCTGAAAATCAATGTCGAGCAATAAGCCATTCATCAACATTGCCAAGAGGACAGGGGTTGACAGGTACAATCAATACTGTTTCCCGAAATACAAAGACCACACTCACTTGAGGGACCCGCGGCGTGGTGAAGAGCATGCTGTAGGGCAGTCTGGAACTCGGGTCAGCTGGTCAATGGTCAGCTGTGCGGAGTTTGAGGTGAGGGGGGATATTTTCAGCTTGAGACCTTTTATACTTTGCTTCAGGTTACTAGTTAGTGAAACCCTCTTTATTTTGTCTCTTGGCCCCAATGGTCATACAAGAGAGGAGAATGTCTAAAAATAGACAACAGACTGAATACAGAGGGAAAAAAACCCTACAGCGACTACAGCTGTTGACCTTTCTTGCCCCTGGAGCTCCGCAAGTACCAGTGTACAAATTAGTGCTACTGAGCTGACTACTCTTGTAGGCTATTATTGGCATTCTGGTGGGCAGCTTTCACATGGGTGGCACAAAATACACACGCATGCAAAGTCAGTGTATCTCCAAAATAAATCAATGTTAAAAAGCTGTTTTTATGCTTTCTCAGCTGCTTGTAATTCAAACCCACATACATTAAAGAAAAAACTCGCTATGTGGTCTTCTGCTGTTGAGGCTATACAGAACAGATAGTCACGATAACTGACTTTTATAAGCTTCTAAAAGAGGAACCAGGAAACTGACAGTGGTTGAAACTATTTTAAGACTGATTGTTTTTTGTTCTTAGTATATGTTTTGCTGATCATTTAAAGATTTTTATCTATTATCTTCATAGTTTTTTCCACCCTGTCTACATAGCTTATTCTGCTAGTACATACGTGAGATAAAGTCCTGCCAATACAGATATGGGAAAAATCATTCCATTTTCTATAAGACCTAATAGAAAAATTGGTTGTTCGTGCACTGATATTCCTGAAAGTTAATACATTCTTGAAAACTTGTCCTAGCTGTACTTTCAGCAAGATGAGTTTACGTGTAACATTTGTATATCGTGAAAAGTGAACATTGGGCAGCACGGTGGGTTCAAATCCCACCAAAGACAACATCTGCAAGGAGTTTGTATGATCTCCCCATGTTTGAGTGGGTTTCCTCCCACACTCCAAATACATACTGATGGGGAATGTATATTGTGAACCACAATGGGGACAGTGATAACAGTGTCTGTAAATTGCAGTGAAACATATTGGTGCTATATAAATGAGTAAAATAAGTAAATATAAATTTAAAGGCCCCATTCATATTTGCAGAACTTCAGCATGCGAATAAAAATTGGTAATTCCAAATCTTGAAGTTAGTATGGCTTTTTATAAAGTTCAATATATTGCTGGACTGTCCCATACAATGAGGTGAGAAAAGAGCCATATACAAAGATGTGTGTGTTTAGGTGCATAAATGTGCACTTTTTTTTGTAGAATACCCAAATCTACATCCCTGAAGAAGTGGATCATTTCCACTACAACCATATTGATGTATCCTAACTCTTAAATCTTGAGCCCTGAACCCATTTGTTGAGAACAGGTGTTTGGACGACACCGGGCATATTTTATGGGTATAACTAGTAAGAAGGTAAAGGGCGTGTTGGAAATGTTGGCAGGGCAGGTTGGCATTAGAAGGCGATCATGGACCATCAATTTGTTTGGGCTCAGCACTACAACAACGACCATGAACTTTGTGAGAGAGAGAGAGTGAGAGACACTGTGGGATTTGGATTCAACTTCGGGTAGAGTTCTGGTACCCGAAATTAACTTTGGACAAAAGTTTGGTCTAATCCGATGAACCCGAACATCCATGGGTCCGCTCATCCCTACTCAGCACCATTCACCCTTGCTGTATAAGAAAAAAAACAATCCTAGGAACTGTAGAGATTCTGGCCATGTGTTTGGTTGATTAGCAGTTCTAGTAGACTAAAGAACTTTAGTCTATTAGTACATTTACCAGTTGTTCGATATTTCATCAAATCTAAGACATCTGATCATAGATATTTGCCATAAAGGTGAGACAGCATGGCCTAAACCATGTGGACATTCACTCTAAGGCCCGTTTCACATGTCCTTATATTTGCGGTATCGGAAAAATCGGTGTTTGAGATATCCGTGTCTGTGTGTGTAATACTTGTGGCACACATGTGGAAACCGTATGCCACATTACTGCCACACACCGGCACTAGGGAAGCAGCGGTATAGCTAGCACTGTTCCCCACTGCTGGGAGCTAAAGACCGCTTGCATCATTCTCCCCTCTTCTGACGACGATCAGCGCAAGAAGGGGAGATTGATGAGAGTTAAGGTACTGTCACACTAGACGATATCGCTAGCGATCCGTGACGTTGCAGCGTCCTCGCTAGCGATATCGTCCAGTGTGACAGGCAGCAGCGATCAGGCCCCTGCTGGGAGATCGCTGGTCGGGGAAGAAAGTCCAGAACTTTATTTCGTCGCTGGACTCCCCGCAGACATCGCTGAATCGGCGTGTGTGACACCGATTCAGCGATGTCTTCACTGGTAACCAGGGTAAACATCGGGTAACTAAGCGCAGGGCCGCGCTTAGTAACCCGCTGTTTACCCTGGTTACCAGCGTAAAAAAACAAACAGTACATACTTACATTCAGCTGTCTGTCCCTTGCCGTCTGGTTCCTGCCTTGACTGCTGGCCATAAAGTGAAAGCAGAGCACAGCCACAGCGGTGAGTCACCGCTGTGTGACTCACCGCTGTGCTGTGCTTTCACTTTCACTTTGCGGCCAGCAGTCAGTGCAGGAACCAGACGGCAAGGGACAGACAGCTGAATGTAAGTATGTACTGTTTGTTTTTTTATGCTGGTAACCAGGGTAAACATCGGGTTACTAAGCGCGGCCCTGCGCTTAGTTACCCGATGTTTACCCTGGTTACCGGGGACCTCGGGATCGTTGGTCGCTGGAGAGCTGTCTGTGTGACAGCTCTCCAGCGACCAAACAGCGACGCTGCAGCGATCCGGATCGTTGTCGGTATCGCTGCAGCGTCGCTAAGTGTGACGGTACCTTTATATTCAAGTGATAACAGTGAAAGCAGGCAGTGGCTGATGGGACTATTAATCCCATCAGCCTACACTTGCTGCCGCTAATAACAGTGAGAGCCAGCGGTGGCTGATTTGAGCCAAGATGCGACTGTCCAGGCTGAGAACCACTGATGAATGAGCTGCTGTGAGTGCAGCATCAGTGACTGGCAGTGACTTCATTGAGGTTACCGCCAGTCACTGAGCTGCAGTGACCTCAGCACTGTGCAAAAAAGTTACCAAGTTCACCACAGTTCAGCTCAGTGTGGTCGTCGCAGATCACCATCATCACGGTGATCTGCAGTGAACTCATTGAGCTAAACTGCGGTGAACTCAGTGACTTTTTCCCACTGTGCTGAGGTCACTGTAGTTCATCCCAGCTGGGAACACAGCCTCAGTGACCAGCAGTAACCTCGATGATGTCACCGCCAGTCACTGATTCTTATTCATCAGTGGTTGTCAGCCTGGACAGTTGCATCTTGGCTCCGTCCAGGTTGAAAGCTATTTATCCCCCAAACATGGATTACAGCATGAGACAAAACAACGGGCATATGAGGGATATTGTTGCTTTTTTATTTTTGTTTTATTATAGGAGACGAGGGATTTAATGGAATGGGTGTTAGGTGAATAGAACTGTATTTGTTATTTTTAAAAGAAAAATGGAAAAGTGTGTTTTGTTTTACTTCAAGTAAAGGACTTTATACTTGCTGTGTCTTTATTTACCATATAACTATAAGATTAGTAATGGATAGGTGTTTTATAGATGCCTTTCCATTAGTTACCCTTAGGCTTACTGTCACTCACTAGACAATACAAAGGTGACATCAACCCCACAAATATTACCCCACTTGCTGCCGCTACAGGGCGAGTAGGAAGAGCTGGGCAAAGTGCCAGAAATGGCGCATTTAATAGATGTGCCTTTTCTGGGCGTCTGCGGGCTGCTATTTTTATGCTGGGGGGGTCAATATCCACGGCCCCTTAGCAGCCTGAGAATTCCAGCCCCCAGTTGTCAGCTTTAGCAAGGTTGGATGTAAAAAATGGGGGGGACCCAATGCCGTTTTTTTTAAATTATTTAATTAAAAAAACAAAGTGGGAACCCTTCTATTCTTGATAACCAGCATTGCTGAAGCTGACAGCAGAGAGTTGCAGCCCACAGTTGTCCCTTTTGCCTGGCTGGTTATCAAAAATACAGGGGAACTCATGCTGTTTTTTTTTATTTATTTATAGCGCAGGCGGTGACTGATGAATTCTCCCATGGTTCCAGCAGCCGCCGCCTGCTCTCACTGTTATTACTTGAATATAACTCTCATCCGTCTGCCCAGCTCGCTCTGATCGACAGAGCAGGGGAGAATGATGACAGCAGTCTTCAGCACCCGGCACCAGAAACAGCGCTTACTGTGCTGCTGCTTCTCAGGAGCCGGTACGTGTCACGGATGACATCCCAGACATGTCAATGTATTTTGCACATGGACAAAAGGTCTGTGGAAACACACTGACATGTGCACAGACCCATTTATTCAATGGGTCTACGTGTGTAAGTGTCTCCAGTACGTGGTGTAAAAACTATCATCACAGCTACCGGACACATTGACATCTAAAAGAGTCATATTTGGTAATTTCAGCAAAAAGTTGGCACAATCATTTTTTATGACCTAATAGATTTGATTTTTATGGTGAGCAGTATGGTGATGTGTTGATAGGAATGGTGAAAAGAGCAGTGGTGATAAAATTGGATTGCAGGCTGCAATCAGAGTTTTATCACCCAATATTAGGGCCTGAGCGCACTCATTTTGTGTAACAAAATTTAGGGTTAGGTCAGCCATGCACAGATGGCTTTCGGCCGAAAGATCCTTTGACTAATAGCCTCTTTGCTGACTCTTCGGCTTATCCAGGCAAACAATGTCCACAAGAAGAAATGGCCAGAAGATCCAGTTAAAAAATGGAAATATCATTTTAATGAAGGGTCCATTAATTAGTCGGAAAGGAAAATTGGCAACACATATCTGTTGATGCGTTTTTGACCAAGACCATTTAATGGAACTTTCAATAAAGTGATATTTCATTTTTTAACTGAATCTTATGGCCATTACTTCTTGTGGACATATGATGATAGTGACTCCTATGGCTCCTAAAACTCTCTGCTTACGTAGTATTAGTCAGATCAGATGTAATCCATAAAATCTGTTATCTGCTATGCAAAGGATTAAAATGGCAGGGAAGCAAATAGAACTGCATAATTAACGTGTATTGCTTGGTCTACCCCCCAGACACGGGCTTATTTTAACAAGGAACAGATTTTTGGAGCAATTATTAACAGTTTCCCAGGGCCAAAAGGTTCTCAGTTTGAATTCACTTTAAGAAATGTTTAGTGGGCAGCACATATTGCAGAGAGAGCAGTTCAGACATGGTTTGTGTTAAAGGTTGGAAAATTGTCATTAGTTATAGCTACAGTGTAAGAAATTTGTACATGAAACCCTTTGCTCCTGGAGAGATTAAGCATTGTGAAGAAATTTGTTACAGGTGTATTAGAAGGTATCTGTCATTCAACAAATATCATCAGCTGAATAGGTGGTAAGGTAAGAGGTCAAAACAACATTACAGTGATAATGTAAGAAAATGAGCTCTCTCCCAGGAGAAAAAAGGCTATCTCGTTACTGCCACCTATTGAAGATAAAGGTACTTTGTAATTTTTTTTAAACAATTGCAATTTTTCCAAGGTCTAGGTATGTTTTTTTCCCAAAACGCAGCCTTGTCTAAGTAGGATTTTTTTTTACAAAGCACAGCATGATCTAGGTATAATTTTTTTTCCAAATCGCAGCATGATCCAGGTATGGATGTTTCTCCAAAATGCTGCATGGTTTAGGTATGGATTTTTTTTCCCAAATGCAGCATGGTCTAAATATGACATTTTTTCCAAAACACAGCATTGTCTAGGTAGTGTTTTTTTTTCAAACCACAGTATGGTCTAGGTGTGATTTTTTTTTCTAAAATGCAGCATGGGTTATGATTTTTTTTCTCATAATGCAGCATAGTCTAGGTATTACACCAAGGAAAAAAAAAGAGCATGAAAAATGGGCTAGACCCCTTACTGTGCAGTCTCCTGCTAATTAAAATCACCTGTGCCAAATGGGAGGAATGCTGGTCCAAGAGGGAATGAAAGGGAAAAGAACATTAGCAGGAGTGTTATGATCCGGTGACCTTGGATAGGATAGGCAGCCCCCCACAAATATTGGCTGTGAGTAGGAGAGGAAAGACACACACAGTCAGAAAACAGGATTTAGCACAAGAGGCCAATCTAGCTAAAATAGGAAAGGATAGGACAGAGTTCTGTGCGGTCAGTATAAAAACCCTTCCAAAAATATCCACAGCAGATTATACAAAAAATTCCTCCATCTAACTAAAGACGTGGAACGTATATCTGCAACTCCAGAGACTACTAAACTCAGAGCAGATATACAATCAAAAAACAAGCACACAGCTTGTGTGCCATAGAAAAAGAAACAGACACTTATCTTTGCTGAATTGGCAGCTAAGCAGGAGAAGCCAGACAGAGATCCAACACTTCCCAAGAAACATTGACAACTGACAAGGACTAATAAGTCCTGCAAACCTGAATACCTCAGTCAGAATTGCAATCAGCAGATACACCTGTCCAGGACTGCAGCCCAGAGACAACTGCATTACCACCTACAACCACCGGAGGGAGCCCAAAAGCAGAATTCACAACAGTACCCCCCCCTTGAGGAGGGGTCACCGAACCCTCACCAGAGCCCCCAGGCCGATCAGGATGAGCCAGATGAAAGGCACAAACCAAATCAGCGGCATGGACATCAGAGGCAAAAACCCAAGAATTATCCTCCTGGCCATAACCCTTCCATTTGACAAGGTATTGAAGCTTCAGCCTCGAAAAACGGGAATCCAAAATCTTCTCCACAACATATTCCAACTCCCCATCAACCAACACAGGGGCCGGAGGATCAACAGAGGGAACAACGGGCTCCACATATTTCCGCAATAAAGATCTATGGAAGACATTATGGATAGCAAAAGAGGCCGGAAGCGCCAGTCGAAAAGACACCGGATTAATATTCTCAGAAAACCTATAAGGACCAATAAACCGAGGCTTAAACTTAGAAGAAACCTTCATAGGAACATGATGGGAAGACAACCAGACCAGATCCCCAACCCGAAGCCGGGAACCAACACACCGTTAGCAAAACGTTGAGCCTCCTCCTGAGACAATACCAAATTGTCCACCACATGAGCCCAAATCTGCTGCAACCTGTCAACCACAGAATCCACACCAGGACAGTCAGAAGGCTCAACCTGCCCAGAAGAAAAACGAGGATGAAAACCAAAATTACAAAAGAAAGGCGAAACCAAAGTAGCCGAACTAGCCCAATTATTAAGGGCAAACTCGGCCAATGGCAAGAAAGCCACCCAATCATCCTGATCAGCAGACACAAAGCATCTCAAATAAGTCTCCAAAGTCTGATTAGTTCGCTTGGTCTGACCATTTGTCTGAGGATGAAACGCAGAAGAAAAAGACAAATCAATGCCCAGCCTAGCACAAAAGGCCCACCAAAATCTAGAAACAAACTGGGAACCTCTGTCGGACACGATATTCTCCGGAATACCATGCAAACGGACCACATGCTGAAAAAACAACGGAACCAAATCTGAAGAGGAAGGCAATTTAGGCAAAGGCACCAAATGAACCATCTGAGAGAATCAGTCACAAACAACCCAGATAACCGACATCCTCGGAAATAAAATCCATAGAAATATGCGTCCAGGGCCTCTCAGGGACCGGCAATGGCAAAAGCAACCCGCTAGCACGGGAACAACAAGGCTTGGCCTGCACACAAGTCCCACAGGACTGCACAAAAGAACGCACATCACGCGACAAAGAAGGCCACCAAAAGGACCTACCAACCAAGTCTCTGGTACCAAAAATGCCAATATGACCAGCCAACATGGAACAGTGAACCTCAGAAATCACTCTACTAGTCCATCTGTCAGGAACAAACAGTTTCCCCACAGGACAGCGGTCAGGTTTGTCAGCCTGAAATTCCTGAAGAACCCGTCGTAAATCAGGGGAAATGGCAGAAAGGACCACCCCTTCTTTCAGAATACCGACCGGTTCTAAGACCTTAGGAGAATCAGGCGAAAAACTCCTAGAGAGGGCATCTGCCTTAATGTTCTTAGAACCTGGAAGGTACGAGACCACGAAATCAAGATGGGAAAAAAACAAGGACCATCGAGCCTGTCTAGGATTCAGCCGTTTGGCAGACTTGAGGTAAATCAAATTCTTATGATCGGTCAAGACCACAATATGGTGCTTAGCTCCCTCAAGCCAATGTCGCCACTCCTCAAACGCCCACTTCATAGCCAACAACTCCCGATTGCCGACATCATAATTGCGTTCAGCAGGCGAAAACTTACGGGAAAAGAAGGCACACGGTTTCATTAAGGAACCAACAGGATCCCTCTGAGACAAAACGGCCCCTGTCCCAATCTCAGAAGCGTCAAGGGTGGTAGACTGAGACCAGAGAGGAGATGTAGGGTGGTGCTGAGCTATGGAGTGCTTTGTGGATGAGGGTAGTAGTTTTGTACTGGATTCTTGAGTGGATGGGTAACCAGTGTAATGACTGGCACAAGGTAGAGGCATCGGTGTAACGGTTGGTGAGGAATATGATCCTGGCTGCAGCATTCAGGACAGATTGGAGCGGGCAGAGTTTGGTAAGAGGGAGGCCGATTAGTAGAGAGTTTTAATAGTACAAACGAGAATGAATAAGTGAAACATTAAGAGTTTTTGCAGAGTTAAAAGTAAGAAAAGGGCGAATTCTAGAAATGTTTTTGAGATGCAGATAAGAAGAGCGAGCCAGTGATCGGATGTGGGGGGTGAATGAAAGCTCGGAATCAAGTATGACCCCAAGGCAGCGGACCTGTTGCTTTGGAGTAATGGTGGAACCGCAAACGGAGATGGCAATGTCAGGCCAAGGTAGGTTAATAGAGGGAGAAAACACGAGGAGTTCAGTTTTTGACAGGTTCAGTTTCAGATAGAGGGAGGACATGATGTTAGAGACAGCGGTAAGACAATCACTGGTGTTTACTAAAAAGGTTGGCGTGAAACACAGGAGAAGAAGTATATAATTGGGTGTTGTCAGCATAGAGATGGTACTGGAAACCAAATCTACTGATTGTTTGTCCAATAGGGACAGTATACAAAGAGAAGAGGAGGGGGCCTAGGACTGATCCTTGAGGAACCCCAACAGTAAGGGGAAGGTGAGAGGAGGAGGAACCAGCAAAAGATACAGTCAATGATCGGTCAGATAGGAGGAGAACCAGGAGAGAACGGTGTCCTTGAGGCCGATGGAGCGGAGCATAGTGAGGAGGAGCTGATGATCCACAGTGTCGAATGCTGCGGAGAGATCCAAGAGAATTAGCATGGAGTAGTGACTAGGGTTGAGCGAAACGGGTCGGCAATTTTCAGAAGTCGCCGACTTTTGGCAAAGTCGGGTTTCATGAAACCTGACCCGACTCCTGTGTGGGGTCGGCCATGAAGTCAGCGATCTTCTGAATCTGGAATCGGAATTCCGATACCGATTCCCGATATGTTTAAGATATCGGGAATTGGTATTGGAATTCAGACTTAAGTGTAAAATAAAGAATTAAAATAAAAAATATCGCCATACTTACCCTCTGACGCGCCCTGGTACTAACCGGGAACCTTCCTTCCTTAGAATCAGCCTTCCAGGACCTTGCGGTGACGTCGCGGTGACGTCGCGGCTTGTGATTGGTCGCGCGGCCGCCCATGTGACCGCTCGCGCGACCAATCACAAGCCGCGACGTCACCGAAGGTCCTGGAAGGGCTGATTCTTAGGAAGGAAGGCTGCCGGAAAGAAGCAGGGCGCGTCCGAGGGTGAGTATATTAGGTATAATATACCTAATATAGGAGTTTCCGCTCCTTCAGACCCTGGGAACCATTGGAAACCCAATGCATACTCACCCTTGGACGCGCCCTGCTTCTTTCCGGCAGCCTTCCTTCCTAAGAATCAGCCTTTCCAGGACCTTCGGTGACGTCGCGGTGACGTCGCGGCTTGTGATTGGTCGCGCGAGCGGTCACATGGGCGGCCGCGCGACCAATCACAAGCCGCGACGTCACCGCGACGTCACCGCAAGGTCCTGGAAGGCTGATTCTAAGGAAGGAAGGTTCCCGGTTAGTACCAGGGCGCGTCAGAGGGTAAGTATGGCGATATTTTTATTTTAATTCTTTATTTTACACTTAAATATGGATCCCAAGGCCTGAAGGAGAGTTTCCGCTCCTTCAGACCCTGGGAACCATTGGAAACCCAATGCACTGCATTGGGTTTCGAGTTTCGGCCGACCCCGACCCCGACTTTTTTATAGGATCGGCCGATTTCACTCGACCCGACTTTTGAAAAAGTCGGGTTTCGTGAAACCCGACCCGATCCTATAAAAGTAAAGGTCGCTCAACCCTAGTAGTGACCATTAGATTTAGATGTAAGTAGGTCATTAGAGACTTTAGTGAGGGCAGTTTCAGTACAGTGTAAAGAGCGGAAACCAGTTTGAAGATGGTCGAGAAGAGAGTTATCTGAGAGATAGTGGGTAAGACGGGAGTGAACCAGGCGTTCGAGGAGTTTAGAGATGAAGAGAAGATTAGAGACAGGTCTATAATTAGCGGCCCAGTTTTGATCGAGGGATGGTTTTTTAAGTAATGGATGTATGATGGCATGCTTAAATGAGGATGGAAAAATACTGGAAGTGAGAGAAAGGTTGAATATTTTTGTTAGGTTAGAGGTGACAGCCAGGGAAAGGGATTGGAGGAGATGTGACGGAATGGGGTCACTGGTGCAAGTGATTGGGCGAGAAGATGCAAGGAGCCTGATTACTTCTTCGGTAACTGGTTCAAAGCCAGAGAGTGAACTGGATGCAGTGGGGGAGGGAGGACAGTGCATGGTATGAAGAGACTGGGAGATGATTTCCTGTCGAATGTGGTCATTTTTTCCTTGAAGTAATTGGCCAGATCGTCAGCGCGGAACCTGACGCTTGCATAGAGCGGTTACCGGAGTGTTGTGAGGAGCGGGAAAGGCGGCAGAAGGTGAGTATATAATGATTTTTTATTTTTTTAATTATTTTTAACATTAGATCCTTTTACTATTGACGCTGCATAGGCAGCATCAATAGTAAAAACTTGGTCACACAGGGTTAGTAGCGGCGGTAACAGAGTGAGTTACCCGCGGCATAACGCGGTCCGTTACCGCTGGCATTAACCCTGTGTGAGCAGTGACTGTAGGGAGTATGGATCGGACACTGACTGCGGGGAGGAAGGAGCGGCCATGTGGCCACCGGACTGCGCCCGTTGCTGATTGGTCGTGGCAATGGTCGTGGGTGTTTTGCCACGACCAATCAGCGACTTGGATTCCATGACAGACAGAGGCTGCGACCAATGAATATCTGTGACAGACAGAAGGACAGACGGAAGTGACCCTTAACCCCTTCCCGACCTGTGACACAGCGTATGCATCATGAAACTCTGTGCCAATCCAACCTGTGATGCATATGCTGTGTCACAGAATGATCGCGTCCCTGCAGATCGGGTGAAAGGGTTAACTCCAATTTCACCCAATCTGCAGGGACAGAGGGAGTGGTAGTATAGCCCAAGGGGGGTGGCTTCACCCCCCCCCCCCGTGGCTACGATCGCTCTGATTGGCTGTTGAAAGTGAAACTGCCAATCAGAGCGATTTGTAATATTTCACCTATTAAAACTGGTGAAATATTACAATCCAGCCATGGCCGATGCTGCAATATCATCAGCCATGGCTGGAAACACTGGTCTGCCCCCCCACCACCACCGATCCCCCCAGTCCTCCGATCAGTCCTGTACACTGCTCCACTCCCCTCCATCCTCCTGTCCGCTCCCCCCGTGCTCTTGTCCGCTCCCCCTTGTGCTCCAATCCCACCACATGCTCCAATCCAACCCCCCTGCACTCCGATCCACCTCCCCGTGCTCCAATCCACCCACCGTGCTCCGATCCACCCCCCGTGCTCTGATCCACCCCCCGTGCTCCGATCCACCCCCCTGTGTTCCGATCCACCCCCTCATGCTCCCCCCACCCCATCATACTTACCGAGCCTCCCCGGGTCCGTCCGTCTTCTCCATGGGCGCCGCCATCTTCCAAAATGGTGGGCGCATACGCAGTGCGCCCGCCGAATTTACCAGCAGGCAGATTCGTTCCAATGTGCATTTTGATCACTGTGATAAAACCTATCACAGTGATCAAAATAAAAAAAAATAGTAAATGACCCCCCCCCTTTGTCACCCCCATAGGTAGGGACAATAATAAAATAAAGAAATTTTTTTTTCCACTAAGGTTGGGGTTAGAACTAGGGTTAGGGTTAGGGTTTCACCCCCCCGCGGCTACGATCGCTCTGATTGGCAGTTTCACTTTCAAAAGCCAATCAGAGCGATTTGTAATATTTCACCTATTAAAACTGGTGAAATATTACAATCCAGCCATGGCCGATGCTGCAATATCATAAGCCATGGCTGGAAACACTGGTCTGCCCCCCCACCACCACCGATCCCCCCCAGTCCTTCGATCAGTCCTGTACACTGCTCCGCTCCCCTCCGTCCTCCTGTCTGCTCCCCCGTGCTCTTGTCCGCTCCCCCCTGTGCTCCAATCCCACCCCATGCTCCAATCCAACCCCCCTGCACTCCGATCCACCTCCCCATGCTCCGATCCACCCCCGTGCTCCGATCCACCCCCCGTGCTCCGATCCACCCCCCATGCTCCCCTGTTGTGAATTCTGTTATCGAACTCCCTCCTGTGGTCATGAATGGTACTTCGGCGAGTTCTGTCCATGGACTCCCTCTGGTGGCTGTGAGTGGAGCTGCTGCTTCTGAGATTCCTTCCACAGGTGACGTAGTTTATTCTTTGGCTGGCTGCTCTATTTATCTCCACTCAGATCGTTACTCCATGCCAGCTGTCAATGTTCTTGTACTGGTTCAGTTCGCTCTTGGATCTTTCTGGTGACCTGTCTACTCCAGCAGTAGCTAAGTCCCTGCTAGTTAATTATTTGTTCTTTGTTTCCTTATCCAGCTTGCTATCATGATTTTGCCTTGCTAGCTGGAAGCTCTGAGATGCAGAGTGGCACCTCCGCACCGTGAGTCGGTGCGGAGGTCTTTTTGCACACTCTGCGTGGTCTTTTTGTAGTTTTTTGTGCTGACCGCAAAGATACCTTTCCTATCCTCGGTCTGTTTAGTAAGTCTGGCCTCCCTTTGCTGAAACCTGTTTCATTTCTGTGTTTGTGACTTTCATCTTAACTCACAGTCAATATATGTGGGGGGCTGCCTTTTCCTTTGGGGAATTTCTCTGAGGCAAGGTAGGCTTTATTTTCTATCTCTAGGGCTAGTTAGCTCTTAGGCTGTGAAGAGGCGTCTAGGCAGTGTTAGGTACGCTCCACGGCTATTTCTAGTTGTGTGATAGGATTAGGGGTTGCGGTCAGCAGAGCTCCCACTTCCCAGATCTTGTCCTGTGTGAGTTTAACCATCAGGTCGTTCCGAGTGCTCCTAACCACCAGGTCCATAACAGTACAGCTGGCCCGAAGTATTAATGCATCTCAATAGAGGGATAAGAGAAGTTCTGAGACCATTTTTTTTTTCTCTGCAGTGTGTTTTGTCTTTCTTTTCCCCTTAACCTCTGGGTGGTTCAGGACACAGGTGTAGATATGGACATTCAAGGTCTGTCCTCTTGTGTGGATCATCTCACTGCAAGGGTACAAAGCATTCAAGATTTTGTGGTTCAGAATCCGATGTTAGAGCCTAGAATTCCAATTCCTGATTTGTTTTCTGGGGATAGATCTAAGTTCCTGAATTTCAAAAATAATTGTAAACTGTTTCTAGCTTTGAAACCCCGCTCCTCTGGTGACCCCGTTCAACAAGTAAAAATCATTATTTCTTTGTTGCGTGGTGACCCTCAAGACTGGGCATTTTCCCTTGCGCCTGGAGATCCTGCATTGCGTGATGTAGATGCGTTTTTTCTGGCGCTTGGATTGCTTTATGATGAACCAAATTCAGTGGATCAGGCAGAGAAAATCTTGCTGGCTTTGTGTCTGGGTCACAATGAAGCGGAGGTGTATTGTCAGAAGTTTAGAAAGTGGTCTGTGCTTACTCAGTGGAATGAGAGTGCCCTGGCGGCAATTTTCAGAAAGGGTCTTTCTGAAGCCCTTAAGGATGTCATGGTGGGATTTCCCACGCCTGCTGGTCTGAATGAGTCTATGTCGTTGGCCATTCAGATCGATCGGCGCTTGCGTGAGCACAAAACTGTGCACCATTTGGCGGTATTCTCTGAGCATAGGCCCGAGCCTATGCAATGTGATAGGACTTTGACCAGAGCTGAATGGCAAGAACACAGACGTCGGAATGGGCTGTGTTTTTACTGTGGTGATTCCACTCATGCTATCTCCGATTGTCCTAAGCGCACTAAGCGGTTCGCTAGGTCTGCCACCATTGGTACGGTACAGTCTAAATTTCTTTTGTCCGTTACTCTGATTTGCTCTTTGTCGTCCTATTCTGTTATGGCATTTGTGGATTCAGGCGCTGCCCTGAATTTGATGGACTTGGAGTTTGCCAGGCGCTGTGGTTTTTTCTTGGAGCCCTTGCAGTATCCTATTCCATTGAGAGGAATTGATGCTACGCCTTTGGCCAAGAATAAGCCTCAGTACTGGACTCAATTGACCATGTGCATGGCTCCTGCACATCAGGAGGATATTCGCTTTTTGGTGTTGCATAATCTGCATGATGTGGTCGTTTTGGGGTTGCCATGGCTACAGGTCCATAATCCAGTATTGGATTGGAAATCTATGTCTGTGTCCGGCTGGGGTTGTCAGGGGGTACATGGTGATGTTCCATTGTTGTCAGTTTCGCCTTCCACTCCTTCTGAAGTCCCTGAGTTTTTGTCAGATTACCGGGATGTATTTGATGAGCCCAAATCCGGTGCCCTACCTCCTCATAGGGATTGCAATTGTGCTATTGATTTGATTCCTGGTAGTAAGTTTCCTAAGGGCCGACTGTTTAATTTATCTGTGCCAGAGCATGCCGCTATGCGGAGTTAGTTAGTTAGTAGTAAGGCCGAAAAAAGACATTTGTCCATCCAGTTCAGCCTATATTCCATCATAATAAATCCCCAGATCTACGTCCTTCTACAGAACCTAATAATTGTATGATACAATATTGTTCTGCTCCAGGAAGACATCCAGGCCTCTCTTGAACCCCTCGACTGAGTTCGCCATCACCACCTCCTCAGGCAAGCAATTCCAGATTCTCACTGCCCTAACAGTAAAGATATCTCTTCTATGTTGGTGGAAAAACCTTCTCTCCTCCAGATGCAAAGAATTCCCCCTTGTGCCTGTCACCTTCCTTGGTATAAACAGATCCTCAGCGAGATATTTGTATTGTCCCCTTATATACTTATACTTGTACATGGTTATTAGATCGCCCCTCAGTCGTCTTTTTTCTAGACTAAATCATCCTAATTTCGCTAATCTATCTGGGTATTGTAGTTCTCCCATCCCCTTTATTAATTTTGTTGCCCTCCTTTGTACTCTCTCTAGTTCCATTATATCCTTCCTGAGCACCGGTGCCCAAAACTGGACACAGTACTCCATGTGCAGTCTAACTAGGGATTTGTACAGAGGCAGTATAATGCTCTCATCATGTGTATCCAGACCTCTTTTAATGCACCCCATGATCCTGTTTGCCTTGGCAGCTGCTGCCAGGCACTGGCTGCTCCAGGTAAGTTTATCATTAACTAGGATCCCCAAGTCCTTCTCCCTGTCAGATTTACCCAGTGGTTTCCCGTTCAGTGTGTAATGGTGATATTGATTCCTTCTTCCCATGTGTATAACCTTACATTTATCATTGTTAAACCTCATCTGCCACCTTTCAGCCCAAGTTTCCAACTTATCCAGATCCATCTGTAGCAGAATACTATCTTCTCTTGTATTAACTGTTTAAATAGTTTTGTATCATCTGCAAATATCAATATTTTACTGTGTAAACCTTCTACCAGATCATTAATGAATATGTTGAAGAGAACAGGTCCCAATACTGACCCCTGCGGTACCCCACTGGTCACAGCGACCCAGTTAGAGACTATACCATTTATAACCACCCTCTGCTTTCTATCACTAAGCCAGTTACTAACCCATTTACACACATTTTCCCCCAGACCAAGCATTCTCATTTTGTCTACCAACCTCTTGTGCGGCACGGTATCAAACGCTTTGGAAAAATCGAGATATACCACGTCCAATGACTCACCGTGGTCCAGCCTATGGCTTACCTCTTCATAAAAACTGATTAGATTGGTTTGACAGGAGCGATTTCTCATAAACCCATGCTGATATGGAGTTAAACAGTTATTCTCATTGAGATAATCCAGAATAGCATCCCTCAGAAACCCTTCAAATATTTTACCAACAATAGAGGTTAGACTTACTGGCCTATAATTTCCAGATTCACTTTTAGAGCCGTTTTTGAATATTGGCACCACATATAAAGGAATCCTTGGAGAAAGGTCATATTTGCCCGTCGTCATCACCGTTGGGAGCAGGGTTCTTTTTTGTGGCCAAGAAGGATGGTTCTTTGAGACCTTGTATTGATTACCGCCTTCTTAATAAGATCACAGTCAAATTTCAGTACCCTTTGCCGCTGCTGTCTGATTTGTTTGCTCGGATTAAGGGGGCTAGTTGGTTCACCAAGATAGATCTTCGAGGGGCGTATAATCTTGTGCGAATTAAACAGGGCGATGAATGGAAAACAGCATTTAATACGCCCGAGGGCCATTTTGAGTACCTGGTTATGCCATTCGGGCTTTCTAATGCTCCATCTGTGTTTCAGTCCTTTATGCATGACATCTTCCGAAAGTACCTGGATAGATTCATGATTGTATATTTGGATGATATTTTGGTCTTTTCGGATGATTGGGAGTCTCATGTGAAGCAGGTCAGAATGGTGTTTCAGGTCCTTCGTGCGAATTCCTTGTTTGTGAAGGGGTCAAAGTGTCTCTTTGGAGTTCAGAAGGTTTCATTTTTGGGTTTCATTTTTCCCCCTTCTACTATCGAGATGGACCCTGTTAAAGTTCAGGCCATTTATGATTGGACTCAGCCGACATCTGTGAAGAGCCTGCAGAAGTTCCTGGGCTTTGCTAATTTTTACCGTCGCTTCATCGCTAATTTTTCTAGTGTTGCTAAACCGTTGACTGATTTGACCAAGAAAGGTGCTGATGTGGTCAATTGGTCCTCTGCGGCTGTAGAGGCTTTTCAGGAGTTGAAGCGTCGTTTTTTTTCTGCCCCTGTGTTGTGCCAGCCAGATGTTTCGCTCCCGTTTCAGGTCGAGGTTGATGCTTCTGAGATTGGCCCAGGGGCTGTTTTGTCGCAAAGAAGTTCTGATGGCTCGGTGATGAAACCATGTGCCTTCTTTTCTAGAAAATTCTCGCCTGCTGAGCGCAATTATGATGTTGGCAATCGAGAGTTGTTGGCCATGAAGTGGGCATTCGAGGAGTGGCGACATTGACTTGAAGGAGCCAAGCATCGCGTGGTGGTCTTGACGGATCACAAGAATTTGACTTATCTCGAGTATGCCAAACGGTTGAATTCTAGACAGGCTCGATGGTCGCTGTTTTTCTCCCGTTTTGATTTTGTGGTTTCGTACCTTCCGGGCTCTAAGAATGTGAAGGCTGATGCCCTGTCAAGGAGTTTTGTGCCTGACTCTCCAGGTGTTCCTGAGCCGGCAGATATTCTCAAAGAGGGGTAATTTTGTCTGCCATCTCCCCTGATTTGCGGCGGGTGCTGCAGAAGTTTCAGGCTGATAGACCTGACCGTTGTCCAGCGGAGAAACTGTTTGTCCCTGCTAGATGGACTAGTAGAGTTATCTCTGAGGTTCATTGTTCGGTGTTGGCTGGTCATCCTGGAATCTTTGGTACCAGAGATTTGGTGGCTAGATCCTTTTGGTGGCCTTCGTTGTCACGGGATGTGCGTTCTTTTGTGCAGTCCTGTGGGACTTGTGCTCAGGCTAAGCCCTGCTGTTCTCGTGCCAGTGGGTTGCTTTTGCCCTTGCCGGTCCCGAAGAGGCCCTGGGCGCATATTTCCATGGATTTTATTTCAGATCTCCCTGTCTCTCAAAGGATGTCGGTCATTTGGGTGGTTTGTGATCGCTTCCCTAAGATGGTCCATTTGGTACCCTTGTCTAAATTGCCTTCCTCCTCTGATTTGGTGCCATTGTTTTTCCAGCATGTGGTTCGTTTGCATGGCATTCCGGATAACATCGTCTCGGACAGAGGTTCCCAGTTTGTTTCGAGGTTTTGGCGGTCCTTTTGTGCTAAGATGGGCATTGATTTGTCTTTTTCTTCGGCTTTCCATCCTCAGACAAATGGCCAAACCGAACAAACTAATCAGACTTTGGAAACATATCTGAGATGCTTTGTTTCTGCTGATCAGGATGATTGGGTGTCCTTCTTGCCTATGGCTGAGTTCGCCCTTAATAATCGGGCCAGCTCGGCTACTTTGGTTTCGCCTTTTTTCTGTAATTCTGGTTTCCATCCTTGTTTCTCTTCAGGGCAGGTTGAGCCTTCGGACTGTCCTGGTGTGGATACGGTGGTGGACAGGTTGCAGCAGATTTGGACTTATGTGGTGGACAACTTGACATTGTCCCAGGAGAAGGCTCAACGTTTCGCTAACTGCCGGCGCTGTGTTGGTCCCCGACTTCGTGTTGGGGATTTGGTTTGGTTGTCGTCTCGTTATGTTCCTATGAAGGTTTCCTCTCCTAAGTTTAAGCCTCGTTTCATTGGTCCGTATAAAATTTCTGAAGTTCTCAATCCTGTGTCTTTTCGTTTGGCCCTTCCAGCTTATTTTGCCATCCATAATGTGTTCCATAGGTCGTTATTGCGGAGATACGTGGCACCTATGGTTCCCTCCGTTGATCCTCCTACCCCGGTGTTGGTCAAGGGGGAGTTGGAGTATGTGGTGGAGAAGACTTTGGATTCTCGTATTTCGAGACGGAAACTCCAGTACCTGGTCAAGTGGAAGGGTTATGGTCAGGAGGATAATTCCTGGGTTTTTGCCTCTGATGTTCATGCTGCCGATCTAGTTCGTGCCTTTCATTTGGCTCGTCCTGATCGGCCTGGGGGCTCTGGTGAGGGTTCGGTGACCCCTCCTCAAGGGGGGGTACTGTTGTGAATTCTGTTATCGAACTCCATCCTGTGGTCATGAATGGTACTTCGGCGAGTTCTGTCCATGGACTCCCTCTGGTGGCTGTGAGTGGAGCTGCTGCTTCTGAGGTTCCTTCCACAGGTGACGTAGTTTATTCTTTGGCTGGCTGCTCTATTTAACTCCACTCAGATCGTTACTCCATGCCAGCTGTCAATGTTCTTGTACTGGTTCAGTTCGCTCTTGGATCTTTCTGGTGACCTGTCTACTCCAGCAGAAGCTAAGTCCCTGCTAGTTAATTATTTGTTCTTTGTTTCCTTGTCCAGCTTGCTATCATGATTTTGCCTTGCTAGCAGGAAGCTCTTGGATGCAGAGTGGCACCTCCGCACCGTGAGTCGGTGCGGAGGTCTTTTTGCACACTCTGTGTGGTCTTTTTGTAGTTTTTTGTGCTGACCGCAAAGATACCTTTCCTATCCTCGGTCTGTTTAGTAAGTCTGGCCTCCCTTTGCTGAAACCTGTTTCATTTCTGTGTTTGTGACTTTCATCTTAACTCACAGTCAATATATGTGGGGGGCTGCCTTTTCCTTTGGGGAATTTCTCTGAGGCAAGGTAGGCTTTATTTTCTATCTCTAGGGCTAGTTAGCTCTTAGGCTGTGAAGAGGCGTCTAGGCAGTGTTAGGTACGCTCCACGGCTATTTCTAGTTGTGTGATAGAATTAGGGGTTGCGGTCAGCAGAGCTCCCACTTCCCAGAGCTTGTCCTGTGTGAGTTTAACCATCAGGTCGTTCCGGGTGCTCCTAACCACCAGGTCCATAACACTCCCCCCCACACCCCATCATACTTACCGAGCCTCCCGGGGTCCGTCCGTCTTCTAAATGGGCGCCGCCATCTTCCAAAATGGCGGGCGCATACGCAGTGCGCCCGCCGAATCTACCGGCAGGCAGATTAGTTCCAATGTGCATTTTGATCACTGTGATAAAACCTATCACAGTGATCAAAATAAAAAAAAAATGTAAATGACCCCCTCCTTTGTCACCCCCATAGGTAGGGACAATAATAAAATAAAGAATTTTTTTTTTCCACTAAGATTGGGGTTAGAACTAGGGTTAGGGTTAGGGTTTCGGTATGTGCACACGTATTCTGGTCCTCTGCGGATTTTTCCGCAGCGGATTTGATAAATCCGCAGTGCTAAACCGCTGTGGATTTATTGCGGATTTACCGCGTTTTTTCTGCGCATTTCACTGCGGTTTTACAACTGCGATTTTCTATTGGAACAGTTGTAAAACCGCTGCGGAATCCGCAGAAAGAAGTGACATGCTGCGGAATGTAAACCGCTGCATTTCCGTGCAGTTTTTCTGCAGCATGTGTACAGCGATTTTTGTTTCCCATAGGTTTACATTGAAATGTAAACTCATGGGAAACTGCTGCGGATCCACAGCGTTTTCCGCAGCGTGTGCACATACCTTTAGAATTAGGCTATGTGCACATGGTGCGGATTTGGCTGCGGATCAGCAGCGGATTGGCCGCTGCGGATTCGCAGCAGTGATCCATCAGGTTTACAGTACCATGTAAACATATGGAAAACCAAATCTGCTGTGCCCATGGTGCGGAAAATACCGCGCTGAAATGCTGCGTTGTATTTTCCGCAGCATGTCAATTCTTTGTGCGGATTCAACAGAGTTTTACACCTGTTCCTCAACAGGAATCCGCAGGTGAAATCCGCAAAAAAAACACTGGAAATCCACGGTAAATCTGCAGGTAAAATGCAGTGCCTTTTACCCGCGGATTTTTCAAAATGTCAAAATGTCTGTCTGGACCTGGTCAACCTTTATCCTCGCTTGCCTACTCTGGCGCCATGGGGGTGACTCAGTAATGCTCCAGGTACAGCATGCTTTTAATGTGGTCTTGCTTTTAGTTCATTTAGGAGGCCTTTATGGCACAGCGAATATAAAAAACGTAGTGTAGGACTGCCCCAATATGAGATTGCCGTGAAGAGGCGGGGTTGCTCAAAGAATTGATCAATTGTTTGCTAAATGTCTCATTTTGAAAATACAGTTAGAAGTTAATATGTGCATTTGCACTTTATGTATTGCGTCTTAACCTTAGGCTGCGCTGGCTTCTCCCCCCTTTTTTGCTCTGTTATTGGTAAGTGGCTGACCACCACTGTTGCTGTGCGCCGCGCCTGGTTATGTGCGCCATTCTTTCTGTGTCTCAGTGATTGATAGGCTGCTGTACACACACACAGCAGCCCTGCCCTGCCTCAGGCTTTGTTTAATTATGCACCTGTGCCTCAGCCTGTATCACTCTTCATCTGTGGTTCTGGATGGGCAGTGTGGAGGTTGGATCCGAAATGTCTGTCTGGACCTGGTCAACCTTTATCCTCGCTTACCTACTCTGGCGCCATGGGGGTGACTCAGTAATGCTCCAGGTACAGCATGCTTTTAATGTGGTCTTGCTTTTAGTTCATTTAGGAGGCCTTTATGGCACAGCGAATATAAAAAACGTAGTGTAGGACTGCCCCAATATGAGATTGCCGTGAATAGGCGGGGTGGCTCAAAGAATTGATCAATTGTTTGCTAAATGTCTCATTTTGAAAATACAGTTAGAAATTAATATGTGCATTTGCACTTTATGTATTGCGTCTTAACCTTAGGCTGCGCTGGCTTCTCCCCCCTTTTTTGCTCCCTAAAAAAAATGGTTTTGTAAATTTCGTTGTAAAAATGAGAATTCGCTGGTCAAATTTTAACCCTTATAACTTCCTAGCAAAAAAAAATTTTGTTTCCAAAATTGTGCTGATGTAAAGTAGACGTGTGGGAAATGTTATTTATTAACTATTTTGTGTCACATAACTCTCTGGTTTAACAGAATAAAAATTCAAAATGTAAAAATTGCGAAATTTTCAAAATTTTCGCGAAATTTCCATTTTTATCACAAATAAATGCAGAATTTATTGACCTAAATTTACCACTAACATGAAGCCCAATATGTCACGAAAAAACAATCTCAGAACCGCTAGGATAATAATAATAATAATAATCTTTATTTTTATATAGCGCTAACATATTCCGCAGCGCTTTACATTTTGCACACATTATCATCACTGTCCCCGATGGGGCTCACAATCTAAATTCCCTATCAGTATGTCTTTGGAATGTGGGAGGAAACCGGAGTGCCCGGAGGAAACCCACGCAAACACGGAGAGAACATACAAACTCTTTGCAGATGTTGTCCTTGGCGGGGTTTAAACCCAGGACTCCAGCGCTGCAAGGCTGCAGTGCTAACCACTGAGCCACCGTGCTGCTCTCAAGGATCCGTTGAAGTGTTCCTGAGTTATTACCTCATAAAGGGACACTGGTCAGAATTGCAAAAAACGGCCAGGTCATTAAGGTCAAAATAGGCTGGGTCATGAAGGGGTTAAACAATTATATAGTAGATACAGTGGGGCAAAAAAGTATTTAGTCAGTCAGCAATAGTGCAAGTTCCACCACTTAAAAAGATGAGAGGCGTCTGTAATTTACATCATAGGTAGACCTCAACTATGGGAGACAAACTGAGAAAAAAAATCCAGAAAATCACATTGTCTGTTTTTTTAACATTTTATTTGCATATTATGGTGGAAAATAAGTATTTGGTCAGAAACAAAATTTCATCTCAATACTTTGTAATATATCCTTTGTTGGCAATGACAGAGGTCAAACGTTTTCTGTAAGTCTTCACAAGGTTGCCACACACTGTTGTTGGTATGTTGGCCCATTCCTCCATGCAGATCTCCTCCAGAGCAGTGATGTTTTTGGCTTTTCGCTTGGCAACATGGACTTTCAACTCCCTCCAAAGGTTTTCTATAGGGTTGAGATCTGGAGACTGGCTAGGCCACTCCAGGACCTTGAAATGCTTCTTACGAAGCCACTCCTTCGTTGCCCTGGCGGTGTGCTTTGGATCATTGTCATGTTGAAAGACCCAGCCACGTTTCATCTTCAATGCCCTTGCTGATGGAAGGAGGTTTGCACTCAAAATCTCACGATACATGGCCCCATTCATTCTTTCATGTACCTGGATCAGTCGTCCTGGCCCCTTTGCAGAGAAACAGCCCCAAAGCATGATGTTTCCACCACCATGCTTTACAGTAGGTATGGTGTTTGATGGATGCAACTCAGTATTCTTTTTCCTCCAAACACGACAAGTTGCGTTTCTACCAAACAGTTCCAGTTTGGTTTCATCAGACCATAGGACATTCTCCCAAAACTCCTCTGGATAATCCAAATGCTCTCTAGCAAACTTCAGACGGGCCCAGACATGTACTGGCTTAAGCAGTGGGACACGTCTGGCACTGCAGGATCTGAGTCCATGGTGGCGTAGTGTGTTACTTATGGTAGGCCTTGTTACATTGGTCCCAGCTCTCTGCAGTTCATTCACTAGGTCCCCCCGCGTGGTTCTGGGATTTTTGCTCACCGTTCTTGTGATCATTCTGACCCCACGGGGTGGGATTTTGCGTGGAGTCCCAGATCGATGGAGATTATCAGTGGTCTTGTATGTCTTCCATTTTCTAATTATTGCTCCCACTGTTGATTTCTTCACTCCAAGCTGGTTGGCTATTGCAGATTCAGTCTTCCCAGCCTGGTGCAGGGCTACAATTTTGTTTCTGGTGTCCTTTGACAGCTCTTTGGTCTTCACCATAGTGGAGTTTGGAGTCAGACTGTTTGAGGGTGTGCACAGGTGTCTTTTTATACTGATAACAAGTTTAAACAGGTGCCATTACTACAGGTAATGAGTGAAGGAAAGAGGAGACTCTTAAAGAAGAAGTTACAGGTCTGTGAGAGCCAGAAATCTTGATTGTTTGTTTCTGACCAAATACTTATTTTCCACCATAATGTGCAAATAAAATGTTAAAAAAACAGACAATGTGATTTTCTGGATTTTTTTTTCTCAGTTTGTCTCCCATAGTTGAGGTCTACCTATGATGTAAATTACAGACGCCTCTCATCTTTTTAAGTGGTGGAACTTGCACTATTGCTGACTGACTAAATACTTTTTTGCCCCACTGTATATATTTTTTATACTGTTCTATTATTATACATTTTTATAGCGACATTTATTTATTGGCACTTTACGTGTGAAAGGGTCAAGTATAGAGAAGCACAATGAACATGAGCAAAACAAGGCACTAACAGGTACTAGTGATGAGCGAGTGTACTCGTTGCTCGGGTTTTCATGTTTTCCTGAGCACACTCGGGTGACCTCCGAGTATTTATGACTGCTCGAAGATATAGTTTTCATCGCGGCAGCTGAATGATTTACAGCTAGTAGCCAGCTTGATTACATGTGGGCATTCCCTAGCAACCAGGCAACCCCCACATGTACTCAGGCTGGCTAATAGCTGTAAATCATTCAGTTGCCAGGATGAAAACTAAATCTCCGAGCAGTCATAAATACTCGGAGACCACCCGAGCATGCTCTGGAAAACCGGCGTAATAAGTACACTCGCTCATCACTAACAGGTACAGAAGGAGAGCGGACCCTGCCTGCGAGGGCTCACAGTCTACAGGGGGTGGGTAAGGATACACTAGGAGAGGGTAGAGCTGGTTGTGCAGCGGTTCAGCAGACTAAGGATCACTGCGTTTTGTAGACTTGTTGGAAGAGGTGGGTCCTCAGGTTCTTTTTGAAGGTTTCGATGGTAGGCGAGAGTCTGATGTGTTGGGGTAGAGAGGTCCAGAGTATGGGAGAGAAGCATGGGAGAAGTCTTGTATGCAGTTGTGGGAAGAAGAGATAAGAGGAGAATAGAGAAGGACATCTTGTGAGGATCAAAGGTTGTGTGTGGGTAAGGCTAAGTTCCCATTGCGTTAATGGGACAGCGCTAACGGACAGCGTTGCATGACGAAATTAACGCCGTGCAACGCGTCTGTTAGCGCGCCCATTAACAGCAATGGGGACGCGCATCACTAGCGCGGCCATTTTCGGCACGCGCTAGTGATGTGCCGGTGTTTTGTGGCGCACCGCGGACGCTGCTTGCAGGGTCCGAGGCGCGGCCGCGGTCCGTTCCCCGCTCTCTTTTAGATCGGAGATCTGCGAGAGCGGGGACGTTTAACGCGACCCCTTTACAACACATTGCGTTAGCGCTAGGCGCTAAACGGATTGCACTAACGCAATCTCAACCTAGCCTTAGTACTGGGAGACCATGTCACAGATGTATGGAGGAGACAGGTTGTGGATGGCTTTGTATGTCAGTTAGGGTTTTGAACTGGAGCCTCTGGACAATAGTAAGCCAGTGAACGGCTTGGCTGAGCGGAGAAGCTAGGTTTTTTTTCTGCAGCAAAAATACTAAATTTTACAGTGCCAGCAAAATGTACGAGATTTAAAAAAATCTTATGCACACGTTTGATTTTTTTTCGTTACTTTTTATCAGTTGCCGTTCCATAGCATGTCAAATTTTTGCAGCATTTTTCACCTATTCAAATTAATGGAAAAAATTCAAGTTAAAGCGCCACAAAAAAGCACATAAATTGTCAACAACGTGCATATTTTATGCAGGATTTTTCCTGCCACCACTCTGGTTTTGGTTGCAGAAAATACTCTGCAAGAATGCTATGTGAGAACATACCCTTAGGACTAGCTCACATGAGTGTATTATATGGCCGATTGCTATGCTATAAAACATCACATAGCACTGGTACCAGTGTTATTCTATGGGGCATCTCACATCTGCGAATATTTTCTCTTGCTGCTTCAGATGCTATACGCTAATTTGACTCCAGCATTATACTAATTGTATTGTATATGGACTTAATATGGTATGGTGAGGTCTCCATTTAAAAAAAAAATGCTGTAAATTTACCTTCTCAAAAGATAATTAAAAAAAGAAAAATAGAATGGGAAAAAAAAGAAAACATATCAAGTATTGTGGAGCAGACGCCGCTCTTCCTGAGCATTGTCAGTCATTCAGAGTGCAATGTTATAAAAGTTTTCACCTGTTTTTGACTTCTTAGTAGTGATGAGCGAGTGTACTTGTTGCTCGGGTTTTTCAGAGCACGCTCGGGTGGCCTCTGAGTATTTATGACTGCTCGGAGATTTAGTTTTCATCACGGCAACTGAGTGATTTACAGCTAGTTGCCAGCTTGATTACATGTGGGGATTCCCTAGCAACCAGGCAACCCCCACATGTACTCAGCCTGGCTAATCGCTGTAAATCATTCAGCTGCCAGGATGAAAACTAAATCTTCGAGCGGTCATAAATACTCGGAGGTCACCCGAGCGTGCTCGGGAAAACCCGAGCAATGAGTACACTCGCTCATCACTACTTCTTACAAAATTGTTTTGTGTTTTTTCCATATGCCTCATGATAATAGTCTGTAACATTGCTGTCTTAAATCCCATAAAAGGCCATAGACATTAAGAATTATGATAATAAAAAGGGTAAATGTAAGTGCTGGTGACCTAATAATAAACATATGATTAATGATTCCTGTTTTATCCTCAATAAATCACCCACACAACTCGGAGGCCGGTGCAAACAAGCTCAGAAGAATCATCTGTTTTTATCTTTCCATCACGATGTGACTCAAAACACTGAGGAAAATTATGGGAAATGTTTGCTTTGATGCCTCACTTACATGAGAGCTGCATACTCATATGGTTTAGGTGGGGTCTCCGCCTATAACAAGTTTAGACTTACATAAACTAAAGATAAATATTCTCTTATTACTTTTGTCTAGCAGAAGCAGTAGGTAATTGACTGCATATTTCTAATATCTTTATTGAGTAATTCGCAAGGCAGCCAAGACAAGTCAAATACTTAATTAAGGTTATGTTCCCCATACTCCTAGCAAATGACTCATCTAAATCATCTGATGATACCTCATTGAACAGAACATGTCTAAAACTTTCTTGAAAGGCTAAAGACCCGTCTAGAAAAACACTAACATCATGGTGGTGTTAACATCCACCCACTGCTAAAATGTTGTTTCACTTTCCCAGTAATGGGAGATACAAATTCTGCAAAATTTCATGATTTATTTTGTTTGCTTAATATTGATATTCTTTATATTCTTGATTGTTTTAGATTTTTAAAGATTCTGACTGTCAGCTGTTAGATTAACCCCTTCAAGACCCAGCCTATTTTGACCTTAAAGACCTTGCCGTTTTTTGCAATTCTGACCAGTGTCCCTTTATGAGGTAATAACTCAGGAACGCTTCAACGGATCCTAGCGGTTCTGAGATTGTTTTTTCGTGACATATTGGGCTTCATGTTAGTGGTAAATTTAGGTCAATAAATTCTGCATTTATTTGTGATAAACACGGAAATTTGGCGAAAATTTTGAAAATTTCGCAATTTTCACATTTTGAATTTTTATTCTGTTAAACCAGAGAGTTATGTGACACAAAATAGTTAATAAATAACATTTCCCACATGTTTACTTTACATCAGCACAATTTTGGAAACAAAATTTTTTTTTGTTAGGAAGTTATAAGGGTTAAAATTCAACCAGCGATTTGTCATTTTTACAACGAAATTTACAAAACCATTTTTTTTAGGGACCACCTCACATTTGAAGTCAGTTTGAGGGGTCTATATGGCTGAAAATACCCAAAAGTGACACCATTCTAAAAACTGCACCCCTCAAGGTACTCAAAACCACATTCAAGAAGTTTATTAACCCTTCAGGTGCTTCACAGCAGCAGAAGCAACATGGAAGGAAAAAATGAACATTTAACTTTTTAGTCACAAAAATTATCTTTTAGCAACAATTTTTTTATTTTCCCAATGGTAAAAGGAGAAACTGAACCACGAAAGTTGTTGTCCAATTTGTCCTGAGTACGCTGATACCTCATATGTGGGGGTAAACCACTGTTTTGGCGCACGGCAGGGCTTGGAAGGGAAGGAGCGCCATTTGACTTTTTGAATCAAAAATTGGCTCCACTCTTTAGCGGACACCATGTCACGTTTGGAGAGCCCCCGTGTGCCTAAAAATTGGAGCTCCCCCACAAGTGACCCCATTTTGGAAACTAGACGCCCCAAGGAACTTATCTAGATGCATAGTGAACACTTTGAACCCCCAGGTGCTTCACAAATTGATCCGTAAAAATGAAAAAGTACTTTTTTTTCACAAAAAAATTCTTTTAGCCTCAATTTTTTCATTTTCACATGGGCAACAGGATAAAATGGATCCTAAAATGTGTTGGGCAATTTCTCCTGAGTACACCAATACCTCACATGTGGAGGTAAACCACTGTTTGGGCACATGGTAAGGCTCGGAAGGGAAGGAGCGCCATTTGACTTTTTGAATGAAAAATTATTTCCATCGTTAGCGGACACCATGTCGCGTTTGGATAGCTCCTGTGTGCCTAAACATTGGCGCTCCCCCACAAGTGACCCCATTTTGGAAACTAGACCCCCCAAGGAACTAATTTAGATGCCTAGTGAGCACTTTAAACCCTCAGGTGCTTCACAAATTGATCTGTAAAAATGAAAAAGTAATTTTTTTTCACAAAAAAATTCTTTTCGCCTCAATTTTTTCATTTTCACATGGGCAGTAGGATAAAATGGATCATAAAATTTGTTGGGCAATTTCTCCCGAGTACGCCGATACCTCATATGTGGGGGTAAACCACTGTTTGGGCACTCGGCAGGGCTCGGAAGAGAAGGCGCGCCATTTGACTTTTTGAATGGAAAATTAGCTCCAATTGTTAGCGGACACCATGTCGCGTTTGGAGAGCCCCTGTGTGCCTAAACATTGGAGCTCCCGCACAAGTGACCCCATTTTGGAAACTAGACCCCCCAAGGAACTTATCTAGATGCATATTGAGCACTTTAAACCCCCAGGTGCTTCACAGAAGTTTATAACGCAGAGCCATGAAAATAAAAAATAATTTTTCTTTCCTCAAAAATGATTTTTTAGCCTGGAATTTCCTATTTTGCCAAGGATAATAGGAGAAATTGGACCCCAAATATTGTTGTCCAGTTTGTCCTGAGTACGCTGATACCCCATATGTGGGGGTAAACCACTGTTTGGGCGCACGGCAGGGCTCGGAAGGGATGGCACGCCATTTGGCTTTTTAAATGGAAAATTAGCTCCAATCATTAGCGGACACCATGTCACGTTTGGAGAGCCCCTGTGTGCCTAAACGTTGGAGATCCCCCAGAAATGACACCATTTTAGAAACTAGACCCCCAAAGGAACTAATCTAGATGTGTGGTGAGGACTTTGAACCCCCAAGTGCTTCACAGAAGTTTATAACGCAGAGCCATGAAAATAAAAAAAAAAATTATTTTCTCAAAAATGATCTTTTAGCCTGCAATTTTTTATTTTCCCAAGGGTAACAGGAGAAATTTGACCCCAAAAGTTGTTGTCCAGTTTCTCCTGAGTACGCTGATACCCCATATGTGGGGGTAAATCACTGTTTGGGCACATGCCGGGGCTCGGAAGTGAAGTAGTGACGTTTTGAAATGCAGACTTTGATGGAATGCTCTGTGGGCGTCACGTTGCGTTTGCAGAGCCCCTGATGTGGCTTAACAGTAGAAACCCCCCACAAGTGACCCCATTTTGGAAACTAGACCCCCAAAGGAACTTATCTAGATGTGTGGTGAGCACTTTGAACCCCCAAGTGCTTCATAGAAGTTTATAATGCAGAGCCGTGAAAATAATAAATACGTTTTCTTTCCTCAAAAATAATTATTTAGCCCAGAATTTTTTATTTTCCCAAGGGTTACAGGAGAAATTGGACCCCAAAAGTTGTTGTCCAGTTTCTCCTGAGTACGCTGATACCCCATATGTGGGGGTAAACCACTGTTTGGGCACACGTCGGGGCTCAGAAGGGAAGTAGTGACTTTTGAAATGCAGACTTTGATGGAATGGTCTGCGGGTGTCACGTTGCGTTTGCAGAGCCCCTGGTGTGCCTAAACAGTAGAAACCCCCCACAAGTGACCCCATTTTAGAAACTAGACCCCCCAAGGAACTTATCTAGATATGTGGTGAGCACTTTGAACCCCCAAGTGCTTCACAGACGTTTACAACGCAGAGCCGTGAAAATAAAAAATCATTTTTCTTTCCTCAAAAATTATGTTTTAGCAAGCATTTTTTTAGATTCACAAGGGTAACAGGAGAAATTGGACCCCAGTAATTGTTGCGCAGTTTGTCCTGAGTATGCTGGTACCCCATATGTGGGGGTAAACCACTGTTTGGGCACACGTCAGGGCTCGGAAGTGAGGGAGCACCATTTGACTTTTTGAATACGAGATTGGCTGGAATCAATGGTGGCGCCATGTTGCGTTTGGAGACCCCTGATGTGCCTAAACAGTGGTAACCCCTCAATTCTAACTCCAACACTAACCCCAACACACCCCTAACCCTAATCCCAACTGTAGCCATAATCCTAATCACAACCCTAACCCCAACACACCCCTAACCACAACACTAACCCCAACACACCCCTAACCCTAACCACAACCCTAATTCCAACCCTAACCCTAAGGCTATGTGCCCACGTTGCGGATTCGTGTGAGATATTTCCGCACCATTTTTGAAAAATCTGCGGGTAAAAGGCACTGTGTTTTACCTGCGGATTTTCCGCGGATTTCCAGTGTTTTTTATGCGGATTTCACCTGCGGATTCCTATTGAGGAACAGGTGTAAAACGCTGCGGAATCCGCACAAAGAATTGACATGCTGCGGAAAATACAACGCAGCGTTCCCGCGCGGTATTTTCCGCACCATGGGCACAGCGGATTTGGTTTTTCATATGTTTACATGGTACTGTAAACCTGATGGAACACTGCTGCGAATCCGCAGCCAAATCCGCACCGTGTGCACATAGCCTAATTCTAAAGGTATGTGCACACGCTGCGGAAAACGCTGCGGATCCGCAGCAGTTTCCCATGAGTGTACAGTTCAATGTAAACCTATGGGAAACAAAAATCGCTGTACACATGCTGCGGAAAAACTGCACGGAAACGCAGTGGTTTACATTCCGCAGCATGTCACTTCTTTGTGCGGATTCCGCAGCGGTTTTACAACTGTTCCAATAGAAAATCGCAATTGTAAAACCGCAGTGAAATGCGCAGAAAAAAACGCGGTAAATCCGCCATAAATCCGCAGCGGTTTAGCACTGCGGATTTATCAAATCCGCAGCGGAAAAATCCGCAGAGGACCAGAATACGTGTGCACATTCCTAACCCTAACCCTAACCCTAGCCCTAACCCTAACCCTACCCCTACCCCTACCCCTAGCCCTAACCCTACCCCTAACCCTACCCCTAACCCTAGCCCTACCCCTAACCCTAACCCTACCCCTAACCCTAACCCTACCCCTAACCCTAACCCTATTCTAACATTAGTGGAAAAAAAAAAACTAGTATTTCCAGCCATGGCCGATGATATTTCAGCATCGGCCATGGCTGGATTGTAATATTTCACCCGTTATAATGGGTGAAATATTACAAATCGCTCTGATTGGCAGTTTCACTTTCAACAGCCAATCAGAGCGATCGTAGCCACGAGGGGGTGAAGCCACCCCCCCTGGGCTAAACTACCACTCCCCCTGTCCCTGCAGATCGGGTGAAATGGGAGTTAACCCTTTCACCCGGTCTGCAGGGACGCGATCTTTCCATGACGCCGCATAGGCGTGATGGGTCGGATTGGCACCGACTTTCATGACGCCTACGTGGCGTCAAAGGTCGGGAAGGGGTTAAAAGGAGTTTGACGCCCCCGAAAAGTCCAATTAAACTGCCAGTATAGACATCCCGCACACACGATTCAAGTTAAGGCAGCGTTTACTCTGGGCAAGTAAGCAATGTTAATCAAGTACGCATCATGGTAATTGAGGGGGCAGAATGGTGCATGGAGCCCATGGTCATGCCAACAGTGCACCGAGGGACCATAATTGATATATTAAATAAAATGTTTTGTTTGTTTTTTTAGACAGCAAAAACAGTAACATTTAAGATATGGGCATGATTTCTGTAAAGTCCAGGTTCCCTTTATGGCTGTACTATTTGAAGTTTTGGGGTGACAGACTCCCGTTTAAGGAAATTTCCTGTAGATAATGTATAACACTAATAAGGTATCCAGAGGTGCATAAATAGTTTGGCTGTTACGGTGCTCACAGGCATTAGACTTTAATTGATGAAGTTGAGTCATGAAAAAAAGTTAACGCTCATCCGGTAAAACTTAAGAATGACCCATAATTTAGCAGATCATCTGAAATTAAGTTGGCGATATATAAAACCCCTGGCAAAAATTATGGAATCACCGGCCTTGGGGGGATGTTCATTCAGTTGTTTAATTTTGTAGAAAAAAAGCAGATCACAGACATGGCACAAAACTAAAGTCATTTCAAATGGCAACTTTCTGGCTTTCAGAAACACTAATAGAAATCAAGAACAAAACATGTGGTACTCAGTATGGTTACTTTTTTAACCAAGCATAGGGAAAAAATTATGGAATTACTCAATTCTGAGGAAAAAATTATGGAGTCACCCTGTAAATTTTCATACTCAAAAATAACACCTGCATCAAATTAGATCTGCTCGTTAGTCTGCATCTAAAATGGAGTGATCACACCGTGGAGAGCTGTTGCACCAAGTAGATTGACATGAATCATGGCTCCAACACGAGAGATGTCAATTGAAACAAAGGGGAGGATTATCAAACTCTTAGAAGAGGCTAAATCATCACGCAATGTTGCAAAAGATGTTGGTTGTTCACAGTCAGCTGTGTCTAAAATCTGGACCAAATACAAAAAACATGGGAAGGTTGTTAAAGGCAAACATACTGGTAGACCAAGGAAGACATCAAAGCGTTAAGACTGGAAGCTTGAAGCATTATGTCTCCAAAACAGGAAATGCACAACAAAACAAATGAGGAACGATTGGGTGGAAACTGGAATCAACGTCTGTAACCGAACTGTAAGAAGCTGCCTAAAGGAAATGGGATTTACATACAGAAAAGCTAAAAAAAAAGCCATCATTAACACCTAAACAGAAAAAACAAGGTTACAATGTGCTAAGGAAAATCAATCTTGGACTGTGGATGACTGGATGAAAGTCATATTCAGTGATGAATCGCGAATCTGCATTGGGCAAGGTGATGATGCTGGAACTTTTGTTTGGTGCCGTTCCAATGAGATCTATAAAGATGTCTTCCTGAAGAGAACATGCAAATTTCCACAGTCATTGATGATATGGGGCTGCATGTGAGTCGCCCCGCCAGGGCCCTGGGGTACTCGGGACCGGTGTTCACAGGGGGATGTCACGGTGGCTGCGACCCGGTCCATGGCCCAGGGCACCCATGTGGAAGGGGAAACATCTTTAAAGGGAATAAAGTTTATGTTCGTGACACCACCTGTGGTATTCGGTCAGGGTGACCGACGCTGCTTTAAGGGGTCCGCTGGGGTGATGTTATGGCAACTAGATGGTATACCTTCCCACAGGTGAAGTATATCCCCAGGGCTTCCCAGTATGTAGATAGTAGAATGGTGAGAGATGCAGTGAAGAACGAGAACACAGGATTGCAGTCTCTTTACCTTGTTTACTGTTGGTTTCAGCAGCCACAGTCCAGGGCACCAGATCACAGGGCAGGTAGGGTCCGGCCGGTTTGGAGGCAAATCCAGAGTCCCCTTGTTCAGGTGGAAATCAATAGCCTTCCCTTGTGCTGTAGTGGTGTAGTCCTTTACTGCTAAGCTTCTCGTAAGGTCCACACAGATGTTGTTTCTCTTCCTCTCTCTATCCCCCGTATAGGATAGGACAAAACCCGTATGACTAGTGACTTGAGCCTGTTTATAGGGTCTCTTAGATAACCCGGCTCTGTGGGGTGTCACCGTGCCTCATGGGTGTAGATGCGAACAGGTAATGTGCAATTAGCTGTCCTGCCGGTTTCTGAAGTAAGGCATAGAGGTCCTTACTACCTCAGTGTTCCGGCTACCGGCTCTCTGCACCTCAGAAGGAGGCAGCCTGCTCGGGGCTGGTCCCCTTCTGGTATCCTCTCATGTGTTTTGCTTTCCTGCATGCTCACTGCAAAGTATTCGGCTTCTTATGTGTCTCTTTCTGGGAGCTGCAGCTCTTAGGGCATGCACAGCTTCGTGAACCCTCTATCCTCCTCAGACTGCTGTCTGGAACTTTCTGACTTTCCCTGCAGACTACCAGTTATATATATATATATATATATATATATATATATATATATTTACATACATAGGAAGTCACCTAGTAAATAGGATCAAAAGCTCACCCTGGTGGCCTGGTGTATCAATGTGTTGCATGCTTGTGGTACCAGGCGACAGTTATCCTTCCTTGCCTACAAACATAACATCACTCTCCCCGTGAGGAAAGTGACATTACGGTGGCGACCAGGACCCTGGGGCGCCACACATGTCAGGTAAAAGGCACTGGGGAGATGGCTGTCATTGCATCTTCAATAAATGCACAAGTTTATGTTGCTATTTTGGACACTTTTCTTATCCCATCAATTGAAAGGATGTTTGGGGATGATGAAATCATTTTTCAAGATGATAATGCATCCTGCCATAGAGCAAAAACTGTGAAAACATTCCTTGAAAAAAGACACAAGGACAATGTCATGGCCTGCAAATAGTCCAGATCTCAATCCAATTGAAAATCTTTGGTGGAAGTTGAAGAAAATGGTCCATGACAAGGCTCCAACCTGCAAAACTGATCTGGCAACAGCAATCAGAGAAAGTTGGAGCCAGATTGATGAAGAGCACTGTTTGACACTCATTAAGTCCATGCCTCAGAGACTGCAAGCTGTTATAAAAACCAGAGGTGGTGCAACAAAATACTAGTGATGTGTTGGAGTGGTTTTTTTTTGTTTGTTTTTTTATGATTCCATACTTTTTTCCTCAGAATTGAGTGACTCCATCATTTTTCCCCTATGCTTGGTTAAAAAAAGTAACCATTACTGACTACCACATTTTTTGTTCATGATTTCTTTTAGTGTTTCTTAAAGCCAGAAAGTTGCCATTTGAAATTACTTTAGTTTTGTGCCATGCCTGTGATCTGCTTTTTTCTACAAAATTAAACAACTGAATGAACATCCTCCAAGGCCGGTGATTCCAAAATCTTTGTTAGGGGTTATATAGACATACATATATATCTATCTATCTTGAGAGAGGATTTGTTTTATCCAAAACGTTGCCACGCCACAGGGATATGGTGCCCACATTGCTATATACTATGTGGCCTGTGTTATATACTGTGTGGGCTGTGTTATATAGTACATGGGCTGTGCTATATACTATGTGCCTGTGCAATATACTACGTGCCTGTGTTATATACTGCGTGGGCTGTGCTATATACTACGTGCCTGTGCTACATACTATGTGGGCTGTGTTATATACTGCATGGGGTGTGTTATATACTACGTGGCTGTGCAATATACTACGTGGCTATGCTATATACTATGGGGGCTGTGTTATATACTACGTGGGCTGTGTTATATACTACGTGGCTGTGCAATATACTACGTGGCTATGCTATATACTACGTAGGCTGTGTTATATACTACGTGGCTGTGCTATATACTACATGGGCTGTGTTACATACTACGTGGCTGTGCATTCTAGAATACCCAATGCGTTAGAATAGGGCCACCATTCTACATACAGTGGGGCAAAAAAGTATTTAGTCAGTCAGCAATAGTGCAAGTTCCACCACTTAAAAAGATGAGAGGCGTCTGTAATTTACATCATAGGTAGACCTCAACTATGGGAGACAAACTGAGGAAAAAAAATCCAGAAAATCACATTGTCTGTTTTTTTAACATTTTATTTGCATATTATGGTGGAAAATAAGTATTTGGTCAGAAACAAAATTTCATCTCAATACTTTGTAATATATCCTTTGTTGGCAATGACAGAGGTCAAACGTTTTCTGTAAGTCTTCACAAGGTTGCCACACACTGTTGTTGGTATGTTGGCCCATTCCTCCATGCAGATCTCCTCTAGAGCAGTGATGTTTTTGGCTTTTCGCTTGGCAACATGGACTTTCAACCCCCTCCAAAGGTTTTCTATAGGGTTGAGATCTGGAGACTGGCTAGGCCACTCCAGGACCTTGAAATGCTTCTTACGAAGCCACTCCTTCGTTGCCCTGGCGGTGTGCTTTGGATCATTGTCATGTTGAAAGACCCAGCCACGTTTCATCTTCAATGCCCTTGCTGATGGAAGGAGGTTTGCACTCAAAATCTCACGATACATGGCCCCATTCATTCTTTCATGTACCTGGATCAGTCGTCCTGGCCCCTTTGCAGAGAAACAGCCCCAAAGCATGATGTTTCCACCACCATGCTTTACAGTAGGTATGGTGTTTGATGGATGCAACTCAGTATTCTTTTTCCTCCAAACACGACAAGTTGCGTTTCTACCAAACAGTTCCAGTTTGGTTTCATCAGACCATAGGACATTCTCCCAAAACTCCTCTGGATCATCCAAATGCTCTCTAGCAAACTTCAGACGGGCCCGGACATGTACTGGCTTAAGCAGTGGGACACGTCTGGCACTGCAGGATCTGAGTCCATGGTGGCGTAGTGTGTTACTTATGGTAGGCCTTGTTACATTGGTCCCAGCTCTCTGTAGTTCATTCACTAGGTCCCCCCGCTTGGTTCTGGGATTTTTGCTCACCGTTCTTGTGATCATTCTGACCCCACGGGGTGGGATTTTGCGTGGAGTCCCAGATCGAGTGAGATTATCAGTGGTCTTGTATGTCTTCCATTTTCTAATTATTGCTCCCACTGTTGATTTCTTCACTCCAAGCTGGTTGGCTATTGCAGATTCAGTCTTCCCAGCCTGGTACAGGGCTACAATTTTGTTTCTGGTGTCCTTTGACAGCTCTTTGGTCTTCACCATAGTGGAGTTTGGAGTCAGACTGTTTGAGGGTGTGCACAGGTGTCTTTTTATACTGATAACAAGTTTAAACAGGTGCCATTACTACAGGTAATGAGTGGAGGAAAGAGGAGACTCTTAAAGAAGAAGTTACAGGTCTGTGAGAGCCAGAAATCTTGATTGTTTGTTTCTGACCAAATACTTATTTTCCACCATAATATGCAAATAAAATGTTAAAAAAACAGACAATGTGATTTTCTGGATTTTTTTTTCTCAGTTTGTCTCCCATAGTTGAGGTCTACTTTTGATGTAAATTACAGACGCCTCTCATCTTTTTAAGTGGTGGAACTTGCACTATTGCTGACTGACTAAATACTTTTTTGCCCCACTGTATATATTTTTATTTTTTTTTTGTCCGAAAGTCAGATGAAAGCTCTTTCATCCACGAGTGATGTCCCATTGTAAGAACATTCTCAGAAAGCTTGTTGGGTCGTTGCCTGCGGTCATTGAACATGTATTGCCAGGTTGAACAACTGTAACATCCAATAAGGACTAAAATGTGTATGACTGTATCTGGTCATGGATTCAGATATTCTGCATTCCTCATTCACTGGTGCCCAAATAGGACTCCACTCTGTATATAAATCAGTAATAAAGATCTCCAATATTAGAAGTAGGTGATGCCTGCTATTCTTGCAATCTAAAAACAGTGCCAATCCTTAATGGTGGTTTGCTCCTCCTTTATCACTTTTCTTTCACTTCCTTTCTATCCCTGTCTAACTCTGCAATCTGTTTGTTCTGATGGAGTTCATTGTGGACAACAACTTCACATTTGTTCTGTTTTTGGATTGCAATAATGAAAAAACATCATCTACGCCTAATAATGGTGTGCTGAATTCTACATTATTGCATCTGGTCATAGACATCTGGTAATGATTGTTCACCAGATGGTCATTTATTCAATGGTTGTTCAACCAGCCAACTTCTTTTATAAAATATGTATGGCCACCATTAGTAATGAGATCAGCGGTCCCCAACCTTTCTTACCTTGAGAGCCACATTCAACTCAGAGAGGGTTGCATGCCACATCCGGAACTCCCCGAGCAGTGACATCCGTCTCCTTCCTCCCCACAGTAGTGACACCCAGAGTCCTCAATACCAGCATGACAGCTGAATTTTCCCTATAGTTACACCGAGACAGTAAACTTACATCCAGTGATTCCCACCTTAACCCCTTTTGGTATTCTCACATCAGGCACTGCCACCACACCATCGCATCCAGCTTCAGGAAGCCTTCCTACTTGCAATATCATCCTGCCTCCAGCTTATCATGTGTGTCTCTCCAACCCCTAGGCCAGTATATGCATCCAGATCTGCTTTCCCTTGTTGGTTTACCGACAAAAGTCCAAATCTTGAGACCTGATCTTCATAACTGTTTGTTAGCACATAATGGTCCAGCAAGCCACATGTATTAAATGATCAGTTTTGATCAATTGTTTTTCACAGTCAAAACATATAACATTTTGTGAAACAGTTTTCTTTTTTCTTTCAATGGAACAAATCCTTTATTTTTCAGAATTGTATCCAAGCTGTCAATATATAGCAGTGACACCTCAATTTATCCTTCTTTCTACGACTTTTGATTAGCTGTGTTGATCATTAACTAATATCTCAAAACTTTGTTCACTAAATTCCCCTGGCAATGACTAAGCCTCCCAAAAAACATTTTATAACTTAATTCCAGTTTGACAGTGTCCACATCTATAAAAAGTCTTTATCAGCAGAAGGCCATTAACTTATAGTGGTGATCAGTCTGATAAATTCCTGAATGGGTGGATGCTTTCTGGGGAAGTTTATCCAGATGTTAGCAGATAATCTCTGAGTGTATTAATATGTATCCAAAACATTACACAATATTTTTTGTACTATTAAATGATCTCATGGATCAACACCGGAATGTGCTGTTGTTTATCAATATTTTATCAGTAATTTATACAAATCATGTAGTTCCTTTGTTAGGATGTGACCACACAGCAACTGGCTGCATGTGGCCAACAGTCCACCCATTGCTTCCTGATCTTGTTTCTCAATCGTGTGGCTATTAGTCCACTACCGGCCACAATATTTTATGAAACCCTAAATCTAATCACATTCTGTTCACCATTTGCTGCCCATAGACATTGCGCTATACATCTCAGAGAGGTGCCAGCTGAATGCTTGGCTGATCACGTGCTATGTGTTTTCACTACGGAGAAGGGGGTCTGGCAGCAACTTCTCTTACTGTAAAGAAATATATTTTTCAACATGCCTGATCCCTTTTTACCCTGATATAATATGTCAAGAAATAGTTGGGAGGCCCACATACACAATAGATGGTCGGCCAGTTCCGCCAAAATCACTAGATACATCTGACTTTAAAGGGAACCAGTCATCCGGTTTTCCCAATACAGAGTATTGCCACCACCTTTACCGCCTGTTGGTCTTGATCTAACACGTCCTGTCTGGTCACAAATGCCGTACTCCTTTTATTCTTCACTTGGATGACGGGTCCTGCGTCATCCACACAGTGTCCCCAATTACGCTACTGCACATGTGCACTTTTCTCTGGCGTCAGCAGGTCAGAGCAAAGTACTGTATTTCACATGCGCTGGTTGAGGCCAAAGAGCCCCGATGACCCAGAAGTAAAGCTAATGCTGCTTATTACAGCACTTTGCTCTGCCCTCAGCAGGACAGAGCAAAGTGCACCTGTGAATGAGCGAGATTAGGGGCACTGTGTGGATGATGTACAGTCATGGCCAAAAGTTTTGAGAATGACACCAAAATTATTTTTTCACATGATTCTGCTGCCCTCTGGTTTTTATTAGTGTTTGTCTGATGTTTATATCACATACAGAAATATAATTGCAATCATATTATGAGTACCAACAGGTTATATTGACAGTTAGAATGAGTTAATGCAGCAAGTCAATATTTGCAGTGTTGACCCTTCTTCTTCAAGACCTCTGCAATTCTCCCTGGCATGCTCTCAATCAACTTCTGGACCAAATCCTGACTGATAGCAGTCCATTCTTGCATAATCAATGCTTGCATTTTGCCAGAATTTGTTGGTTTTTGTTTGTCCACCCGTCTCTTGATGATTGACCACAAGTTAAAACAGATGGTAAAGATGGTGGCAATACTTCTTATTGGTAAAACCTGATGTTAGGTTCACTTTAAAGGTTTTTAAGAAAATCCCTGTCCCCCAGCTGCAGTTTGCTGAAAACAAAAAAATACAGAAAGTACAGTACAATGTTGTCAAAATACTCAGCAGGCATAGACTATTGGCCCCTTTGCAACTCATGTCATTGGTCACTAAATCGTTACTGCCAATCTGAACAGAATGGTACAGAATGTGTACTGTCATTGTGCACATCACACAGGAACACAGCAGGGACTAGCAAAGCCTCTGAAACAAGAATCATTGACTCTTCATTTCAGACGGGGCAGAGGTTGTGGCTGTGACCTCAGTCTCTGCCCCCTAATGACGCTTTAATTCCTATTTTGCATCTGTGCTCTCTGAAAAAGCAAATGTAGCATCAACTGATCTTCACTGTGCTATCGAAGGAATAAAAGAATCCATACTATCTATAAACAAAGAGATGGTGAGGGAACACTTAGCTAATAATAATTAATTTAAATTTCATGATCCAGATGAATTACATTCTAGGATACTGAAAGAGATAGCAGAGGATATTTCAGAACCACTAGCCAGAATATTTGAAAAATCCTAGAGAACAGGAGAGGTCCCAGAAGATTGGAGAAGGGCAAATGTCCCTGTCTTCAAAAAAAGAAAGAAGATGGAGCCAGGAAATTACAGGCCAGTGAGCCTTACTTGTATAGCACGAAAGATCTTTGAACAAATTATTTAACAGCATGTATGCAAGTCCTTGGATAACAACACAGTAATTAACCAGAGCCAGCATGGGCTTGTAGCAATTAAGTCCTGCCAGACTAATCTAATTTCCTTCTATGATGGAATCACTGACTAGGTGGATCAGCAAAATGCGGTAGATAAAGTATCTCATACTATCCTTATTGAAAAAATGGCCAAGTATGGGATTGACAAGGCTACAGTTAGGTGAATTCATAACTGGCTCAGTGATCGTACTCGAAGAGTGGTAATGAATGGTTGCACATCCAATTGGAAGAGTGTTTCAAGACCCTGTTTTGGCCCCAGTGTTATTCAACATTTTTATAAATGATCTACATAAGAGAACTGAAGGTAAACTAATGAAATTTGCAGATGATGCAAAGCTAGGAGGGACAGCTAACAATAGTGAAGACAGTGAAAGGATTCATAAGGATCTAGATATGCTTGAAAATTGGCAGTGATTAATAGAAAATTATTTAACATGGAGAAATGCAAAATTCTATATCTGGGGGAAAAAACAAAAATAATATTTACAGAATGGGAGGAAGAAAAATAAGCAAGAGCACGTGTGAAAAAGACTTAGGTATTGTGACAAAACACTCTGGGATCGCCTTTGCTGGGGTCAAAGGACACGTGGTTTGTGCATTGAATCTGAGGCGTACAGCAGGTTTCTGAGCAGGCTGACCTCAGGTCAGATTTATTAACGTGAAAGCAACACAAAAAACAAAACATAAAAATAAATCCTAGCCTGTCCGGCACTAACTAAACAAATACGTTGCTATCTCAACAACTGGGGGGGCTTCTCCCACCCAGCTAACATCACACAGATCTTGAGCAGAGCTCTTCACTCACGTTTGTCTCACACAGGCAGGCAATCTGTGTGCCCCAGTCAGACACTGGAAACACCCAGCTGGTCATCTTTTATTCCTGCAATCATTAACCCATTAGCACCCTGAAGATACTGAGTGGCCTAATTCACATAGGACAAACACCTGGGCGAGATATACCTGCCTCCATCTACCACACCAGCATGAGTCTTACATATCCCCCCCCTTGCTCAGACCACTCCGGTCGAGCAAGAACACTTTTGAAACAGTGCACTCGGGATAGGGCATCGGCGTTCCCCATCTGCACCCCAGGTCGGTGCTCCACCGTAAAAGAGTAAGCCTGCAGGGCAAGGAACCACCGGGTTACCCGACTATTACGGTCCTTGTGGAGGTGCATCCACTTGAGAGGGGCATGGTCTGTGACCAGCCTAAACTTCCTACCAGCCAGGTAATACTTGAGGGAGTCGAGAGCCCATTTAATGGCTAGGCACTCTTTTTCAACCACCGCATACCTCTGCTCATGTACATTCAGTTTCCGACTGAGATAGAGGACCGGGTGTTCGACTCCGTCCCTCACCTGGGAAAGTACAGCTCCGACACCAGTATCAGAGGCATCAGTTTGTACCACAAACTCGCTGCTGAAATCAGGAGTCACTAGTACGGGCTGAGAGCACAAAGCCCGTTTCAGGCTGTGGAAGGCCTCTTCAGCAGCTGAGGTCCATTTTACCATGACGGAACCCTTCCCCTTGGTAAGATCCGTCAAGGGAGTAGCCATGGCTGCAAAATTGGGTATGAACCGGCGATAATAGCCGGCAATCCCCAGGAAAGCCTGCACTTGTTTCTTGTTCACTGGTTGTGGCCAGCCCTGAATTGCCTGTATTTTGTCGATCTGGGGTTTAACCACTCCTCGGCCAATCACGTAGCCCAAGTATCGGGCTTCTTCAAGCCCGATGTGGCATTTCTTGGGGTTTGCCGTTAAACCTGCATCTCGCAGGTCATCAATCACCGCTTGTACCTTCTGGAGATGAGTTTCCCAGTCCATGCTGTAAATTACGATGTCATCCAGGTAGGCAGAAGCGTACTGTCTGTGAGGCCTCAAGACTCGATCCATCAATCTCTGGAACGTTGCGGGAGCTCCGTGAAGTCCAAACGGCATATAGACATACTGGAACAGACCTTCCGGTGTAGCAAATGCCGTCTTCTCTCTGGCCGCCTCGGCCAGAGGAATCTGCCAGTACCCCTTTGTTAAATCCAGGGTCGTAATGTATCGGGCTTTACCAAGCCAGTCGATCAACTCATCGACCCGGGGCATAGGGTACGCATCAAATTTAGAAACTGCATTCAGTTTCCTAAAGTCATTACAAAACCGGATGGAGCCATCCGGTTTAGGTATCAACACAATTGGACTGGACCAGGCGCTGTGTGACTCCTCAATGACTCCTAAGTCCAACATTGCCATCACTTCCCGGGAGACGGCTTCACGGTGGGCTTCCGGAATCCGGTAGGGCTTCACATGAACAGTGACGCCAGGCTCTGTGACAATCTCATGTTTCACCAACTTAGTCCGGCCAGGTTTTTCGGAGAAAAACTGTCGGTTCTGTAACAAAAATTGCTTAACCTCAGATTTTTGTCGTTCTGAGAGAGTCTCAGCAACCTGCACCTCTGGTACAGTAGGTGAACAAACCGGACGGGGCAGATCCGCCGTTAGGGCAGAGCGGTCTTTCCAGGATTTTATCAGATTCACATGATAAATCTGTTCCGGTTTTCTCTTACCCGGCTGGTACACTTTATAGTTCACTTCACCAACTCTTTCTCGGACCTCAAATGGGCCCTGCCATTTCGCCAGGAATTTACTATCCACCGTAGGGATTAGGACCAACACCCTATCGCCGGGTGCAAATGTACGGACCTTAGCGCCTCTATCATAACTTTGCCTCTGGGCTCCCTGGGCCTGTAACATATGGTCCCTAACAATGGGCATGACAGCGGCAATACGATCCTGCATTTGTGTTACATGGTCGATCACCGTTTTAAAGGGAGTGACTTGACCTTCCCAGGTTTCTTTTGCGACGTCCAGCAGTCCCCGGGGACGACGGGCATACAACAGTTCGAAAGGCGAAAACCCTGTGGAAGACTGGGGAACTTCCCTAATGGCAAACAGCAAATAGGGTAACAAGTAATCCCAGTTCTTCCCATCTTTGTCTATCGCCTTCCGGAGCATCTGTTTTAAGGTTTTGTTGAAGCGCTCAACCAGGCCATCTGTTTGAGGGTGATAGACAGACGTACGCAACGGGTCTATTTGTAAGAGCCTGCAGAGCTCCTTCATTACCCTCGACATAAAGGGAGTCCCCTGGTCGGTGAGTATCTGTTTTGGAATTCCCACCCTACTAAACACTTGTACCAATTCCTTGGCGATCGTCTTGGTAGCTGTGTTACGCAAAGGGACGGCTTCCGGGTAACGAGTGGCATAGTCCACGATGACGAGGATATGTTGGTGCCCACGTGCGGATCGGGGAAGGGGCCCAACAAAATCCATCCCAATTCTCTCAAAAGGGACCCCGATGATAGGAAGGGGTACCAAAGGGCTACGGAACTGAGATTTAGGGGCCGCGATTTGGCACTCTGGACAGGACTCACAATAGTTACGCACATCACAATGTATTCCAGGCCACACAAAACAATGCAATATCCTTTCTGTGGTTTTCTGTACCCCCAGATGTCCCCCCATTATATGTCCGTGGGCCAAATCCAGTACCTTCCGCCGATAAGGTTTGGGTACCACTAACCGTTGCACTGTGTCTTCCCCTTTTTTTTCTACCTGGTAGAGCAAATCATTTTCAAGAACCATATACGGGTACGCTAGCCTAGTGTCAGGTTCTACGGGTACCCCATCTATCATTTTTACATTTTTCCTAGCCGGAGTCAGGGTAGGATCTTTCATTTGCTCGCTGTGGAAGTCATCTACCTGGACTCCCAAATCTGGCAGGCAGGGTGCCGGATGGCTGTCTGCCTCCGCCTCTCGCTGAGGTTCCTCAGTTTCCTCTGTTTCCCCCGCCATGACGGAGAAGGGGTACTGAAGGTTAGATTCACTAACCTCCCCAGCAACATCTTCCTGTGGGGTCTCCTCTAGGGACTCGGGACCTCCAGATGGCATGGGAGAAGATTCACGGGTACAGCTACCGTGAAGGAGCAACTGATTCTCCCACAACTGCCAGAAATAGGGAAAATCCCTTCCCAGGATTACATCCTGTAACAATGCGGGAACGAGTCCCACTTTGTGCTGCACTGACCCATAGGGAGTAGAAATCCATATGACCGCTGTTAAGTACGAGCGGGTGTCACCATGCACACACGTCACAGAAAACTTGTCAGACGGACCAGACGGAAGTGCCACCAGACTAGCTTTCACCAGAGTCACCACACTTCCAGAGTCTAGTAATGCCACAACATTTTTCCCATCAACAGATAATTCACACAGGTGTTTCACTGTATCATTTTGACCCGCATTCACACTCACTAGCTGTGTAACCAAAGACATGCGTTTTCTAGAGTCTATAACATCGCACTGCATGGGTTCAGCGGTAACAGGACAGTTCGCAGAAACATGACCCTTCTCATGGCAGCGGAAACACCTAACAGGTCCCCTACTGAGACCGCCGTCCAATACTCTTGGTCTCGGAGTGCGAGCAGTCCCGGACTCCTCCCCCACAGTTTTAAGCGATTTTCCTTCACCCGTGGTCCCTGGAACAGTCTTACCGGTTCCACGAGGAGGAGGCACAGACCGGGGGTTGGCGGTGTCGTCGGGAAGTCCTTCTGCCACGGAATAACGCTCGACCAACTCCACAAGTTGATCCGCTGTCGTGGGATTTCCTTGGCTTACCCACCTTTTCAGCGCTGGGGGTAGTACTCTCAGGTACTTGTCCAGGACAACCCGCTGGATTATTTCGGATATTGTCAGTACCTCGGGTTGCAGCCATTTCTTTGTTAAGTAGATCAGGTCGAACATCTGAGACCGCGCCGGTTTATCTTGCTGGTATGTCCACTGATGTACCCTCTGTGCCCGGACAGCCGTCGTCACACCCAGCCGGGCCAGGATCTCAGCTTTCAGTTTCTCAAAGTCCTGAGCGACCTCCGGGTCCAAATCATGGTAAGCTTTTTGGGCCTCGCCGGAGAGAAACGGGGCAATCAAGTCGGCCCATCGTGCCTTCGGCCACTTCTCTCTCAACGCCGTCCGCTCAAACGTTGTCAGGTATGCCTCGACGTCATCTTCTGCAGTCAGCTTTTGCCAGTATAGACTCACATGGATCCTTCTGGACTCTGCTTCCGGGTCAGCGTCAGGCATGCTCACCAGGCGCTGCGCCACCTGTTGGAGAAGTTGGCGGTCTGCAACCGTCATGTCCAGTAACTCCTTCAGCTGTGCGGCCATCAAGCGATTAGCTTCGTGCTGTGCGGCAGTGGCATGCTGCTGTACGGCAGTGGACTGTACTAAGGCTTTCACCACGTCTTCCATGCTGTCGCATGTGCCACGGTATGCCCGCGTTCTCCACCACAATGTGACAAAACACTCTGGGATCGCCTTTGCTGGGGTCAAAGGACACGTGGTTTGTGCATTGAATCTGAGGCGTACAGCAGGTTTCTGAGCAGGCTGACCTCAGGTCAGATTTATTAACGTGAAAGCAACACAAAAAACAAAACATAAAAATAAATCCTAGCCTGTCCGGCACTAACTAAACAAATACGTTGCTATCTCAACAACTGGGGGGGCTTCTCCCACCCAGCTAACATCACACAGATCTTGAGCAGAGCTCTTCACTCACGTTTGTCTCACACAGGCAGGCAATCTGTGTGCCCCAGTCAGACACTGGAAACACCCAGCTGGTCATCTTTTATTCCTGCAATCATTAACCCATTAGCACCCTGAAGATACTGAGTGGCCTAATTCACATAGGACAAACACCTGGGCGAGATATACCTGCCTCCATCTACCACACCAGCATGAGTCTTACAGTATACTAATAGAACACAGATTGCACATGAGTCAACAGGGTGACGCAGCAGCAAAAAAGGCAAACACAATTCTGGGAGAAGTATAGAGTCTAGATCATGTAAAGTAATTATTCCCCTCTACGCCTCCTTGGTCAGACCTCATCTGGAATACTGTGTTCAGTTCTGGGCATCACATTTTTAAAAAAAGACATAGCTAAACTTGCTCCACTTTTTCTAAGAGCTACTAGAATGGTTAGCGGACAGCAAACTATGTCCAACTAGGAACAGTTAAAGGATCTGGGACTGTTTAGCTTGCAAAAGGGAAGCCTAAGAGAAGACTGAATAGCTGTGTACAAATATCTGAAGGGCTGTCACAGTGTAGAGGGAACATCATTATTCTCAATTGCACATGGAAACATGAGAATCAGTGGAATAAAACTGAAGGTGAGAAGATGCAGATTAGATATTAAAAAAACTTTTTGACAGTGAGGATGATCAATGAGTGGAACAGGCTGCCACGAGAGGAGGTGAGTTCTCCTTCAATGGAAGTCTTCAAACAGGCTGGACAGATATCTATCTGAGATGGTTTAGTGAATCCTGCATTGAGCAGGGGTTTGGACACGATGACCGTGGAGTTCCCTTCAAACTCTTAAAATTCTATGAATCTATGCTTCTATCATAAAGGAAAAGTAGTTAGGGAATGTGTAATTCAAGGATATTACAAAAGAGTTTAGCTTTTCAGATTAAATAGATTGGGATTTAGGATGAAAATTAAGGTAGACTTTGTACTACCCCTTTAACCATTGTGTACCATTATGGAATTTCTTAGAAGCTTCTTTGTTTTTTTTCTGATTTACAGTAGGTAGCAGAATTTACAATAGATTAGAATTTAAAAAAAATAAATACAGCATATATAATTTAGAAGGCCCGGAAGTAAACAATGGACCTTGTAAAAATACTGCAGAACACTTTTTCGTCATTTTGTATATAATCTTTAGGTCTTTTTACAATTGCGTTCATACCATGCAGTGAATGCTGACTTCATGAACAATACAATGTAAAAAAAAAACTGCAAGAAATTGACTCATGCTCCATTATCTCATCACATCTGTACAGCACATTTCTTTGTTTCGTCACTTCAATATCCCTTGCATGGTCTACATACAGAAAATACATTGTGAGGACAATTCTCAGGCTCACGACTACCATTACGTGTTCAAGTGACATTATAATCTTGTGTTTCAGTGCAGAACTCATCATATATCCATAATTTATGTTGTCTTTGTTCTGTCTTCATACACGTTGATACGATGTGTGATCCGACATACGGCATAAACCACTTCTGTCTCCCAAATAAGCAGACTGTTCTCTGTAGTCTAACTTGTTTATTGGTAAACATGAGCGCGGTAAAACTATAAGAATACAAATGATTTGAGTAAGTATTGGGCAAATAATAACATGACTGCAACTAACAGGGAAAGCATACAGGATGATGCAACTTCTATAATAACTACATACAGCAGGTAACTGAAATCACATTTCCTGTGTACTGGCTGCTATACAGTTAATCACACTCTGTACAACATTACATAGCAAGAACAGGGATAATGGTCTTACCGGATAATCTTAACCGGAATGGCAAGTAAGTGAGGTAGTTCAACACAGCAGATTAACACGTGTTTCCAGGGAAATACACAGAGAGAAAATGGAGTTTCCCCTTCCCATGATACCTTGGTGAATCCCAGAATGCAACACTCTAATAATTACTGAAAAACACAGGTAATAAATTTAACCACCACTGGGTGGTGCTATAACACAGCAAAACCAAACTATGGTATTAAACCTTTTTAAAGCTAGATACGAAGCCCTGACCTTCGCTAGAATGGGCAGAACACTCCCCGCTTGGCATCAACCGATGCCACCTATAGGTTCTTTTGGCGAAAGCAATAAGACAAGTTCCGCAACTGGTCTGAGGAATAGTTTATTCTCCCCGGACTTGCCTACTTTGACCTCAACCTTACGCACTTTCCCATCTTTGCTTGGGAATATTTTAGTGATGAGGCCTAGTGGCCACTCATTACGGTGAGACTGGCTGTCTTTCATGAGAACGACATCGCCGGTTTTGATGTTTGGTTTGTCGGTCTGCCACTTCTTCCTGGGTTGTAAGGTGGAGAGGTACTGCTTCCTCCATCTGTCCCAGAAGGTATTGGAGAGACTTTGGACTTGTCTCCATTGTCGTCTGTAGAGGTCTTTGTTGCTAAATTCTCCAGGTGGAGCGCTGAGAACGCTGGCTTTCTGAGTAAGTAACATGGCAGGGGTGAGAATGGTCGGATCCTCAGAGTCACTAGAAAGTGAAGTCAATGGTCTAGCTTCAACGGATCTGGTTGCGTGGTCCGCAGGATTGTGGTGTGTGGACACATAGTGCCACTGTTTAGGGCCGGTGGATCTCCTGATCCTTAGCACCCGATTGCTAACAAAGTCATAGAAACGACGAGTTTCATTGCAAATGTACCCCAACACTACCTTTCTGTTGGTGTAGAACTCGATTTCTTTGACCTCCAGGTCCATTTCTGTCGAGATAAGCTCAGCTATCTCTACTGCTAACACAGCTGCACAGAGTTCCAGTCTGGGTACTGTGTGTTCACGGAGTGGGGCCAATTTTGTCCGGCTCATAACAAGCCTCACGTGGCATTGTTCATTGATGTCAGTAGTTTTCAAATACGCCACTGCTGCAATTGCTTTGGTTGAGGCATCGCAGAAGATGCAAAGCCTTTGCATCTTGATTTCTGTTGATGGCACAGAAGCATATGGTCGTGCAACGTAGAGACTTGACAGGGCTTCTAAAGAGTTCTTCCATCTTACCCACAAGTCTCTTTTCTCACTGGGAAGCGGATCATCCCAATCGGACGTCTCTTGGGTGAAGTCTCTCAACATCATTTTACCTTGGATAGTTACAGGAGTTACAAATCCCAGAGGATCGTACAAGCTGTTCACAACGGACAGGACGCCTCTACGCGTGAAAGGTTTCTCTTCTTCGCTGATCTGGAAGGTGAATGCATCCTTTTTCAAATCCCAAAGTAAACCCAGGCTCCGCAGCATAGGAAGGGAGTCCGTGCTTAAATCCAAGTCTTTTAAATCGGTTGAGTAATCTTGAGAGGGAAAGGCTGCCATTAGTTTTTGGCTGTTGGAAGCAATTTTGTGCAACCTCAAATTGGATGAAGCGAGCATTTCTTGTGCCCTTTTCAGGAGACTGACTGCCGACTCATCTGTGGGTGTGGATTTCAGGCAGTCATCTACGTAGAAATCCTTTTCCACAAAAGATCTTACATTCGATCCATACTTTGCTTCACCCTCTCTGGCTGAATGTCTAAGCCCATATATAGCGACAGCAGGGGAAGGGCTGTTCCCGAAGATGTGTACCTTCATACGATATTCCACGATGTCCTTGTAGGGGTCATTATCGCGGTACCAGAAAAACCTCAAGTAGTTTCTGTGTTCTTCTTTAACAAGGAAGCAGTGAAACATCTGTTGTATGTCGGCCGTAAATGCTACTGCATCTTTGCGGAAACGAAGGAGTACTCCCAGAAGTCTGTTGTTGAGGTCTGGACAAGATAGAAAGACGTCGTTTAAAGAAACACCTTCGTATCTGGCACTTAAGTCAAATACCACTCTTATCTGACCAGGTTTCTTCGGATGATACACGCCGAAAATAGGTAAGTACCAACATTCCTCGGAATCTTGAAGTACAGGTGCAATTTCCGCGTGGCCACTCTGGAATATTCTCTCCATGAAGGTAAAGAAGTGTTCTTTTGTCTCTGGTGACTTCTGCAGTTTGCGTGTAAGGGAGACAAATCGACTGTACACAAGTTCTCTGTTGTTGGGTAAGCGTTGCCTCTGTGGTTTGAATGGTAAAGGTGTGACCCAACTCTTTGATTCATCTCTTACTATCTCTCGCTCCAAGATGTCCAAGAACAGTCTGTCCTCTATGGACGTTGCTACCTGGTTGTCTTCTCTTGTCCTGTGGAAAACTGTGCACCCTATATGATCTTGCTCACCGTCGCATGCATGGTCTTCACAGGAGGGATCAGCTAACGGACAAGATGGAGGGGTGTTGTGTGGCAATTCTTTAATCAGGAAACTGCTCTCGCATGGCTGGAAGAGAGACGGGCGTCCATTCTCGAGGGTATTGGTGAGCATGCTGTTGACTGATGTCGGCCTGTGTGCTCCACCCAAACAGAAGTCTCCCACAATGACCCATCCTGGGTCAAGTCTCTGAGCATATGGGGCATTTTGTGGGCCGTTGATCTGTCCTCTAGCCTTGTGGACCCGTAGAATGTCTCTTCCGAGGAGTAAGACGATAGGGGCTCCTTGGTCAAGCTCCGGTATCAGGTGAGCTATACGTCTCAAGTGGGTGTGATGAGCTGCTACCTCCGGTGTAGGTATCTCAGACCTGTTGTCCGGAATTTGATTGCACTCTAGTATTGATGGTAAGGATAAGCAGGTTTGGCCGTCCATAGACTCTACTTTGAATCCGGTCGCTTTTCTCCCCGCCGTCTCGACAGTACCTGCACATGTCTTCAAGGAGTACGGAGAGCCGGGACCAGCAATGTTGAAGGTGTTGAAGAAAAAGGGCTTAGCTAGAGACCTGTTGCTCTGATCGTCCATTATTGCATATACCTTGATTGCCTTATCACGTTGGCTCGCTGGGAATACTCTGACAAGACAGATCTTCGAGCAGGATCTCCCTGCTACAAATTCCTTGCAGATCTCTGTACACTGAGAAGTGACCACTGGGGTGTCAATGTCAGTGTCCGTCTGTTTTTCGGCAGACTCTTCTACTCGTGACGATACCCCTGAGGGTGGTCCAGGGTGTAAAGCCGTGTTGTGCTCCACACTACTGCATTCTGCGCATTTCACACTGGCTTCAAAGTTCTTGGCGAAGTGTGAGTTAGTCGCGCAGCGTCTGAAGCATATCTTGTTTTCCTTTAGGAAGCTCTTAAAGTAAAAAAAACAACCACTACATACGTACCTCCCGCTGTCTGTCCCCGGCGCTGTGCTTCTCTGCTCTGGCTGTGAGCGCCGGGCAGCCGGAAAGCAGAGCGGTGACGTCACCGCTCTGCTTTCCGGCCGCTGTGCTCACAGCCAGAGCAGAGAAGCACAGCGCCGGGGACAGACAGCGGTAGGTAAGTATGTAGTGGTTGTTTTTTTTACTTTAACGATGGTAACCAGGGTAAACATCGGGTTACTAAGCGCGGCCCTGCGCTTAGTAACCCGATGTTTACCCTGGTTACCAGGGAAGACATCGCTGAATCGGCGTCACACACGCCGATTCAGCGATGTCAGCGGGAGATCCAGCGACGAAACAAAGTTCTGGACTTTCTTCCCCGACCAGCGACATCACAGCAGGGGCCTGATCGCTGCTGCCTGTCACACTGGACGATATCGCTAGCCAGGATGCTGCAACGTCACGGATCGCTAGCGATATCGTCTAGTGTGACGGTACCTTTACTTGCCCTGTAAGGAAAACCTGTGGAGGTAACATTAGTTTTGTGTACTGCCACTGGTGTTTTACTGGGTTTTACACCGGAGGCAGTGGTACATGACATAGTGAAATCGAAACTGGGGTCATTTCTAACTTTAGCCTGCTGAGCAACAAAGTCTACAAACACCCTGAAAGGAGGAAATGGCACCTTATGAGCCTGTTTGTAACGGGACCCGTGACTGACCCACTTTTCTTGTAAGTTGTAAGGGAGCTTTTGGACGATTGGGTTGACACCTCTGGCAGTGTCCAGGAATGCCAACCCTGGTAGGTCACCTTCTGCCTGAGCAGCATGCACCTCCATTAACAAGTCGCTCAGTTCTCTGAGCTTGTGATAACCCTTATTTGCTATCTTGGGGAAATCATCAATTCTTTTATACAAAGCGTTTTCTATAGCTTCTATTGACCCATAACATTCTTCGAGTCTCTCCCACACCATGCGAAGTCCTGTGTGTGGGTACTTTATGTTAATGTTCCTGATTCTTTTGGCGTGTTCAGCTGACTCACTCCCAAGTCACTTAACCAGTAGATCTAACTCTTCACTACTGGAAAGATGCAAGTCTCTGATGGCGTTCTGGAAGGAGGCTCGCCAAGCTCTGTAGCTTTCAGCTCGATCGGTGAACTTTACAAGTCCCTTGGTCACCAGCTCCCGGCGGGTAAAGAACCTTGCAAAGTTCATAGTGGCTGAGTCAGTGTCAACATGAGCTGGTGTGCTGTTGTCATGCAGTGTGTGTGGTGCATCCTCATACCTGGTAGGAGCTTCTTGCTTAGGAAAGTCTGTATAAAACCGTTCTGAAGCGAAGGGTGTCCCTGTCAGTCTGGGAGGAGGCCATACCTTCTGTTCTGTAAGACGGTAGTGGTGGTCGACGTCGTTTCGCAGTATACCTTCCTGCTTCCAGTATGGTGTTTGGAGGAAGGATCTCTGGTAATCTGTAGAGGCTGGTTGGTGTAATGGATCAGAGTTGTCTTCTATTCCGGGATGTTGGTGGACATATTCTGAAACGCGTTGAGCAGGGTCCGGACGATCAAGGTTTTGTGAAGAGCAGAACAAAAATGATTACCTCAATGAACAAAAATAAAAAAAAAGAATTTGTGATAAATATTGACCTGTCCATTCAAGGACATTTTAGCTATAGTATGAAATCCTGTTTTTCTTGTCTGTGGAATTGCCTTTGTACTGTTTGTTGTGAAACTGCCGCCCACGAAACTGTTTTCTTTTCTTTTCTTTCTTTCCTGTTTTGTCTCTTTGTTTAAACATGCAAAACTTGTATAACCACTAAACCTACTGAAACCACTATATAAAGAAGGGATAGCACTTTGAAGGCAGGCGTGCTTCAGAGACTTCCCAGTGATACACTATACAAGACGTGTCTTGTGTATTATTTCTGGTGATTCACCACTTCCAAAGGCTGCTCCGACTGAGTGTGATCCCGACATTTCCTGGCGCCTGAACAGGGACCCGAAGTCTGTGTATTCCTTCAAGAACACCGGCAGAATACGAACGAAAAGAGAATCTGGGATAATGGATGGCAGATGAACAAAAACCTGGCCAGGTAAGAGACACTGTTAGATCTCTTATATCTGCCCTGCACTGTCCGTAAGATTTTCTGTGTCGTGTTCTTTAGCGGGTAGTTCTAGTAGAGGAGGATACCTATAGCTCGGGTTCTTGAACTATTTAGGAATTGATCACCTCACGGAGTACGGCATTGAATGAGAGTGAATGTGAATAGAAGGTGTGTGGAAGTTGGGAATAGCCCTATAAGCCGCCCAGGGGGTTGAAACAGAAGAAGTGACTGTCCCACTGGGCAACGTGGTTGCGTCCTTTCGGGGAGACCTCCGCGCCTATGTTCAATATCTGATCCTGTCTTTGACAAAAACCTGGTGACGGATAAGTGTATGATAGTATGAGCCCAGGACAGATAAATTAGCCTGGGACAAGAATACGTTGTATGTGATAGTATAAGCCCAGGACAGATAAATTAGCCTGGGACAAGATACGTTGTATGTTCTTTTTCTTTTTCTGTCTGGTTGCATTTGTGTTGTTTGCTATAGGTGTAGGAATCAGGATTTTCTTACATCAACACAGTTTAAACATCCTAGCTCCTTAGGAAGAAGGTAACGAGGTATTCTCATACCCAAACGCCACCTAGGGCAAGAAAAAGACATCCTAGCTCCTTAGGAAGAAGGTAACGAGGTATTCTCATACCCAAACGCCACCTAGGGCAAGAAAGCTCAGGATAAGAAAATGGGGAATAAGCAAACAAAGTCGGAACCAGAAGAATTAGATATCTATACTATCATAAAGGAGAGAAGTGGTGAAGATGCCACTAAGGGGCTGAAAAAGATTTTTAGTAAGTTTGGAGTTACTAGGGCAGAAGCTTTTAGTAGAAAACTATGGGAAGGAATTCAGGAAAGGAAAAAAGGCATAATCAGAGACAAGAAATGGATAGATCAGATCCAAGCATTGATTGATGTCTCTAGGGTAGCAGAAAATGAGGGATGGACATATAATCAACAGAGTAAAAAGTGGTGTATTAGACCCACAGGCTGTGGAGAAAAACAAAACGTGGAATCTAAAAATACCCCACCCCCATACCTTAACCCACATGCCCCATCTTTTCTCCAAACACCACCTCAAAGTTTAGCCGGACCAGGAGGATGGGTATGTCCGCACTGTGGACAACAAAATCCAGACTGGAGAAATGATTGCCTAGCCTGTGGTACACCTAGACATGGCGCTGTACTTGCCCCTGTTAGGGTAGTACCAAGACCCTTTAGGGAACCTGGTGCTGACGGAGTAATGGGAACTAGATATCACCAAACTCGACAATATTTCCCTTGGTCCCCCGCTGAAGGCATGTCTCTCTTGCATAACGCATCAGATCCCACCCAGTGTCCAGTTAGATTTGCACAATATACACAGCAAATTATGCAGACTCACGCTGGAGTTTGGGCAGATGGAGAAGAATTATGTAGAATGAAAATGACTCCTGGACTCTTCCAGGAGCTATTAGCAAATCTACAGGTACATAGGCCCCAAGCAGGAGATGGTGCCTTACAAACGATAGAATCAGGTACACAATTTGTAGATCACTTAATGGTTTTCATGAGGGAGAGACAGAGGCCGAGAGGAACAACGGGAGTGGTGGCTCAGAAATCTGGACAATCAGTAGACGAATATTATCTAAGTGTAGAAAATAATTTCAGAGATGAAGGCATGGATCTAACCGCTCCAGGAATGATGAGGTTGGTTACAAAAACCTTTATAGATGGATTGTCTCCAAAAGTGAAGGAAAAGCTTAAGGCCGCAACCCCTGATTGGAGAACCTTGGAAGACCCACACCTGGCTAGACAGAAAGCTGTAGGGATAGAAATGGACTTAAGAGAAAATTCTAAGCCAGTAAGAATTGCACAGGCTAATACTGGCTCTGCTAATCAAAAGTTTACTTGTCATTACTGTAAGAAGCCAGGACATTTCCAAAGGGAATGTAGGAAGAGAAAAGCAGATATAGATTCAGGAACCTTTGTACCCAAAAATAGGATAAATAACCCAGTGCCTGATCAAACAGACAGCTCAGAATGACTGAAAGTTATGCAGGTCTCTCTTCCTTCTAGAAGACCAATAATACAAGTTGAAGTTGAGGGTAAAAATGTACCTTTTCTGATAGATACGGGAGCAACATCCTCCATTTTAAATCAGGACTTTTTACCATATCCTGACAATATATCCTCAAAGGTTACATCTGCAGAAGGGTATGATGGTAAAATTCAGGCGTTGCCCTTTACAAAACCTTTAAATGTGAGCTTTGGCCCTAAAACTTTTGTATCCAAATTTTTATTTGCTAAAGGTGCACCTACCTGCTTGTTGGGTAATGATGTCTTAAGTAAAATGCATGTAAACATCCATTTTAGAGAAGATGGCACAGTTATGCTGACCATCCCTGAAGATGCAGAAACTCTGGAACCATATGTTAGAATACAGGCAATGGAGGATTTTCCCGAAATTTACACTCAACAAGCAAAAATTGACTTGTCTCGGGTTCCTGACAGCCTATGGGCAAAAGGAGACACTGATGTAGGATTTTTATCAGTAGCTCCTATACTGTTAGAAACTGCCCCGGGAACCATATTACCTCAGCTTAGGCAATACCCCATCAGCGCCCAGCAAGAACAGGCGATTTCTCAACAAATTCAGGATTATGTGTTACAAGGTGTTTTGGTAGAAATCAGGTCACCCGCCAATACACCCTTATATCCTGTTAAAAAGAAAGTGTCCTCCAAAGAAACTATGGTGAAATATCGCATGGTGCACGACTTACGGGAAATCAATAAGGTTTTGGCACCGGTCACCCCTGTGGTACCGGATCCTCATACCTTACTGTCTCAAATTCCCAGCACTGCTGCATATTTTACGGTAATTGACTTATCAAACGCATTTTTTTCTGTGCCACTACATAAGAACTGTTGGCATTTGTTTGCCTTTACATTCAAGGGTAAACAATTAGCATGGCCAAGATTGCCACAAGGTATGGTACACTCACCAACTTTGTACTCTGAAGCAATGCAGACCGTGCTAAAAAATTTCATCCCAGAACCAGGAGTAGTCATTCTACAGTATGTAGATGACTTACTTATTTGTTGCCCTGATGAGCAGACAGCAGTTACCTCAACTGTTAATTTCTTAATTTTCCTAGCGCAAGAAGGCTGTAAAGTAAATAGACAGAAACTCCAGGCTTGTCAACAAACAGTCGTGTTTTTAGGTCACTGCATATCACAGGGCATCAGACACCTCACACCTCAACGTACGGAAGCCATACGTAACATGCTTGAACCCAGGAATCACAAACAGCTGCGTGCTTTCCTAGGTATTGTTTCACACTGTAGACAGTGGATCATACATGCAAGTCAACTCATGCAGCCTTTATATGACTGTATTGCCAACACACCATATTCACTCAGTGAAGAGGCTAAACAGTCATTTTCCTCTTTGAAAACAGCACTGGTATCAGCTCCGGCTTTTGGACTCCCAGACTACACTAAACCTTTTCAATTGATGGCAGCTGAGATATACTCACATGCTACAGGGGTGCTCACACAAAAACATGGAAACAAACAGAGACCTGTGGCATACATATCAGCTCATCTGGACCCTGTAGCTAGAGCCGCACCTTCTTGTGTAAGAGTAGTAGCCGCAATTTCACTGTTATTAGATAAAGCTTCTGAGATTGTTCTTGATCACCCACTTCTAGTTCAGACCACTCATGATGTACATGGCATTCTTAACCAGGTCCAACCTAAACATATTTCAATGGCCAGACACCTCCGTCTCCAATTTTCCCTACTACTGCCGCCCAACATTTCCTTTGCCAGGATTCAGACTCCTAATCTCGCGTCTTTGCTCCCTTTAGAGTCTGAGGGGGGTACCATACCTGAGGAAACTGCACTCTCCAACTCCTTTGAAACTGCACTCTCCAACTCCTTTGACCCATCAAAGTCAATGCATGATTGTGTACAATTAATGGAACAAGAGACTCAGGGCTTATGTAATGTACGTGACAAGCCACTCTGTAATGCTACATTTGAACTTTTCATAGATGGCAGTAGATATGCAGATATGAATGGACAATTTCATACAGGTTATGCGGTAGTAACTCAGCATGAAGTGCTGAAAGCAGAACCTCTCCCTGCTAATCAGTCTGCACAAGAAGCAGAACTTACGGCATTAGTTGAAGCTCTAAAAATAGCCAAAGATCAGACAGCAAACATATACACTGATTCTAGATATGCACATGGCATTATTTTCGATTTTGGCGTAATATGGAGAGCCAGAGGTTATATGACTGCTTCAGGCCAACCTGTTAAACATGCCTCCCTCATTAGACAGATTCTGGAGGCAGCACAAGAAACTAAAGAAATAGCGGTGATAAAGGTAGCTGCACATGTGAGACTCGACACCGAGGAAGCCAGGGGTAACGATAAAGCCGATAAGGCAGCAAAACAGGCAGCACGTAAACCCTTACATCATGCCCACACACTAGATAGCTCTGAAGATGATGAGGAAAGATTGAAGGAAGCTCAGAAACAGGTAGACGACGAAGAACGAGGGCAGTGGCAGAAAAAAGGGGCAGAAGATCAGCAAGGATTATGGAAAAAAGGAACTTTGTTGTGTTTACCCAGAGCCTGGTACCCCGCAGTGGCAAGTGACCTCCACCTACCCACGCATGTGTCGGCAAATGGTATGACGCTCAAGGTAAAAGAAAGGTGGTTGGCTCCAGGCTTTGGTAATTTTGCTCGGAACATGTGTGCTGCATGCGCTATATGCCTGGCACACAATCCAGGTCAGGCCATTAAACCCCAACCAAGCATCATGTAAGACCACTGTATCCCTTTCAAAGACTCCAGATCGACTACATCCAACTTCCTAGGTACAATGGATACGAATATGTGCTTGTGTGTGTGGACATGTTCTCAGGGTGGCCAGAGGCTTATCCAGTTCGTAAAGCCTCAGCAAAAACTACTGCCATTAAAATAGCACATGAACTGATACCCCGTTACGGCATGCCTGAGGTGATCGAGTCAGATAGGGGTACCCATTTTACTGGGGAAATATTCCAGAATGTTATGAAAATGTTGGGAGTAGAAAACCAGTTTCACACTCCATATCATCCACAGAGTTCAGGTAAAGTGGAAAGATTAAATGGGACAATAAAATTAAAAATCCAGAAGGCCATGGCAGAAACAGGAAAGCCTTGGACCGAGTGTCTACCACTTGCCCTGTATTCCATCCGAAACACCCCAAGGGGGAAGGCTAAGCTGTCACCACATGAGATTCTTTTTGGTAGAGCAGCAAATTTGGGTTGTTATTTTCCACAACAACTGATGTTGAATACTGAGACTTTAACTGCTTATGTACAAGAATTACAAAAACGTTTAACTAAAGTGCATTCGCAAGTTTTTGCTTCCCTTCCAGATCCAGAAAATCTCGAAGGAGGCCACAAGTTGGAACCTGGTGATCAAGTCTACGTGAAAAGACACACCAGAAAGACTCTGGAACCGAGATTTGACGGACCTTTCCAAGTCCTGTTAACAACTCCAACAGCAGTCAAGCTTGAAGGAAAGGCATCATGGATACATGCAAGCCATTGCAAAAAAGCAGTATAAGACTCATGATATTGATGTTAATAATGTTAACCTCAACGGAGGCATGGGAAAGACTGAATTCTCTAGCCCCTTTGAACAATAGATTCGTACAACATCATAGAAAATTAGTGCATGACTTGTTAAATAATACGTAACCCCTGGCAGATTGTTGGATCTGTACCCATTCACCAGTATCAGCCACAAGTATACCTTTTCTAGCAGTTCCCGTGTCAGCTGAAGAAATATTCGCTTGGCCTAATTGTTCAGACAACCTGGCCAACAACCAACCTGGCAATACTAGACTATGGAATACTACAATCGCCATACCAATTGTGGGATGGGTAGAATTTCCTTGGTGGCAGGGCAATCTTACAGGAAAAATAGACAACTTACAATATTTAGCATTCAAGGGAGGAAAATGGGTACCTAGGAATAAGACTGGATTAACTGATTTAGGACAGGTCCCCACTGAAAATCTACAGCTCAGTTTCAGTACAACCACCCATTCCTCTGATGCTTTCAAACCTACAGTATTGGAAAGATACATACATAATAGAAAATGGGAACATTCTGAGTTGTTCCCCCAAGGTGATGCAAACAGTTGTACAAGTAAGCCGGGGAACCTGGTTTGTAATGAATCCAATGAGTATGTCAACGGAATGCATGTATGTGGGAATCCCGCAGCCGGGTACTGTAGCCCCTTGGGACAAAAACCCTCTTGGTGTATGCTTCAGAATGTATCTAGTTTTGTGGATTTGGCTCACAGATTGGTATTGCAGCACTCAGCTTTGTGGGATCTGCCTGAGGGTACATTTTGGATATGCGGAGAAGGAGCATATAAATGGCTTCCCGTAGGTATAAAGGGTACTTGTACATTAGGACGCCTAACCCCGGCTACTTTCATAATTTCAAATAAACAAGTGAATATGCAAGCCGTGCCCAAGCACACACTGTATAAAAGAGCTGCAGATAACTCACCACATCCCTCGGGGAGGCCGCATATAGTACAAATGGGAATTCCCAACAAAATTGCTAGTACCATTTTTATTTATCCTATGTTAACACAAATGTGGGATAAATTAGTTAGAGCCACGGATTATCTAGATGATCAGATTTGGGATATATTGGACATATTAAATACTAGTATAGCTGTACAGAATCAGCTTATAATAGTCACTAACCAACATACCCTGGTATTGGATTACCTAACTGCCTCACAAGGGGGTATGTGTCAAATCATCGGACCCACCTGCTGTCATTATATAGACCCGAATAGTACTATGAGTATGAGATTTAAATTAAAAGACGTACAACGACTCAGGGATCAGTATGACAAAGACAATGACCAAAATAAGGATAGCTGGTGGTCAGATACCTTTCCTTTTCTTAACACGGCCAATTGGTTCAGAGGGATCGGTGGGTGGGTTACCGGGATTATGCAAAGCCTAATACATACAGTTATGGTTATTGTAATTATATATGTATTATTCAAGGTTGTACTCAAGGGTATCTCGGTATGCACAAATAAATTTTGTGTAATGGATGCGAGAATATAAAGTTTTTTTTTTGTAATATCACAAAAAGAATGACTAAAATGATCGACAAGGTTTTGAATGGAATATGTCAAAGGGGGGATTGTGAAGAGCAGAACAAAAATGATTACCTCAATGAACAAAAATAAAAAAAAAGAATTTGTGATAAATATTGACCTGTCCATTCAAGGACATTTTAGCTATAGTATGAAATCCTGTTTTTCTTGTCTGTGGAATTGCCTTTGTACTGTTTGTTGTGAAACTGCCGCCCACGAAACTGTTTTCTTTTCTTTTCTTTCTTTCCTGTTTTGTCTCTTTGTTTAACCCCTTAGTGACAGAGCCAATTTGGTACTTAATGACCAGGCCAATTTTTGCAATTCTGACCACTGTCACTTTATGAGGTTATAACTCTGGAACGCTTCAACGGATCCCGCTGATTCTGAGATTGTTTTTTCGTGACATATTGTACTTCATGTTAGTGGTAACATTTCTTCGATATTACTTGCGATTATTTATGAAAAAAACGGAAATATGGCGAAAATTTTTAAAATTTTGCAGTTTTCAAACTTTGTATTTTTATGCCCTTAAATCAGAGAGATATGTCATAAAAAATAGTTAATAAATAACATTTCCCACATGTCTACTTTACATCAGCACAATTTTGGAAACAAAATTTTTTTTTGTTAGGGAGTTATAAGGGTTAAAAGTTGACCAGCAATTTCTCATTTTTACAACACCATTTTTTTTTAGGGACCACATCACATTTGAAGTCATTTTGAGGGGTCTATATGATAGAAAATAATGAAGTGTGACACCATTCTAAAAACTACACCCATCAAGGTTCTCAAAACCACATTCAAGAAGTTTATTAACCCTTTACGTGCTTCACAGGAACTGAAACAATGTGGAAGGAAAAAATGAACATTTAACTTTTTTTTGCAAACATCTTAATTCAGAACCATTTTTTTTATTTTCACAAGTGTAAAAACAGAAATGTAACCATAAATTTTGTTATGCAATTTCTCCTGAATACGCCAATACCCCATATGTGGGGGTAAACCACTGTTAGGGCGCACCGCAGAACTTAGAAGTGAAGGAGCGCTGTTTGACTTTTTCAATGCAGAATTGGCTGGAATTGAGATCGGACGCCATGTCACGTTTAGAGAGCCCCTGATGTGCCTAAACAGTGGAAACTCCCCACAAGTGACACCATTTTGGAAACTAGACCCCTTAAGGAACTTATCTAGATGTGTGGTGAGCACTTTGAACCCCCAAGTGCTTCACAGAAGTTTATAACGTAGAGCCGTGAAAATAAAAAATCGCTTTTGTTTACACAAAAATGATCTTTTTGCCCACAAATTCTTATTTTCACAAGGGTAACAGGAGAAATTAGACCACAAAAGTTGTTGTGCAATTTCTCCTGAGTATGCTGATACCCAATATGTGGGGGTAAACAACTGTTAGGGCGCACTGCAGAGCTTGGAAGAGAAGGAGTGCCGTTTTACTTTTTCAATGTAGAATTGGCTGGAATTGAGATTGGACGCCATGTCGCGTTTTGAGAGCCCCTGATGTGCCTAAACAGTGGAAACCCCCCACAAGTGACACCATTTTGGAAACTAGACCCCTTAAGGAACTTATCTAGATGTGTGGCGAGCACTTTGAACCCCCATGTGCTTCACAGAAGTTTATAACGTAGAGCCGTGAAAAAAAAAAATTGCATTTTTTCTACAAAAATGATCTTTTTGCCCACAAATTTTTATTTTCACAAGGGTAACAGGAGAAATTAGACCACAAAAGTTGTTGTGCAATTTCTCCTGAGTACGTCGATACCCAATATGTGGGGGTAAACCACTGTTTGGGCGCACCGCAGAGCTTGGAAGAGAAAGAGTGCCGTTTTACTTTTTCAATGTAGAATTGGCTGGAATTGAGATCGGACGCCATGTCGCGTTTGGAGAGCCCCTGATGTGCCTAAACAGTAGAAATCCCCCACAAGTGACCCCATTTTGGAAACTAGACCCCCCATGGAACTTATCTAGATGTGTGGTGAGAACCTTGAATGCCCAAGTGCTTCACAGAAGTTTATAATGCAGAGCCGTGAAAATAAAAAATATTTTTTTTTCCACAAAAAAGATTTTTTAGCCACCAAATTTTTATTTTCACAAGGGTAACAAGAGAAACTGGACCCCAAAAGTTGTTGTCCAATTTGTCCTGAGTATGCTGGTACCCCATATGTGGGGGTAAACCACGCTTTGGGCGCACGGCAGAGTTCGGAAGGAAGGAGCGCCGTTTTGGAATGCAGACTTTGATAGAATGGTCTGCGGGTATTATGTTGCATTTGCAGAGCCCCTGATGTACCTAACCAGTAGAAACCCTCCACAAGTGACCCCATTTTGGAAACTAGACCCCCCAAGGAACTTATCTAGATGTGTGGTGAGAACTTTGAATGCCCAAGTGCTTCACAGAAGTTTAGAATGCAGAGTCGTGAAAATAAAAAATTTTTTTTTTCCACAAAAAAGATATTGTAGCCCCCAAGTTTTTATTTTCACAAGGGTAACAGGAGAAATTGGACTGCAATAGTTGTTGTCCAATTTATCCCGAGTACGCTGATGAGCCATATGTGGCGGTAAACCACTGTTTGGGCGCACGGCAGAGCTCGGAAGGGAAGGAGCGCCTTTTTGGAATGCAGACTTTGATAGAATGGTCTGTGGGCATTATGTTGCGATTGCAGAGCCCCTGATGTACCTAAACTGTAGTAACCCCCCACAAGTGACCCCATTTTGGAAACTAGACCCCCCAAGGAACTTATCTAGATGTGTGGTGAGAACTTTGAATGCCCAAGTGCTTCACAGAAATTTAGAATGCAGAGTCGTGAAAATAAAAGATATTTTTTTTTCACAAAAAAGATTTTGTAGCCCCCAAGTTTTTATTTTCACAAGGGTAACAAGAAAAATTGGACCCCAGAAGTTGTTGTCCAATATATCCCGAGTACGCTGATGCCCCATATGTGGGGGTAACCCACTGTTTGGGCGCACGGCAGAGCTCAGAAGGGAGGGAGCACCATTTGACTTTTTGAGCGCAAAATTGGCTGTCGTGTTTGGAGACCCCCTGATGTACCTAAACAGTGGAAACCCCCCAATTCTAGCTCCAACCCTAACCCCAACACACCCCTAACCCTAATCCCAACCTCATCCATAATCCTAATCACTAACCCTAACCATAATCACAACCCTTACCCCAAGTCAACCCTAACCATAACCCTAATCAAAACCCTAAATCCAACACACCCCTAATCCTAATCTCAACCCTAACCTCAAACCTAACCCTAATCCCAATACACCCCTAATCACAACCCTAACCTTAACCCTAATCCCAAACCTAACCCTAATCCCAAGCGTAACCCTAATGCCAACCCTAACCCTAATACGAACCCTAATCCAAACCCTAACCCTAATCCCAGCTCTAACCCTAACTTTAGCCCCAACCCTAGCCCTAACTTTAGCCCCAACCCTAACCCTAGCCCTAGGGCTACTTTCACACTTGCGTCGTTTGGCATTCCGTCGCAATCCGTCGTTTTGGACAAGAAACGGATCCTGCAAATGTGCCCGCAGGATGCGTTTTTTGCCCATAGACTTGTATTGCCGACGGATCGTGACGGATGGCCACACGTCGCGTCCGTCGTGCACTGGATCAGTTGTGTTTTGGCGGAGCGTCGGCACAAAAAACGTTCAATGAAACGTTTTTTTGTACGTCGCATCCGCCATTTCTGACCGCGCATGCGTGGCCGTAACTCCGCCCCCTCCTCCCCAGGACATAGATTGGGCAGCGGATGTGTTGAAAAACTACAGCTGCTGCCCACGTTGTGCACAATTTTCACAACGTGCGTCGGTATGTCGGGCCGACGCATTGCGACGGCCCCGTACCGACGTAAGTGTGAAAGAAGCCTAACCCTAAGTTTAGCCCCAACCCTAACCCTAAATTTAGCCCCAACCCTAACCCTAAATTTAGCCCCAACCCTAGCCCTACCCCTAACCTAACCCTACCCCTAACCTAACCCTACCCCTAACCCTACCCCTAACCTAACCCTACCCCTACCCCTAACCTAACCCTACCCCTAACCCTACCCCTAACCTAACCCTACCCCTAACCTAACCCTACCCCTAACCCTACCCCTAACCTAACCCTAACCCTACCCCTAACCCTACCCCTAACCTAACCCTACCCCTAACCCTACCCCTAACCCTACCCCTACCCCTAACCCTACCCCTAACCCTACCCCTAACCTAACCCTACCCCTAACCCTACCCCTAACCCTACCCCTAACCCTAACCTAACCCTAACCCTAACCTAACCCTACCCCTAACCCTACCCCTAACCCTACCCCTACCCCTAACCCTACCCCTAACCCTACCCCTAACCCTACCCCTAATTTTAGCCCCAACTGCTGTTCTCCTGCCGGCCGGCAGATGGAGACAGATGGCGGGCGCACTGGGCATGCGTCCGCCATGTTCTGCTGCCGGCGGCCAGGAGGAGCAGCAAGAGGATCCAGGGACCTAGGTGAGTATGCTAGGGTCCCCGAATCCCCCTATTTCTCTGTCCTCTGATGTGCGATCACATCAGAGGACAGAGAATTACACTTTACTTTTTTTTTTTTTTTGCGGTCGCCGGTAAACAGTTAATTACCGGCGATCGCAAAACAGGGGTCGGTAATACCGACCCCGATCGTGCTCTTTGGGGTCTCGGCTACCCCCGGCAGCCGAGACCCCAAAGATTCTCCCGGTGCCGGCCGGCGGGCGCACTGCGCATGCGCCCGCCATTTTGAAGATGGCGGCGCCCACCGGGAGACACGAGGAGCATCGGGGGAGCTAGGTGAGTATTGGGGGGCCACCTGGGACCCCTTTTCTCTGTCCTCCGATGTGCGATCACATCGGAGGACAGAGAAATTAAAAAGAGATCGCTTTTTATTTATTTATTTTTTTTTTTGCGATCGCCGGTAAACGGTTAATTACCGGCGATCGCAAATGCGGGGTGGGTTAAAAACCCCCCGAGTCATGTTCTCTGGGGTCTCGGCTACCCTCGGCAGCCGAGACCCCGGAGAAAATCGGCCTCTGGGGGGCGCTATGGACTTTTTCCACAGCGCCGTTAAGTAACGGCGCTGTGGTTTAAGTACCCTTAGCGGCCGCCGTTAAAAGGCGTATCGGCGGTCGCTAAGGGGTTAAACATGCAAAACTTGTATAACCACTAAACCTACTGAAACCACTATATAAAGAAGGGATAGCACTTTGAAGGCAGGCGTGCTTCAGAGACTTCCCAGTGATACACTATACAAGACGTGTCTTGTGTATTATTTCTGGTGATCCACCACTTCCAAAGGCTGCTCCGACTGAGTGTGATCCCGACAGTTTGGTCCACGTACGTCGCTGTCACGCTCAGATTCGGGAAACTCCACGGCTTCTAAGAACTCAGCTTTGGCTATTGCGGCTGCTGCTTCTTTTTTAGAGGAAAGCCTTTCTAAGGTCGCTCGCAGGCGTGCTGTATCTGCGTCTCTATCGGCTTGCAGGCGGGCTCTTTCTGCTTCTTGGCAGGCTCTTTCTGCTTCTCTATCTGCTTGCAGGCGGGCTCTTTCTGCTTCTTGCTCTGCTTGTCTTAACTTTAACTGCATCTCTTGTGCAGCGAAGGAGGATCTTACCTTCGCCGCCTCGGCTTCTGCTCGGGCGAGGGTGACAGACCTTTTCGAGGAAGACTTGCTAGAGCAGCTTGTATGGGACCTCGTCCTGAGTGAGGATGCTCGACTTGCAGACATTGTGTGTCCGTTTGCAGGCTGTAGGACGTCTCAGAGCGGGTAGGAATGACTTCAGCGTAGACTGAGACGTGTAGCGCTTGGCGGGCAATATGGCGGCCGCTGCGGTATCTGCAGGCTGTGTGGTGTGGTACAAGCGGCTGTGTAAGTGGTCTTGTTATTGCTGGCGTCTAGCCTGGTTTTGCTAGCCTCTGCTGGTATTTAGCTTCTGTTTTACTGCTTGCTGGTATCTAGCCTGCGTTTTACTGGCCTCCGCTGGTATCTAGAATCCGTTTTACTGGCCAAGCTGGCGTCAAGTATCCGTTTTACTGTTCTGTCTTCATACACGTTGATACGGTGTGTGATCCGACATACGGCATAAACCACTTCTGTCTCCCAAATAAGCAGACTGTTCTCTGTAGTCTAACTTGTTTATTGGTAAACATGAGCGTGGTAAAACTATAAGAATACAAATGATTTGAGTAAGTATTGGGCAAATAATAACATGACTGCAACTAACAGGGAAAGCATACAGGATGATGCAACTTCTATAATAACTACATACAGCAGGTAACTGAAATCACATTTCATGTGTACTGGCTGCTATACAGTTAATCACACTCTGTACAACATTACATAGCAAGAACAGGGATAATGGTCTTACCGGATAATTTTAACCGGAATGGCAAGTAAGTGAGGTAGTTCAACACAGCAGATTAACACGTGTGTCCAGGGAAATACACAGAGAGAAAATGGAGTTTCCCCTTCCCATGATACCTTGGTGAATCCCAGAATGCAACACTCTAATAATTACTGAAAAACACAGGTAATAAATTTAACCACCACTGGGTGGTGCTATAACACAGCAAAACCAAACTATGGTATTAAACCTTTTTAAAGCTAGATACAAAGCCCTGACCTTCGCTAGAATGGGCAGAACAGTCTTCTTTTGTCAAGATGTTAAAAATTAATTCAATATTCCTTTAGTATTATCCTTTTCTAGAAAAGATTGGTGGCAATCAACATTACCCATTGGCTTCACAGCCCTGTACCTTTTACAGAGTCCTGCAAAGGTACATCTAGGTTTTCCTTCAGATTTTTTGCCTTAAAGTTGTCCACTACTTGGACAAGTCCTTCTCATCCCCCATGCTTGGCCTCAATAAAATAATACAGCCTATACTCACTTTCAGTGCTGGCGCAGTTCACATGGTGTCAGCACTCGCTCTCCCTGGGTCTCTCGTGCAGTGTTGTAACACGTGACCCCAGCACTGGCATCCTTTTCCCAGCCTTTGTACGAAATGACTTCGAAAAGGAAGTCAGACAGCATCTGCAGCTCTAGAGTCCACAATCGAAATATAGAAAGGACAGCGCCACACCAGGAAGTGACAAACAGTAACTTTCTTTATTCTGCCTCATGCGGCGACGTTTCGGTCCGTGGACCTTTTTCAAGCACGAAAAAGGTCCACGGACCGAAACGTCGCCGCAGGAGGCAGAATAAAGAAAGTTACTGTTTGTCACTTCCTGGTGTGGCACTGTCCTTTCTATATTTCGATTGTGGACTCTTTTGCTGGGATGGACCCCCTGGTGTGGACGAGTGCCATGGAGACGGTGTCAGTATTGGGTGCGGTCTAACACATTTGTTGGATACTAGCATCTGCAGCTCTGACTTCCTCTTCATGTTGAATTTGTACAAAGGCGTAGACAGTGACAACAAGGCTGATTGGGCGCCGGGGTCACATATCACAACACTGCACGAGAGACCCAGAGAGAGTGAGTGCCGACACAGCGGGAAGGGCATCGGCATTGGAAGGGAGTATAAAGTTTTTCATTTTATTGGGATCAAGCATGGGGTATGAGAAGGAGTTGTCCTAGTAGTGGACAACCCCCTTAAGGTCCTCATACATGTTAGAGCAAAGTTGTACTAAATATACTGCTAAAAAAAATAAAGGGAACACTAAAATCGCACATATTAGATATCACTGAATTAAATATTCCAGTTGTAAATCTTTATTCATTACATAGTGAAATGTGTTGAGAACAATAAAAATTATCAATGTAAATCACAACTAATATCCCACGGAGTTATGGAGTTGAAATGATGCTCAAAATCAAAGTGGAAAATGAAGTTACAGGCTGATCCAACTTCAGTGGAAATGTCTCAAGACAAGGAAATGATGCTCAGTAGTGTGTGTGTGTGTGTGGCCTCCATGTGCCTGTATGACCTCCATACAATGCCTGGGCATGCTCCTGATGAGGCGGCGGATGGTCTCCTGAGGAATCTCCTCCCAGACCTGGACTAAAGCATCCGCCAACTCCTGGACAGTCTGTGGTGCAATGTGACGTTGGTGGATGGTGCGAGACATGATGTCCCAGATGTGTTCAATCGGACTTTGGTCAGGGGAACGGGCGGACCAGTCCATAGCTTCAATGCCTTCATCTTGCAGGAACTGCTGACACACTCCAGCCACATGAGGTCTGGCATTGTTCTGCATTAGGAGGAACCAGGGCCAACCACACAGCATATGGTCTCACAAGGGGTCTGAGGATCTCATCTCGGTACCTAATGGCAGTCAGGCTACCTCTGGCAAGCACATGGAGGGCTGTGTGGCCCTCCAAAGAAATGCCACCCCACACCATTACTCACCCACTGCCAAACTGGTCATGCTGAAGGATGTTGCAGGCTGGAGATCACTCTCCACGGCATCTCCAGACTCTCTCAGGTCTGACACATGTGCTCAGTTTGAACCTGCTTTCATCTGTGAAGTGCACAGGGCACCAGTGGCGAATTTGCAAACCATGGTGTTCTGTGGCAAATGCCAAGCATCCTGCACGGTGTTGGGCTATGAGCACAACCCCCATCTGTGGACGTCGGGCACTCAGACCATCCCCATGGAGTCGGTTTCTAACTGTTTGTGCAGACACATGCACATTTGTGGCTCGCTGGAGGTCATTTTGCGGGCTCACAGTGCTCCTCCTGTTCCTCCTTGCACAAAGGCTGAGGTAGCGGTCCTGCTGCTGGGTTGTTGCCCTCTTACTGCCCCCTCCAAGTCTCCTGGTGTACTGGCCTGTCTCCTGATAGCACCTCCAGCCTCTGGACACTACGCTGACAGACACAGCAAACCTTGCCACAGCTCGCATTGATGGGCCATCCTGGATGAGCTGCACTACCTGAGTCACTTGTGTGGGTTGTAGAGTCTGTCTCATGCTACCACAAGTATGATAGCACAGCCAACATTCAAAAGTGATCAAAACATCAGCCAGAAAGTATTGGTACTGAGATGTGGTCTATAGTCCCCACCTGCAGAACCACTCCTTTATTGAGTGTGTCTTGATAATTGCCAATAATTTCCATCTGTTGTCTAATCCATTTGCACAATAGCATGTGAATTTGATTGTCAAGCAGTGTTGCTTCCTAAGTGGACAGTTTGATTTCACAGAAGTTTGATTTTCCTGGAGTTATATTCTGTTGTTTAAGTGTTCCCTTTAGTTTTTTGAGCAGTGTATATATAAACACACAGATCTACATCTCTGGACCCGATATCACCACCCTATTAACCAGAATCCATCAGTGTCTATCCGCTATTTCATCCTTCTTCTCCGCTAGATTTCTAAAACTTAACATGGACAAACAGAATTCATCGTCTTTCCCCCATCTCACGCGACCCCCCAACGAACCTATCCATTACAGTAAACGGCTGCCCACTCTCCCCAATCCCACAGGCTCGCTGTCTCGGGTAATCCTTGACACTGATCTCTTTTTCAAACCACATATCCAAGCCCTTTCCACTTTCTGCCGCCTTCAACTCAAAAATATTTCACGGATCCATACATTCCTAAACCAAGAATCTATAAAAACCCCAGTCCATGTCCTCATCATCTCTCGCCTTGACTACTGTAACCTCCTGCTCTGTGGCCTCCCCTCTAACACTCTCGCACCCCTCCAATCTATTTTAAACTCAGCTGCCCGACTAATCCACCTGTCCCCCCGCTATTCCCCAACTCTCCCCTCTGTCAATCCCTTCACTGGCTCCCCATTACCCAGAGACTCCAGTACAAAACCCTAACCATGACATACAAAGCCATCCACAACCTGTCTCCTCCATACATCTGTGACCTCGTCTCCTGGTACTTTCCTGCACGCAACCTTCGATCCTCACAAGATCTCCTTCTCTACTCCACTCTTATCTCCTCTTCCCACAATCGCATACAAGAATTCTCTCGCACTTCACCCCTACTCTGGAACTCTCTACCATAACATATCAGACTCTCACCTACCATCGAAACCTTCAAAAGGAACCTAAAGACCCACCTCTTCCGACAAGTCTACAACCTGTAGTAACCACCGATCGACCAAACCACTGCACTACCAGCTCTATCCTCACCTACTGTATCCTCACCCATCCCTTGTAGATTGTGAGCCCTCGCAGGCAGGGTCCTCTCTCCTCCTGTACCAGTTGTGATCTGTATTGTTCAAGATTATTGTACTTATTTTTATTATGTATACCCCCTCCTCACATGTAAAGCGCCATGGAATAAATGGTGCTATAATAATAAATAATAATAATAAGGTGAAAAACAAATGGCAACTAAGGTCACAAATCACTACTTAGCTCAGACTTTAGATCCACAGAAGCTGAACCTAGCGGCAAAATCCTGCTAGTATTGGTTGGTGCTTAGCACGAAAAAAAGGAAATGAAATCCAATCCAACGTGAAGGAAAGATAAGTGCAGCACTCACCAGCTTGGAGCATATCCAACAGTCTTTATTCACATCGGTGCCTTAGACAGAAATTAGGATTTACAGAGTTATGCGGGGGAGGAAAGGAAAGTACAACAATTGCTTGCTTCTACGGGTTCAGGTGAAGCGCGCAATCGCGAAACAGCCATCGTCCGTTTCTTTCCTCCCCTGCATACCTCTGTAAGTCCTCATGTCCGCTTTTCTGTCTAAGGCACCGATGTGAATAAAGACTGTTTTATATTCTCCAAACTGGTGAATGCTTCACTTACCTTTATGTTGGATTGTACTAAATATGATTTCGAGCAAATCAATCTTTCGTTGTATAGCTTTTAGGTGGTAAGTCATCGACTTTTGGAGAATGAAGAATTGTAGTTGTCCAAAAGACTGATCGGGCATGTCAAATATTTTTATATGACTATTGTGCAAGGCATAATGTGTATGTACTGTTAGTTATGAAAACTTTTTTTCATTCGATCCAACCCACTGATTATTGAACGTTTTTGTTCGCTATTCATTGGAAACATATGGCTTAAGCTAAAAGATATTTGGAAAATATAGTTGGACAAGTGTATGGTTCTGTTGTGCAAATGAAAATTGGTACGAACGATGAATTATCTCATGTTTAAGGCTGGGCTTTGTATCTGTGTACTGTGGCCAATACAAAGCGACTTTTTGTTGCACCCTCTGATCCCAAGACTGAGAACATATACATTTCCCACTGCCAACCTCTGTTACCCTCCCTTCCTTTGAGGTGCACTCTGTGCGCATCTACTCCCCCTCCAACCGGCTGTCATATACTGCCCCCCAGGGCCAGCCACCACCTTCTTTGACCACTTTACCACCTGGCTACTTCATTTCCTTTCCGCAGACATCCCTACTATCATCATGGGTGACTTCAACATCCCTATTGACACTTCCCTCTCAGCTGCCACTAAACTTCTATCTCCCACTTCCTCCTTCGGCCTCACTCAATGGTCTTCTACAGCCACTCACAAAGATGGTCACACACTGGACCTCATCTTCACCCGCCTCTGCTCCCTATCTAACCTCTCTAACTTGCCTCTTCCTCTCTCTGGCCACAACCTTCTCACATTCTCTTCCCTCTCCACTCCATGTCTACAATCCCCACCCCACAAACTTTCACACCCTTGCCGAAATCTTAAACACCTTGACCTACACTCATTCTCTGAATCCCTCCTCCCTCTCACAGATATAAGTTCCTTACACAATGCGGATGACGCTGCCGCTCTATATAACACCACAATAGCTGCAGCTTTGGAATCTGCTGCCTCACTTACACATACCAAAGCTCGCAAAATCAACAGACAGCCCGGGCACACCAGCCTGACCAAAGAACTGAGGCGAACTTCCAGGGCTGCTGAGCGCAGATGGAAAAGATCCCACTCCAACGAGCACTTCATCGCATTCAAACAGTTCCTCACTACTTTCAAGACCACACTCGCCACAGCTAAACAAACCTACTTCTCATCTCTCATATCCTCCCTGTCTGAGAACCCTAAACAGTTATTCAACACCTTCAATTCTCTCCTCCGTCCCCCAGCACCTCCTCCCTCCCCACTCATCTCAGCTGAAGACTTTGCCTCATTTTCCAAGCAGAAGATTGATAACATCAGAGACAGTTTTGGTCAACAACCCCCAGAGCCCTTCCTCCCGACTTCCCAGCTCACCACCTCCAAAACCAACTTCTCCACCATTACAGAAGATCGACTCTCCACTCTACTCTGAAGATCACATCTCACCACCTGTGCACTTGAACCAATCCCATCCCACTTCATCCCAAACCTCACCACAGTCTTCATCCCAAACCCTAACCCATCTCTTCAACCTATCACTAACAACTGGTGTTTTCCCCTCAAGCTTTAAACATGCCTCCATCACACCTATCCTCAAAAAGCCCTCTCTTGACCCATCCTCTGTATCTAGCTATCGCCCTATATCACTTCTCCCCTATGCCTCCAAGCTACTGGAACAACACGTCTACCTTGAACTGTCCTCCCATCTCTCTTCTTGCTCCCTCTTTGACCGCTTACAATCTGGCTTCCGGTCACACCACTCCACTGAAACTGCCCTAACTAAGGTCACTAATGACCTCTTAACCGCCAAGAGCAAGCGACACTACTCTGTCCTCCTCCTCCTGGACCTGTCGGCTGCCTTTGACACAGTGGACCATTCCCTATCATTACAGACCCTCTCATCCCTTGGCATCACAGACTTGGCCCTATCCTGGATCTCATCATACCTAACAGACCGGACATTCAGCGTCTCCCACTCACCTCGCCCCCTATCTGTCAGAGTCCCACAAGGTTCAGTCCTAGGGCCCCTGCTCTTTCCATTTACACCTTTGGCCTGGGACAGCTCATCTCTATGCTGATGACACACAGATCTACATCTCTGGACCAGATATCACTTCCCTACTAACCAGAATCCCTCAATGTCTGTCCACTATTTCATCCTTCTTCTCCGCTAGATTTCTGAAACTTAATATGGACAAAACAGAATTCATCATCTTTCCCCCATCTCACGTGACCCCCCCAACGAACCTATCCATTACAGTAAATGGCTGCCCACTCTCCCCAGTCCCACAAGCTCGCTGCCTCGGGGTAATCCTTGACGATGATCTCTGCTTCAAACCACATATCCAAGCCCTTTCCACTTCCTGCCAACTTCAACTCAAAAATATTTCACGAATCCGTTCATTCCTCAGCCAAGAATCTGCAAAAACCCTAGGCCATGCCCTCATCATCTCTCGCCTTGACTACTGCAACCTCCTGCTCTGTGGCCTCCCCTCGAACACTCTTGCACCCCTCCAATCTATTCTAAACTCTGCTGCCCGACTAATCCACCTGTCCCCCCGCTATTCCCCAGCTTCTCCCCTCTGTCAATCCCTTCACTGGCTCCCCATTGCCCAGAGACTCCAGTACAAAACCCTAACCATGACATACAAAGCCATCCACAACCTGTCTCCTCCATACATCTGTGACCTCGTCTCCCGGTACTTTCCTGCACGCAACCTCCGATCCTCACAAGATCTCCTTCTCTATTCCCCTCTTATCTCCTCTTCCCACAATCGCATACAAGATTTCTCTCGCGCATCACCCCTACTCTGGAACTCTCTACCACAACATATCAGACTCTCACCTACCATCGAAACCTTCAAAAAGAGCCTGAAGACCCACCTCTTCCGACAAGCCTACTACCTGCAGTAACCACCGATCGACCAAACCGCTGCATGACCAGCTCTACCCTCGCCTACTGTATTCTCACCCATCCCTTGTAGATTGTGAGCCTTCGCGGGCAGGGTCCTATCTCCTCCTGTACCAGTTATGACTTGTATTGTTTAAGATTATTGTACTTGTTTTTATTATGTATACCCCTCCTCACATGTAAAGCACCATGGAATAAATGGCGCTATAACAATAAATAATAATAATAATTTCCAGCTATGCTTCTTGCATGACCAGTCTTGGTATCAGTAGTTGGAAGCAAAGACGAAAAGCCATGGTGGTTGCCACCCAACTTTTTCAAAAACAATTGTTATAAATGGTCATCCCAAAGATATACTGTAAATACATTTGTAATACTAGTGCCAATAGACCATGTAGCAATTTGATCAAACAAAAGCAAGCAATTTCTCACTGTGCAATATCTGGCAAAAGGATGCAAATTTTTGCTCCATGTTACATTTTTTTCCCATAATTTTCATGAAAGTCTCTTAAAGTACCGTTACAATAAACGACTTACCAACGATCATGACCAGCGATACGACCTGGCCGTGATTGTTGGCAAGTCGTTGTGTGGTCGCTGGGGAGCTGTCACACAGACAGCTCTCTCAAGCGACGAACAATCAGGGGAAAGACTTTGGCATCTTTGAAACTGTCTTCAACGATGCCGAAGTCCCCGGGTAACCAGGGTAAACATCGGGTTACTAAGTGCAGGGTCGCGCTTATTAACCCGATATTTATCCTGGTTACCATTGTAAAAGTAAAAAAAAAACAAAAAAACAGTACATACTCACATTCCGATGTCTGTCACGTCCCCCGCCGTCAGCTTCCCGCACTGACTGTGTCAGCGCCGGCCGTAAAGCAGAGCACAGCGGTGACGTCATCGCTGTGCTCTGCTTTACGGCCGGCGCTGACACAGTTTGTCATTGTCACACATAACGAGATCGTTAGTGGGATCGTTGCTACGTTACAAAAAGCGTGACGTTGCAACGATATCGTTAACGAAATCGTTATGTGTGAAGGTACCTTTAAGTAAAAGCTCATTAAAATTTTAACAACTTAGCCGACGGAAACAACCCAAAGACTAAAGGTACCGTCACACTAGACGATATCGCTAGCGATCCGTGACGTTGCAGCGTCCTGGCTAGCAATATCGTCCAGTGTGACAGGCAGCAGCGATCAGGCCCCTGCTGTGATATCGCTGGTCGGGGAAGAAAGGCCAGCACTTTATTTCGTCGCTGGCTCTCCTGCTGACATCGCTGAATCGGCGTGTGTGACGCCGATTCAGCGATGTCTTCGCTGGTAACCAGGGTAAATATCGGGTTACTAAGAGCAGGGCCGCGCTTAGTAACCCGATGTTTACCCTGGATGCCATCCTAAAAGTTAAAAAAACAAACGCTTCATACTTACCTACCGCTGTCTGTCCTCGGCGCTCTGCTTCTCTGCTCTGGCTGTGAGCGCCGGGCAGCCGGAAAGCAGAGCGGTGACGTCACCGCTCTGCTTTCCGGCCGCTGTGCTCACAGCCAGAGCAGAGAAGCAGAGCGCCGAGGACAGACAGCGGTAGGTAAGTATGTAGTGGTTGTTTTTTTACTTTAACGATGGTAACCAGGGTAAACATCGGGTTACTAAGCGCGGCCCTGCGCTTAGTAACCCGATGTTTACCCTGGTTACCGGCATCGTTGGTCGCTGGAGAGCGGTCTGTGTGACAGCTCTCCAGCGACCAAACAGCGACGCTGCAGCGATCCGGATCGTTGTCGGTATCGCTGCAGCGTCGCTTAGTGTGACGGTACCTTTACATTTACTTGTGGTATTTTTACATTAGAGGGAAATAGTGTTTAGGAGTGAATGGCTGTTTGTGCTGATATGCATAATCCCAGGCTTTGAAGAAACACTAACCATTCCTGATGTAATTAGCATAGCTTGTGATAAGGTGATAACATGTCTTTAACAGCCATAAGGGTACCGTCACACAGTGACATTTTGATCGCTACGACAGCACGATCCGTGACGCTCCAGCGTCGTAATAATATCGCTCCAGCGTCGTAGACTGCAGTCACACTTTGCAATGTACAACGCTGGAGCGATAATTTCATGACGTATGTGCGATGTAGAAGCCGTTGGTTACTATGCGCACATCGTATACAATATCGTGCACACCTTTGTTACACCATGCGATCATGCCGCCACAGCAGGACACTAGACGACGAAAGAAAGTTTCAAACGATCTGCTACGACGTACGATTCTCAGCGGGGTCCCTGATCGCAGGAGCGTGTCAGACACAGCGAGATCGCTGGAACGTCACGGATATATCGCTCGAACGTCACAAATCGTGCCGTCGTAGCGATCAAAATGCCACTGTGTGACGGTACCCTAAGGCAGAGAGTACACACCAGGGTGTTGAGTGCAATTGTACAGTAAAGCTGAAACCAGCCTTCTCTGGAAGCTCCTGGTAGAACTGTGCAGAGCACTACAGGGGATGTGTTTATCCTTCTCTGCTCTGTTATCACCACTGGGATAACAAAACCAAATGCAGCATTACTACCCCGAGGTGATTCATGGTCTGTTCTGGCCAATTTGTCCTCCATCCAACCATTATTGAGATTTGCAGAGTTGCCCAAGATTAAAAAGAGCAGCTCTCCTGTCTAGAATTGCAGCTTATCCTCTTATTCAAGTGGAGCTGTAACATCAGCCATAGCGTACAGAGAGGAATGTCACTGTATCTAAAGGCAAATTTACATAATAAGTTTATCGTGAACGAGCGTTCTGAAGGGCGCAGTCAGATGGCCATATAAATTTGATTGAGATCGGGGCACAGTGCACAGACTCGCCGGCGGCTCTCCCGAACAAAGCTTGACAGCTGCACAGAAATGCATGAATCTATCACGATCTGGTGGGGGGAGCCGCCGGCCAGTCCATACATTGCGGTCTGATCTCATTCCGATTTATATGGCCGTCTGACTATGCATGAAGAATCGGCAAAATGATCTTTTAGTTTGCGCAGACTATCACAATTCTCAACGACACATTGTCCTGTGTAAACAGGACTCGCGCTTTTGAGAACTATGGCAGCCTACAAGCGCTGAATGATCTGTTACAGATTGTTTAGTTTACTGTGGTTTTCCTGTGTAAATATAAACAGCCAATTAAATATTAATCGATCGTTAATATTTACCAATCAGCGGACGTTTAATGTCACTAGTCGGTAGACAGTAGACACTTTTTCCAAACCTGGACAACCCCAAATGTCTTTTTACAATTATTTCCTTAGTTTTCCACTATTTGGTACATTGTTCAACCAATTATGCATAAAAAGTTTTTTTTTGTTTTATTTATTTTTTTGTTATTCTGCAGCCTGCTGAATCTGATAATGTATATTTGTGGTAGAATTGGTGAAGTTGGATTTCCATCTATTGGCCATGTTTGATGTTATATCTATGGTCAGCTTTAGGCTAAGATTAGAGATGAGCAAATTTGATCGGGTTCCTGCTTATTCGGCAAGCTATAGCACTTATCAAATAAGCTGCAGAGGAAACCTGGATAGCTCCTGCTGATCAGCTGTCCGGCACTGCAGCTGAATGCGTCGCGGCTGTGTGACAGTAACAGCACATGCATGGAGACCCCAACACACAGGCTCTCCATCATGTGTTGTGACTGTCACACAGCCGGGACACATGCAGCTGTGGTGAACAGCTGATCAGCCGGCGCGCTCCATGTACCTGGGTTCCCGCGGCCACTTATTCGGTAAGCTCTATAGCTTGCCAAATAAGCTCATGTATAGTTAAGATTCAATGATGAGTTTTTGATGAATTTTTGACACTGCATAATTTTGCTGCGTCAAATACACAGCGTCTTACATTCTAGCAAAGAGGATGGGATTTGTAGAAATCTCATACCCACTAGACTTGTTTTATATGCAGCGTAAACTGACCTGTGGTGCATGTTTGAAATCCGCAACCTGTCAATTTCTCTTGCGGGTACGCTGAGTTTTATGTCTGGATCTTCCCTATAGATTTGCATTAGATGTGTAAAAAACGCACATACATTTTTAGTGTGTTTATGCTGTGGGAGCACACTAAAAACTTATGTAATCCGCACAAGACTATATCTATAATGATGGAAACTTTTTATTTTTATGGAATATCATTCCCATTGCTGTAAATCTAGCTTCCGCGCATATATTTTCTTGTAAGAGATCGTAGCGGTTGACAAGAACTGAGAAGAATTTAAAATAAATCCTCAATCTGTTACTATGACCAATGGAACAAATTTCCATAATCTGGGACTGATTATATCTAAGGAACATAAACGTACTGTTGTCAGCATATAGTGATTCTTCATAGTCTTTCCATAGGACAAATATACCTATTGTGAAAAAGAAAAAATATTAACCTTTTCAGAACCAGGATATTTTCCTTTATTAATATTTTGATACTACTGGGCTTATTTTGGTACATGTGGGTTTCATAGTTATAACCTTTTTTTAATTATTCAAATATTGGCATTTTTTTATTCCCTGGAAAACATTTATACTCGATTCATGAAGATTTAATTTTGTAAATTTTTGAATATTTTATCAGCAGAATGTTGTATTAAAAAGACAGTTTTTATGTACGTTTTCTGATTTTTTTTTTTTACTTATTTTTATTTTTGTTGATCCTACAGCAGCCTTGACATGCTTTCCATAGATGTTGTGAATGTCACAACCCTATCAGGTGAGCATACCATTTTTCTGTCCATACCCCCTTGTTACCAGATAAGACCCTATTTTGTGCGTCTTGTTATTCCAGTAACACCTTTTATTTATATTGGGCCACATAACAGACCTTTGTAACATTTTGATTATGGCCCTTTTTTTTATTTTTATTTTTACATTATTTACATTGTCTTTCCCTGTAACTGATGTCTGTAGGTGGAGTCTGGCTGTGCCTGACAGCCAATATTTCACCTCCATACAGGTACAGATCAGCCAAATGTATATCACAATTGGACTACTGACAAGTTAAAAGGATTCTTGTTTCCACAAGTTGATCCCATGTTTTTACACTTATGATTATAGAATTATGGGATCACCACACACCTATTTATGCAATCTGGACAACTTTCATCCCAAATATGCCATAATATTCTATTCTATTGTATCTTTGCATGCGTCTGACTTTTACATGCAGCCTCATAGTACCAATGCTACCATGTAGCCCTCATTCAGACGTCCGTTTTTCACGTATGTGTTCTACAATTGTTTTTCACGTATATTAAATGTACCCATTAAAGCCTATGAGGATGTTCACACATCTGAATGTTTTTGTAGACCTTGCATATAAAAAAATTGTGGCGACATGATGGTCTTTGAGCTGAGTGACAGGTCACAATTACCCATACATGTCTAGTGGTCCGTGAAAAATCGATATCAGCACTCATTGTCATCCATGTGCAATTTGTGTGCCGTCCATTTTTAACAATATAATAGGTAGTAGATGTTATACTATTTTTTTTTTGGCACATGAGAAAACCACAGATGAAATGCTGATGGTAAAAGTGGACACACTGACAAAACACTGATGAAGATCTAATCCAAAAAAGTGTTGAAAATCAATACGTTTTTATGCACAGGAAAAATCACATTGGTAGTCTTAATGAGATTTCACAAGCAGTTGGAAAATATAGCTTCTCATGGAAGTTCATGAGGGCCCACAAACTGCGGACCCCCATTACAGTCCTTGTATTGCTATATGCTTTCTGCTGATTCATGCGTTAACATATGTGGAAAAGTTGGTAGCTTGTTGCATTGATCTGTGACTTTGTTAAAAACAAAAAAACAAAATAGGAGTGGAGGGTGGGTTGCATTTACTACTTAAAATGTGCAAATGCATAATGACTACAAAACTAATTAATACAATAAAGGCCCTTAATGAGGTGTGAAGAAACTTTGGTTCCTGTTGCTTTGTTCACAGCAGAATATTCGAGCCCCAGTGTTCCTTTAATTGAGAAATCACAAGGACATTTAAACAGGATATCTTTGTTTTCCTTGCTTTTAGAAAAGGTGTTACTGTGTAACATGGGACATAATCTTATCAGCAAGAGTCCAAAGCTGGTGCTAATGCAATTGTGTAATGTTCTTGAGAAGCCATGTCTCCAACACAACCATCCCATGTGAAGGTATAGTGATCTCACTGTTTACAGCTGAGCGACACAGATCTATCCATAATTCTGCCTTAAGGTACCGTCACACTCAGAGATGCTGCAGCGATATAGACAACGAGCCGATCGCTGGAGCGTCGCTGTTTAGGTCGCTGTAGATGTAGGGATAATGGTGTGCACTCAGGTCAGGGACAAGTAGGTGCTGGTAAAACGGACTGTGTGGTCCAGTCAATCCAAATAGAGAAAAATTACCTCACACAATACTGGTATGATGCAAAAAAGGTATATGCCAGGTTTTATTTAAACAAAGAACTTCAAAGTTGCCACAGATTTTTGTAGACAGAGATATATACAGACAGAGACCCAACGTTTCGACCCTCCTGGGTCTTATTCATGGGGTTATACTGGGGAGACAAGGAGACAACATAAGTGGCTGTTTGTCATATAACATAATAACAATAAAAGAAAAAAAACCACACTGGATAAATAACTAATAAGTATTACCTAGAAAGAAAAAAGAAAACCGGTCCGGCGGTATTTCAGGGAGACACCGCTGTCTACCCTCACTTCCTCTCCTGTTCATCGCTGCAGCAGGGCGCGGGAGCGCCGCTGATCACACAGGACTTACAGGTATTACGGCGCTTATCACCGCATCTCCCTCCCTGACATTACCGCACACTGACCCATGGGTTCCTTTACATTACAGGCCATCCTTTAATGTGACGGCTCCTTTTACCAGCCTTCCTCCACCCAGGACACATAGGCCTTATACTGGCCCCACTACAAGGTATCCTACAAGCACTTTTTCATCCCCACCGTACTTAATATATTAGGGGGTTCTTTCCCCTACAACCATGGCCCTCTTGTTTAGCAATTACGATGCCGCTCTGGGACCTTCTCTTGTCTCCCTCCGTTCATTAGTATGGGGACTCTACCATTAGATTTATAGATACCACCTTATTCATATTTATCCCCTGGATTAGAAGTTACTTGTTTGGGATCTCCGGACACCCTTCTCCCATATACGAGTGTAGTATTACTCCTCACTATATACTGTCCAGTTACCTATACATTTTATGTTTTATCATGACGACAGGTTATGCTTTAGAGGAATTGGTCGCCTACCTTCTACTATTGCCACACTTATCTATTTGTACCATAGGATCAGAGGTAAAATACTTATGTTCTCCTTGCCATTGCTTACCTTATGTAATCATAGTAGCGGACGCTGCTCCTTACCGCCAGCCCTCCATTATTATTGGCGGCTTTTAAAATTTGATGTACCACTGTATATATTGTTCCATTGCATGTTTGTTGGTTTGTTTTCTTTCTTCTTTCTAGGTAATACTTATTAGTTATTTATCCAGTGTGGTTTTTTTTCTTTTATTGTTATTATGTTATATGACAAACAGCCACTTATGTTGTCTCCTTGTCTCCCCAGTATAACCCCATGAATAAGACCCAGGAGGGTCGAAACGTTGGGCCTCTGTCTGTATATATCTCTGTCTACAAAAATCTGTGGCAACTTTGAAGTTCTTTGTTTAAATAAAACCTGGCATATACCTTTTTTGCATCATACCAGTATTGTGTGCGGTAATTTTTCTCTATTTAGGTCGCTGTAGAGACGTCAAGCACAGCAACACCAGAACGATGCAGGAGCGATCCAGTGACGTAACGGCGACTCACTTATCGTTCTCGCTGGTTGTTAGCTCCATGTAAAAACATTGCTGGCATCGTTGCTTTTGCTGTCAAACATGACGATACACGCCGACCTGACGACCAAATAAAGTTCTGGACTTCTAGCTCCGACCAGCGATGGCACAGCGGGATCCAGATCGCTGCTGCGTGTCAAACACAACGAGATCGCTATCCAGGACGCTGCAACGTCACGGATCGTTGTCGTTCTCGTTGTAAAGTTGCTCAGTGTGAAAGTACCTTTAGATTAAAGCCAGATAGAGGTCAAGCAAGCCTCATATTTTGTGTAGGAGACAATTGGATAACCACAGTCTTGACACCCCAAATGTTCCCACAAATTATGTCAACTTAATATTTTGTAAATTTATTTGGATTACAATAATATTCTACCAATTGTTTTAGATTAAAGGGGCCTTACGCTTGACCCCATCAAAATTATTTTCAGAGCTCAGACCAGATAAAAATAATAAAAGAAAACTAGACTCACCTTGTCGGTCCTGTGTCAGTGCTTACCGAGGCTCATCAGGTGTGCACTTCTGGGTTCTGCCCATCCAGGCAATTAGCAAACCTGGAATTGGGTACTGTAAGTACTGCGAGAAATCGGTGAGGATGAACATTGTGTATTTTTAACTGGTCTGAAACTTTAAAAATATAATTGAAAAACCCTTTCAGATAAAACTCCCCTTCAGCTAATGTAAACCTGTATCAATACTAAGATGGATGCACCGCCGGCACTGGCAGTAGAATAGATGTAGAGTTTGGAAATAAAATGAGTTAATACAGGCTAGATAAACAGAAATCATAATCACATACTCATGAGGGTGTTTACCAAGTCATTTGCAAGTTGTTAATATTAATACATTGGTAAAATGCAGTAAAAAAAATTTAAAAACTTATATACCTTGGAAATAATCTTTTGTTAACAGGGTTTACCTCCAAAAAGCTTTCTATAGAGCCAATTGCTGCTGTGTGCCCATCAATCAGCTGTTTTCCTTGGGGCACCCTAGAAGCAATTTTCCTGCAGTCTACAGGGGAAATAAAATATATAGATTCCTCCATGTTCTAAATGCGAGCGATTTATAATTACTTTTCGATGTGGATGAAATATGCAAATTCTGAATTAAGTCCTCATTGTTCTAATAAGATTGAGAATAGGAAACAATAATGACTTCCAGTAAGGAGATGCTCAAAAGTGTAGACAAACTATGGTCTTTGATATAGGTTCATTGTTTTTTATTTAGATACATTGAAATGGCTTTCGTGATAAAAACGACTTCATGAAAGAAGTTCATCTACTTGCCAGAGGAAGTGTTCTTATCCCCAAGTAGAAATGAGCAGGGGTCAGGCAAAATTAAAATTTGCCTGTTGGCACGGCTTTTCTAGGAAATTCGATTGGCAGAGAAGTTAATGTTCCTTACTATGCTCTGAGGTCTCTTCAGACCCAAGAGCAAAATAAATATATAAGGTGCAAAAAAGAAAAAAATAAACCTCATGAGAGGCTTACTATAAACCTCTTCACTTCATCCGCTCTTCACCATCACCTGTCCAGTCTACACTTCATCTTCTCATCCCCACTGCTTGAGCTGAAATCACTGGACCTCTCATGCTAGGCTGGGACTTCTGGCTCTGATAACACTCTAGAAGTCTTGTTTCTCCCCACATTTATCTTTGATGTGATCTGTCATCATAAATCAGTTTAGAGCATCTACTATATAATTGTCTAAGGGTCACTTCCGTCTTTCTGTCTGTCCTTCTGTCTGTCCTTCTGTGTGTCTATCATGGATATTCATTGGTCGCGGCCTCTGTCTGTCATGGAATCCAAGTTGCTGATTGGTCGTGGCAAAACGCCCATGACCATTGCCACGACCAATCAGCGACAGGCAGTCTGGCGGCAACATGGCCGCTCCTTCCTCCCCCGCAGTCAGTGCCCGCTCCATACTCCCCTCCAGTCAGCGCTCACGCAGGGTTAATGGCAGTGCTCAATAGTAAAAAGATCTAATGTAAAAAATAATTAAAAAAAATAAAAAAAATCATCATATACTCACCTTCCGGTGCCTTTCCCGCTCCTCGCGACGCTCCGGTGACCGCTTCATGCAAGCGGCAGGTTCCGGTGGCAAGGATGGTATACGACAAGGACCTGCCATGACATCATGGTCATGTGACCACGACGTCATCACAGGTCCTGCGCCCATACCAACCTTGGGACCGGTAGCTGCCAGGACTTCAACGGAGGGTGAGTATATGTTTATTTTTTATTTTAAGTCTGCATACTACATGGCTCTGTGCTGTATACTCCGTCGCTGTGCAATATACTACGTGGCTGGGCAATATACTACGTGGCTGGGCAATATACTACGTGGACATGCATATTCTAGAATACCCGATGCGTTAGAATCGGGCCACCATCTAGTCTAAAGTAAAGACAGATGAAAAAGAGTTAAAAACTCCTTATTGGATCATCGGAATAAGTTCACTGGTAGATTCTCAGATAAATCATTTTGCAACAAGCAATAGATTGTGCAACATGAAGACTGTGCAAGGCAAATGGTGAAATTTTTTTAGTAACACCCATCCCGTAGAATGTAAGCCTGCAAGGGCAGGGTCCTCTTCCCTCTGTACCAGTCTGTCATTGCTAGTTTGTTAACTGTACGCTATATTTGTATTTTTATGTAACTCCTTTCTCATGCACAGCACCATGGAATTAATGGTGCTATATAAATAATAATAATAATTACATAAATAATTTGCATCTCAAAATACATACTGATAAGTAAGCAAAAATGTCCACAATCGTTGACAACCCCAAAGACTATGGAGTTATTGTATAGTATCACATTTTATTATGCAACGGAGAGTTCAGCGTTTTTTTTTTTTTTTTAATTCTCAAAGTTAGAGTAGCAGAGCTCTGGTCAGACCCCTGAATTCCCCATGCCCCCTTATTGTTTATTGGAATATAGTAGATGACCTTCTAGTTAGACTGATCTGCACAACTAGTGATACAGGACTTGTCTGAACTAGATCCTTTTAGGGTCACAGGATAGTCTCTGGAATTTAGAAGTTTCTATTCTAACTAGATTAGTCTGACTTAATTGACCTCCACAAGTTTCTAGACTAAAGTAAATCTTGCAAAATCATCTCTTTTATGTCACTAAATGGAATTTATCAAGTTTCTTCTAACCAGGCATTCCTCTGCCTGGAGAGATTAAATTAATGCAATTATTTATACAATCAATGAGTCATTTATCATGGTTATCTAAACTTTGCATGCAAGCTCTTGAACTGGGAGATAAGTGATATGATTGGGTTGTATTGAGTAGTGACAGTGCAGAGACTCACTGTATGCCACATTAAGAATACAAAAATAACAGATCTTGCAAATTCAACAATTCCTTTTTTAACCTCATGTTGTAGTGCTCAAATTAAACTGCCCGAGGTCTATCTCATGGAAAGTGATGGTGGAAATTTTTGCCCAGGAGCTTCTCTGATCAAATCTTTGGGTCTGATGAACTCAGTTGATGAACCATTTTACAAGAAATTTAGAATTGATGGCTTATTAATAAATGTTTAATCACTTGAGTGTCAATGCAAAACTCCATTGAAACAGCTTCCAGAAATACAAGAGACCTCCAGGACCCTAGAGGAATTGGCAAACCCCTTAAGGTACTGACACACTAGACGATATCGCTAGCGATCCGTGACGTTGCAGCGTCCTCGCTAGCGATATCGTCCAGTGTGACAGGCAGCAGCGATCAGGCCCCTGCTGGGAGATCGCTGGTCGGGGAAGAAAGTCCAGAATTTTATTTCGTCGCTGGACTCCCCGTAGACATCGCTGAATCGGCGTGTGTGACACCGATTCAGCGATGTCTTTGCTGGTAACCAGGGTAAACATCGGGTAACTAAGTGCAGGGCCGCGCTTAGTAACCCGATGTTTACCCTGGTTACCATCCTAAAAGTAAAAAAACAAACACTACATACTTACCTACAGCTGTCTGTCCTCCAGCGCTGTGCTCTGCACTCCTCCTGCACTGGCTGTGAGCGTCGGTCAGCCGGAAAGCAGAGCGGTGACGTCACCGCTCTGCTTTCTGGCTGCCCGGCGCTCACAGCCAGACCAGAGAAGCAGAGCGCCGAGGACAGACAGCAGAAGGTAAGTATGTAGCGTTTGTTTTTTTACTTTTTAGGATGGTAACCAGGGTAAACATCGGGTTACTAAGCGCGGCCCTGCGCTTAGTTACCCGATGTTTACCCTGGTTACCGGGGACCTCGGGATCGTTGGTCGCTGGAGAGCTGTCTGTGTGACAGCTCTCCAGCGACCAAACAGCGACGCTGCAGCGATCCGGATCGTTGTCGGTATCGCTGCAGCGTCGCTATGTGTGACGGTACCTTTAGTATCTGCACAAGTCTCTCAAAATGTCCTGTAAAGCAGAGCTTCCTCAAACTTTTCTATTGCCCAGCTACAGCATCACTGGCGCACACAGACAGAAAAGGGCCCCTGTGCAAGAATAGTATATGGGCCCTTAGCAGCCAAATAGTTCACCATAATTCATAATGCCACCTGCTTTAGAGGTGGAAATGGCCTCCTTAACTACTGGGCTCTTGTGCATCTGCACAGCTTACACCAATGATATGTCCGTCCCTGTCCAGGGCATCTAAAAGCAAATTTTGTTGTACAAGATTGGAATAATGCCTCCTGTAAAGAGCAATGACTGCCAACCAGCAACACTAATTAGCTGTTAGAAGATCCAATTGCCGATACCTTTACGCAGTTAGTGCCAGAATGCAACAGCTCCAAATATTGTGCAGTGATCATTCTCGTGTACCGTAGCCAAGTTCTCATTCACTTCAATAGAAGCTGATCTGCAGAATCTGAGGATGGTCACTGCATAGAGTATGGAACTGTACTGTTCTGGACTGATACACTGTGGATTGCTGCAAACCATGGGAATTGCTAATATCTAATTGGTGGACGTTGCTCCTATTGGAAAACCATGCATCTGAAATGATTGAACTCTTCTAAGGATAAGGTAACACTATTGTATTCCTGGACAACCCCTTTAAGAGTTGATTTGAATCCTATTTAACTTTGTTGAAAACATCATTGCAGTCCTCATTTTGGTAGCGTGTATGCTTTCATTACTTTCCTGAAATATTTCCACATTTATGTGTCTATAGATCTGCCAAAAGGGGTGATCTGGTTTGGAAAACCCCTTTACATATTGAAGGTTTCAAACTATTAAACTCTTTACCCTGGCATTGAAAATTGAGCATACATTTGTTACTAAGTCATCCACTGATGCCAACATGCCGGTCTTCTTGCAGCCAGGAAGGCTGGCGGCCACAGTGGCACAGGAAAGGCTAGGAAGGCATGGTTGAGGCTTACCACTGCTCTGCCCAAGCCAATGGTGCTGCCATCATGGATGCAGAAAGACTGGATTGCTGATCTCAGTGGCTGACGCAGCACAGAGTTGCCATGTTGACCTCTTTTTTTTTCTGCACAGATTACCAAAAAATCACAGACAAATAATAGTTTTTACGAACACATTGGAAAGCCATAATAACATGATTATAAAGGATCCATGTCTATAGCCCTTTCTTCTGATATGAGTACATCAGCTGCATTCACTGTGAACTGTAAAATTATGATAATTACAGTAAAAATTATCTGTATAAGTTTCTTCAGCACCCAAAAAATAATGGACACCTCAAATTTTTTATGGACAGGGTAAAAAAGTGCCCTATTTTTATGGTGTGTCCTGGAATTTTTGGACAGTTGGCAGTCCTAAGGGAATGAGAGGTAGAGGACATCAGGCAGGGAGATCATAAATGAGATATGCATTTTCAGTCCTGCTTACTCGAGCTTCCATAGTCTGCTATTATTGATAGGGGACCACGATGTAAATGATCAAAAATTCATATCCCACTGGAAAATTTAGTCCTCAGTATTTACACTCTTGGTTTTTTATTTCACTTTTGCCAATTGAATATTTTTTTAATCCTTAATGAATGGTTAAATTTAACCAAAAATAAGTTTTGTAAACCTTCAGGGGCATTCATTAGGCTTGCAGTATAATTAATTATTGTTTTCTTGTTTTTAGATTTGGACTATGATTTGGATATCGGCGACGTTCCATTTAATAAACAGATGAGAAACCAGCAGGATCAGAATGGCAGAGAAATAACCCACCTCCAGCCTGGAAGCGACAGCATAAAGACTGTGTCGGCCAAACCACTTCTTCCCCTCACAATTACCTTGTTAGGGCTTGTCTCAGTGAACTGATCCTCCAGTCTTAACCCTTTACTGTTCTGGTAGCCACATAACGATCCTAGCTGAATTTTACAATTTATAACATTTCCCAGACCATTGTAAAGTCATCTTGGAGAAAATAATTTTATATAATAATATTATTAATGTATTAATAAAGAACATTTTCTTTGTTCACAGATTTTATTTACAATTGTTTGGTGGTGTGTTTTAGAGTCGGTCTATGAACATATTGCTCCTTAATATATAAGTTTATGGAATGTCCATAGACCGAAAGGGAATACAAATACTTATAGTCCTGGATAACTCCATTAAAGGCTTTTTTGAAAGGCAGACAATATCATTTTTTACTACCGGTCTAAGAACTAACAGGCAGGTAGTTGGTAACTACCTGCCTGTTGTTCCCGATGCCGATCTCTGCCTGCTCCTTCTGGTGATTGAGCGGCTTTCATTGATGTCGCATAGACAGAGCAGCGGCTTCTGTTCTCTGATCTGTTGACGGGGTGTGACTGCTGATGTCATGCTGATAGACAGCCGGCTCTCTGCTGCCTAACTGCAGAGAGCGAGCTGTCAATCAACATGAAGTCGATAGTCATTCTCCATCGACAGAGCAGCCCAGAAGAGGAATGGCTGTTCTGATGACGTGGAGCAGTTGATTCGCCAGTAGGAACGGTTGGTGACCGCTCTGAGCCGGCGTCAGGTAGAACTAGCAGATAGTTGCCTTCATTAGCAGTCCATGGAAATCGGACTTTACTCAGATGTCATCAAAATGCAGTCCAATGTTTTCCACAGACTCCTTGAAATCAATGGTTGAATGCGATCCAAATATCAGATCAAACTTGGGCATGCTGCATTTTTTTTCCCCAGACCGGTCTGTCCAAGGAAAAAAATCTGACTTGTGCACGGCCCATAAAAACACTGGATTGCACTCAAACCAATGTTATGGGATCACACTATGACCAAAAATACTGTCTTCTGCATAAGCCCATACACTGTCTAATTAATGTAAACCGTGTCAGGAGGTTTGAAGACATTCCATATCGACAACGTGAATGTTAACCCCTCTAGGGTTTATGTGTAGCCTCGTTCTGACACTCCATAGGCTTACACTCTAAAAACGACATCCGGCTAGCACATAGACCCAAGTGTGTTCTGGAAAGTCTAAATAGCCATCACATGAGTAAGAAGATGACCGGAGCGGTGCTTAAAACTAGAGAAGATGGTGATTGGGGAGTATATTATCTCACTTACAACTATATCACATACATATCAATACAGGTTTATGGAATAAAACATTTCTCCGGAATGCTTCTTTAAGACTAGAAGAACTACTAAACTAGCCTTTCTCCTTCCCTGATCCTCTGGTTAAGTCACCACCCATCAAAATAAAATGTCACCAGATTAGTGTAGGCACCCTCTCTCCAGGAGTCCCACATTATAATTACACAGTCTGCCTCTGTATGCCCTTGCCTCTTGCCATAACCTGTTGAAACAGTGTGAACAAGCTAATGGAAGGAGCAGCAGACACAATAAACAACGAGAAGGTAGGTGTTACAGAAAAGTCATCTTGCTAAATATTTATAATTCGATTCCACCCCTGATGAAGCACACAGTGTGAAACAGGCATGGGGCTGGCTGGGCATCTGGATCCCCCTTACTTTGGTTGCTACCAGGCATTTGTTTACGATACAAAAAAGTAAATGTATGACTTTTTGGAGCATCTTTCTGTGCTGAATGACATCAGCTATCAGTATATGCCCGTTACCTATCAGCAGATTGATGCTTTTTCATGTTATTATTACAGTTTTTTTGCTTACTTATTGCACTTCGCACTATGAGATATTACATCTTACACTGGTGTCATTCATTGATCTATTTTTTTTCCAGATTTTTCTTTCTATATTTCTTTCTATTTCTTTTTTTGTGTTTAATTCCATTCATACATCTCTCTATGTAACCATCTGTGTTGTACTGTCCTTTGGGGCTTCCAGCTGTCTTGCCCTTTCTCTTCTTTTTGTCTCTACATTGAATGGTTTCTTTGTATTGCATTTTAACATGTTTTTATCTATTTTTCAATAAAGTTTGTCATTTTTTGCATTATTGCATGGTCGCAGTCATGCTTTCTTTGGTAGCTTATCTATGATGCTTTGTATGTGACCTATACTTAAGGTACCGTTACACTAAGCGACTTACCAACGATCACGACCAGCGATACGACCTGGCCGTGATCGTTGGTAAGTCGTTGTGTGGTCGCTGGAGAGCTGTCACACAGACAGCTCTCTCCAGCGACCAACGATCAGGGGAAACTGTCTTCAACGATGCCGAACTCCCCTGCAGCACCCGAGTAACCAGGGTAAACATCGGGTTACTAAGTGCAGGGCCGCGCTTAGTAACCCGATATTTACCCTGGTTACCATTGTAAAAGTTAAAAAAAACACTACATACTCACATTCCGATGTCTGTCACGTCCCCGCCGTCAGCTTCCTTGCACTTTCTGTGTCAGCGCCGGCCATAAAGCAGAGCACAGCGATGACGTCACCGCTGTGCTCTGCTTTACGGCCGGCGCTGACACAGTCAGTGCAGGGAAGCTGACGGCGGGGGATGTGACAGACCTCAGAATGTGTGTATGAAGTGTTTTTTTTTTACTTTTACAATGGTAACCATGGTAAATATTGGGTTACTAAGCGCGGCCCTGCGCTTAGTAACCCGATGTTTACCCTGGTTACAAGTGAACACGTTGCTGGATCGGCGTCACACACGCCGATCCAGCGATGACAGCGGGTGATCAGCGACCAAAAAAAGGTCCTGATCATTCCCCAACGACCAACGATCTCCCAGCAGGGGCCTGATTGTTGGTCGCTGTCACACATAACAAGATCGTTAGCGGGATCGTTGCTACGTCACAAAAAGCGTGACGTTGCAACGATATCGTTAACGATATCATTATGTGTGAGGGTACCTTTAGACTAGGAACTATATATGTAATACATTTATAATTAGCCCTCATAGCCTATGAGCGTGCTTGTTGCACCAAGGGGCATTGGCGGAGAGGAGGAAAGGACCGCCACTACCACCCAGTGCAGATCTCTGGCACCAGGTACTTCAAGCATTATTGATCCTAGTTCTTCCTACTCTCACATGTTGTGGAGGGTGAGACACTACTTCAAGAATTACTGTGGGCTCCTCAATTACTGGATACAACCCTGCTATTGCTCATTTAGTAACATCTCAATTAAAGTTTGTATATTTGTTCTTTGGAAGATAACAGAAGAGAGGATCCCTGCTGCTATTATCATCTATGTTCCAAATATCCCCCACAGGGTATCCTCTCTACAAACAATCATTTCTCTAAACTGTGCCATATGAGAAAATATCTGTATTTCTGTTACTTCCAGCAATCTTATGACACTGCATTGCAATGAGGTCAGCTCTGAATCTAATGTTTATGGCTCACTGGGGAAGTGAAAATTCCTTCTCAATGTGGGGCCATGCCACCCTGCATTCATGGCAGAACCGTGTTACTGTTGCATTACTGGAAAATACTACATAAGAATTTTAATTAGATTTTGGCAGTAGTGACATTTTTTCAAGCTCATCGGTCCAGGACCATGTTATCATACAACCACATGGAGATGGATTCACTAGGAAAGGTAAAAAATGAGTGTCTTAAGGTAGCACTGCGCTGATGAATTTACTACTATTACTACTACTATTGATATCAATTATTATTAACCCCTTCATGACCTTGGGATTTTTTGTTTTTCCGTGTTCGTTTTTCACTCCCCTCCTTCCCAGAGCTATAACTTTTTTATTTTTCTGTCAATTTGGCCACGTGGAGGCTTATTTTTTGCGGGACGAGTTGTACTTTTCAATGACATCATTGCTTTTAGTATGTCATATACTAGAAAATGGGAAAAAAATTCCAAGTGCTGTGAAATTGCAAAAAAAGTGCAGTCCCACACTTGTTTTTTGTTTGGCTTTTTTGCTAGGTTCACTAAATGCTAAAACTGACCTGCCATTATGATTCTCCAGGTCAGTACGAGTTCATAGACACCTAACATGACTAGGTTATTTTTTAACTAAGTGGTGAAAAAAAAATCCAAACTTTGCAAAAAAATTTTTTTGCCATTTTCCGATACTCTTAGCGTCTCCATTTTTCATGATCTGGGGTCGGTTGAGGGCTTATTTTTTTGCGTGCCGAGATGACGTTTTTAATGGTAGCATTTTGGTGCAGATACGTTCTTTTGATCACCCGTTATTGCATTTTAATGCAATGTCGCGGCAACCAAAAAAACGTAATTCTGGCATTTTGAATTTTTTTCTCACTACGCCGTTTAGTGATCAGGTTAATGCTTTTTTTTAATTGATAGATTGGGCGATTCTGAATGCGGAGATACCAAATATGTGTAGATTTGATTTTTTTTTTATTGATTTATTTTGATTGGGACAAAAGGGGGGTGATTTAAACTTTTATATTTTTTTTATTTTTTTCACTTTTTTTCTTCACTTTTGCCATGCTTCAATAGCTAGAAGCAGGCACAGCACAATCTGCTCTGCTACATAGCAGCGATCTGCTGTTCGCTGCTATGTAGCAGAAAATCAGGTGTGCTGTGAGCGCCGACCACAGGGTGGCGCTCACAGCTACCGGCGATTTGTAACCATAGAGGTCTCAAGGACCTCTATGGTTACAAGGCACAAGCATCGCCGACCTCCGATCATGTGACGGGGTCGGCGATGCCGTCATTTCCGGCCGCCCGGCCGGATGCGGTAGTTAAATGCCGCTGTCTGCATTTGACAGCGACATTAACTAGTTAATAGGTACGGGCAGATCGAGATTCTGCCCGCGCCTATTACGGGCACATGTCAGCTCTTCAAAACAGCTGACATGTCCCGGCTTTGATGTGGGCTCACCGCCGGAGCCCACATCAAAGCGGGGCTTCTGACCTCGGACGTACTATCCCGTCCGAGGTCAGAAAGGGGTTAATAATAATAGTAATTATTGTATTTACAATCCTTAATATATTAATGGCATGTCATAATTTCTTACAGGCAGCAGTGTTGCTCAAAGACAAGTACTGTTACTTTGCAGCTCCGTGGAATGGCGTTCAAATGTAACCAAGAGCAACATCTGCATGTTCTCCCCTTATTTGCGTAGGTTTCTTTTGAGATCTCCGATTTCCTACCACACTTCAAAAACATTCATATTTTAATTAGCTTCCTATGAAATTGAACCTACATGGTAAATGTGTTTAAAGGGAAGAAGCTGTCATCAGAAAATGATGTCATCTTTATAGAAATCCTGAAATTTGCAACCTGATAAAAGGGGCTCTTTTAGACTCATACTTTATACTTCGTGTTTCAGGAAACAACACATGTACAGAGCCACAATGGTCAGATCCCGATTCTATCTTTTATATTGAAGCATCTAATGAGCCTGTGCAAAAGTCATTTTCAAAGGGAGGGGTGCAGGGTCAGCTGTGACAGTACCTAGTATAAATGGTGTGTCCTGTATCATTAGCAGTTATTAATCGTTATTTTAGCCCCCCTCTAATGATGAGAAGCCTTGCAAAAAACTCCTGCTAAAAGGGCAGAAAATATGGACCCCATTCAATATTTGCATTATTTTTTAAGACACTTTTCTTCTTTTTACTTTTTAACTTTTTTTTGCGCCAAAATAGCACATGAGATTGATGATTTTTGCCCAAAGCTCAATATTTTCTGTTTTTCTGCCTTCAACTGTTTTTGCATCTTTTTCACAAAAAAAATTTCAAGTTTTCCAAAATGTTTTAAAAAAAATATGTCTTTTTAACTGACGTGCATAAAATCACTTCAGAGGGGACTGGAGTAGCGTTGTGCCAAATTTGCAAAAAAGTCATTTTATGAACCAATCTAAAACATCTGGTAAAGCCATACTGATGTAAAAGTTATGCAACTAAATAATTCACCAAAGACAACTTGAAAAAAGAGTCAAATGGTTTGGTGAATTTGATGCAAATCAAAAAGTCACTAATCAAGAGGTATTCAGTATTCACAGCAAAAACAATGTCAAAAATGCAATGAGGAATTGGGCACCAATAAGTTTTAAAAAATCCAAGTAGTCACTAAGAAAATCACAAAATTATACATTTTTTTTTTAAAAAAAGGTTGTGATGTGTTAAAACATTGTCAAAACGCCCTGCGTTTTACCTGCGGATTCCCTGTGGATTTTGTGCAGTTTTTGTGCGGATTTCGCCTGCGTTTTGACACTAGCGGATTCCTATTAAGGAAGAGGTGTAAAACGCTGCGGAATCTGCACAAAGAATTGACATGCTGCGGAATAAACCGCAGCGTTTCCGCTCGGAATTTTCCGCTGCATGTGCACTGCGGATTTGGTTTTCCATAGGTTTACATGGTACTGTATACCGCATGGAAAACTGCTGCGGATCCGCAGGGCCAAATCCGCAACGTGTGCACATACCCTAAGAGAGGTTAATCAAATTTTGAGCCCCACTAAGGGGCAAGCTACAGCCCTTGCCGAATAAGCTGCAGAGGGAACCCGGCTTTCTGGATTGTTCCGGCCAATCAGTTGATCGGCGCCCAGCTGCATGTGTCGCGGCTGTGTGACAGGCATGCCACATGCATGGAGAGCCCAACAAACAGGCTCTCCATGCATGTGTCATGCCTGTCACACAGCCGCGACACATGCAACTGTGGCCTTGATCAGCTGATCGGCCAGCGCGATCCAGGAAGCTGGGTTCCCTCTGCAGCTTGCCAAATAAGAGGGAACCCGAGCAAATTCGCTCATCTCTGTTTGGGGTTCACACATCTTTATTGCCCATTGACTTACCATTGGGCATCTTTGTGGGCATATTCCATAAGATTTTGCTGATGCTGTCACTTTTGCCAGAAGCAAGACAGTGCACGGCAAAACGGGAGGAAGGGGAACTCTGCCATGAGGGAAAGATTAAAGGGAGGCATCCCTGACACTTGTTCTGCGCAATCCTAAGCTACCTAGCTTCCCTTGATGGCTTCTTCCACTCCATGCGGTGATCACGTTCTTATCCCTTTCTTACCCCAAAAACGACCCTGACTAGTGTATGGAAGCAGGAACACTTGTCCTGCTCTAACATAAAGACACAAAGGGAAACAGACAAGGATAAAAAAAACAGCAGTCACTGAATGCGTTGCCAGACTACAGAAAAGGGAAGGACAAGGTGAGGCTAACCAAATAGGAGATAAGTCTTAGGAAGGCACTTAAACTAACTTACAAACAGATATCTCTAGAGACAACTCCAAGATGACTTATTTTCACACAGCTCACACCTCCAGCACCAAACCAGGTTATAGCAAGTTGTCTATGGCAACTACTGAAGCAAAGAGGTGAGTCTTTACACCAGAGGGGAGTGGTGAAATCAGAACAGCTGAGAAAACTCAGGATGCAAAGCTCCAGGAGACAAACAGAACTGTTAAACCCTTGCACAGATAATTGGAAGGCAAAGCAGATACAACCAGTGCAGGTGCATATGTAGCCAGACACCATGATCTTCTGACCCCTCTCTGTCATGGCATCCCTATGACAGATGCATAAAATGTTGAAGTAGTCCATATGGGCCGTCTTCTATAAGGTTGGGCTATTCTTTGTAAAGATGAACTAATTGATTAGCAGGACTCTGGTTCAGTGGTCACATCAGTATTCCTTGGGAGCACTGCGAATCTCCTCCTACATGCTGACATCCATGTCACGTCACAATGATGATGTTGCACAAGGCCAGCTAATTCTGGAGGTAGTCGGAGGTTCGCAGGGTTTCCACTCAGCAGCCACAGAATACTGACATCACCACTGGTCCAGGGTCATTCGAATTTATTCACTCATCCATAATCCTTTGTCCTTAGAAATAATTTGAAATGATTTCAAATAAATGTAGTATCCTCAGGCTTCCTACAAATGCAACTTATCTTCCAAATCCAGCTCCAAGAAAAGAATTAAGTAATTTTAATAGGTATACATATTCCAAAATTCAGAAAAACGTCAGTATATTTTATTAGACATATATACGTATTACATTATACTTAAAATGAAGGGTATACAGATAAAAATAGCTGCACGCACAGAGTATTGCATTATAATAAAAAAAATTCATATACAAGTAAAATTATATGTCACAAAATGAATAATTTGTACTCAGGGTATTCCTAGGGAAATATATTAGCTAATAGCCATTTATCAAAATGATCAAACCCATAGAAGACCCTGGACTAATTTTTAAGCCAACCTGTTAATAATCATATTGTTCAAATAGTAGCACAGAAACTGCTCCATTTAGCTCCATTTAAATAAAAAATAAATGAATAAAAATAATACAAAAATAAAAATTAAAAATTAAATAATTTAAAAAAATAAAAAATGAAAAAATGAAAAAATAAAATGTTTTTAAAAATAAATAAAATAACAATAAAAATAAAAAGTAAAAAAAATTAAATAAATGAAAAAAAGAAAAAAAAAGAAAAGAAAAATAAAATAAAAAAATACAAGAATATATTTGCACTTGGCAGCATTAATTTCTTTTAAATGGGATATTTAACTTATTTCATGCACTTTGGCACTATGCACCAATCAGCTAAATAGAGCAGTTTCAGTGCTACTATATGAACAATATGATTATTAACAGGTTGGCTTAAAAATTAGTCTAAGGTCTTCTATGTGTTTGATCATTTTGATAAATGGCTAATAGCTAATATATTTCCCTAGAAATACCCTGAGTACAAATTTTGGATTTTGTGATATATAATTTTACTTTAAAGGATTTTTTTGTTTAGAGCGCAATACTCTTTGCGTGCAGCTCTTTTGTGTCTGTATCCCCTTCATTTTAAGTGTATTGTAATATATATGTCTAATAAAATATGTTGTAAGTTTTTCTGAATTTTGGCAAGTGCTTCCGTTGCTTTGCAGGATTTCATTAATTGGAAGTGCCAGCAATCTAGGCTGGGTTATTGGTTATATTAATTTTAGTAGGTGTACATTGTTCTCAGATATTCAAAAGATTTAATTAATCTAATTCTGGCCAAATTTTTCTTTACTCCTAATAAATAAGACATCATTTTTTATTTCTGAAGAACCAATTCAAAACTTTCTGATTTTGAGGAATTTCACCTCTATAGTTTCCAACAAAACATCATCTCAGCCTTGCAAAGCATATCATATTATATCACTCTAGTTTGACTGCATAACATGGAAAATACTATCAACATCATATCCAAGATTTCATTGTGCAGCTTAAAACTTGGAAATGAAATGAGTTTCAGAGATATTGACATGAACAGAGAAACCTGTCATGGTCTATCCACTGTACCTCATTAACATACCTATTTTACTATCTAATAAGGATGAGTTCCAAAATGTTAGACCTTTTTTTTTCCAGTGACCCGCTTTCTGCAATGAAATCCATGGGAATAAGAATAATAAATCACAAGGTCACCTTAGGCTGTTGAAAAGCTCAAGAAAATTCTGTCATACAATATGAGAAATTGGTCTTCAAAAAACAAAAAAGGGTCAAGTTTTTAACGCTATTGAGGTGCAGTCTCCTTACTCAGATCCCATTACTCCTCTACCTATAGAGCATATCATCTCATTATTATACCATACCCCATGGAAAACATTTTAACCTCATTTATTTTTATGTTCTATTGCTGAAGTCATGGTCAGTGGCATAACTTGGAGCTTGTGAGCCCAAACTATCATGGGTTTTTCATAATAGTGATCTTTTCCTATGAGCCAAAAGGACCATTTAGCCCCCCCCAAAACTTCAGAGTGTGGGTAAGGCGGGAGTCACACTACAGAGAGATACGGCCGAGTCTCGCTGGTTAAAAACAAGCTCTGGCACCGGCACTCCGGAGCGGAGGGTGCAGCTCCATGTATTGCTGTGCGGCCGCACGCTCTGCTCCGGAGTGCTGGTGCCAGAGCTTGTTTTTAACCTGCGAGACTCGGCCGTGTCTCGCTGTGTGTGATCCCGGCCTTAGGCTGCAACACCTATACCCACTATAGTTACATCCTTATATTGGTCCTGTATGCCTATGTCTACCAAGGTCAGCTGCTCTATAGTATAAGGGTGTGCTGAGCTGTCAGTCTTGTGAGTGACAGCCCAGCTGCCCAATCTGGCTGGGCCTGCAGGGACTTTCAGATGTCACCCGTTCTATTTAGCTGGCTGGCTAGTATCAGACTTTGCCAATTGTAGATTTTAGCCCAGTGGTGTATTTGCTCTGTGCTTGATATTCTGATCTTTGTTTCTGGACCTTGAATTTAGCTTTGGCTATCTCTTTTTATGATCCTTTTGTCTATAATGTACCCTCCTACCATTTGACCTTGGATTCCCTGAATTCACCACCTCATGCCCGTTAGAAGTGACTCAGCATCACATTCCAACTGGCCCTTACATTTTTTCTTTTGCGCCTGTATGGACCCAGTTTACATGCTTTGTGATCAGGTGGCAAATCTGGCCAGATGATACAGGATCTGGCTAAAGAATTCCAGAATTTTAAATCACAGTGATTGCATTTTCACAGTCAGGTATCTAGTTTTATGACGGCTCCCCATAGCTCTCTGCTTCCTGCTGGGGCCTTCGATATCTGTTCCCTCTGACATGCAGCTGGTTTCTCCTGAACCTGTAGTGGCCCTTACCGAAATGTATGGGGAGAGAAAGGTCAGTATAGGTTGTTCAGGGAGAGCTGTAAGATAATAAATATCCCACAAGGTAAAAAGTAATATATATATATATATATATATATATATATATATATATATATATATATATATATATATATCTACTATATATAATTGTCTAAGGGTTTTTCTGTCTGTCTGTCCTGAAAATCCTGCGTCTCTGATTGGCACAGCATGGTGATGATGATTTCATAAATGTTGCCTTGACCAATCAGCGACGGGCACAGTCTGCCGCGAATTCGCCTCGACCAATCAGCGACGGGCACAGTATCGACGTAGATGTCATAATGGTTGCTATGGCGACGATGATGTCATAAAGGTTGCCTTGACCAATCAGTGACGGGCACAGTCTGCCGCGAATTCTGGAATCATCATTGTCCATATACTACGGGGACATGCATATTCTAGAATACCCGATGCGTTAGAATCGGGCCACAATCGAGTATATATATATATATATACATATATATACGCACACATTCATTCATACATATGCATACATACACACACACACACACATATATATATATATATATATATATATATATGCACACATATACATATATACCTATTAACTATGTAGGAAATAGAAAACATGCATAATAAATAATTTTTCATTATATCGAATTCAGGCACGAATATCGTTCCCACTACAGTACCCTGAACATTTAGATCCCTATTCAATTTGAAATTAATTTTACTGAGAAGTATAAGGCTCTGTGCACACGATGCGGATTTTGCTGAGGATCCGCAGCGTGTCCACAGCTGCGAGTCCACAGCAGTTTCCCATGAGTTTACAGTACAATGTAAACTTATGGGAAACCAAAAACGCTGTGGAAAAAAAACGCGCGGAAACGCAGCGGTTTACATTCCGCAGCATGTCACTTCTTTCTGCGGATTCCGCAGCGGTTTTACAACTGCTCCAATAGAAATCCGCAATGTAAAACCGCAGAAAAACCGCGGTAGATCCGCGATAAATCCGCAGCGGTTTTCCACTGCTGATTTATCAAATCTGCTGAAATCCGCTGCATAAAAATTCGCAGTGGACCCAGAATACATGTGCACATACCCTAAAAAAGTGTTTTGTAAAACATGTCAAAAATTCCTTGTAAAAAAATCTATCCAAAAATGACTCATGCACTCATGTAAGTCCTTTTGTAAACAGGACAAACCATCAAGAAAAGCTGCAAAGTCCAAGCTCCTCTTATCTACCAGAAGTTCACACAATATTGTGTCACCTCCAGATGTTGTACATCTAATTAAATAACACCATTAAGTGCTGGGAACCAACAAACAAAAACAATGACACTTTTAATGTAAATCTGCAAAACAGGGCCCAGATGCTCACACTAAAATAAAACATATGACAATATTTTAGTTAGAAGAACTGAAGTGGATGGAAGCCTGCCTCTGTTTGAAGCATAAACATTGGGTCACTTAAGGGTCGTAAAGTGCTTACTGGAAAGCCCAAAGTATGGCTTTCACACCAAGTTAAAGGTCAGGTCTGTAATCCAGTTCTCTGTGGAATGTATACAAATGCCATTCTTATGCGGAAATGTAATGAATCAGTTCCTCTGGTGGATTCATTTTGTTTATTTTTGCATTTATACATACAACAAGCATAGACCTGCCTGACAATGAAGAAATCCACCTCCACTCTGTTATCATCACACATATGTAATACAACGCACAGAACATATTTATCAGAAAGGTACTTGACTTAACTGGCTGCCAAATAGAATTGTGATAGAATCACACAAACTGATTTCCCCAAAAGCTGCTATACACAATTCTCTCTCATTTGATTTATGTGATAAATAGCAATATAGTTCTGTAATTTGTTCACATCATTTGTAGCTCTGGATTGAGATGAAATTGGTGTAGTATTACTATATTAATTTATTAAAGTCTGATAAACAAAATGATCTTTGTTACTATTCCACTGCTATTACGAGGTTGTGAAGAGCCAGACTTGGCCAGAAGTGGTCAAAACACTGTCCGTGATGACATCCTAAAAATGTCCACCATGAGTGGCATACCTTGAAGCTCCCAGGTCCCAATGTGAAATGTGTTACCGATTCCCACCTACCTTTTATTTATGTCTCTTCATGGATCATTTACATATAATACTCCAGAGCGGTCCCCTTGTACCTCCCTTTTCAAAGCATCTAGACTTTATACACCTGACTAGGTTTCTTTGTTGCTATGTCATTTTGTGTTCCATGACTCTACAAAGGAACATAAAGCGAAAAAAGGGTCTTATCCAAGTAGACAGGATTGGTAAACCTGGCGTGTCAAATAATGCTATTAACCTGCAGAAATAGGGTTAATCTGCAAGTTAATAATGTTCTGATGCTGCTTGGTGCATGTACTGAGAGCCCCACTGCTGGGAGGAAATTAAGTTTATTCCCCGGCAGGCTCTCTCTTTCAGTCATTGGGATTGCACCAACATGGTTTCAATCACTGCTCTGTGTATAATGAGCGGTGGCTGTAACCTCGTACAGAGCACTGACTGAGAGCCTGCCCTAATGATGAGCGAGCTTTCAGTCAATTCTGGAGGCACTGTTACAGCCACCACTCACTACACACAGAGCAATGACTGAGAGCCTGCCCTAATGATGAGCGAGCTTTCAGTCAATTCTGGAGGCGCGGTTACAGCCACCACTCTCTACACACAGAACACTGACTGAGAGCCTGCCCTAATGATGAGCGAGCTTTCAGTCAATTCTGGAGGTGCGGTTACAGCCACCACTCACTACACACAGAGCAATAACTGAACATGCACTGGCGCCACCCCCATGACTGTAAGCCGAATGCGGCCACGGGGGGAATAAAATTAATTTCCTCCTGGCAGTGGGCCTCTCAGAGCAGGTGCTGTACAATGTCAGAATGCTTTTAATCTGCAGAGTAAACTGATGTCTGCATGTTACTAACCTTATTTCATGTGATAGGTACCCTTTAAGGCATCTATATTACCATAGCCAGCTCTTCCCTCTCCTAGTGTATCCTTACCCACCCCCTGCAGACTGTGAGCCCTCGCGGGCAGGGTCCTCCCTCCTTATGTACTCGTGTGCCTTGTTATCTGCTCATGTTTAATGTATTTGTCTATATTTGCCCCGTATTCACATGTAAAGCGCCATGGAATAAATGACGCTATAAAAATGTATAATAATAATAATAATAATAATAAATTAACTTTTTGAATTTTCCAATATTTGACATTTACAAATGTCAGTTAAGCAATTGTATGTGAAAATTGACTTTTAGGGGACTCACAACAGCTGCCTTGCCATCTGCATTTCCAGATAATTTAGTTGGTGACTAATCAAATGTCTCTGTCTCTAATGTTACAATGAAGACTTCGCAAGTTATAGTTGGTTATAAGCCGTTTCTATGATATTTTCTGATATTCAGGAGTTGCAGCTCTTAGCCAAGGAATTTGCAATGTTATTTTAATTGTAAAATATAAGGACTGACCGTGATGGGCTTTTCTTTTCAGAGTATTTGTGTAAAATGACAAATGATTGTGTGTGGAAAACTGTAAAAACAGGACCGCAGGAACTATCATAGCATCACTGACATTTCTCAGAACTATTTAAGTTTGATTAATGAAGCAGCTCAAGTATGGAAGGTTTAATACTGTACATGGTCAAGAATGCAACTTTATCACTGACGGGCCAATCTATCCTACTGGCATATAGGCTTTACTACTCACACATGCAGAAACATTAAAGTTACAAATATGTTCAAAAATAGTAAATAGAGATTAGCCAACAAATTTGAGTGTAATTGATTTCTACTCAAATTTTTTGGCGTCAAAATGCGAATTTTTAAAATTTGCTTCAGCACTACTTCAGCTACATTTTTCTGAATCGTAAAGGGACATTAAAATGTTGAAAACTCAAATAAAATTGTTATACTTACCTTAACACTTGCCTCTCCGTTACCTCCGCTCCTCACTGTCACTCATCTGGTCCTTGTAACATCTTCTGATCCGTGTCGTGAGCGCTGCCATACATGTACCAGAGGGCTTGTCACATTGAGTTGGCACTTCTGGCTCTGATAAAACACGGGATGGTACTGCGCTTGTACGTGTAAGGTCACTGAAGTTTTGACATCATGATGTCTTGACTAGTAAAGAGCGAGTATACTTGCTACTCGGGTTTCCCCGAGCATTCTCGGTGGTGTCCGAGTATTTGGATGTGCTCGGACATTTAGTTTTCGTCACCGCAGCTGCATGATTTGCGACTGCTAGACAGGCTGAACACATGTGGGAATTCCCTAACAAACAGGCAACCCCCACATGTATTCAAGCTGTCTAGCAGTTCCAAATCATGCAGCTGCGGCGACGAAAATTAAATCTCCGCGCACACCGAAATGATCGGAGACCACCCGATCATGCTCGGAGAAACCCGAGTAGCGAGTATACTCGCTCATCACTAGTCTTGAACGTTTACACTCTTGTGCAGATCCACCCCAGGCCTCATTAGAGCCAGAAGTCTCAGCTAAATATGTTGGAGAGACCACATAGACAGTGAGACAATGTATTGGCCAACAGAAGTCCAAGATTAGAACTAAGAAAATTCAGCTTTCTATCCCTAAGCAATTTTGTGAGCACAAACATGGTGCCAGTCAACTTAGATTTCAGATTATAGACAGTGTACCACACCCAAAGGGAGGTGAGGATAGAATTAAACTTTTGAAATTAAAAGAAATTATGTGGATTAGACGATGGGAACAATGTACCCCAGGGGTCTGAATATGGAATACAACCTATTACCCTTTAGATAATAAATTCTCTGCAAATTAAATTTTCCAGGAAAATCAAAGCAAACAGGTAAATATTAGTGATGAGCGAGTGTACTCATTGCTCGGGTTTTCCCCGGAGCACGGTCGGGTGACCTCTGAGTATTTATGACTGCTCGGAGATTTCGTTTTCATAGCGGCAGCTGAATGATTTACAGCTATTAGCCTGCTTGATTACATGTGGTTATTCCCTAGAAACCAGGCAACCCCCACATGTACTCAGCCTGGCTAGTAGCTGCAAATCATTCAGCTGCTGCAATGAAAACTAATTCTCCGAGCAGTCATAAATACTCGGCGGTCACCTGAGCGTGCTCGGGAAAACCCGAGCAACAAGTATACTCGCTCATCACTAGTTAATATGAATTTTCCCTGATTCGCTTATCTCGAATAGCAAACCATTCAAAAACATGTAGTTGGAAACAAAACATTATAGCGCATCTATTAAAATCAGTGAATGCCGTCCATGGGCAGCATGATCTAAGTGTTATCTAACCCAGATGGGTCTTTTTAATGAGAAACACACCTATTATTTGAGTTTATGTGAGGTAGGCTATTTTATTTTTGTTAATTCTGATTTTTCAAATATACGTTTTATTCATTGAAATGGTTGAGTTCTATATTGACTTGGTTAAAAATATGGGACCCATCAATGGTGTACTTACTATACTATGGTGTATTTACTATATAAATTGTATGGCTCGAGAGAGAGGAGGGGGTCAAATCCAGGATTGTCCTTACCAACTTCTACTCTAAATTATATGAACTTGTACATAAGCTATGTCATTTAAAATCACAGTAACTTTAGCAAACAAGTGAGGTGGAAATAGCTAAAAGAATTATGTCACCATTGGAAATGGTTGGAGGAATGGCAACACAAAGTGGTTACATGTGATAGAATGAACCAGCTACAGCAGATGGGCCCCATTTTGGTTGTACTTACTCGACCCCTCTCTATGTAGTCACTATACATTTTTAGGTATTTTTGATTTTGCTACTTCTCTTTTTCATGTCTCCATGAGTTTAGAACAGAGGTTACAGAATATCAGATCCAAGTTGTTTGGGACTAGAGCATGACAATGTGTCACAAGGCAATGAGTCTCTTATCTTTAAGTATGACTTGAATATTTCTCATCTATCAGACCTCAAAAACACTTAAGAAAAATAATGTTACCAATATTTCTGTCTAATGGAAGATAGAATAATGATCAGTAGCACACAGTAAATGTCTGGACAAAGAAAATGGCATGTAATCTGTGCTAACCGGGTATATTTCTTTGGGCACAGGGCGATCCGTCCTTAGGAATCAAATCTGTATTTAATGACAGCAATGAACCAGTCAAGACTTTAAACAAAAACAGAAAAGGCTTGCCCTACAGCTACTAAATAAAAAAAGTATTTCTTTATATTTCTGTTTCCCCACCATGTAGACTGTGGGTAGGTGTACAGTAGGTAGGCTGACTGGTGTTTTGTCACAATTTATGTTTCTTTATTACAGGCATGTTCATACTTTGAAATCTAATCTTTTCTCCTGCTTGAAACAAACTATATAACTCAAACCATCCAGCTCATATGGTAATAAAGAGATCTTTTTATTCCATATACTCTCGATGGTCTACTCTATGTGATTTTGGAAGGAAAGGTCAACCATCTAATCTGTATAAGAGGCCTCCTGAATCTCCCTTGATGGATGATGTTGGAAAAATGAAGGATAAACTTTGTTGACTTCCAATGGTCCATCCTTTTGTTCTCCGAGGCGATACTTCACTGCCAGTGATGTCTGACAGCAGCTTACTCCACTTTCTCAATTGAAAACACATTCAGGCTTGGCCATGCATCTGCTGGTGTCAGGAGAGATAATTGTCAGCTGACAGTTATCTTAGAAGTGTGGACCTTACGCCAAACAATATCAGGGATATTCCTCCTCTTATTAATAAAATCTATGAAATTAATTAAGTGACAGATCTCTATCAAAATCTGTGGCTGAATACAAGATCATTTAAAAATTCACCCATGTATTATCATATTGTATGTGACTAAATGGCAGAGAGACTTATAGTTCTTCCAGACAGTAGGACACAAGTCTGGATGCTTACTTTTCAACTCCCATATCTACCTGATTTTGGAAGGTAAGGCCAACCATTTAATCTGTACAGAGGCCTCCTGAATCTCTCTTGACAGATGATGCTACAATAGAGGATGAACCTTGTTGACTTCAACGACCTATCCTTTTGTTCTTCTAGGAGATACTCTACTGCCAGAGATGTCTAGGTGCAGCTTACTCCACTTTTACAACCGAAAACACATCCATGCTTTCCCCCATATTTAGACCATTATCTCTCTATAAACTCTATAAAAGACATCTTCAACATTGATTTTCCCGAGAATGCTGTATTCAATCCAAATTTGTAATTTTAGAATAAAAAAGGGTTCACTGACTTCCCGCCACGGAAATTTGGAAGCATCTTCTTGTAGAGCTCACTTGGGGCCTCCTTTGTGAATACATATAAAGGGAGTGCGTGACATGCTGCATTTTTATAAGCTCCATTTACAAATTAAATGATGCATAGTTAAAGTTAAGCATTCTTTCCAATTCACCACACAGGTTGGACTTCATTGGACCTGTGCAATAAATCCTGCTGCTGTTTCAAGAGGAGGAGGAATTATTTGTCTGACATGACACTGATTAATAATTATGACAATGGAATGGTCCCTTGTGAAAACGTGTAAATCATCTTTAATATCCCATCAAGAGAAGAATGCGAAAAGAATTACATCTTCATTCCTGACTTTTTTAGTATCTTTTTGCCTATTGCACAAACGTTTCGGGGAAGATTTATGAAACTATCTGAAACAAAATGTCTTTCCTGTCCAAAGGAACCAATCACAACACAGCTGTCATTGTTCAAGACCAGAATACGAAATGAAAGCTGTGCTGTGATTGCTTGCTATGGGCAACAAAAGCTGTTTTTTACAGAATATTCAGATCCATCCTGTTCTATTTCGAGCCCAGATTGAAGTTACAACAAGTTGATTCATGAAAAGAAAAACAATGATGTAGGTCTTTGCAATATAATCATTTTTCTAAAGCACTCTATTAGAGGTTTTTGCTGTTATCATGCAGCGCGGACCTCCCGAATTCTGTGCTGCCGGCTAAGCTAAGGAAGTGTCCTGTTCTGCATTCTTACCTACTGTCTTCTATGCAGGAGTGAGTGCTGGAATATTTATTATTATGCTTTGCTTATATAGCGCTATCATATTCTGCAGCACTCTTCATGTATCATCACTGTCCCCAATCGGGCTCACAATCTAAATTCCCTATCAGTATATCTTTGGAGTGGGAGAGGAAACCAGAGAACCTGGAAGAAACCCACGCAAACACGGGGAGTACAAACTCCTTGCAGATGTTGTCCTTGGACCCCGGACCCTAGAGCTGCAAGGCTGCAGTGCTAACCACTGAGCCACGGTGCTGCCCTAGTTTCTAAGACCTACGACACACGCTTCCACACTGAATATAGTAGCCTGCATCAGGAACAGGATGATGCCTAGTGTACTGCGGCCAGCAGCAGACTTTGGTCGGTTTGTGCTGTGGATTTTAAATAAAAATATGTAGGGAAGTGGTTTAGAAAAATGATTATACTACCAAGTATAATGGAATAATTTTTCTTTTGAAAGTGGAGGTACAGCTTAATATTATTTATCAAGGGGATTTTGTACCAACGATCAAGTGATGCAATCAACCAATCAACAAAAAACAAACAAATTATCATTTGTTGTTTGGTCACTGAGCCTTCTTACGCTTGGCAATAATCACAAATAAATATTTTGCAAGAACAAACACGTAAGTGATCATTACTCAATGTTTAAGGCCCTTAAAAGGAACCTGTTATGTCCCAAAATTCTATTAACCTGATATGTGGTTAGTCTGCAGGTTAAAAGTGTTCTAAAGCTGTATGGCTACAACACTGAAAGCCCAGATACTGGGAGGAAATTAACTTTATCCTTCCTCTAAGGCTATGTTCACACCTTGCGTCGGGTCCCTGCGGGTTCTCCCGCAGCGGATTTGATAAATCTGCAGGGCAAAACAACTGCGGTTCTCCCTGCAGATTTATCGCGGTTTGTTCCGCGTTTTCCGCTGCGGGTTTCCGCCTATACTATTGATGCTGCATATGCAGCAATATGCAGCATCAATAGTAATGTTAAAAATAATAAAAATTGGTTATACTCACCCTCTGATGTCCGGATCTCCTGGGCGCTGCACCCGGCGGTCCGGTTCCTAAGATGCTGTGGGAGAAGGACCCTTCGTGACGTCACGGTCATGTGACCGCGACGTCACCGCAGGTCCTGGTCGCACAGCAACTCTGACCGGACGGCCGCGTGCAGCGCCCAGGAGCTCCGGACATCAGAGGGTGAGTATAACCAGATTTTTTATTTTTTAACCCCAAATATGGTTCCCAGGGCCTGGAGGAGAGTCTCCTCTCCTCCACCCCGGGTACCACCCGCACATTATCCGCTTACTTCCCGCAACGTGGGCACAGCCCCATGCGGGAAGTAAGCGGTTCAATGTATTCCTATGGGTGCAGAATCGCAGCGATTCTGCACAAAGAAGTGACATGCTGCGGGTTGTAAACCGCTGCGTTCCCGCGCGGTTTTTCCCGCAGCATGTGCACAGCGGTTTGCGGTTTCCATAGGGTTTACATGTTACTGTAAACGCTATGGAAACTGCTGCGGACCCGCAGCATCAAAATCGCGGCGGTTCCGCGGTAAAAACCGCTAAGTGTGAATATAGCCTAAGTCTCTGACTGACTTTCAGTCATAGAAGTGCGGCCAGCATGGCATCAGTCACCAAAGCCGGCTCTGTGCTTATCTGGCTGTCAGTCAGTGGCCATAATCATCAGCATTAACAGAAATAAACACTTCAAATAGATCACTCTGTTTGTAATAACAGAACCGAAATAAATTAACTTTTTGATGATATTCGAATTTTGTGAGAAGCACCTGTATCTATCTATCTATAAATCTATCTATTTGTTACTCTGTGTGCTTACATTACTACCATACACATATCTGGTTTTGCATTACATAGAACGAAGCGTACATTTTGACAAAAATGTCAAAAAATATAACTCTTGCCCAAATCTTGATAAAGTAATTATATTTGTGTCTTTTCGTCATTTTACAGTGCTGAGCAGCTGGATCTTATTTGCTCATGTTTTCTCACTGCATTAATCTTGTTCGATGAGGCATGTGCGGTAGTTATTAGACCCTTCTATGTAGGATCTACTTAAAGTGATAAGAAATAGTATGGCTATTTAAGCAATTTTACAGTTTTGATTATATCAGTTAATGTGGTAACAATGGAAATTTGGCAATTGGGGCTGTAATGTTTGCAGAAAGTCACTAGGATAAAACAGACTTTTGTTGCTTTCCGAGACATGTAATACATAAAAGCCTTTTCTCCTAGATCTGATTTTCATATTCATTTTCATATAACGTAAGTAGGATGTAAATAATGCAGTGGAAATGAAAGCTGCCTAGTAAAGATTGTTCTCCATTTCAAAAATAATTGTCAAAAAGCTGAGTGGGTAGAAATGTGTCAACCATTCTCAGTGCCATTCTGTGGTTCATTATCATTGAACTTTAGTCACTCAAAAGTGAAGAAGTTAGGTCCTAGCTTAGTTGGAATATTTTTTTTTTCTAATTTCTATGACTTGAGTGCACATATAAAGAGCTTAAGTGGGTTGATTCTACTGTCAGGTCCCCTTTAAAGCACTAGAAACCAGCAGCAATGCAGCACAATACTTTTTTCCCTTTCAACAAAAAAATAAATCAGAAATTAGTGTCAGCCAAAGATGATATGATTGCTAGTCACAAGTGACTTTAGTGAGCTTTGGCAAATCGTCTTGTACAAAAGAAAATGCCACAAAATCCAGCTATCTACCTGTGACTATCTACTTCACAAAGAGTGCAAGTTGCAAACAATTATTTCATGCCCATCCATTTTACTAGTCAAACTTTACATAAGTAGAAGCCAAAACAGTACAACTGTTATGCGCTATGCAGAGAGACCCAACAAGACTGGCACAAAAACCAGCAAAGACACAGCCACAGATACACTTGGCGCAAGCTGCTTAGCAAGACAGGTCCTTGAGGGCCGGGAATATTCTTCACCCAGATACAAAAGATGGAAAGGGAACTTTGGCAAAGTCCTTCCCAGGCTCATTGTCACCTGGCAGCTGGTGTCTGTTGATGCTGCCGATGCCTAGTCAAGAACCAGGTGGGCACCTCTGCAAGAGCCTCAGGGAGTGTTACACAAAGAGACAAGGAAAAAAATCCTAAGGAAAACCCTGAAAAGATAGCTACTAATATTGCCAGCACCACTCACCTCCAAAGCACATAAGAACTGCAATAAACAGCAAAGATCTGAGCAGGGAGAAGGGGTAAATAGCCCACCTGATGATGAAGGAACTGATCAGGTATTGACTACCTCCCAATCTCCCCCAGATAACCACTCCCTGCTAACTTGCACAGCTGAATGGACCCAATTCCACCACTGCCTAGTACCAGACACAGCAGCATCCTGCGTTGCCTGGCAACTGGGGAACACAGAGTCCCATGTTCTGCGGGCAGAGAAATCCATGGGCGATACAGCATCCCACATCCACGCACATCCAACTACTCCAGAATGCAACGCTACAAGAGATTGGAACAGTTGTAGCTTCACCTCCACGGTCAGGACAAGCAGCGTAGCACCAGACCCGAACCATTCCCAGGTGGGCACACAGAGCCACAATTCCTAACAACAACAATACCATATTGCCGGTGCTGGCTTTTCACACCTATCTAGCATTTCATATCAAGAATTTATTTTTTTTGAAAGAGGAATGAGGGTGAATTTTCTTATAAACAAAAATTGAAAACAAATTATAGACATTTATCTGAGCATGTCTGTTTTTGCACATCTGTTTTACTAGTCCAATTTGACAACAATACAAGCCACACCTATGTTGCATTCTTTTTTGCAAAAGTTGAATAATTGGGATTGAAAAGAATGTCAAAAGTTTATTAAAGTGTTATAAAAAATTGTATGGTAAAAGATAAAGTGGTAATGGTTAGTGTGAAAGAAAACAAAAACATTCCATGGCTATGAATACTTGAGCTACTAGCAGCAGTAGAGATGCCACCACCACTAATGCCAGCAGTTTGGACAGTAGTACTACCAAACATTGGTCACAATTGGCCTTCTTAGGCTTTAGCAAGAGTTTTTGTGGTAATAAGGGGAGTGTGTAATGGAATTTATGGCCCATCATTCATCATAAATGACTAAGATGGATCATTTTTGGACCATTTTGTAATAAAGAAGAATGGTCTGCCACTATGCTGTGTTATTAATTAGCTATTGTTTACTACTGATTAGTTTCATATGATCTGCATGCCCATTATTTTACAGAGTAAAGGAGACACGTTAGAACTAGATACTTTGGACAGTAGTTCATCTCCCAGAAGAGAGGACAAGGCCTAGGAAGGCTGATCCCACTGACAGGTGTCCTTTAAACAGGCTGTTGGTTACTAACAGTCACTTTGAAATTCCTAAGACTGTTTGCATTAAAGAGCTTGAAAGGGGTTGAATACAGTCCTAGGAGACCTCAGAGTCTTAAGGCCCCGTCACACATAGCGACGCTTGAGCGATTCCGACAACGATACGACCTGTCAGGGATCGCTCAAGCGTCGCTATGTGGTCGCTGGTGAGATGTCACACAGTGCGATCTCCCCAACGACGCAGCAGCGATGCGGCGAACTGTAGCGACCTGTAGCGACCTGTAGAATGATGCTATTTCATGATGATTCAATGGGACGTCCTGTCAGCGAGGTCGTTGGTAAGGTGTCAAACACAGCGATGTGTGCTACCCAGCGGGACCTCAACGATTAAAAAATGGTCCAGGCCATTCCGACACGACCAGCGATCTCACAGCAGGGGCCTGGTCACTGCTACGTGTCACACATAGCGAGATCGCTACTGAGATCGCTGTTGCGTCACAAAACTTGTGACTCAGCAGCGATCTCGCTAGCGATCTCGCTGTGTGTGACGGGGGCTTTACACGCATCTTTTCATGGCGATTGGAGGCTTTGCGATATTTGCAATTTTCTATGAATTCAATTTTTAGAAGAAATTCTGCAAAACTGACAAATCTGACTTTGAAAAGAGTCACTTATCTCTAGTTACCATGCAAATAACTATCTTATTAATAAATAGCCAAAAAATAGATTACCTTGCAGTGGAAAAGAGAAAACGTAACACTTGTTTTATTCTAAAAGTGGCAATAAAAAAAAGAATGAAAAATATAAAAAACAGACAAGTTGGAGGTGCACAAGGTGACCTCATATACAAAAAATTCTTAAAAATGCTTCCAAAATCCAACTGCTGAATGCTAATAAAAGTCAGTACTGGGGAAGGGTTATTCCTTTCCAGGTGCCATTATTATAATAGGCGTGCGTGGATGATAATATTAGTTTATATCTGTATATTATTAAATGTTAAGAATGATTTATAACAGCAGATATCACACATATTTTCCTATTCACAGTGCTGACATAAAGGAATTCTTTCTTTCACTGCCTATCCCACGTTTTCCAGTCTCTTGTTGTTCCTCCTTTACATTATTGGCACACACCCTTTTTTTCTGTTTTTAAAGTATCATTCCTTTATAGTTAACTTACTAGCCAAAATTCCTAGCTTTTAACTAAAACTGTAGGAGAAAAAAGAGGAAAGTCTAAATCCAATATGATAGATCCACTACATTTATGTTAACACAAATATATATATTCTAGATTCAGAAAGGGTCAGTAAGCTGTACATGGACTGTCATATTTTTATTAACTGTTTTTACAAAACATTAGTTCTCTATGGACAACTGACCAAGGTCTTCACTTGATCATGATAATGGAAAAAAGCAAGCTGAATTGAAATATATTCATTGCTCTGAAACTTAGCGATAACCATATTAATATACGGTATATTTTTGATACTATAAGCCTTTTGTGTATTGGTGCACAACAAAATGAGAAAGCTATGAACCGGTTGGTTAAAGCACATTTTTAGGTATACTTTCCTGTACTATTAAGGAAGTGCATTCACAAGTCTTGAAAGTCAAGATCCTCATAGACATTAAAGTAAAGTCAACCAAATCAGTACTTTGGGCAGAACCAGCTGACCAACTAATGCGCATGAGGGCATCATGACTGTTCCTTGATAGGTGATATTGGCAAGTTGGTGTTTTTAATGCCCAATCCTTTTGTTCATAAGAAACATCAGTCGCGGCCAGAGGTGTCTAGCAACAGCCTTCTCTTCTCTCCATATGTAAAACACCTTCATGTTTAGCCAAACCAAGCATTCGTGAGCATGGGTGGAATAAAAGTTGGTCAACAACTACTGAAGGTCAACTTAACAGTAGAAGTATAAATGAGTAGTGATGAGCAAGTATACTCGTTACTCGAGATTTCCCGAGTATGCTCAGGAAATCTCGAGTAACGAGTATACTCGCTCATCAGTATAAATGAGCCTACATAGACTGCTGAATGAAAATTAGAGATCTGAAGTAATTTGGAGGAGGCTTAAGTATTATTCAAGCAATGTGCAAGTAGGCTTGTCGACTGTCCTCTCTTCTGGGAGATGACCTACTGTCCAAAGTGTCTAGTTCTAACTTGTCTCATTTTGCTCTGTAAAATAATAAGCACACTCGGCCTCACTATACATATGTGGATAGATTGAGGAGGAGTAGTAGGAGATAGACGTTCTGGTAGACCGCACTGCTGTGAAAAAGGAGTAGTTCCACATGTGGGAATACTTGAAGTAGCTTTTATTAACACATTTCAAGTCAACACCGAGCCCTTTCTCAAAAGTGAATACGTAGCTCACTTTTGGGAAAAGGTTCAGTACGAACCTCAAATATGTTAATAAAAGCTACTTGAAGTGTTACCACACTTGGAACTACTCCTTTTCACAGCAGTGGGCTCTAACAAAATGTCTATCTCATACTTCTCAATCTACATGCAGAAGAAGATCCTCTTTTCTCTTCAGCTGAAAAATCTACCGGCATTTATTGAAGTTCTGACATACACAACCCATTCAGTTAGGCAACCTCCTCACTCCTCTCCCCCATTTCACTTTTAAAACTCATTATTTATTGCCCTTGTCTTTCTTTTTCTTTTCTACATGGAAAGGTTAGGAGATATACAGTAGCATTCGACTAAAACTTATCTGATGTGTTTGACTACCATGATTTAACTACTTGTTAATTAATTGCTAGCAAAAATAAAAATGTAATTAAAAGTATTATTTTCAATGGATACAACTTCAGAAAAGATTCCAAAAGTGCTACACAATTCCACAGGAGGCTTGACCTTAAAAATGTGTGAACCATACTTTTAAAGGGAACCTGTCAAGTGAAAAAACAATATTAACCTGCAGATATGGGGTAAGTCTGCGGGTTATTAGCATTCTGAACCTGCCCAATGCTCACATTTAGGCCTCCGCTGCTGGGACTAAATTAACTTTATACCTCCCAGTAGCATTTGGGGTACAGTTACAGGCACGGCACCGGCGCCCACGTGACTGACAGCTGACCCCGGGTGTGGTTACATTTGCCACTCTCTATACATAGAGTGGTGACTGAACCCATGTCGGTGCCACCCGTGTGACTGCAACCCACATGCTAACAGGAGAAATAAAGTTAAATGAATACAATACACTATCAACAATATGAGGAGTCTAGGGTAGTCTTCAAGTACAGCTTGTTTTGGTCAAAGAGCAAATTGAACATTTCTTTCAAATAATTATTCTAGCTAGAGAAGACTATTTATCCTATGGTAACAGAGGGCAATGCTCACATTGTTAACGAGAATTTCAGGACAGTACAGAAACAAGAAAAAAAGGCCCCGTAGAAAAATCACAAAGCTTCTCTACTTCTCACCTAGGTCTTTGATTGACCAAATCAATGGAAAGTTGACAACCAAGCTTTCCATGCAACTGTATATGTTCGCCTTCATCCAATCTAGTTACGTTCGTAGCATGTTAGTGACTATAGACCAAACATAATATGTCCTCCAAAACTGATGGATTTTGAGTATTTATTGGAACTGACCTGCTTGGGATTTCAGAAGCTTAATATCCTAGTGTTTTCCGCTTTAAATAAATAGTACCAAAGTACATAGGTCTTCATCGAAAAATAATCCATACCATAAAGCCTTAGTCTTTTCAGCAGAACAAAAGATCCAGATTTTGTTACATGCGATTTCTTAAGCGAAGAAACAAAACACGACTAAGGAGAAGAGGTTTGGTTAATCTTCAAAAATATTTCCCTTGAACTTCAGTTCATTGAAGAGTGAAATGTAGAAATAAATAAACTCTGCTAAAAGCAAATAATGTAATGGAAAAAAATACTCCATGAAAATAGAAGTAAAGACCTTGACCGTGCAACTGTGTCTTGTAATTCTAAGACAGAAGAATAAAATCTAAACATTTTAATGTTTAAAGAGTATTCTTCATGGGATAAAGACAAGTAGCAAAACAGGAAATATATACAAAAAAAGATTTATTTTAACTTACAGAATATGTGCAGTAAATTATTTAGAAATTAGAGAGAATAGATTCATATTTTAACATATTAAAATTTGAATAATATTAATTTAGAAAAATACAAAATATATAATTTTTCAAATTAGAGAGGTTGTTCAAAATTAGAAAAGGGTTTGGAAAAAAAGCAGCTATGTTTTTCTAATTCTGCAGGACATCGTCTCTGAGAGGATTCAAAATCTGGATGAAGAATAAGGTTTTGCTCATAAGTAGCGTTTTTGCAACGTTTGTCCAGTCAAAAACGCAGCATTTTTCTGAAATCTCATACACATGTTGCTTATTTTTTCCTTGCAGATTTAATGTAGTTTCATATCTCCAGAAAGTCAATTCATTCAGCGATTTTTATCTATTCTAATAAATGGGAAAACAAGAAAAGTCATAGTTACTTACTGGTAACAGTATTTTTGGGAGCCCATGACAGCAACACGAGAGAGGGGATCCGCCCTTCAGGGACAGGAAACCTACAGATACAAAAAGGCGACACCTCTCTCGCGCATCAGTTGGATTACACAGCTCGAGAGAACCACCATGGTTAGTGGCAAAAAAATCTGTACATCATTCTAATGGCTAATCAATCCACACACGTGAAACTATTAAGAGGAAGATGTGCACACCCACACGTGAAGTGAGGGTATCTAAGGGTGCTGTCATGGGCTCCGAAAAATACCGTTACCGTTAAGTAACTATGACTTTATTTGGGCTCCCATGACAGCACCATGAGAGAATTACAGAGGTAATAACTGCCTTAGGGAGGGACTACAGCCTGCAGCTCCCTTATGCCGAAGTTGAGATCTGTGGAAGCACCCATATCCAATCTATAATGATTATAAAAGGTGGAAGGAGAAGACCAAGTAGCAGCCTTACATATCTGATCGGTGGAGACTTTCATCCTCTCTGTCCATGAGGCTGCCATGGATCGAGTAGGAATGTGCCCTCAACTTTCCCGGCGCCAGCCTGCCACTCGATGTATACTCTAGAGAAATAGCCTCCTTAATCCACCTGGCTAAAGTGCTTTTTGATACTCTAAGACCTTTCCTTGTGCCTTGAAAGGAAACAAACAAGGCATTGTCCTTCCTCTAAGAATCAGAGACTGACAGGTACTCTAGTAAGCATCTCCTTACATCTAAAGTGTGGAGCTTCCTTTCTTTCTGATTAGTAGGATTGGGAAGGAAAGAAGAGAGAACTATTTCTTGTGACCTGTGAAACTTAGAGGCCACCTTGGGTAAGTAAGCTGATTCCGGCCGAAGCACTACCCTATCATCCAAGAACTGTGTATACGGAGGGAGTCTAGACAGAGCCTGTATATCACTCATCCTCCGTGCTGATGTTAAGGTGACTAAAAAGGCTACCTTGAGGGAAAGGACTTTCGCTGAGGCCGAAGAAATGTGTTCAAAGGGGGGTTCTGTCATGGCCGATAGTACTAAGTTCAAATCCCAGGGCATAAACTTCACTCTATGTATGGGTCTGGACCTGCCTGTTGCTTTAATAAACCTGGAGACCTAGTAGTTATTAGCGCTGTCACAACAAAATAAGGCTCCCAGGGATGATACTTGTACCTTATGGGTACTGGTGGAAAGACCCATATCTAGACCCCCCTGAAATAACTTGTCCTACCGACACCCCTTCCCTGGCTCTAAACTCTGTGGAAGCTAGGAACTTCCTCCAGGTTATAGCATAGATCCTGGTTGTAATTACCTTCCTACTTTTTAGAAGGGTGGCTAATAAATTGGGGGAAAATACTTTATCTCTCAGTAATGCCCTTTCAAACTCTACGCTGTCAGGTGGAGTCCCGTTGCTTGTGGATGGCAGACTAGGCCCTGGGAAAGGAGATCCGGATGTTCCGGTAACACCCAAGGGTCGCACACTGACATGGTCCTCAGCCATGAGAACCAAGACCTTCTGGGCCAAAAAGGAGAGATCAGTATAATTCTTGCCCTGTCTTCCCTGACCTTCCTCACCACCCGAGGCAACAGGGACAAGGGGGAAAGACATAGGCCAGGTTGAAGTCCCATTTTATCAGGAAGGCATCCACTGCTAGGGGACGCTCTCTTGGATTCAGGGAACTGAATTGCTTCACTTTCCTGTTCTTCCTGGTGGCGAAGAGGTCCACGTCTGGGCGACTCTACATCCGCACAATCTGGTCGAAGATGGCACTTTTCAGCGAACATTCTCCCTGCTTTAGTAGGTTGCATCTCAAAAAGTCTGCCCTGGAATTGTCCTTTCCTTTGATGTGTAGTGCAGTCGAGGTTAGAAAATGCTTTTCTGCCAACTGAAACAGGCGCTCTGTTACTTCCATAAGGGGTCTGGATCGCGTCCCACCTTGGTGGTTGACATAGGCCACTGACACCTGATTGTCCGATAGGACCCGTACGTGATGACACTGCAGATATATAAGCAGTCTTTTAACTGCCAGCTCTACTGCTGTTACTGTAGCCCCTTCAAATTAGAAAACCTTTCTAAATCCTGGTGATCCCATAGGCCCTGAACCATGATCTCACTCATATGTGCTCACCAATCAGAAGGGCTCACATCCGTGGTGACTACTTGGGTTATATAATTCTCCCAGGGAAGCCCTCTGGACAGATTACTCTGGTCTAGCCACCATCTAAGGGATTTTACAGAAGCCCAGGACAAAGTCAGTCGACCTTGCAGGAAACCCCCGAGGGCTTTATCATTATTTAAGACATCTCTTTGAAGGGTCCTTGTATGACATTCTACCCACTGGACTGCCGGGATGCATGAAGTTAAAGAACCCAATAGGTGCATAACCTGCCTAAGGGACATGGTAGGATTGTTGGATGCCCTCAAAACCTGCTGATGAAGGTGAACCAACTTGTCAGACGGTAGACAACACTCCTGTCTTTCAGAATCCAAAATGAGGCCCAAAAACTGTTGAACCCTTAAGGGTTGTAGCCGGGACTTTTTAATATTCAACAACCACCCCAAACGTTCCAGAGTAGACATTGTCCTATCTACCTGAACCAGACAATGGTCCGCTGACCTGCCTACAATGAGGAAATCATCCAGGTAGGGAATGATGAGAATGTCGCACAAGTGGGCCATGACTTCGGCGACTACTTTAGTAAATACCCAAGGGGGTAGTATGCATCTTTCAGATTGAATACCGCCATATAACAGTTTTAAAAAATCAGCTTTATTGCCATGCCAACTGATTCCATCTTGAAGGGGCATATATTCAGGAATTTATTCAGGGCTTTAAGATTAACAATAGTCTTGAAAGAACCATCTGGTTTCTGAATAAAAAATAGGGGGAGTAGAATCCTCTACCTTTCTCTGATTCCAGAACCTGAATCAGGACCTCCTTCTGACACAGTTCACAGACCTCCGCCTCTAGGGTAGCCTGCTCCAAGGGAGAGCACCAGAGGGGGGTTACCTTGAATTTGTCTTGTGGAATGGACAAATACTCTAATCTGAGCCCCGATAATTTCAGACTCTGATCCCAGTCACTACTGGTGATTCGTGACCAGGCAGGGTAGAAGGTGGATAATCTACCCGGACTGGAACAGGTCATTGGGAAGGCTTCTTAGGATCTCGCGATGAGCCTCCAAACATAAATCCTGTACATCTTTTCTTCCTCTCATCCCACTTTGCTCGGTCTCTGGAAGGTCTCCTACGACTGAACCTTCTCCTGCAGAAGGGATGCCGGTAGGAAGGGGTTGACAGGCTAGGAAACTTCTTATCCCCCGCTTTCTCTAAAAGCTCGTCCAGGACTGGACCAAAAAGGTACTCATCCTCACATGGGATGGAACAAAGTCTGGACCTGGCCTGAATGTCCCCTGGCCAGCATTTTAACCATAATGCCCTCCGAGCAGCATTAGAAAGTCCTGCTGCCCTAGTGGCCACCATCCTGACTGAATCTGCTAAGGCAGCAGACAGAAAAGCTGCACCACAATGAATCACCGATAAGGCGTTCAGAATAGCATCATGAGGGGCTCCTTCTTTCAACCGAGTCTCTAGTTGATCCAGCCAGATCATCATTGACCTGGCTGTAAAAGTGGATGCTACTGCCGGCCTTAGGGATCCAGCCGACATCTCCCATGCCCCTTTAAGGAAAGTATCAGCCTTCCTATCCAGAGGGTACTTCAAAGTCCCTAGGTCCTCAAAGGGCAAAGAGGACTTTTTGATGCCTTGACCACTGCTGCATCAAGTTTCAGGGCTTTATCTCAATTATTTACAGTGGTGTCCTCAAAAGGGTACCTATGCTTAAATGCCGGAGGCATAGGGTACTTTTTTTCCAGCCTCTTCCATTCTTGGCGAACCAAGTCCTGAATTTTCTCATTTAGTGGAAAAGATCTGCGTTTTCTCTGATCCAATCCCCCAAACATGACATCCTGCACTGAACGTTCCGGTCTAGATTCTGTCACCCCCATAGTTCCTCTGACCACTTTCACTAATCTGTCCACGCGGTCTAACGGAAAGCAGAACTGGCCAGTATCTTCCACCGAAGAAGATGAAGGGGAGGAGACCAAGGAATCCTCATTCCTCACGCAGTTAATAGAGGAGTCTGAATCTGAAAAGCTTGTTCAACTTCCATTCTCCTTTTTGGAACTTTGTGCCTGAGATAGGGACTTCATGAATTCCCTCATTTCAGTTCTAATGATCTCCTTCAGGCTTGCAGTGAAGTTGGGCGTTCGCTCCACTACCTGTGGAGGGGTCAACCATGAGGCCTTGTATCCTACCATGCCGGCTGATACTCCCCTCCCTGGAGAAGCCTCACCATCTGCTGAACACAGGGCTGACATAATTGCTTTGGACAAGAGTTCGGCAGGGGGCATTTGCAGAGGGCACATTCCCTGTTTCTTGACTTACCAGTACATTTCTTCCTCTAGCAGGATAGGAAAATAAGGGGAAGACTGCATCACCGAGTGAACATTCACGAAGATCCCTCACCAGTGTAGCAGTGGGTAGGTACCGGATCACGAAGGGGGCATCTCTCAGCCGACGATGCTGACTCATCCACTCTGGAGGAGCTCCTGCAGCTGGATCGTCCACCTGCCTGGCCATCACCCATCTCAACATGGGTCTTTCGCCAGGCAGTACGAGGCTTCTGTGTAGTATGTTGCTGCGCAGGACCCTCCTGCTGCATCATCTGCTGCTGCTGCTCACCACTCTCCATTGCCACAGAAGCACTACATGCATGTGCATGCCACCTTAAATACACTCCTTCCCCCATGAAATCCGGGTCAGCAGATCATGGCCTGGGAACCTCCCTCCCCAGGAACTGCATGCCCCCAGCGGATGCCGGAACAAAGACCCCGGTGCCCCCGACCCCGACTACAGTTCCTGTACCCATCGCGCGTGACTGCGGCACCATCATCCAGAGCCGGCCAGCACCCGGGACACTCCCCAGGCCCCACCCCCTGATGCCCTGCATGGCAACCTCAGTGAGGACGCCACGCGTCAGAAGAACGCCCAGGACGCGTCACCGGCTGAGCCCCAGCCCGCCCCCAAACACTGCCGGACCCAGAAACCCAGAACTCCAGCAGCACGCCGGGAGTCACCCAGATCCAAGGGGAATACTTACCTTCTGGCGCTGGCCCTCCAGAGACAGTAATCCTTGGGTCTCCATTCCACCCGCCAGCACACTGCCGTGGAATCTTCCCTGGACCCACCATGGCGCTTCCAGGGACCCCAAACCGGCCGAGGCAGGGGATCCCCGCTACCAGAACCGGCCTGCTGGGCCTGGGATCTGACAAATCAGGTATCTGTAGGAACCAGGTCCCCGTCAGGGACAGGACACCAACTGATGCATGGGAGAGGTGCCGCCCTTTTGTATCTGTAGGTTTCCTGTCCCTGAAGGGTGGATCACCTCTCTTGTGATGCTGTCATGGGAGACTGCATAAAAAAGCATAATCCAAAACAAACGCAAAGATATGGCAAAAAGGTGAATATATCACATACCTTAAGACTTAATAATATAATAATAATAATTTTATTTATATAGCACCAACATATTCCGCAGCGCTTTACAAATTATAGAGGGGACTTGTACAGACAATAGACATTACAGCATAACAGAAATCACAGTTCAAAATACATGCCAAGAGGAATAAGGGCCCTGCTCGCAAGCTTACAAACTATGAGTAAAAGAGAAGACACGAGAGGTGGATGGTAACAATTGCTTTAGTTATTCGGACCAGCCATAGTGTAAAGCTCGGGTGTTCATGTAAAGCTGCATGAACCAGTTCACTGCCTAAGTATGTTGCAGTACAGACACAGAGGGCTATTAAGTGTATAAAGTGAATGAGAACATGATGCGAGGAACCTGATTATGGTTTAAGTTTTTTTTGTTGCTTTTTTTTTTATTGGGCCACACAAGGATAGTTAGGTTAATGCATTGAGGCGGTAGGCCAATCTGAACAAATGAGTTTTTAGGGCACGCTTAAAACTGTGGGGATTGGGGATTAATCGTATTAACCTGGGTAGTGCATTCCAAAGAATCGGCGCAGCACGTGTTACGTCTTGGAGACGGGAGTGGGAGGTTCTGATTATTAAGGATGCTAAGCTGAGGTCATTAGCGGAGAGGAGGGCACGGGTAAGGTGGTAGACTGAGACCAAAGAGGAGATGTAGGGTGGTGCTGAGCCATGGAGAGCTTTGTGGATGAGGGTAGTAGTTTTGTACTGGATTCTTGAGTGGATGGGTAGCCAGTGTAATGACTGGCACAAGGTAGAGGCATCGGTGTAACGGTTGGTGAGGAATATGATCCTGGCAGCAGCATTCAGGACAGATTGGAGCAGGGAGAGTTTGGTAAGAGGGAGGCCGATTAGTAGAGAGTTACAATAGTCCAGACAAGAATGAATAAGTGAAACAGTAAGAGTTTTTGCAGAGTCGAAAGTAAGAAAAGGACGAATTCTAGAAATGTTTTTGAGATGCAGATAAGAAGAGCAAGCCAGTGATCGGATGTGGGGGGTGAATGAAAGCTCGTAATCAAGTATGACCCCAAGGCAGCGGGCATGTTGCTTTGGAGTAATGGTGGAACCACACACGGAGATGGCAATGTCAGGCAAAGGTAGGTTAGTAGAGGAAGAGATAGGAGGAGAACCAGGAGAGAACGGTGTCCTTGAGGCTGATGGAGCGGAGCATAGTGAGGAGGAGCTGATGATCCACAGTGTTGAATGCTGCGGAGAGATCCAAGAGAATTAGCATAGAGTAGTGACCATTAGATTTAGCGGTTATTAGATCATTAGAGACTTTGGTGAGGGCAGTTTCAGTAGAGTGTAAAGAGCGGAAACCAGATTGAAGAGGGTCGAGAAGAGAGTTATCTGAGAGATAGCGGGTAAGATAGGAGTGGACGAGGCGTTTGAGGAGTTTAGAGATGAAGAGAAGATTAGAGACAGGTCTATAATTAGCGACACAGTTTTGATCGAGGGATGGTATTTTAAGTAATGGATGTATGATGGCATGCTTAAATGAGGAGGGAAAAATACCGGAAGTGAGAGAAAGGTTGAATATTTTTGTTAGGTGAGAGGTGACAGCCGGGGAAAGGGACTGGAGGAGATATGATGTGAAGACTTGACACATAAGCCTAACAACCAAGATCTTAAAGTAGTCAGAAAATTGAGTGGCTACTGGAGGTTCCCATTACTAGTCAGGGTTCAATTTTCTAGAAACCACAAATTTACTAAAATAAATGTGGGATTACAAGGTCAGGCCACCCTTCCCTTTCACAAGAGATGGAAGGGAATAGAAAAGGAAATGGGTTGTACAGCGATGAAAAGTGGGGAATGTTAGACAGTAATGATGATTACTTGGGGTCCAATGACTAGTTTTGGCCTTTAACAATTGGACAAACATGCAGATTGTCAAATATACTAATTGCAAGATATAGATCATAGAGACATGTCAGAAAATCATGTCATCAGGTTCAAGGTCAAGAGATCCCAATGAGCACTAAAAAGAGAGTCTAAATAGAAGCAATTTAGAGGTCACTAGTCTCTGAATAATACTATAACTCCTTAATTTTAGCAATAACAAGGTCTTAAAACTTAGCATCCCACTTTTCTTTTTTTAATGAATCAACACAAGTAGTTTACAGAGTAAAATATAGAAATATGTAATGCAGGAGCCATCCTACTGTCTGTGGTTTGGACAGTGTGAATCAGCTGACTTGTGTACTGTATTCATCTACATTTATGTGTAATTACTTAAGACTCTACCAATTAAAGCTTCTATTCCAGAAAGGGGATTTGTTACTCAATGGTTATATTTTACATGAATCTATAGAGCTAAATTAAATCAGATAAAAATGACTGTGGACATTCACCACACGAAAATGATTGCATATAACACTTATTGGAACAGGAGTTATTTTTCCTTTTCCCCAAAATATTAAAGTAGAATAGAAAATTATAGATCATTATAGATTCAGTTTAATACTTAAAGGGGTTACCCAGGACTTTTTTTTCCCTATAAGGTGAAGCACTTATCGGCAGGTAGGTACTAACTACCTGTTTGTTCTGACACATGATGATCTCACCCCACTTAAATCGGTCAATGACCGCTCCTGCCAGAGATCCTTCTTCTTCCTATGATGTCACATCAACAGAGCAGTTCCTTCTCTTCTGCTCTGTTCTGTCAACAAGACATCACAGCTGAATCCATGTTGATTGACAGCAGGCTCTCCGGTGCCAACCGGGGCTTAGCTGACTGTTACTCAACATGATGCTGGCAGTGATACCCCATTGACAAAACAGAGTGAAAGAATAGGAACTGCTTTGTTGATGTAACATAACAGAAAGAAGGAAAATCGCTGGCAGGAGCTGTCCGTCCCATGGGTAAAAAAAAGTCTTAGATAAACCTTATAATTGTTAATTACATCCCACTACTAAAATGCTGCTTATCCTTGTCTTTCTAATTTACGATTGACATTGCTGTGGCAACCAGACACTTGGTGTGTTGACGAAATCTGAGTGTACCAATTGCATAGAAAACTGGACCCATCCCAAAGGGCTATTTAGAGACGCCAGTGCCTTTTTTGCCCTTGCAAAGTATGTTATGCAGCTAAGACAATACATCTAACCTGACTTATTCTGCTTTGCCCTAGACTTTGCCAAATGGTTTGGGATTTTTACTCATGGCCTGAACTATGACTTTCTTGATTATCACTCGTGCTTGACCTTCTGGTTCTGACTCAGTCTGATTACTTAGCAATTCTTTCATCGCCTCTGTATCTAAATTTCTTAACAGGGATCCCAGGTGCAACTCTACAGACCTAATGCAGTGCTCATACCTAGGCGACAAGCATAGACTTTTAAGAAAAGGTTTCCCATACCTAAGATTTAGCTTCTAATTCCCTGAAATCTGATGATATTATACACCGCTGTTGACAAGTTACCACAAACTGCATTAACTAATCAGAAGCTGGTCAGAAGGGAATTTCAATAGCCACTAAATCTGAAATCTCAGTTGATAGAAAAGGCGGCTACTGCTAAAGTACGATGTATGTGAATTCTTTTAGTGGCTTCCAAAACTATAGACAAATGAGAAAAGTAGTCATAAATGAGGAAGGCAATCCCTAGACTTCTATTGAGTAATTTCCTTCCTTAACCTAATAAGTCCAGTCTCTTCAAAATCAGAAGCAAATGTGGTATGTCCACTCTTATAAAGGAAATCGATGTGCACACTACGTCTTTTTCAGGTGGATTCCACATGGAATCCGTCTGAAAAAGCTCTGTAAAAGCTCTATAACATTAACATATTGCAAAGCCAAGTCAAAATGCTGTTGCTGTGCACGTGCTCTGTTTTATGTCACGTCTTTTAGCTGCGTTGGGTGTTCAGAAACCTTTAAACTGTCAAGCGAAGTGACATGCTCATTCTTCAGCTGGCTTCTCCTCGGAAGCGGCCCGCTCTCTATACTTAACACTATAGAGTGAAAGATGCTGGCGGCGGTCCCACCACAAGAACAATGGCAAATCTGCCTGCCAATCCGCCTCAGGACAATGACTGCCAGCGTTTTCCTGAAGCGATCTTGCTTTGTAAAAGTTGGTGGTTGCATCTAACAGACACCATGTGCACATATTCTATGCCGACTTTGCTCCTCGTACTGTGTCCTCCAGTTAAAGAGTTATTCCCCACCAAAAAATGATCCCCTATCTATAGGATGGTGGATTACTTACTGATCACTGGAGGTCCGACTGCTGGAATGCTCAAGATCAGGGCTTTACAACTCTAAGCTCTGCAGCTCCTGCCGTGGATGGAATGGAGGAGTGCAGGTGCACCTCTGCTCTCAGCAGTTGGACCCCCAACAATCAGCCAGCTTTCCCCATCCCATGGATATGGGATAACTTTTTTTTAGCATAACTGTTTAAACATCACTGGATATTTGGAAAAACTTGGGAGACAATTTGAAAAATTGTAAAAAAAAAAGTCTGAAATACTTATCAAAATACTGATGTGTGAATAAGGTCATATGATGCTGGAAGGAAAAGTGCAGCATTTTGTAATTACCACTCATAGTAACCATACAAGAACTATTCCAATATAAAGGCATAACAATGTATATTCGATGAAAAACCATCTTAACCCCCCCACCGAAGTTTCTCAAATCAGTTTTTTTACGTACAGTGAAAGTACTACAACAATTAGACCAAACCATTGTATGCACCTCCCATCTTCATGCCTCATCAAAGGGTATAATGTGATGAACCAAACAGCCCGGCTTAGGTTGTCAAAACTAATTATAGTGCCCAAGGCAAAAACTACAGACCTGAGCAGTGTTTCCTTGAGGTCGGGCCTCTCTGCAGTTGTGTTCACTGCCAGAAACCTAAGGTCTTTTATGACCCCCTAAGGAGCTTCTAGGACCAGCACTCTCCTTGTGGGGATACTTCTGAAGAGACTTGTCTGTACAATCTTCCACGGCTGCAATCTACTTGTGACATCCTTGTACTCCCTCGCTTATTAACTCCTTAAAGACAGATGGGACCTCCAAAGTTTGCACATCAATAACGTGTGCTGCCAATGATGAGCCTTAACCTGTGCACAAGTCCCATATGCTAAGATAGTAAAAATAGATATTACTCTGAGCTTTCAGCTTCGAGTCACAGAGTTCAAGAACTTTTAGATTTGGACAAAAATAAGGACACAATAAATAATTTAATTTTATTAAAATCAAAGCAAAGTGAACTTTTCGAGCGGGGTCAAAAATAATTATATTTATATTTATTTATGCAATATATTCCAGCTACAGACCCAAATTTTCCAGCAAATCTTGCCATCTAATCTCTTGGCTCGAGGCAAGGAGAGACAAAGAGTATTGAATAAAGTTATATAAATACAATATCGTAAGGGAATCATTCTTCTTTTAACTCCTGACTGCAGAAACGAGGCATTTCTGAATTTACCACGTGATGAACAATAAAAGAAGAAATAACTCCATACCTTCAAAAAAAATAAATCACACATTGCAGAGTAACACACTCACAAAGAGTCTAAACACGAGGGATGAGGGCTCTGTAATTCACAATTTATGAGAAAACAGGGATGACACGAGAAGTATAAAACCTGTTTATGTATGAAAGCCAAGACATCTTTGTTACTAAAATAATGTAGCACACATACAGCTGCATGAACTAATAACAGAGCCGGTATCTGGGTATGCAGAGAAATAAAGTGGATTCAACCAATTGTTATAGAAACCGGAGTATAAATCAAGATTATCAACCAGAAGCAAAAAATACCCCTAAAATATAACTTTTATTCAGTAGAGCTAAAATTACCCATAAGTTGGAGTCAAAGAGTTTCAATAGCAAAATCTTATCATAGATAGGAAAGATAAACTGGGGGGAGGAGGGAGTTAGCAAACTCTCCCTTCCTTACTCTACATAACCAGAGAGGTTGGCACCGTAAGTTCGACATGGCGCTCCCACTCAAAGTCGGCTCTCTCTTGTGATCCTACAAGGAGGAATGAACAAAAAACCATCACCAACACCATTAACAATGAAATGCTACAGTGCAATAAGGTGCAACAATAAATCTATATCAATCTCAATAGTCTGTATGTTTTCAGAGAGATTATAGATGATGACTCTTTATCTAGGGTACTTTCTGAGCCAGCAATCAGACAAAAAGAACCAGTTTAGCTTATGCTAGAGTATCCTAGAAAAAACACACTGAGGATTTGGGTAGAAAATACCAATAGTAAACCAAAATTAAATAACCGACTTAATATTCAATAATAGGTTACTTGTTCATAAAAATCCATATGATGGCAAGTTTAACACCAAAATGATATGTGAATATGGATAAAAAGAAACCCAGTAGAACATACAGTTATATGAAAAAGTTTGGGCACCCCTATTAATCTTAAGCTTAATCTAATATATAAAGCTGAATGTGTGTATGTGTATGTGTGTGTGTATGTGTGTATGTATGTCCCGGATTGGCATCTGCACCGTCGAAGCTACAGCCACAAAATTTTGCACAGTCACACGTCTGGACCCCGAGAGTGTCATAGGCTATGTTGTGAGGTGAAATTTTAACCCCGCGCATTCCAATTCAACAAACAATTTTGCCCCTATCTACATAATGGGGGAAAAGTGAAAGGAAAAGTGTTGGATGCGTCGCAGCTACAGCCACAAAATTTTGCACAGTCACACGTCTGGACCCCGAGAGCGTCATAGGCTATGTTGTGAGGTGAAATTTTAACCCTGCGCTTTCCAATTCACCAAACAATTTTGCCCCTATCTACATAATGGGGAAAAATGAAAGGAAAAGTGTTGGAGGTAAATTGACAGCTGCCAGATGTGAACAAGGGGGACTTAAAGAATGAGAGCGATGGCGCCAAAGAGTATATACCGTACAGTTGCTAAGGTGGGGCCCCGACTCACCACACACGGGGATATGAACACACACACAAAATGCGCCACACACTACCACGTGCTTGAACACCACACATACACCAACCTCGCCACATAAAAGTCGAAACACAAAAGTCGCCGCTCAAAACTCGCCACGCGCAAAACTCGTCACATGCAAAAACTAGGCTCACGCAAAACTCGCCACAAGTGCAAAACTCACCTCATGGAAAACTCGCCACACGCAAAACTTGCACACGCAGAAAAATTGCCACATGCACAAAAGTTGCAAAAATTGCCTCACACAAAACCTGCACATACTCAAAAGGCACCACAGATAAAACTCACCACATGGAAAACTCGCTATGCACAAAACTTGCTGCACACAACTTGCTACACTAACCTGTCACATGCAACTCGACACACAAAAAGTTGCTACACGCATGTTGCCACACAAAACTCATCTCACAAAAGTCGCTACATGCATGTCGCCACACGCAACTCAACACACACAACTTGACAAATGAAACTCGCCCTAAAACACACACAAGTCTGGTATTATCCTTCAAAAATAAAAATCCAATTAATAAGCAGACAAACTACAAGAGCAACAAATGTACCATATAGGAAATACGGCAGCTGTCAGTCACATGACCTGTCTATTATGTGTATGTGTGAGCTAATATATACTGCCAGGGGGAGGGCTTCCTGTTGGCTGGGGATTTATCAGGCTGCCAATTTAGCTTACAAATACTGAGGTAAAAATACTGAGCAAATAACGTGTGAACGAGGTCTAATACAGGAGGAGATGACACAGGTATATACTATATACAGGAGGAGATGACACACAGGTATATACTATATACAGGAGCAGATGACCTACAGGTATATACTATATACAGGAGGATATGACATACAGTTATATGCTATATGTAGAAGATGACATACAGGTATATACTATATACAGGAGGAGATGACACAGATATATACTAAATACAGGGGAGATGACACACAGGTATATACTATATACAGGAGGAGATGACATACAGGTATATACTATATATAGAAGGAGATGACATACAGGTATATACTATATATAGGAGGAGATGACATACAGGTATATACTATATACAGGGGAGATGAGACACAGCAGGTATATACTATATACAGGGGAGATGACATACAGGTATATACTATATACAGGAGATGACATACAGGTGTATCCTATATATAAGGGAGATGACAAACATGTATATACTGAGGTGAAAATGAGAGGTGTGAGGTGAAAATGAAAAGGTGTGAGTGCAAAATGAGAGGAGTGAGGGAAAATAGTGGAGTGATCGGAAAATGACAGATGTGAGGTCGAAATGACAAGTGTTAGGGGTAAATGAGAGGAGTGAGGGAGAAAATGAGAGGTGTGAGGGGGAAAATGAAAGATGTGAGGGGGAAAATGAAAGATGTGATTGGGAAAATGAGAGGCGTGATGGGAAAATAAGAGAAGTGAGGTGCTATAACTAACCACAGATATTTACTATGCCCAGGCAATGCCGGGCTCTTCAGCTAGTGTTTTATAAAAATTGTTGTTTTTTTTGCAACAGCTATTTCAGTTTCATATATCTAATAAATGTTGGACACAATAATGTTTCTGCCTTGAAATGAGGTTTATTGTACTAACAGAAAATGTGCAATCTGCATTCAAACAAAATTTGACAGGTGCATAAGTATGGGCACCCCACCAGAAAAGTGACATTAATATTTAGTAGATCCTCCTTTTGCAAAAATAACAACCTCTAGTCGCTTCTTGTAGCTTTTAATGAGTTCCTGGATCCTGGATGAAGGTATTTTTGACCATTCCTCTTTACAAAACAATTCCAGTTCAGTTAAGTTTGATGGTTGCTGAGCATGGACAGCCCTCTTCAAATGATCCCACAGATGTTCAATGATATTCAGGTCTGGGGACTGGGATGGCCATTCCAGAACAGTGTAATTGTTCCTCTGCATGAATGCCTGAGTAGATTTGGAGCGGTGGTTTGGATCATTGTCTTGCTGAAAGATCCATCCCCTGCGTTAACTTCAACTTTGTCACTGATTCATGAACATTATTGTCAAGAATCTGCTGACACTGAGAGGAATCCATGCATCCCTCAACTTTAACAATATTCCCGGTGCCGGCATTGGCCACACAGCCCCAAAGCATGATGGAACCTCCACCAAATTTTACTGTGGGTAGCAAGTGTTTTTCTTGGAATGCTGTGTTTTTTTGGCCGCCATGCATAATGCCTTTTTGTATGACCAAACAACTCAATCTTGGTTTCATCAGTCCACAGGACCTTCTTCCAAAAAGAAAATGGCTTCTCCAAATGTGCTTTTGCATACCTCAGCCGACTGTTTGTAACGTGCTTGCAGAAACGGCTTCTTTCGCATCACTCTCCCATAAAGCTTCTCCTTGTGCAAGTGCGTTGTATAGTTGACCGATGCACAGTGACACCATCTGCAGCAAGTTGATGCTGCAGCTCTCTGGAGGTGGTCTGAAGATTGTCCTTGACTGATCTCACCATTCTTCTTCTCTGCCTTTCTGATGTTTTTCTTGGCCTGCCACTTCTGGCCTTAACAAGAACTGTACCTGTGTTCTTCCATTTCCTTACTATGTTCCTCACAGTGGAAATTGACAGGTTAAATCTCTGAGACAGCTTTTGTACCCTTCCCCTGAACAACTATGTTGAATAATCTTTGCTTTCAGATCATTAGAAAGTTGTTTTGAGGAGCCCATGATGCCACTCTTCAGAGGAGATTCAAACGGGAGAACAGATTGCAAGTGGCCACTTTAAGTAGCTTTTCTCATGATTGCATACACCTGGCTATGAAGTTCAAAGCTCAATGAGGTTAGAAAACCAAAAAAAGTGCTTTAGTAAGTCAGTAAAAAGTAGGTAGGAGTATTTAAAACAAGAAAATGATAAGGGTGCCCATAGTTATGCACCTGTCCAATTTTGTTTGAATGCAGATTGCAGATTTTCTGTTAGTACAATAAACCTCATTTCAAGGCAGAAACATTACTGTGTCCAACAGTTATTAGATATATGAAACTGAAATAGCTGTTGCAAAAACATTTTTTTTAATAAAACATTAAGCTTAAGATTAATAGGGGTGCCCAAACTTTTTCATATAAGTGTATGTAAAGGTTGATGCAGACAATATAAATAGCCCATACATTTCATGGCATTTGTCTAAAATGGACAATAATAGAGGATGTACTCATCCAGTCTAGTTGCACAGACCCATCCCGCAACGTTTTCCCCAGGAAGATAGACTAGGGTTCATCAGAGGAAGAAAAAGGGGCTTGTAGTTGGCAGACAACTACAATGAGCCACGTCCCATAATGAGCAATTGTGATGAGGGGCAGAAGACTCACAGACAAGGAGAAGATCCAGTGCACAGTCCGGCCCTTGTGCAATGAAATTTAGTTTAACAGAAAGTTCAAATGGTAATTAAAGAAAGACAACAAAGCGGATTTCATCGCCAAAGGTATCAATTTAATCTGTATTACAGCACCATCACAGCCATGTCTTTACTTTGCATTACAAAATCATGCTAACATGCTGAATCAGAGAAACAATAACATAGAAGGAGATGAAGGAGTAAACAAATATATCTGGATTGAACATGACCTCAAGACAATGGGCACGCCATCTAGGAGTTGTGGTAATATTATACAATGAAATGGAAGTTTTAGGTTTAGGTAGGTCAATATATGATGGAATCAGGAGATGGTAGAATCAAGGACAACATAAGCATAGTGTCTGGATGCTTCCAGTGTTTGTGTGGGTTTTTCTGAGTAGTCAGCATAATACAAAAAAATTAATCTTAATCTGCTGCTTTGTTCTATGAGGTTCGCATAGAGAGAGAAAAAAAACACAACTATTTCCTGAGGAATCCCAACAGTATGAGGAAGCGAAGAAGTAGAGCCAGAAGTAAGTACAGTTAAAAGGTCTTAAGTCTTCATGCAAATAGAGTGTATCATTCTGAAAAAGAGTTGGTAGTGATCACTACAGAAAGATCAAAAACAATAGTTAGTAAATACCTTCCATTACACTGGTAGAAGGTCATCAGAAGAACATTTGTGTCTTTAGTAAGGATAGTTATTGTAGAATGTAAGAGCGCAGAAATTGGATTGTAAAGGTAAAGAGGAAAGTTAGCAGTGGATCAGAAATTTATAGAGTATTCTATACATTTCAAAAGTTTAGATATAAAGGAGAGATTAGGCAGGTTGGAAATCGTTGGCACAGGAGGAATCAAAGATGTGTTTTTTTATGAATGCATTATATAATTACTTTTAATTATGCAAATAACTTACAAAAATCAACTCAGAGGAAACAGTTCATAATGGCAATTGGGCACCAAAGTCATCTTCAAATGGAACGACAGAAGAAGCTGTAGTCTGCACTGGAGGCTGCCCAGTGCTCTACACCTCATCAAGTTTACTTGTTATTTTAACTATGTTGGGCATGACTGTCTACTGAGTAGTGGCCATTGCTGGGTGCTGAAGATCTGGCCATCATCAAATAAATAGGAATGGATCTGCAGTACCAGGCAGCGACCACCACACAGTTGTCAGAGTTGTGCTATTCAGCTCTGCAGCTGCTAACATCTGGCCGCTATTAGCACTGAGTGCATCTACTCAATGGGGGTTCTTGGTATTGGACCTTCCACTGATCTGATATGTTAAGGAATATGATGCTTGTGTTACATCTGTTTTACTAAAAAAATATTGGTAATTGTTTTTTGCATATCCCAATCTGTATTTTTTTAAATGAAGTATTGCTATTTTCACACTAGCCATTTTGACATACATTTTTTTTTATGATGAATTTTCAGTTGTCTCCACATTACAGGCTGGATTACAGTGACAAGTAACACCTCCATACACAGCTGATAACACAGGATCCACCATCTTTGCAAAAGTTTGTTAGATGCTTCAATACAATAGATAGGGACAGACTCAGTCTTTTGCTACTAATGCATGTGACACTAGTCACTACTGACGGACAGACCGTGAGAGAGAAAAGTAAGACGTTCCGGGGTCAATGCCAAGAGCGTACATAGACAGCAAAGGGAAAAGACAAAGGCATAAGTCAGGTCACAGTCCAGGGTCAATAACAGATAGCGGATCAAAAACCAAAGGACAAGACAAATGGATAGTCAGAACACTCTCCAAAGGGTCAGACAGCAGAAGATCATAACTCAGAGCAACAGAATCAAGCTAACATGCACCAACAAGCACAGCTACGTATGGCAGAAATCAGGAGCAGATAGCTCAGTTCGGCAGCTGGGCAATAACCAGAACACTGAACACCTGGAGAAAGTCCCGCACCTCCCAGTCATAGATTGGAAAGCCAAGCTGTCAATCAAGACACAGACTACTCAGCAAGACAGTTTCCATAGAACAGCATAGCAATCACTCACTGAGAAGATAAATCATGACAATGCACATATGAATTTCCTGAAAGAACAGGAAGTGGAAATCTACAATAGCCCCAATGACCAGTGGAAAAATTGCACAATCGCTATTTTTTTTTTTCATACAGACAATGACATGAAAAAATAAAAACAAAATTATTTAAAACATACATTTCACAAGAAAACCTGATTTAAACAGATAATTATCTGATTATATACTCCCTTTAATTAATTATCTCAACCATGGAGAAGGGATTTTGTTTGTGAGTAGGTGGACTTAGATGCACGGTGGGCCTGTTGCCCCAAAGTGAAGATCTATGCAGGTAAGTATTATAATGTGATTTTTATGTGTTCAACTGAAATGCAAAATATGATGTGGGCTGCGTATGACCTGATATGTAAGTCATATGTGTGTGCTGTATTTGACTAAAGCTCTGTATTTGCCATTCATGTTGCCCTGTGCACTTTAAGTGGTACACCCGTTACAGATCATTCAGACTAAGGGTATGTGCACGGAGCTTCTTTTTCAGGCAAATGCACTCTGTAACCGACCTAAAAAAGTGCTAAATATATGCAAACAACAATGAACTCACACTGCCATTCTTGAGTATTTTTTTTTAACAATTTCAGGCTTCCTAAGACATCAAGTGGCTAAAAGAAGTGACCAGTCCATTATATGGGTGGCTTCTGTTACAAGTTTATTTAAAAAAAAATAAGAAAAACTGTTGGCTAAAAGATGTCTGAAAAGACAGCAAAAAAGCAAGAAAAGTTAATTCAGAACAAAATGACGATTATATGTCCTAAAGCATCTGTCTGAAAACCTCCAGGCATTCACAGGGGCTACAAAAAAAAGTCATGTGCGCTCACTGACAGTGACCATACCCTTCAGGTACTAGATAAGACACCTATACACATTTTAGTAAATTTGGCCATACCCACCAACATCAATAGGTTCCACTGACAGTCCAATATGTATGGGTGGCTCCTACTGGTGTTTGCCAGGGGAGATAAGAATCCAGCATGTCCTATTTCTGACTGCAGATTGTTTTGTTTTTTAAGTGATAAGATGCTGCCATAAATGGCTCTCATAGAGAACACAAGAAAGCTCGGCAGACTGAGCAATCCTGTATATGGGAGAGCCGGGCAAGATAGTTGCCAGCAGAATGATCGGACAGCTGTCTATAGTGTATGGAGGCTTTAGTCAATTTCTTGTTCAGCTGGCAGATATTCAGACAGCAGTATTTTTAGTCCAGCACACTGACCTCATAATGTTTTTATACAAGTCTGATAAATTAAATATTACAACATCTACATGACTACAACACCAGAACCACAATCGATACAGTAAATCACCAGAACATCATCACTAAAGTAGCACATCACCAGAACCACCATCAATGCAGTAATTTATCACCAGAACCTCTGTTAATACAGTAATACATCACAACCACCGTCAATACAGTAATATATCACCACAACCACCGCCAGTATAGTAATATTTACCAGAACCTCCATCAGTACATGAATATATTGCAAAGCTTAGTACAGCAAACAATTGTAGTGTCAGGTCAGCCTCATATACAAATTGTATTGCATTAACCTACAACTTACAATATGCTCTTAACAATGGTAAGCAGATGCTTGAAGTTGTTATTACCAGCCATCATCAGACTGCGGATCAAACAGGAATCGCAGTGCTGCTTGGTCCTAGGCAGGAGCTTTATTAAACATATAAAGAGTAACTTAGCTTTTGGAAGATATCTTATATCTGTCAGGCCGGGATCACACATACGCGAGATACGGCCGAGTCTTGCATGTGAAAACCCTCCTCTGGCACCGGCACTCTGGAGCTGAGCGGGCAGCCGCACAGCAACATGCCCCGCACATGCTCCCTGACCCGGACCCGCAAAAGATCAGGACGATGTCACTTTATTAAAAACGATACCTAGACACTTTAAGCTTTTTCATAATTGTAACAGCAGAGACCTGAGGGTTAAGGGCATTGATACTATAGATATTGGTATTAGAGGTGGCAAAATTTCTCAACGGTTAGCACAGTGAGGGTCACGGTGGATCGGGACATTGGATACAGTCCACCCACGTGGCCTAAATGAGAGCCTCAGTTTCGCACCATTTTTGTGATCACCATTTACTGCATTAATTGTCATCTTTATGCATTTCATTGTTCTTTGGACCATTCTTTTTAACTTTGTTTTTATTTACTTTTTTAGAGACTTCTATCGTCGTCTTCTGTTATTGTATCTACATATTTTTTTGTTTTGTGTTCTGTTTACGCATGGTTTTTGTGGTTTGGTTTGTTTTTTAGTGCAGTCCCGGCACATCACTAATTAGCGGATTAGGGACTATAACGTCTTCCTGGGGACCCAAGGGTGATTGTTGCTATATGACCTTCAATCAACGATTCTAAGATCGTCATATCATCAAGTTGGACACTATGGACTATTTTGAGAATGATTATGAATATGTATTTTCCACTGTGATTCTAATTATTCTTATATGTATATATAATATGCCATATGATGTATACTTTATTTATTACGATGACATTATCTATTTAAGATGGTTTTATTTATATTATACTTTTTTGCTAATGTTTGGGCGGTAATATATATTTCTTTGTTCTACCTTTACCCCTTGTGTTTTTATCTCTTGGATTCTCTTTGCCCGCGATATATGTGCAATATCCTGCTTTTGCCCTTACTGTGAATGGTGAAGTTTTGCCGGGATTCACTTTTGCGCATGCGCGGTGTTGACTCTGCCCCCTTTTCCCGACGCTCTCTCCTGTCGCCCACCCGGTGGTGGAATACACGAGGTCCCGTGTTTTTTCCTGCCATGGTATGGCACGGAGCTTGCGCCGGGCTGATGGGGACTGTCCGCACCGCTCATCACAATACTTTGGTGCACACGCTGTATTTGTTTATCTGTTACCTTAAATACCTTGGTACTTCTGGTGTCACCTGCGTGTGTACTTCCGGTGGTTACCGCTACTTAAACCCGCTTCAGACACTCACTAGTACACCCCCTGAAGAAGGAGAGTGTCTGAAACGATCGTTGGGGTGTGTGAGCGGTCTCCAGGTATCCCTACACCCTGCAGCTTTGGTAGGTAATGTTCCTATCCAATTTGGCTATTTTGAAAGAGCTTACTATTTTTTGTACCCTATTATGCTGCTTGCGGTAGCTATATCTGTCTTACATATAGACTTCTGCAGTCTGCAATATCAGACATGCATATATAGTTATACCTGTGTATATACCATCTACTAGCTACCAGGGGTTGGGTGTTTTTCCTGTACCGCTCACACTTGCTCGTTTTTGTACCTTTTTACAATGGTTGTTTTCCATGTGCGCCACTTTTAAGCCTGGTTCTTTTGTTGTCCTATTCATTATCTTAATAAAGAACTTTTCATACTATTATATATGTGGCCTTGTTTGGTCGTCTTTTTTCTGGCTTTATTGCCTTTCCCCTTGCATGTTCTTTGTTAGCAACCAGTCCGTATTATTTTGTCCATTAATCTTCAGCAGGCTAGTATTATGTTTTCAACATCTCTTATTCTCGAATATTAATATTTTTTCCTTATAGTATTTGCCATGCTGATCTGGTTTGTGAGTTTTGTATTTGGTTATCTTTATATTGAGATGTGTTTAATGCATGTTTTGTGTAAATACACTCCCACATGAAGGAGCGAAGCCCCTCCTCCAGCCTGCTGTATTGCAAAGTAGGTCTGCCATGAGCTGGTAAGGCAGGTTATTGAGGGGATGTATCTTGTGACTTGTGACCTCATTCCCCACACCTGGGGCTGGATACACCTCTTTTAGCTGGTCACATAAAAGTACAAGAGCATGTGGCTCTGGTTTCTTTTGCTTTGCCTGCTTCCTGGATGATGGACCCACATGGCTGAGTATAATCTGTAACCTCTTAGGCCTTAGGGATAGTAAGCTATAGATTGGGAGGGCTGATATGGCATGTGTGATTTGAGTAATCCGGGCAGTTAATTGTGGGTTTTTATTGTGTGATATTGTGGTGATATTGTGGTGATATTGTTGTGATATTACTGGATATTGTGGGTTATTACTGTGTGATATTGTTGGGATATCACTGTATACTGTAATGATATTACTGCATTAGTGTTGCAATATCCGTATTATGTATATATATATATATATATATATATATATATATACAGTTAGGGCCAGAAATATTTGGACAGTGACACAATTTTTGCGAGTTGGGCTCTGCATGCCACCACATTGGATTTGAAATGAAACCTCTACAACAGAATTCAAGTGCAGATTGTAACGTTTAATTTGAAGGGTTGAACAAAAATATCTGATAGAAAATGTAGGAATTGTACAGGAGGTCAAAAGTAATTGGACAAATAAACATAACCCAAACAAAATATTTTTATTTTCAATATTTTGTTGCAAATCCTTTGGAGGCAATCAACGCCTTAAGTCTGGAACCCATGGACATCACCAAACGCTGGGTTTCCTCCTTCTTAATGCTTTGCCAGGCCTTTACAGCCGCAGCCTTCAGGTCTTGCTTGTTAGTGGGTCTTTCCGTCTTAAGTCTGGATTTGAGCAAGTGAAATGCATGCTCAATTGGGTTTAGATCTGGAGATTGACTTGGCCATTGCAGAATGTTCCACTTTTTGGCACTCATGAACTCCTGGGTAGCTTTGGCTGTATGCTTGGGGACATTGTCCATCTGTACTATGAAGCGCCGTCCAATCAACTTTGCAGCATTTGGCTGAATCTGGGCTGAAAGTATATCCCGGTACACTTCAGAATTCATCCGGCTACTCTTGTCTGCTCTTATGTCATCAATAAACACAAGTGACCCAGTGCCATTGAAAGCCATGCATGCCCATGCCATCACGTTGCCTCCACCATGTTTTACAGAGGATGTGGTGTGCCTTGGATCATGTGCTGTTCCCTTTCTTCTCCAAACTTTTTTCTTCCCATCATTCTGGTACAGGTTGATCTTTGTCTCATCTGTCCATAGAATACTATACCAGAACTGAGCTGGCTTCTTGAGGTGTTTTTCTGCAAATTTAACTCTGGCCTGTCTATTTTTGTTATTGATGAATGGTTTGCATCTAGATGTGAACCCTTTGTATTTACTGTCATGGAGTCTTCTCTTTACTGTTGACTTAGAGACAGATACACCTACTTCACTGAGAGTGTTCTGGACTTCAGTTGATGTTGTGAACGGGTTCTTCTTCACCAAATTAAGTATGCGGCGATCATCCACCACTGTTGTCATCCGTGGACGCCCAGGCCTTTTTGAGTTCCCAAGCGTGACAGTCAATTCCTTTTTTCTCAGAATGTACCCAACTGTTGATTTTGCTACTCCAAGCATGTCTGCTATCTCTCTGATGGATTTTTTCTTTTTTTTCAGCCTCAGGATGTTCTGCTTCACCTCAATTGAGAGTTCCTTTGACCGCATGTTGTCTGCTCACAGCAACAGCTTCCAAATGCAAAACCACACACCTGGAATCCACCCCTGACCTTTTAACTACTTCATTGATTACAGGTTAACGAGGGAGACGCCTTCAGAGTTAATTGCAGCCCTTAGAGTCCATTGTCCAATTACTTTTGGTCCCTTGAAAAAGAGGACGCTATGCATTACAGAGCTATGATTCCTAAACCCTTTCTCCGATTTGGATGTAGAAACTATCATATTGCAGCTGGGAGTGTGCACTTTCAGCCCATATTATATATATAATTGTATTTCTGAACATGTTTTTGTAAACAGCTAAAATAACAAAACTTGTGTCACTGTCCAAATATTTCTGGCCCTAACTGTATATATATACACGTATATATATATATATATATATATTTATAGTCACCAGCTTGGGTTTAAATATATATGTATGTATAGACTGCAGACTTGTTGGTGTGTAATAAATATCCTTAATTGATACACTGTTTTGTCTCAGTTAGTATATAGTATACGGAAAAGATAACGTTGAGGCATATTATGTGGATATTAATAAATAATAGTCAAGTTCAGCGTTAATAGTTAATAAAGGACCTCAATAGAGGTGTAGGGAGAGTTCCTCCCCTTTGATAACCATAAAGTATAGTTTAGTGAAACTCTGTCCTTTTACAGCAATTGCACTACTGTGCCTTTCATTCTAATAGGAACATCAAATATCAGCAGAGTGCTGAGTTCGATAATCTCCAGTAATCCTACCAATAATAGTAGTAGTGTAGTAATAGTAGTAGTGCAGATGATCGACCTCTACTCCAGTTCTTGTAAATGCTGGTGGTTGAACCACCCATGGAGTGGATAACTTTCCAACTTAAAACAGCCCCTTTAAGTAGTAATAAAGGATTTGTCTGTCTAAAACTACAAATCTGCAGTCACTCCTTCTTGCTGCAGACTTGTTGCCGACTACCCGCATGTTCTCCATACCATGCTTCCCCTCTCATGTTCTCCTTAGTGTGCTCCTCCATGTTTTCCATACTGTGCTTCCCCATATCATTCTTCACCTCCCCTCATGCTCTCCATACCGTGCTTCCCCCATGGTCTCCATACTGTGCTTCCCTACTCCTGTATTCCATACTGTGCTTCCCCCTCATGTTCTCCATACCGTGCTGCTCTCCTCTCATGTTCTTCATACCGTGCTCCCCACATGTTCTCCATACCGTGCCCCCATGTTCTCCATACCATGCTTCCCCCATGATCTCCATACTGCTCTTTCCTATCATGTTCTCCACACTGTGCTCCCAACATATTCACTATACTGTACTTCCCCCCCATGTTCTCCATACTGTAGTTCCTCACCATGTTCTCCATACTGTGCTTCATCCCATATGTTCTTCATACCGTGCTTCCTCCTCATATTCTCCATACCGTGCTTCCCCCCATGTTTTCTATACAGTGCTTCACCTTCTCATGTTCTCCATACTGTGCCTCCCCCATGCTCACCATACCATGCCTCCCCCATCCTCTCCATACCGTACTTTCCCCCTCATGTTCTTCATTCTGAAGCAGGCCTGCCTCGCCATGCTCCCCTCCATGTTCTCCTTACTGTGCTTCCTCCTTCATGTTCTCTTGTCTGATATGTGAACAGTGTGCACTTTATGCGTCTAATATATGATCAGTGTGTGAGCTGTAGATATCTAATATACAATCGGTGTGTGCACTGTAAATATCTAATATATGATCAGTGTATGTGATGTAGATATCTAATATATGATTGGTTTGTGCACTGTACATATCTAATATATGATCGGTGTGTGTGCTGTAGACATCTATTATGTGAGCAGTTAGGCTATTTTCACACATAGCGTCCTGTCCCTGCGGGTTTTCCCGCAGCGGATTTGATAAATCTGCAGGGAAAACCCGCTGCGGTTATCCCTGCAGATTTATCGCGGTTTGTGTTGCGGGTTCCGCTGCGGGATTTACCCCTACTATTGATGCTGCATATGCAGCAATATGCAGCATCAATAGTAATGTTAAAAATAAAAAAATTATTATATACTCACCCTCTGACGTCCTGATCTCCTCGGCGCTGCAGGCGGCGGTCCGGTTCCAAAGATGCTGTGCGAGAAGGACCTTCGTGACGTCACAGTCATGTGACCGCGACGTCACCGCAGGTCCTGGTCGCATAGCAAACCTGAGACCGGACGGCTGCGTGCAGCGCTGAGACTTCAGAGGGTGAGTATATCATGATTTTTTATTTTAATTCATTTTTTTTTACTCAAATATTGTTCCCAGGGCCTGGAGGAGAGTCTCCTCGCCTCTACCCCGTGTACCACCCGCACATTATCCGCTTACTTCCCGCATGGTGTGCACAGCCCCATGCGGGAAGTAAGCGGATCAATGCATTTCTATGGGTGCAAAATCGCTGCGATTCTGCACAAAGAAGTGACATGCTGCGGGTTGTAAACCGCTGCGTTCCCGCGTGGTTTTTCCCGCAGCATGTGCACAGCGGTTTGCGGTTTTCATAGGGTTTACATATTACTGTAAACGCTATGGAAACTGCTGCGGACCCGCAGCTGCAAAATCGCCGCGGTTCCGCGGTAAAAACCGCAATGTGTGAATATAGCCTTAAGGTGCTGCACGTGTGTAATGTCAAAGTGATCCAGTTCACCTCAGTAGTTCCTCCTTACAATTTGGAGCACGGAAGCATCTCTGCAAGGATGTGATGCACGAAGAAAGAAAAGGAAATCCAACTCAACAAGTTCATAATCTTTATTTAGGCAAATACCGTATATACTCGAGTATAAGCCGACCCGATTATAAGCCGAGACCCCTAATTTTGCCACAAAAAACTGGGAAACTTAATGACTCGAGTATAAGCCTAGGGTGGAAAATGCAGCAGCTAACGGTAAATGTCAAAAATAAAAATAGGTACCAATAAAAGTAAAATTAATTGAGACATCAGTAGGTTAAGTGTTTTTGAATATCCATATTAATCAGGAGCCCTATATAATGCTTCATACAGTTCATGATGGGCCCCATAAGATGCTCCATATTAAAATATGCCCCATATAATGCTGCACAAATGCTGATTGTGGCCCCATAAGATGCTCCATAGACACATTTGCCCCATATAATGCTGCACAAATGCTGATTATGGCCCCATAAGATGCGCCATAGAGATATTTGCCACATATAATGCTGCACATGGCCCCATAAGATGCTCCATAGAAATATTTGCCCCATATAACGCTACACATGGCCCCATAAGATGCTCCATAGAGATATTTGCCCCATATGCTGTTGCTACAATAAAAATAAAAAAATCACATACTCACCTCTCGTCGCTCAGGCCCCTGGCACTTGCTATATTCACCTGTCCCATGTTCCACTGCTGGGCGCCGCTGTGTCTTCCAGTCCTCTGCCCTGACTGTTCAGGCAGAGGGCGGTGCGCACACTGATCGCGTCATCGCGCCCTCTGACCTGAGCGTCACTGCATAGGATGCGGAAGACAGAGCGGCGCCGATGGTGGAATGTGGGACAGGTGAATATGCCCCTGTTATACTCACCTGCTCCTGGCGCGGTCCCTGCAGGTCCCTGGTTCTCCGGGCGCTGACAGCTTCTTCCTGTATTGGGTGGTCACATGCTACCACTCATTACAGTAATGAATATGCGGCTCCACCCCTATGGGAGTGGAGTCGGGTCCATATTCATTACTGTAATGAGCGGTACCATGTGACCGCTCAATACAGGAAGAAGCTGTCAGCGCCCGGAGAACCAGGGACCTGCAGGGACGGCGCCAGGAGCAGGTGAGTATGATTAGACAGCTGCTGCTCCTCCATCCCTGCCGACCCCTAGGAATGACTCGAGTATAAGCCGAGAGGGGCAATTTCAGCCTTATCAAATGGGCTGAAATTCTCGGCTTATACTCAAGTATATACGGTATATACAAATGGACAGCATGGTTAAAACATGTATGCTACTGAAATCTATGTGTTTCAGGTGCTGTGGCCCCCTTAATCATCATTAGAGTTGAGCGAATTTGATCGGGTCCCTGCTTGTGTCGCGGCTGTGTCACTGTCACAGCACATGCATGGAGAGCCCAACACACAGGTTCTCTCCATCCATGTGCTGTGACAGTGACACAGCCACGACACATGCAGCTGCTGCACCGATCAGCTGATCTCCCGGCGCACTCCAGGTATCCAGGTTCCCTCTGCAGCTTATTCGGCAAGCGCTATAGCTTGCCGAATAAGCAAGGACCGGATCAGATTCTCTCAACTCTAATCATGATTAAAACATAGTTTTTGCATGTAAAACACATTTTTAAATATTTTCATCTGTAAAATCCGTGTTGACAAAAACTTTTTTGCAGAATCATGGCAATTTATGGTAAAAATGCTTTCGATTTTTTACGTACTTAACAAGCATACAAAGAAAATAATATCCGATGGAGGCTTTTCTGTCAAGTAATCACTACTGTTGAATGTACTTGTATGCATGTCATGGTAGCTGAACACAAAGCAAACAGCAAAAGCCTATGTGTCTGCCAAAGGGTTAATGCAGAAAATGTATGCAGCAATATAATAATAAACATTACATCTTATACTACAGATGAAGGAAAAATAATATAAATATTTCAACTATGAAACCATTTTCTAAAGCTTACATTTATTGCCAAGACTGAAATAATCTTGAATAATGAGATAATTGTCAAATCATTTTTTCTCTTTTTTTTTTTAAGCTAATGGAACTGATTATAACTCGAGACAAGTAAAACAGTCAGTGTTTTTTGAGTAATTTATAAGTGTTTTTATCTTGTTCCTTAATCTCCTTATTATTATTGTAGGCGGTTAAATATTTTGACCAAGTACAAGAACATATTGTAGCCCCCCGCTAAATCACTGCTGACAAAGTTTTTACACTGAACACATTTGGTCTATAACACCAAAACTTATCTTCTGGATTTTGTAAAATATTTTCTTAAGGTTTACAGATAAGATAAATATTCCCAGGCCTTCGGTTGGGATATTATTTTTCAGGCCGCCTTTTGTAATCCTATATGGGAAGAAATGTCCCCCATAGGTGAACAGAAATGACCACAGCTGTTTCACAGGCTTATGATGTCATGACTGGATATATCACCCCAAGGACTAACGGCCTTTATTAGATGTTGGTTTATACAACATTTTATTCCGCTCTCTAACAATTGTTGCTATGCAGCTACACAGAAATTGACAACAAGCCGGTATATTTCTTTAGGGAATTTTGAATTCTTGACTTAATTTAGTATTTTATGTAAAGGAAATACTCACTCCTAGATCTGCTACTTGTGGTTATTAAGTTATATTTTAGATTTAGGTTTCTTTTTTTTTTGCAACTTCCGCAGTAGGATGATTTATTGGATGACATTTCAAGCGGCTTGGAGGACGTTCGTAACACACAACTTTTCTATAGTAGGTACATAAATAATCAATAAGTTTATTCTAATTGCCAAATTAACAATTTCCATTTCCCACTAATATAAGCCAGTTGGCTATTATTTTATAGGGTTTATTTTACGTTCCTCTGTATCTTTATTAATACAAAAAAGGAGAATGGGTCTAACTTGTTGGTCTTTATCAACTCTACAAACATAAAATTAATTCAAGAGACCACAGCTTTTAATCAAGTTACATTGAAGTCTATGGAAAATAGTTAAGCTTTTTGCTTACTGGTTCTATTTCAAATCGAAGAAAAATGGATGGCTATTTAACGAATCCGTTTTCCATAGACTTCAATGACAGTCATTTTTTTTTTTAACCGGACTGAAAAGTTGTGTCTGCACAACTTATTTTGTCAATGGATTGCTGTTGGATCCATTCTAATGGATGATTACTGGACATGTGACAACTTTTTTGTCAACTTTTGACAACTTTTTTTGATCTGTTGTGTTAATATTATATATGCAAATTGCCTCTTCAGAGAAAAAGAGGACTTGAACTCTATAGCGCCACCTGTTGTAAGTAGCGATCTTACAAGTTACAATCATCCTTTAACGAGTCGTGCAATATGACTTAGGATTAATATCCGAATCAGTACCTCAATTCGCAGACACAGTGTTTCAGGCTGTTGGCCCTCGTCAGTGCGAAACATGAGTACAGATTTGGCTAGGTGAGAGAATATTGAAATCCATGGAAATTGTTCAGTTTTCCTTCCATTTGAAAAGGATTCATTTTTTGCTTACTGGATCCAAATGGAAGAAAAATAGACTAGTCAACATATCAATTTTCATAGACTTTAATGTTAAAATTGAAGTTGAAATCAGTTTTTTCTAGCCAGACAAAAAAGCTTTCTCTAAACAACTTTGTCAACTGGTTTCTGCTGGATACGTTCTAAAGGATAATTACTGGACATGTGACCTTAGCCTTACTTGACTTTTCCATAACTCTTTTTGACTTTTATGCAGTAACTTTGGCAGTTGTGTGGTTTGCGAAACAAGGCTATTATTATTATTATACATTTTTATAGCGCCATTTATTCCATGGCACTTTACATGTGAATACGGGGCAAATATAGACAAATACATTAAACATGAGCAAATAACAAGGCACATGGGTACATAAGGAGGGAGGACCCTGCCTGCGAGGGCTCACAGTGTGCAGGGGATGGGCGGCGGTTCAGTAAGTTCAGGATCACTGCAGGCTGTAGACTTGTCGGAAGAGGTGGGTATTCAGGTTCTTTTTGAAGGTTTCTATGGTAGGCGAGAGTCTGATGTGTTGGGGTAGAGAGTTCCAGAGTATGGGGGAAGCACGGGAGAAGTCTTGGATGCGGTTGTGGGAAGAAGCGTAAATGTAAAAAAACCAAACACTACATACTTATATTCCGCTGTCTGTCCCCGGCGCTGTGCTTCTCTGCACTGGCTGTGAGCGCCGGCCAGCCGGAAAGCACAGCGGTGACGTCACCGCTCTGCTTTCCGGCCGCTGTGCTCACAGTCAGTGGAGGAAAGCACAGCGCCGGGGACAGACAGCAGAAGGTAAGTATGTAGTGTTTGTTTTTTTACGTTTACGCTGGTAACCAGGGTAAACATCGGGTTACTAAGCGCGGCCCTGCGCTTAGTAACCCAATGTTTACCCTGGTTACCAGGGGACTTCGGGATCGTTGGTCGCTGGAGGGCTGTCTGTGTGCTGCAGCGATCGACATCGTTGTCGGTATCGCTGCAGCGTCGCTGAGTGTGAAGGTACCTTAAGCCAAAACCAGGACTGGAACAATTAGAGGAAAAGTATAATAGAAACATATGCACCACTTCTGCATTTATCACCCACTCCTGGTTTTGGCTTACAAATACTAATGTAAAATACTGAGCAAATACTGCTGGTGTGACGGCAGCCTTAGGGTAAAAGCCAAATCAGAATCTCAAATTTCAGACACGGTGTTTCGGGCTATTGGCCCTCGTCAATGCAAAGTATGAGAACTGATTTAGCTAGGTGAGAGTCTCTGGACTAAGGTCCAAGGGGTAATGTTTCTCCTTGTGAAGAGTGATATATCAGCTCTGGCTTGTCAAGGTAAGGAGGCTTAAGGTACCATCACATTAAGCGACGCTGCAGCGATATAGACAACGATCCCGATCGCTGCAGCGTCGCTGTTTCGTCGTTGTGTGGTCGCTGGAGAGCTGTCACACAGACAGCTCTCCAGCGACCAACAATGCCGAAGTCCCCTGGTAACCAGGGTAAACAAAGGGGTAACTAAGCGCAGGGCCGCGCTTAGTAACCCGATGTTTACCCTGGTTACCATTGTAAATGTAAAAAAAAAAAACACTACATACTTACATTCCGGTGTCTGTCGCGTCCCCCGCCTTCAGCTTCCCTGCACTGTGTAAGCGCCGGCCGTAAAGCAGAGTGGTGACATCACCGCTGTGCTCTGCTTTACGGCCGGCCGGCGCTGACACAGTGCAGGGAAGCTGACGCTGGGGGACGCGACAGACACCGGAATGTAAGTATGTAGTGGGTTTTTTTTACATTTACAATGGTAGCCAGGGTAAATATCGGGTTACTAAGCGCGGCCCTGCGCTTAGTAACCCGATGTTTACCCTGGTTACAAGTGAAGACATCGCTGAATCGGCGTCACACACGCAGATTCAGCGATGTCAGCGGGTGATCCAGCGACGAAATAAAGTTCTGGCCTTCTAACTCCGACCAACGATGTCACAGCAGGATCCTGATCGCTGCTGCGTGTCAAACACAATGATATCGCTAACCAGGACGCTGCAACGTCACGGATCGCTATCGTTATCGTTCTAAAGTCGCTCAGTGTGAGGGTACCTTTAGTTCAAGTCCTCTTTTTCTCTGAAGAGGCAATTTGCATATAAAATTTCTCAGAGGAGCATTGCATGGCAAATAAGCCTCCTTACCTTGACAAGCCAGAGCTGGTATGTCACTCTCCACAAGGAGAAACCTTACCCCTTGGAATGGAAGAGTGTTTCTATGTTCTCTTTGAGAGAACTACTGCTAGACTTCAATGGCAGCAGCTTATCTCCAGGAGAAGAAAAGGATCCGCCTTTGTTCCGACAGGCTAGATCTCTCTTTCCCGCAACATTATCAGTTGGGGAGGAGTTGGTAAGTCCCCATACAAATTAGATGGTTAGTCAATCCTGCCAAAATTGTTGGGCTCAACTGATTTTAGCTCATGTGTATGGGGTCGTAAACAATTTCTTTCTATTTTTCAATTACAAAAACAAACATTTTTTATAGTGTGATTTGATTTCTCAGCTGTAGACAAATATTTCAATACATTAGTTATGTATTATTAAAATAAATTTGAAAAAACAAAATTGTGAAAATCAAGGCACATAACATACAATACAATGACATAGTATGCAATGGCATAATAGTTATATACAGTGGCATGTTCTATCCTGCCTTGTGTGCAAACATGAGCTCTTTCCTGGTAATTTCTAAACATAAAAACTGGTGAAATATAGATGTTATAGCTCATTTAGTTACTTAGGAGAATGTCAAAATAACCAACAACAAAGCAAGAAATTTCAAAAACTGGTGAAATCACAAGATAAAAGTAGTGAAACCTAACAATTAATGTCAAGAATGATAAAACATTTCCAGTATTACAAAATCAGTGTTACTGTATGTGGGACTTTTTATTTGGCTGTGACTAAAAGTAATGCGAGCTTCACCCTCATTGCGATTGTGTAATAAACCGATATATATAACTCTAGCATTTAACCACATCTTCATAATTCTAAATGGCTCCTAATTTACAGTCAGATAGTTTACCAGTAGCTCAGTGTAGGGATTCTGAAAAATTGTTAGGATTATTTAGGTTATTTAAAAAAAAAATTATCACATGGAATCAAATAAATCACTAGTACCATTGATAAAAGCATAGAATTCTGGAAATCCTCTTGTTTGAGAAGGAGTGGCTACTAGTGAAATCTGTAACAGTAAACTCCATGTCTCCATGGTAACAGACAACATACAAATCACAATGTAGTCGGATCTGATAGTCATAGTTCTTTCCATCAGTCTTCTACTTCTAGCTAAAATATGTTTCATGTACTCTTGGAAGCAATGTGTAGGTTGAAGGGAATAGGTCTACAGGATCAAATGTAAAAATATAGATGTCAGTCCACCTTGTGCCTAGTGCAAATAAATCATATGGCTATAAAGATGACACACCTTTTAAAGCTGTTCCTTTAAAAATTCCATATAGACACTTATCTTTGATGGAATCGATCACCAAGTTTTTACTACCCAATCTGAGCAGCACGATGTAGAAAAAGAGATCCTGGTTCCAGTGTTACTTATGGTACCTTCACACATAACGATATCGTTAACGATATCGTTGCTTTTTGTGACGTAGCAACGATATCGTTAAGGAAATCGTTATGTGTGACAGCGACCAACGATCAGGCCCCTGCTGGGAGATCGTTGGTCGCTGAGGAAAGTCCAGAACTTTATTTCGTCGCTGGATCTCCCGCTGACATCGCTGGATCGGTGTGTTTGACGCCGATCCAGCAATGTCTTCACTGGTAACCAGGGTAAACATCGGGTAACTAAGCGCAGGGCCGCGCTTAGTAACCCGATGTTTACCCTGGTTACCAGCGTAAACGTTAAAAAAACAAACACTACATACTTACCTTCAGCTGTCTGTCCCCGGTGCTCTGCTTCTCTGCACTCCTCCTGCATCCTGTGTCAGCGCCAGCCAGCCGGAAAGCACAGCGGTGACGTCACCGCTCTGCTTTCCGGCTGACCGGCGCTGACAGTGCAGAGGAAAGCAGAGCGCCGGAGGACAGACAGTGGAAGGTAAGTATGTAGTGTTTGTTTTTTTAACGTTTACGCTGGTAACCAGGGTAAACATCGGGTTACTAAGCACGGCCTTGCGCTTAGTAACCCGATGTTTACCCTGGTTACCGGGGACCTCGGGATCGTTGGTCGCTGGAGAGCGGTCTGTGTGACAGCTCTCCAGCGACCAAACAGCGACGCTGCAGCGATCGACATCGTTGTCGGTATCGCTGCAGCGTCACTTAGTGTGAAGGTACCTTTACTTGGCTGATTGCTGTAGTTTATAAAAACTACAAAAAAAATCACTGCTTTGTCAGTGGGAGATTATCAGAGTACTAGATTGTGGCCCGATTCCAACGCATCGGGTTTTCTAGAATATGCATGTCCCCGTAGTATATGGACAATGATGATTCCAGAATTCGCGGCAGACTGTGCCCGTCGCTGATTGGTCGAGGCAACCTTTATGACATCATCGTCGCCATGCTGTGCCCGTCGCTGATTGCAATCAGAGACGCGGGATTTCCAGGACAGACAGACAGACAGACAGAAAAACCCTTAGACAATTATATATATAGGCTAGTAAATCTGCTGCCATGCAGCCCTCTATATTCATGAGCTCTGTAGAACCCTGCCCCCATCACTGATTGGCAGCTTTCTGCCTATGCACAGTGCACACAGAAAACAGCCAATCAGTGGTGTGTGATCAGCATTCAGAGAACTGGTAGATCTGAAGCAGAAATTGCAGTTTTCAATCAAAACTACAGCAAGCAGCTCAGTAAGTGAGACATCACTGGTCCCTGCCCCTACGTTATGCTGCTCTCAGATTGGGTAGCAAAAACCTGGTGACAGATTCCCATTAATAGAACGTGCATGTGTTTTCAAAAGGAAAGGGAAATAAGCCGCGGTCAGAGACCTTTAGCAGCAACTTATATGTCCTGAGAACAAAAGGACAACATGGGTGGAGTGCCACCATATAAGATATCGGCCAGTCCCTTAAAATCTGTACGGTCAGCCAACTTTTCTTGGATATGTGTGGTGCTTTAAGACTTGTCTTGTTTCAGCTTTCTCAGTGCAAATCATGGATTCATGTGTACAAATGAAGGGAACAAGCTTCAGGAGGCTAATTTGCATATTCCAGGTGCCTTCTGGGAGAAGCGAAGTCTCCCTAAGCTAGAAGATCGTTGGGTACAGCCGGGACCAGCTGCTTCGAAAGCATCACCAAACCAGGGATTCAAGCTTCAGGAGGCTAATTTGCATATTCCAGGTGCCTTCTGGGAGAAGCGAAGTCTCCCTAAGCTAGAAGATCGTTGGGTACAGCCGGGACCAGCTGCTTCGAAAGCATCACCAAACCAGGGATTCAAGCTTCAGGAGGCTAATTTGCATATTCCAGGTGCCTTCTGGGAGAAGCGAAGTCTCCCTAAGCTAGAAGATCGTTGGGTACAGCCGGGACCAGCTGCTTCGAAAGCATCACCAAACCAGGGATTCAAGCTTCAGGAGGCTAATTTGCATATTCCAGGTGCCTTCTGGGAGAAGCGAAGTCTCCCTAAGCTAGAAGATCGTTGGGTACAGCCGGGACCAGCTGCTTCGAAAGCATCACCAAACCAGGGATTCAAGCTTCAGGAGGCTAATTTGCATATTCCAGGTGCCTTCTGGGAGAAGCGAAGTCTCCCTAAGCTAGAAGATCGTTGGGTACAGCCGGGACCAGCTGCTTCGAAAGCATCACCAAACCGCGCGCCGTAAGAATTTTTGCCTGTAGGACATTATTGCAAGAGAGCTTGGCTGAGTAGATTACACAAGAAGGAAAACACACAGCAAGTCAGCAGGATCTAGGAGCAACATGGCAGATGTGACAACCTACATGGTGAGCTGCAGCATGTGCTACATGTTCACAGATCGACCAGAAGAAGAATCCAATTTCACCTGTCAGAAGTGTAGACTAGTGGCCCTTTTAGAAGAAAAGGTGCGGGGTCTGGAAGAAAGAATAGCAACTTTGAAACTCATCAAAGAGAATGAAGACTTTCTAGACAGAACAGAAGCATCTCTACTGGTCACAGAAGGTGCAAAAAGTGTCAGAGAACCTCCAAAAGCAGATGAGTGGAAGCATGTGACCAAAAGAAGCAAGAAGACCATGGAGAAATCACCAACCACACAACTGAAGAACCGATATCAAATCTTTGTAGAGGATGAAGATGGCACACCTAAGAATGAAGCAATACCAGCAAGCAAAAAAGAAAAGGGCACACAGCAACAAGTGACAGCAAAAAGTACAGCCAAGAAGCAACGAAGAGTGGTGGTGGTGGGAGACTCACTACTGAGAGGCACCGAAGCAGCCATCTGCAGACCGGACATAACTGCAAGAGAAGTATGCTGCCTTCCAGGTGCGATGATCAAGGATGTGACCGATAGGATACCAAAGCTCTTCAGCTCCAAGGACGTCCACCCATTTCTTCTGATACATGTTGGCACCAATGACACGGCAAGGAAGGACCTACCGACAATCTGCAAGGACTTTGAAGAGTTGGGGAAGAAAGTAAAGGAACTGGATGCACAGGTAGTTTTTTCTTCTATCCTTCCAGTAGACGGGCATGGCACCAGGAGATGGAACAGGATCCTTGATGCAAACAACTGGCTAAGACGATGGTGCAGACAACAAGGATTTGGATTCCTGGACCACGGTGTGAATTACTGGTATGATGGACTCCTCGCCAGAGACGGACTACACCTCAACAAACCTGGGAAACACACATTCGCCAGAAGACTCGCTACACTCATCAGGAGGGCGTTAAACTAGAAGAAGAGGGGACGGGAAGAAAAACATTAGACTCGAACAAAGACGACCCAGGAAAACATACTCAGAAGGGAGGTAAGAACATTTCTAAAACAATCCACAGTGAGGAGATTGGAACAAAACAAAATCCTCTAAACTGCATGCTCGCAAACGCCAGAAGCCTGACAAACAAGATGGAAGAACTAGAAGCAGAAATATCTACAGGTAACTTTGACATAGTGGGAATAACCGAGACATGGTTAGATGAAAGCTATGACTGGGCAGTTAACTTACAGGGTTACAGTCTGTTTAGAAAGGATCGTAAAAATCGGAGAGGAGGAGGGGTTTGTCTCTATGTAAAGTCTTGTCTAAAGTCCACTTTAAGGGAGGATATTAGCGAAGGGAATGAGGATGTCGAGTCCATATGGGTTGAAATTCATGGAGGGAAAAATGGTAACAAAATTCTCATTGGGGTCTGTTACAAACCCCCAAATATAACAGAAAGCATGGAAAGTCTACTTCTAAAGCAGATAGATGAAGCTGCAACCCATAATGAGGTCCTGGTTATGGGGGACTTTAACTACCCGGATATTAACTGGGAAACAGAAACCTGTGAAACCCATAAAGGCAACAGGTTTCTGCTAATAACCAAGAAAAATTATCTTTCACAATTGGTGCAGAATCCAACCAGAGGAGCAGCACTTTTAGACCTAATACTATCTAATAGACCTGACAGAATAACAAATCTGCAGGTGGTTGGGCATTTAGGAAATAGCGACCACAATATTGTGCAGTTTCACCTGTCTTTCACTAGGGGGACTTGTCAGGGAGTCACAAAAACATTGAACTTTAGGAAGGCAAAGTTTGAACAGCTTAGAGATGCCCTTAATCTGGTAGACTGGGACAATATCCTCAGAAATGAGAATACAGATAATAAATGGGAAATGTTTAAGAACATCCTAAATAGGCAGTGTAAGCGGTTTATACCTTGTGGGAATAAAAGGACTAGAAATAGGAAAAACCCAATGTGGCTAAACAAAGAAGTAAGACAGGCAATTAACAGTAAAAAGAAAGCATTTGCACTACTAAAGCAGGATGGCACCACTGAAGCTCTAAAAAACTATAGGGAGAAAAATACTTTATCTAAAAAACTAATTAAAGCTGCCAAAAAGGAAACAGAGAAGCACATTGCTAAGGAGAGTAAAACTAATCCCAAACTGTTCTTCAACTATATCAATAGTAAAAGAATAAAAACTGAAAATGTAGGCCCCTTAAAAAATAGTGAGGAAAGAATGGTTGTAGATGACGATGAAAAAGCTAACATATTAAACACCTTCTTCTCCACGGTATTCACGGTGGAAAATGAAATGCTAGGTGAAATCCCAAGAAACAATGAAAACCCTATATTAAGGGTCACCAATCTAACCCAAGAAGAGGTGCGAAACCGGCTAAATAAGATTAAAATAGATAAATCTCCGGGTCCGGATGGCATACACCCACGAGTACTAAGAGAACTAAGTAATGTAATAGATAAACCATTATTTCTTATTTTTAGTGACTCTATAGCGACAGGGTCTGTTCCGCAGGACTGGCGCATAGCAAATGTGGTGCCAATATTCAAAAAGGGCTCTAAAAGTGAACCTGGAAATTATAGGCCAGTAAGTCTAACCTCTATTGTTGGTAAAATATTTGAAGGGTTTCTGAGGGATGTTATTCTGGATTATCTCAATGAGAATAACTGTTTAACTCCATATCAGCATGGGTTTATGAGAAATCGCTCCTGTCAAACCAATCTAATCAGTTTTTATGAAGAGGTAAGCTATAGACTGGACCACGGTGAGTCATTGGACGTGGTATATCTCGATTTTTCCAAAGCGTTTGATACCGTGCCGCACAAGAGGTTGGTACACAAAATGAGAATGCTTGGTCTGGGGGAAAATGTGTGTAAATGGGTTAGTAACTGGCTTAGTGATAGAAAGCAGAGGGTGGTTATAAATGGTATAGTCTCTAACTGGGTCGCTGTGACCAGTGGGGTACCGCAGGGGTCCGTATTGGGACCTGTTCTCTTCAACATATTCATTAATGATCTGGTAGAAGGTTTACACAGTAAAATATCGATATTTGCAGATGATACAAAACTATGTAAAGCAGTTAATACAAGAGAAGATAGTATTCTGCTACAGATGGATCTGGATAAGTTGGAAACTTGGGCTGAAAGGTGGCAGATGAGGTTTAACAATGATAAATGTAAGGTTATACACATGGGAAGAGGGAATCAATATCACCATTACACACTGAACGGGAAACCACTGGGTAAATCTGACAGGGAGAAGGACTTGGGGATCCTAGTTAATGATAAACTTACCTGGAGCAGCCAGTGCCAGGCAGCAGCTGCCAAGGCAAACAGGATCATGGGGTGCATTAAAAGAGGTCTGGATACACATGATGAGAGCATTATACTGCCTCTGTACAAATCCCTAGTTAGACCGCACATGGAGTACTGTGTCCAGTTTTGGGCACCGGTGCTCAGGAAGGATATAATGGAACTAGAGAGAGTACAAAGGAGGGCAACAAAATTAATAAAGGGGATGGGAGAACTACAATACCCAGATAGATTAGCGAAATTAGGATTATTTAGTCTAGAAAAAAGACGACTGAGGGGCGATCTAATAACCATGTATAAGTATATAAGGGGACAATACAAATATCTCGCTGAGGATCTGTTTATACCAAGGAAGGTGACGGGCACAAGGGGGCATTCTTTGCGTCTGGAGGAGAGAAGGTTTTTCCACCAACATAGAAGAGGATTCTTTACTGTTAGGGCAGTGAGAATCTGGAATTGCTTGCCTGAGGAGGTGGTGATGGCGAACTCAGTCGAGGGGTTCAAGAGAGGCCTGGATGTCTTCCTGGAGCAGAACAATATTGTATCATACAATTATTAGGTTCTGTAGAAGGACGTAGATCTGGGTATTTATTATGATGGAATATAGGCAGAACTGGATGGACAAATGTCTTTTTTCGGCCTTACTAACTATGTTACTATGTTACTATGTAGATGTTGAATTATTTGCTGTTACCTTGTAGAGGAGGCAGCAGCACAGCCACAGTATGAACACATTTCCAGATATGACTATTATATGTAGATATGAGAAGATGAAGTACAGAGGGCCCTTTCATGTACTTTGATCAATCTTGTAGTGGGTGGCTATGTCAAAAATAGTTCTTGCAGAAAATGTGCATCATTTCAAGCATGAAAGACATGTTAACTAAGTGGAATTTGCTCCAACACTAACTTCATTATAAACCAACAACAATCTGACAAAAGCAGGATTCCTAAAGGCAAGAAGAAATGTGTGTACAGGGCAGTATGGCTGAGTGCAAAACAAACAAACAAGGTTCCAAAGTCAATGTGGTGAACCTTAATAGTTACTAAGCACAGTATATATATACAGTATATACACCACACCAAAACAGGACTCTTCCATTCATTACATTCAATCTATCAAGGTTTATACGACAATCTTTCTGTTGTATCATCCATTCCTCAATTTAAGATTTGTGCCCAAACTTTTTCTAAAGCTGGCCATAAATCAGATGTTTCCTGAGTTACCGTACGCAAGCACTGTTGGCTTGGCCAAATATGTTCTGTACTAGATGGTGGCCCATTTCTAACACATCGGGTATTCTAGAATATGCATGTCCACGTAGTATATTGCCTAACCACGTAGTATATTGCCCAGCCACGTAGTATATTGCCCAGCCACGAAGTATATTGCCCAGCCACGTAGTATATTGCCCAGCCACATAGTATATTGCCCAGTGACATAGTATATTGCCCAGCCATGTAGTATATTGCCCAGCCACGTAGTATATTGCCCAGCCACGTAGTATATTGCCCAGCCACGTAGTATATTGCCCAGCCATGTAGTATATTACCTAGCCACATACTATATTGCCCAGTGACGTAGTATACAGCACAGAGCCACGTAGTATATTGCCCAGCCACGTAGTTTATTGCCCAGCCACGTAGTATATTGCCCAGCCACGTAGTATATTGCCCAGCCACATAGTATATTCCCCAGCTCCCCAGCCACATAGTATATTGCCTAGCCACATAGTATATTGCCCAGTGACGTAGTATACAGCACAGAGCCACATAGTATATTGCCCAGCCACGCAGTTTATTGTCCAGCCACGTAGTATATTGCCCAGCCACGTAGTTTATTGCCCAGCCACGTAGTATATTGCCCAGCAACATAGTATATTCCCTAGCCACATAGTATATTGCCCAGCCACATAGTATATTGCCCAGTGACGTAGTATACAGCACAGAGCCACGTAGTATATTGCCCAGCCACGCAGTTTATTGTCCAGCCATGTAGTATATTGCCCAGCCACGTAGTATATTGCCCAGCCACATAGTATATTGCCCAGCCACGTAGTATATTGCCCAGCCACATAGTATATTGCCCAACCACATAGTATATTGCCCAGTGACGTAGTATACAGCACAGAGCCACGTAGTATATTGCCCAGCCACGCAGTTTATTGTCCAGCCATGTAGTATATTGCCCAGCCACGTAGTATATTGCCCAGCCACATAGTATATTGCCCAGCCACGTAGTATATTGCCCAGCCACGTAGTATATTGCCCAGCCACATAGTATATTGCCCAGCCACATAGTATATTGCCCAGTCACATAGTATACAGCACAGAGCCACGTAGTATACAGCACAGACACATAGTATACTGCCCAGTCACGTAGTATATTGCCCAGCCATGTAGTATATTGCACAGCCAACATAGTATACTGTCCAGTCATGTAGTATATTGCCCAGTGATGTAGTATTTTGCCCAGTCACGTAGTATATTGCCTAATCAAGTAGTATATTGCCCAGTCACATAGTATATTGCCCAGCCACGTAGTATATTGCCCAGCCACGTAGTATATTGCCCAGGCACATAGTATATTGTCCAGGCACGTAGTATATTGCCCAGTGACGTAGTATATTGCCCAGTGACGTAGTATATTGCCCAGTGATGTAGTATATTGCCCAGTCACGTAGTATATTGCCCAGCCACGTAGTATATTGGCCAGTGACGTAGTAGATTGCCCAGTGATGTAGTATACAGCACAGAGCCATGTAGTATATTGCACAGCGACATAGTATACAGCACAGAGCCACGTAGTATATTGCCCAGTCACGTAGTATATTGCCCTGCCACGTAGTATATTGCCCAATCACGTAGTATATTACCCAGCCATGTAGTATATTGCACAGCCCACGTAGTATACTGCCCAGTCATGTAGTATATTGCCCAGTGACGTAGTATTTTGCCCAGCCACAAAGTATATTGCCCAACCAAGTAGTATATTGCCCAGTCACGTAGTATATTTCCCAGCCACGTAGTATATTGCCCAGCCATGTAGTATATTGCCCAGGCACGTAGTATATTGCCCAGTGACGTAGTATATTGGCCAGTCACATAGTATATTGCCCAGCCACATAGTATATTGCCCAGCCACATAGTATATTGCCCAGTCACATAGTATATTGCCCAGTTACGTAGTATACAGCACAGAGCCACGTAGTATACAGCACAGACATGTAGTATACTGCCCAGTCACGTACTATATTGCCCAGTCACGTAGTATATTGCCCAGTCACATAGTATACAGCACAGAGCCACGTATTATACAGCACAGACACGTAGTATACTGCCCAGTCACTTAATATATTGCCCAGCCACATAGTATATTGCCCAGGCACATAGTATATTGCCCAGTCACGTAGTATATTGCCCAGTCACGTAGTATACAGCACAGACATGTAGTATACTGCCCAGTCACGTAGTATATTGGCCTGTCACGTAGTATGCACCATATCCCTGTTAAAAAAAAGAATTAAAATAAAAAATAGTTACATATCACCTTCCGGAGCTTCCCGATCGAAGCAGGGAGGTCAAAAATACTCTGTTGTAAAAAAAAAATCACAGTAATAAGCAAGTGCTAGTCAAAAGATGGAAAAAACGGTATTTAGTTGATACATTTTTTTGCAAAAATTATTTTTGACCTCACTGTGCTCTTTTGTGTCTTCAAGTTTCTTGGTGGTGTGAACAGGTTCCTACAGACTTGTTCAATGTGCAAGTAGCCCATGTGTTTCTGGTTCTATAATTGTTCTCTTGTTTCTACAAGACTAGGGAGTCCACCACTTCTTATGGGTCATTTGCATCAAAGCTGTTTCATCCTACATGTCCACATGGATATTTTCTCTCTGAACCATGCTTATACAGGTACTATACAGATGATCAGGTTTTTAAATACATCAGATAGGGATTATATACATTAGTTAGGACTGCTCTATAAGGGTATACCTTGACGATTGGTGGAGCAGCTTAGTATACATTTTTTTTGCAAAAAAAGTATCAACTAAATACCCTGTTTTTTCCATCTTTTGACTAGCACTTGCTTATTACTGTGATTTTTTTTACAACAGAGTATTTTTGACCTCACTGTTCTCTTTTTTGTCTTTTGTTCACATACTGTAGGTTTCATGGCTTGTACTGTACCTATAAAGGAGTCATTAGTCTGACAGTTAAGGTAAATTTGCATTCAATGCTGCTGTTACTGTTTGGTTACAGCAGTCATGCTCCATCCCCAACAGAAGTGAAAGCAAGAAGGGCAGCAGGAGACCTAAACACCGGTACAGACAAGCAGCGGGCGATTGGCAGTTGAGTGTATATTGTTCAAGCCTCCAGAAATATGTACAGATAATTGTTTGCACTTTTTTGCTTCTCCTAATGCAAATAACTATTTTGATCTAAATTCGTTGGACCCCAGTATGTATGACTTTACAAGTATGACTTTACATTTATCAGTAGTGCTGAGCATTCTGATACTGCAAATATCGGGTATCGGCCGATATTCGCTGTATCGGAATTCCGATACCGAGTTCCGATATTTTTGTGATATCGGAAATCGAAATCGGAAGTTCCTATAAGTTCCCAGTCATCTTCGGCGTGTGCGGTGTGTATGGTTCCCAAGGTCTGGAGGAGAGGAAACTCTCCTTCAGGCCCTGGGATCCATATTCATGTAAAAAATAAAGAATAAAAATAAAAAATATGGATATACTCACCCCTCCGACGAACCCTGGCTGTCACCACTGAAAGCGTCTGCCTCCGTTCCTAAGAATGCAGAGAGTGAAGGACCTTCGATGACGTCGCGGTCAGGTGACCGCTCACCTGTCTGCGACATCATCGAAGGTCCTTCACTCTCTGCAATTCTCAGGAACAGAGGCAGACGCTTGCAGCGGTGACAGCCAGGGTTCGTCGGAGGGGTGAGTATATCCATATTTTTTTTTTATTCTTTACTTTTTACATGAATATGGATCCCAGGGCCTGAAGGAGAGTTTCCTCTCCTTCAGACCCTGGGAACCATCCAGGATACATTCCAATATTTGTGTCCCATTGACTTGCATTGGTATCGGGTATCGGTATCGGCGATATCCGATATTTTTTGGATATCGGCCGATCCAATCCGATACCGATACTTTTGAATATCGGAAGGTATCGCTCAACACTATTTATCAGTTATCATGAAGAAACAAAAACTATAACAATCCAAAACTATATTCTTGTACAGCAACTAAAATTCTCTTCCTTGCTGTGATGGTTTTTACATGTGGTGGTGTGGGAATTATCGAAATCACGGACTCTTACCAGATGTTTGTGGAATGCCCCATATCTCCAGAGACCTGACATTGCTCAGAGTGCTTGATTTGTGTTTACTTGAAAAAGACAATATGGAATCCAGCCGTGTAATTTTATGCTAATCTCGAGGGGGGAAAAAATTGAGTTCTTAATATCTTTTAAAAATTACCTTTAATGATTAGACTACTAGAGGAAAATATTTAGTGGTTTTATATTTTAAAATTAGTGCGGGGCTTTTATGGATGGACAAGACATTACAATGTGAAGCTTTAACTCAAAGCAATGATCACTAAATGGTTATATCAGGACAATCAGAAGGACAGACAAGGACAATCAATCTTCATCAGTTATTCTACTTTTTTTTGGAGCTGGAATGGCAGATTGAGTACAATGGGGGAAGGCTGTGCAATGCTTCATTTTCTCCTGTAGAAGCGCTGCAGGGGATCTAAACATGTGCTGTAGGGTTTCCCTTATAGATTACAGCTGATTCTTGAGGGTCCAAGCATGGAGGATATGTATGGTGGGTATATGGGCACGGGACTATGGGATGGAGGATAATCATTATAATTTGTTATAACTAACCACAGTTAGTTACTATGCCCGTGCAACGCCGGGCTCTTCAGCTAGTCATTTAATAAGTTTATTATTAGAAAAGTCTTAAAATTGCTAAAAGACACTTGAATAAAGTCTTTATTGTCATTCGAATGGGACTAAGATACAGTACCAGTTCACAGAAAAAGGCTGGCGGTGAAAAAATGTCTTTAACTAAATTAGATCTTCTTGAACACAGTTTATAATGATCTTGTATCAACCATAGCAAATTACCAATAAAATACTAAAATGTATAATGTTAAATCTATATCACTGTTCACCAGCGCAGTGTTTCTACGTCAAGTGGTCTGAATACCAGTAAATAACATGAAAATACCACCAATGCTATGATTATACGTAGTATACAGCACAGAGCCACGTAGTATATTGCACAGCGATATAGTATACAGCACAGAGCCACGTAGTATATTGGCCAGTCACATAGCATATTGCCCAGCTATGTAGTATATTGCCCAGCCGCGTATGTCACAGGTTAAAAAATAAAAAAAAACATATACTCACCTTCCGAGGGCCCCTTGTAGTTTGGTCACATGACCGTGACGTCATAGCAGGTCCTTCTCCCATACACGGCACCGGAACCTGCAGCTTGCATGGAGCGGTCACCGGAGCGTCGCGAAAAGGTGAGTATATAATGATTTTTATTTTTTATAAATTATTTTTAACATTAGATGTTTTTACTATTGACGCTGCATAGGCAGCATCAATAGTAAAAACTTGGTCACACAGGGTTAATAGCGGCGGTAAGGGAGTGAGTTACCCGTGGCATAACGCGGTCCGTTACCGCTGGCATTAACACTGTGTGAGCGGTGACTTGGGGAGTATGGAGCGGGCGCTGGGCGCTGACTGCAGGGGAGGGACTAATCGGACTGTGGCCGTCGCTGATTGGTCGTGGCAGCCATGACAGGCAGCTGGCGAGACCAATCAGCGACTTGGATTGCATGACAGACAGAGGCCGCGACCAATGAATATCCATGACAGAAGGACAGACAGACAGACAGAAAGATGGAAGTGACAATTATATAGTTGATAAATTAGCAAATCTTGTTTGACAGGTGAAATGATTTTTAAAGTATAATTGTCATTATAATTTTTATTTGGTAGATCAATAGTACAAATGAAAATAAGCAACTTTGCGATATATCTCATCTCCAGAACTCATCATTTCTTCTCAAAATTTTCAATTCACTGGTACAATCTGTATTCTATAGTGAAGACAGAACAAGTAAGTAGAAGGCAGTTGCTTACTGGTAAGATTCTATATAGATCACAGGGAGGGATCTCTGACTGTAGCGCATCCTCACTCTCGCCTCTTCTCCGTAGAATATTATGAGCAGCAACTGTCATCTTTTATCTCAATAATATAAAATCTGTTTTAGCCAAATACAGATTTTACTCATGAATTGAAAATTTTTGAGACTCCGGAAGGAGAAAGAAGCAAAAATTTTCTGTTCAGTTATATTATAAAGTTGTTTATTTTCAAGTGAACTATTGATTTACAAGATTAAAATTAAAATGATGGTTAGTTACACGTTAAGCTTGCTTAAAAATGTATTGTTCTTGGCAGCATAATGTCCTTTTGTTGAAAACAATGATATTTTATACTCGTAGAATGATAGATAGTGTTAACAAGGCTATGACATGACCACCAATCAGCTTTTATGTAGCCGTTCAGAGACTGTTTAATGGCCACGGTTAGCCGGTGTAATGCACACTAAGGGTTCATTTACACGAGCAGATAATTTAAACAATACGACCGTAACATATGACCAGCAAACAATGTCAGACAAGTGTTTATGCATGATAAGAATTGAGAATGACATGTTTGAATAGTGATCATTAAATCGTAAAAACAAACATCGTGCACCGTGTTCACACAGAGAGGTTCAATGTTCAAATCCCATAAGTGATACCACTTATTTTGTATTCATGAATTCACAAAGTATTGTAGAATCATTTCTGTTGCGAGTTCTGTTTTTGGGCTCCCTCTGGTGGTTACTGATGGTACTGGGTGATTTGTGTTCTGCTGTCTCTGGTGTCCACCTGTTCTATTAGGATTTGGGAGTTTCCTATTTAACCGGGCTTTCTTGTCATTTCCCCGCCGGCTATCAAGGTTATCAGAGTGTTTTGTTACCTCAGCTTCTGGCTTCAGTAATCTTCAGGACTAGCTAAGTTTTTGATTTTCTTGTTCCACGTTTTGATTTATTTTTGTCTTGTCCAGCTTGCATATAATTGTTTCTTTGCTGCTGGTTGCTCTAGCGGGCTGTAATTGCTCCTCATGTTCCATGAGTTGGAACATGAGTTCAAGTAATTACAGGATGGTTTTTTGAAGGGTTTTTTGCTGACCGCGCAGTTTACTTTTGTATCCTCTGCTATCTAGTTTTAGCGGGCCTCATTTTGCTGAATCTGATTTCATACTGTGTATGTGCCTTCCTCTCATTTCACCGTCATTATATGTGGGGGGCTGCTATTTCTGTGGGGTATTTCTCTGGAGGCAAGAGAGGTCTGTGTTTCTTCTAATAGGGGAAGTTAGATCTTCGGCTGGTGCGAGACGTCTAGGATCAACGTAGGCACGTTCCCCGGCTATTGTTATTTGTGTGTTCAGGTTTAGGGTCGCGGTCAGCTCAGGTTATATCACCCTAGAGCTCGTTGGTGCTTGTCCTTTTGTGATTCCCTGCCATTGGAATCATGACAGTATAGCCGGCCACAAAATGTTTGGGCTGAAGTAGGAGGAAAAGTAGTCTGAGGAAGTTTTTTTTTTTTTTTCTCCTCTGAGGTTGCTGCCTAGCCCTAATTGCAGCCTGGTTGATTTTTTTTTTTTTTTCCTCCTCTTAATCCTTGAATGGCTCTGACCTTAGCTGTTTATCATGGACGTCCAGAGTTTAGCTTCCAGCTTGAATAATCTTGCTGCTAAGGTTCAAAATATACAAGATTTTGTTGTACATGCTCCTATGTCTGAACCTAGAATTCCTATTCCAGAGTTCTTTGCTGGAGATAGATCTAGTTTTCTGAATTTTAGGAACAATTGCAAGCTGTTCCTTTCTTTGAAATCTCGCTCTTCTGGAGACCCTGTTCAGCAGGTTAAGATTATTATATCTTTCCTGCGGGGTGACCCTCAAAATTGGGCATTTGCATTGGCACCAGGGGATCCTGCGTTGCTTAATGTGGATGCGTTTTTTCTGGCATTGGGTTTGCTCTATGAGGAACCTAACCAAGAGATTCAGGCTGAAAAAGCTTTATTAGCTCTCTCTCAGGGGCAAGATGAAGCAGAAATATATTGTCAAAAATTTCGGAAATGGTCAGTGCTTACTCAGTTGAATGAGTGCGCCCTGGCTGCAAAGTTCAGAGATGGCCTTTCTGAGGCCATTAGAGATGTTATGGTGGGGTTCCCTGCGCCTACGGGTCTGAATGAGTCTATGACTATGGCTATTCAGATTGATCGGCGTTTACGGGAGCGCAAACCTGTGCACCATTTGGCGGTGTCTTCTGAACAGGCACTTGAGACAATGCAATGTGATAGAGTTCAGTCTAGAAGTGAACGGCAAAACTATAGGCGGAAAAATGGGTTGTGCTTTTATTGTGGTGATTCAGCTCATGTTATATCAGCATGCTCTAAACGCACAAAAAAGGTTGATAAGTCTGTTGCCATTAGTACGTTACAGTCTAAGTTCATTCTGTCTGTGACTCTGATTTGCTCATTATCATCCATTTCCGTCGATGCCTATGTAGATTCAGGCGCTGCCCTGAGTCTTATGGATTGGTCATTTGCCAAGCGATGTGGGTTTAGTCTTGAGCCTCTGGAAGTCCCTATTCCTTTGAAGGGAATTGACTCTACTCCTTTAGCTATGAATAAACCTCAGTACTGGACACAAGTGACCATGCGTATGACTCCCGTTCATCAGGAGGTGATTCGCTTCCTGGTGTTGTATAATTTACATGATGTTCTAGTACTTGGTCTGCCATGGTTACAAACTCATAATCCAGTCCTTGACTGGAAAACAATGTCTGTGTTAAGCTGGGGATGTCAGTGGGTTCATGATGATGCACCTCCGATTTCTATCGCTTCATCTACTCCTTCTGAGGTTCCTGTATTTTTGTCGGATTATCGGGATGTTTTTGAGGAGCCTAAGCTCAGTTCGCTTCCTCCTCACAGGGATTGCGATTGTGCTATAGATTTAATTCCTGGTAGTAAATTTCCTAAAGGTCGTTTGTTCAATCTGTCAGTGCCAGAGCATACTGCTATGCGGGATTATGTTAAGGAGTCCTTGGAAAAGGGACATATCCGTCCATCTTCGTCCCCTTTGGGAGCAGGTTTTTTTTTCGTGGCCAAGAAAGATGGGTCCTTGAGACCTTGTATAGATTATCGTCTTTTGAATAAGATTACCGTAAAATATCAGTATCCTTTGCCTTTGTTGACTAATTTGTTTGCTCGCATTAAGGGGGTGTAAGGATTTCACTCACTCAGCTGCGACGGCTGACACTCAGGAGACGTGTTCCTTTAAAGTTCACTGGGTTTATTGCTTCATAAACCATGTGGCAAATAACAGAAAGCAAAATGGGCCTTTGGTTCAGGCAAAGAAAAGCAAGTGTCCAGTTCATCCGGCTCAGTCCTGAAGCCGTAACACACTCAGGAGGGTTTCACCTCCACACATATCTGCTGTGTAAAGGATTAGCCAGTCTTATAAAGAGCTAACCCCACCCAGTAACCCATCACATGATTAGCCATGTGGTCTGACATTACCACAGGTCCTGAAACACATATACAAGATTATGTGCAAGAAAGGAATACTCCGGGCTACATTACAGCAACCAGGCACTTATGTGGCACATACCTCCCATCGACTACAAACCCTTTAGCCATGCTACATACCTCCCCCCTCTGCCTAAAGCCGTGGGGCTTGGCACTTTCCCCCACTAAACAAGGGATTCTCGACAGGGCATCCGCATTACCGTGCAGCTTTCCGGCCCTATGTTCCACATGGAAACTGAAGTCCTGCAGGGCTAAGAACCAACGGGTGACTCTAGCATTTCTTCCTTTCGTTTCTCTCATCCACCTAAGCGGGGCATGGTCAGATACCAGTCTAAATTTACGTCCCAGCAGATAGTACCGCAATGTGTCCACTGCCCATTTTATGGCCAAGCACTCCTTCTCAACGACTGAGTAGTTCTTTTCAGATGAGGACAGCTTCCTACTCAGATAGAGAACAGGATGCTCCTCCCCATGTAGTTCTTGGGAAAGGACTGCTCCCACCCCAACATCTGAGGCATCTGTCTGAAGAATAAACTCTTTCTTGAAGTTTGGGGCCATCAGAACGGGTTGCTTACACAAAGCGTTTTTCATTTCTTGGAAGGCTGACTCTGTTTCTTCGGACCACTTAACCATTACTGATTTTGTCCCTTTTAGCAGGTCAGTCAGAGGCGCAGCCATCGTGGCGAAGTTTGGGATGAACCTCCTGTAATATCCCACGATTCCCAGGAAGGCTTTAACTTGTTTCTTGGAAACTGGTTTTGGCCATGTTTGGATTGCCTCCACTTTATTGATTTGGGGTTTTATTTCTCCATGACCCACTATGTATCCAAGGTACTTAGCTTCTTCTTTACCCAAGGCGCACTTCTTCGGGTTTATAGTAAATCCGGCCTCTCTTATAGCATCCAACACCGCTTGGACTTTCTCCAGATGACTCTCCCAGTCCGGGCTAAAGATGACGATATCATCTAGGTACGCAGCAGCGTAGGCCTTATGGGGTGCAAGGACTCTATCCATAGCCCTCTGGAAGGTCGCCGGAGCTCCCTGTAGGCCAAACGGCATCCGGGCATATTGGAAGCATCCATCAGGTGTCGAAAAGGCCGTCTTCTCCTTGGCTTCCTGTGCCATGGGGATCTGCCAATACCCCTTTGTCAAATCCAAGGTGGATATATATCTGGCGTGCCCAAGCCTTTCGATGAGCTCATCAATAAGGGGCATGGGATAAGCGTCGAACTTGGAGACTTCATTCAACTTCCGATAGTCGTTGCAAAACCTCCACTCTCCATCAGGTTTTGGGACCAGGACAATTGGGCTCGACCAACCGCTCTTGGATTCCTCAATGACCCCAAGCCTCAACATACGCTCCACTTCCTTGGAGATAACTTCTCGACGAGCCTCAGGAATACGATAAGGTTTCACATTCACCCGCACATGTGGCTCTGTTAGGACCTCGTGCTCTATGACCTTCGTGTATCCTGGCAATTCTGAAAACAGGTCCCTGTTTTTCTGGAGTAACTCCCGGCACTGCTATTTCTGGGTCTTTGATAGCGTCTCTGCTATAGTAACCGCTCCAACCTCACCTTCTGGGTTGCTTAACAATGATGGAGTTGCTGTCGGCTCTCTATCTTGCCATGGCTTGATGAGGTTGACATGGTAAACTTGGAATGGTTTCCGTCTTCCTGGTTGGTGAATTTTATAATTTACCTCACCAAGTTTCTCGACAACCTCATATGGCCCTTGCCATTTGGCCAAGAACTTGCTTTCCACCGTTGGAACTAACACAAGAACTCGGTCTCCCGGATTGAACTGCCTCACTCTTGCAGACCGGTTGTAGACCCTGGCTTGAGCTTCTTGTGCTTGGAGAAGGTGTTCTTTCACGATAGGCATCACCTTTGCAATCCTCTGCTGCATCAGGGCCACATGCTCAATGACGCTTCTGTGGGGTGTGACTTCGGCCTCCCAGGTTTCCTTGGCTATATCCAGGAGTCCTCGTGGATGTCGGCCATATAGAAGCTCAAACGGTGAGAACCCTGTGGAGGCCTGTGGAACTTCACGAATGGAAAATATCAGATAGGGTAAGAGACAATCCCAGTCTCTACCGTCTTTCTCTATAGCTTTTCTCAGCATGCTCTTTAGTGTCTTGTTAAACCTCTCAACAAGGCCATCTGACTGGGGATGGTACACCGAGGTCCTCAACTGGGAGATCTTCAGGGCTTTGCATAACTCCCTCATCACCTTGCTCATGAAAGGTGTACCCTGGTCAGTCAGGATCTCCTTTGGCAGACCTGTCCGGGAAAAGACATGGACCAACTCGCGGGCTATGCTTTTTGAGGAAGAATTTCTCAAGGGAATTGCCTCAGGATAGCGTGTGGCATAGTCCAGGATGACTAATATATACTGATGGCCCAGAGCTGATTTAACTAAGGGACCGACCAAGTCCATGGCAATTCTCTCGAACTGTACCTCAATAATGGGCAGTGGCACAAGGGGGTTCCGGAAATGAGGAGTAGGAGCAGTTAGCTGACATGTAGGGCAGGACCTGCAATAGTTCACTATTTCCCGGTGACACCCAGGCCAATAGAACCTCTGCACAACCCGTTCCTGCGTTTTTTCCACCCCCAGGTGTCCACCCAAGATGTGTGAATGGGCCATGTCCAACACTTTCCGTCTATACGGACCCGGCACTATCAACTGCTCTACCAACTCCTCCCGTATTTTCGTGACACGGTACAACAACTCCCCCCTCAACAGAAAATGGGGAAATCTTGTGTCTGCCCCCAGCTCCTGTACCACCCCGTCAATAACTGTGACATTATTAAAGGCTTCCCTCAGAGTGGGGTCCCTATTTTGGGCAGTCCCAAAATTTTCACCGGTAACTTCTAACTCCAGAATGTCAGATGTAGGGGATACTTCCTCCTCATCCCCAACCAGAACACAAAAAGGAAAACTGTCTGCCTCTGGGTGTGGCGATACCCTTCCCGGGTTCACTGGTTCCCTGCCAGGGAGCTCAGAACCATTTCCCCACAAATCCCAAAACAAACAGAAATCCCGGCCAATAATTATAGGGTGCAACAAGTCCTGAACCACGCCGACTATGTGGGACTCAGTGCCACATGCCGTTTCAATGTCCACCCTGGCCATAGGGTAGTCCTTTGCATCACCATGTATGCACCGCACTCCGACCTTCTTTCCTGGGAGCAGGTGGAGAGGAAAAGTGGCCCTCACCAGGGTCACTAGGCTCCCCGAGTCTAACAGTGCCGTTACTGCTCGACCGTTCACCTTTACGGGACACACTTGAGGTCCCTCGTTGGATGGAGAGTTCACACTACAGGCTGGATACGCATAGTATGAACAACGGCGTCCCATGCTGCAGTCCATCTGCTCAGTGGTTTGGGAACAACGGGCAGCTATATGTCCTGGCTTGTGGCACCTCCAACAAATAATATCACCCGTGGGGACCTTGGGCACCACCTCCCCCGCCCTTTGTGACCTTGGACGCACCACCCCTTTTTGGGACTCAGCTGCCTTCTGGGATCCCCAGTACGGCATGGGCTGCCTCCCGAAGGAGCCTTCCAACCCTTGGTATCTCTCAACCAGTCCGATCAGCTCGTCGGCATTCTGGGGATCACCCTGGGCAACCCAAGACTGTATAGGCCTCGGGAGGGAATGGACAAACCGATCCATCATCACCCGTTCTACCATCTGTGCAGGCGCAGAGGATTCTGGCTGCAGCCATTTCTGGACCAGGTGCAACAGATCAAACATTTGGGAACGAGGTGGTTTGTCCCGGTGATAGCCCCAGGAGTGAACTCGCTGTGCCCTGACAGTCAGTGTCACCCCCAAACGTGCGAGAATCTCGGCTTTCAATTTGTGATACTCTTTGGCATCCTGCAAGGTCAAATCATAGTACGCCTTCTGGGGTTCTCCCGTCAGGTATGGCGCAAGTACCTCTGCCCACTGCTCTGGCGGAAGTTTTTCCCTCTCAGCGACCCTCTCAAACACCGTCAGGAAGGCCTCAACATCATCCCCGGGAGTCATTTTCTGCAACGCGCGTCTTACCGTTTTCCGGACGTGGGTGTCATCAGCCAAACCTGGGGTTGGGGCGCTCGCCTTGCCCTGGATGGCGGTTGCCAGAAGCTGCATCTGCTGCTGATGCTCCTGCTGGCTCTGCTGCATCTGCTGCCGTTGCTCCTGCTGACTCTGCCGTTGCTCCTGCTGACTCTGCCGTTGCTCCTGCTGGCTCTGTTGTATCTGCTGCATCAACAGCCTGTTGGTCTCTTGCTGCCTTTTCTCCTGCTGTGACTGCATCTGGACCCAGTGTTTCAGCAGGTCCTCCATTTTCTCCGGCAATGCTTGCTGGCTTGCAACAGCCTTGACCCAGGACATTCAAAAATAAACTCACGCCTCCGCTGGGAACGCTGCCCGCATTCTCCACCAATTGTAAGGATTTCACTCACTCAGCTGCGACGGCTGACACTCAGGAGACGTGTTCCTTTAAAGTTCACTGGGTTTATTGCTTCATAAACCATGTGGCAAATAACAGAAAGCAAAATGGGCCTTTGGTTCAGGCAAAGAAAAGCAAGTGTCCAGTTCATCCGGCTCAGTCCTGAAGCCGTAACACACTCAGGAGGGTTTCACCTCCACACATATCTGCTGTGTAAAGGATTAGCCAGTCTTATAAAGAGCTAACCCCACCCAGTAACCCATCACATGATTAGCCATGTGGTCTGACATTACCACAGGTCCTGAAACACATATACAAGATTATGTGCAAGAAAGGAATACTCCGGGCTACATTACAGCAACCAGGCACTTATGTGGCACATACCTCCCATCGACTACAAACCCTTTAGCCATGCTACAGGGGCTAAATGGTTCACTAAGATTGATCTTCGGGGTGCGTATAATCTTATACGAATAAAGCAAGGTGATGAGTGGAAAACCGCATTTAATATGCCTGAGGGCCATTTTGAGTATTTGGTAATGCCTTTCGGACTTTCTAATGCTCCTTCAGTCTTCCAGTCCTTTATGCACGATATTTTCTGTGAATATCTGGATAAATTTATGATTGTGTATTTGGATGATATTTTGTTTTTTTCTGATGACTGGGAGTCTCATGTTCAGCAGGTCAGGAAGGTGTTTCAGGTCCTGCGGGCTAATTCCTTGTTTGTAAAGGGCTCAAAGTGTCTCTTTGGAGTCCAGAAGATTTCTTTCTTGGGGTATATTTTTTCCCCTTCTACTATTGAGATGGATCCCGTCAAGGTTCGGGCTATTTGTGACTGGACGCAGCCTGCATCTCTTAAGAGTTTGCAGAAGTTCTTGGGCTTTGCTAATTTCTATCGTCGTTTTATAACTAATTTTTCTAGTGTTGTTAAGCCTTTGACGGATTTGACTAAGAAGGGTGCTGATGTTGCTGATTGGTCTCCTGCGGCTGTGGAGGCCTTTCAGGAACTTAAACGCCGGTTTTCTTCTGCTCCTGTGTTGCGTCAGCCTGATGTTTCGCTTCCTTTCCAAGTTGAGGTTGATGCTTCCGAGATTGGAGCGGGGGCGGTTTTGTCACAGAGAAGCTCCGATTGCTCGGTGATGAAGCCATGTGCGTTCTTTTCTAGAAAATTTTCGCCCGCTGAGCGGAATTATGATGTGGGTAATCGGGAACTTTTGGCCATGAAGTGGGCATTTGAGGAGTGGCGTCATTGGCTGGAGGGTGCTAGACATCGTGTGGTGGTCTTGACTGATCACAAAAATCTGATTTACCTTGAGTCTGCCAGGCGTCTGAATCCTAGACAGGCTCGTTGGTCACTGTTTTTCTCTCGTTTCAATTTTATGGTTTCATACCTGCCAGGTTCAAAGAATGTGAAGGCGGATGCTCTTTCTAGGAGTTTTGTGCCTGACTCCCCTGGAAATTCTGAGCCCACTGGTATCCTTAGGGATGGGGTGATTTTGTCGGCCGTATTCCCAGACTTGCGACGTGCTTTGCAGGAGTTTCAGGCGGGTAAACCTGATCGTTGTCCGCCTGAGAGACTGTTTGTTCCGGATAGCTGGACCAGTAGAGTCATCTCTGAGGTCCATTCTTCTGCGTTGGCAGGTCATCCTGGAATATTTGGTACTAGAGACTTGGTGGCCAGGTCTTTTTGGTGACCTTCCTTGTCTAGGGATGTGCGTTCTTTTGTGCAGTCTTGTGAGGTTTGTGCTCGGGCTAAGCCTTGCTGTTCTCGAGCCAGTGGATTGTTGTCACCTTTGCCTATCCCGAAGAGGCCTTGGACGCACATTTCCATGGACTTTATTTCGGATCTCCCTGTCTCTCAAAAAATGTCCGTCATCTGGGTTGTGTGTGACCGCTTTTCTAAAATGGTTCATCTTGTACCCTTGCCTAAGTTGCCTTCCTCCTCTGAGTTGGTCCCTCTGTTTTTCCAGAACGTGGTTCGTTTGCATGGGATTCCGGAGAACATCGTTTCTGACAGGGGATCCCAGTTTGTGTCTAGATTTTGGCGGACGTTCTGTGCTAAGATGGGCATTGATTTGTCCTTTTCGTCTGCATTCCACCCTCAGACGAATGGCCAGACGGAGCGAACTAATCAGACCTTGGAAACTTATTTGAGGTGTTTTGTTTCTGCTGATCAGGATGACTGGGTTACCTTTTTGCCGCTGGCCGAGTTTGCCCTTAATAATCGGGCTAGTTCTGCTACCTTGGTTTCTCCTTTCTTTTGTAATTCGGGGTTTCATCCTCGTTTTTCCACTGGTCAGGTGCAGCCTTCTGATTGTCCTGGAGTGGACATGGTGGTGGATAGGTTGCATCAGATTTGGAGTCATGTGGTGGACAATTTGAAGTTGTCCCAGGAGAAGGCTCAGCAGTTTGCTAATCGCCGTCGCCGCGTGGGTCCTCGACTTCGTGTTGGGGACTTGGTGTGGTTGTCTTCTCGTTTTGTTCCTATGAAGGTCTCTTCTCCTAAGTTCAAGCCTCGGTTCATCGGTCCTTATAGGATCTTGGAAATTCTTAACCCTGTGTCGTTTCGTTTGGATCTCCCGGCATCGTTTGCTATTCATAATGTGTTCCATCGGTCGTTGTTGCGGAGGTATGAGGTACCTGTTGTTCCTTCGCCTGAGCCTCCTGCTCCGGTGCTGGTGGAGGGAGAATTGGAGTATGTTGTGGAGAAGATCTTGGATTCTCGTGTTTCCAGACGGAAACTCCAATATTTGGTCAAGTGGAAGGGTTATGGTCAGGAGGATAATTCTTGGGTGGTTGCCTCTGATGTTCATGCTGATGATTTGGTCCGCGCTTTTCATAGGGCTCATCCTGGTCGCCCTGGTGGTTCTCGTGAGGGTTCGGTGACCCCTCCTCAAGGGGGGGGTACTGTTGTGAGTTCTGTTTTTGGGCTCCCTCTGGTGGTTACTGATGGTACTGGGTGATTTGTGTTCTGCTGTCTCTGGTGTCCACCTGTTCTATTAGGATTTGGGAGTTTCCTATTTAACCGGGCTTTCTCGTCATTTCCCCGCCGGCTATCAAGGTTATCAGAGTGTTTTGTTACCTCAGCTTCTGGCTTCAGTAATCTTCAGGACTAGCTAAGTTTTTGATTTTCTTGTTCCACGTTTTGATTTATTTTTATCTTGTCCAGCTTGCATATAATTGTTTCTTTGCTGCTGGTTGCTCTAGCGGGCTGTAATTGCTCCTCATGTTCCATGAGTTGGAACATGAGTTCAAGTAATTACAGGATGGTTTTTTGAAGGGTTTTTTGCTGACCGCGCAGTTTACTTTTGTATCCTCTGCTATCTAGTTTTAGCGGGCCTCATTTTGCTGAATCTGATTTCATACTGTGTATGTGCCTTCCTCTCATTTCACCATCATTATATGTGGGGGGCTGCTATTTCTGTGGGGTATTTCTCTGGAGGCAAGAGAGGTCTGTGTTTCTTCTAATAGGGGAAGTTAGATCTTCGGCTGGTGCGAGACGTCTAGGATCAACGTAGGCACGTTCCCCGGCTATTGTTATTTGTGTGTTCAGGTTTAGGGTCGCGGTCAGCTCAGGTTCCATCACCCTAGAGCTCGTTGGTGCTTGTCCTTTTGTGATTCCCTGCCATTGGAATCATGACACATTTCTATTGATACTGCATAAAGAAACTGTAATCGAATTAGTGAAGCAAAAAAAATCTACAAAAATTACAAATATGTATTCTTTCTAATGCTTCAATTGCTATTGAACAAGGTAAACCAATCACTGAAAGCTGCACATTTTTAGGACTCAAATTTCCTCTTTTCCTTTCCGAATTATTGAAGGAGTAAATAATCCCCATTTACATAACAATTTTTGAAAGTTGAAAGAGCATTTTTTAGCTAACCTAAACAATTTCATGAGCGATGAAAGAGCGTTTTTGGACACATCGTCCAGTCATTGAACCCACTCAGATTACCTATCATTCGCGAAAATTGTGTAATTCATTTAGACTCTGATGAACCACCAGCTAATGTAAATGAAACTTTAGGTTCTGTTCACATTGTTATTATGATAAATGTGTCTAGATTGGTTTGATTGTTCCCTAATTATTACTGTTGTAAAGTGGAGCTTTGACTAAATTTTTCATGTTGAACTGGACACATCATGTAATTGTGGCAAGAATGAAGAATAACAAATTTTTTTTATTTTTTCTAATTTTGCCTATTAGTTGCAAACATATTAACAATCAAATCGGTGGCGTTAACTTTAGTTAAGTCCAAGTGAGTTTTATTAGACATTTTTTCACTCGGGGTGTGTACTTCTGCCTCCTTTATGACACTGACCAATTATAAGCAGGCATCAACATAGACGTGCAAAAGAACCTGTGATGATCACATCATAAGTGTCACATGACCAGTGTCCACAGGTCCTGCCAACCAGAGTGTGCAGTCTAAATAAGCACTGAAGATATATTACACAGCACAGAAGTGTGGAGCTACTAACTCCAGTTAATATATCTAAAACTTCTACGAGGTGTAATATATCGTTAGTGCTTATTTAGGCTGAACACTGTAAAATGTAGTATTTGTTATTGATTGATTATACTGCTAGATAATATGCGGTAAGTATTTTATAATTTTTTTTTTACCTAGAAGGCCACCATAGAAGAAAACGCCCACAAGATTTTAATCTCCCTTCAACCTAACTTGAGTGGGATGGGTTGTAGAATGTTGCAACGTGTAATCAACTTTGTAATACTTCTGTAGGCAATTATGTTTAGTGTTTTAAAACGACAACTGGATCATTTTATTTAATTTCAGACGCCCTGTTCCACAGTTCCAATTGCTGAAAATTACATAATTAAACAAAGTATATACCGTAACATATTTTCCTAAATAGCCGAAGTTATGTCAGAGAACCTTCAAAGCTGTATGCAGGTGCTTGTTGGATAGCTATGCAGAAAGAAAAATGCTGTCATTCTTCGGCCTATGTTTGTACTGGAAAGCTCCTGAACACTGCGGCGAGAGTGGCAGACACTTCACTTTTCACAAGTGCTCATCATCTGTTTAAACTGCAGTATATTTAGGTTTGTAGAGATGGAAACCATCGCTACCCAGACCAGAGCATAAGCTGTTACTTTACATGAAGGTTTTCCTGTCTCCATTTATATAAATATTTTGAAAGGCTGACCTGATGGGGTGGTCTGTTGTCTACACTGACCTGGGAGCGCGTTGCTGTTCAGTTTCACATTCTATCCTAATGATGGGAGTGATATAAGACGAGGAGGCTGCCACATCTCAACTATCTATGTCATATTGTAAACATGAATGTTCCACAAAGTCATTAGATTGTCTCAAGAAGTAGGTCTGGAAGAACATGGGATTTCTACTGTAATCTGTAGCATGTATGTATACAGTAAGAAGCTGTGACATACACCAGGTAGACCAGAGTCTTCAGGTGGCAGCGAAACAGAGTTTCCCTTCTATTTCTTGATTCTCTCTCAGGAAGTATGAAGACTTAAAGGATTACTTAATAAAAACTTCCCTGGAGGACAAAGAGATTGTAGTATCAACATGGTTAAAAGTAAATAGTAGAAGTTGTTGGTATTCCACACAGATAATCAATGTTACATGTTCAAATAGTTCCTAAGATAAGAAAGGACAAAGGTATAACCAGTTTGTAGGTCTTCACAAAGAAGACAAAATAAAACTCCAGTGAGTCATCGACTAATATAACATCAGAAAGGGAAAATATTTCTCCCAATCCATATATAATACAGTAAACATTTCTTTAGTCTGGCCCATAAAGATCACATATAAATCAATTTAATGTAGTACCAGCCAATAGTCCAGCGTGGGCAATCCAAGAGTGGTGAGGACTTCAGTGAGAAGTCGTTAACCTCGTTGGTTTGTCCTAAAGTGACTTTTGAGGACTTTAAATGGTTTCTTTGTGTTTTAATCCTGAAAGATAGTGTGTTCTGATTAAAAGGATGTTAAATATTAGTCTAATTATTCACTTATCTGACATGTCTGGAGTGTTACTACATGACAATGAAGAAATGGTGGTAACTAGGGTTGAGCGACTTTTACTTTTTTAGGGTCGAGTCGGGTTTTGCAAAACCCGACTATCTCAAAAGTCGAGTCGAGTGAAATCGGCCGATTATCGTGAAAAGTCGGGGATCGACCGAAACATGAAACCCAATGCAAGTCAATGGGGAAGCATAGTCGGCAGTGAGTGGAGGCCAGGAAAACACCTACAGTGCCCATTTTAATGGCAAAAACATCCATTATTGGTACTGAAGCTTGTCAATCTTAATTTACCTTATAATAATAGTTAGGCATTGGACATTGGGGGTCATTTGGCTAAAGTTGTGGGGGGTATGGCTGGGTCAAGTATTTAGTGGGCCCAGGAAACGTGGACCACGTCACGGCAGTGGAGCAGGGAGAGGTAAGTATTTCAACTTTGCAAGTGCTGTGATCCTGAGCAAGCAGGGGGGCCCACTTGTTCGCATTGGCACTGGCACAGGGCCCCTCAAAGTACGGCGGTGTGTTTGCACGGCGGGGGCGCCTCCCACCGGCAGTGACACTTTTGCATACTATGAGGGGCCCTGTGCCAGTGACGTCGCCAACGAGTATCCCCCCCTGATGAAGGAACCTGCACTTTCATCTGCACCTTTCTCTTTGTCCCCGTGTAAGGTGGTATAGTATGCGGGAAGGGGAACCTCACTTTCAGCAGGGTCAGAATCTGGCTGTGTAGCGTGCAAGGGGAATGTAGCGATCTGTGTCAATGTACCAGCAGAGTCATCTAGCATTGGCTGGGCAATGGGCAGGATGAGGAGGAAACACAGATATAGTCCCAAATACAAAAGTAGGCTAAAAGCAGTTCAAAATTGGTAACAGTAGTAAACAGGCGGCACAGCTTTGTTCAGTGGAGGAGAACAGCAAGGAGCGGCAGACACCGTAAGTAGGCCCCAACCCAACTAGTAGGCCAAATGCAGTGTAATATTAACAAGTACTTAACGAGAGCCTGAAGATCGAAGTTCAGGACAGGAAACCAGGAGAACAGCAAGGAGCGGCATACACTGTTAGTAGGCCCCAACCAAACTAGCAGGCCAAATGCAGTGTAATATTAACAACTACTTAACGAGAGCCTGAAAATGGAAGTTCAGGACAGGAAACCAGGAGAACAGCAAGGAGCAGCAGACACCGTTAGTAGGCCCCAAACAAAGTAGTAGCCCCCCTGCAGTTGTTCCATTTAACAACTATTTAACAAGAGCCTGAAGATAGAAGCTCAGGAAAGGCAACCAGAACACCTTGGAGCAGCAGACACTGTTAGTAGGCCCCAACCAAACTAGTAGCCCCACTGCAGTTTTAAAATTCCGATAGGCTGAAAACCTGATAATTGCAGGTCATTTTTTTTAAGAGGACAGCTGTATTGAGTGGCGCAGCCAGACACTGCTAGTAGGCCTTACACCACAAAGTTGGCTCGATGCTGGTTTAAAAAAGGTTACATGGGTACACGGTCAGCATTGGTGTGGTCAGTGGAGGACAATTGGAAGGAGGGACCACAGACAGACTTAGTAGGCCTAACATAAAAAAGTAGGCTCAATGCAGTTTCAATTAGGTTCCAGGGGGTACACAGGCAGCATTGGTGTGGTCAGCAGAGGAATATCGGAAGGAGGGACCGCAGACAGACTTAGTAGGCCTAACATAAAAAAGTAGGCTCAATGCAGTTTCAATTATCTTGCAGGGGTACACAGGCAGCATTGGTGTGGTCAGCGAAGGACTATTGGAAGGAGGGACCGCAGACAGACTTAGTAGGCCTAACATAAAAAAGTAGGCTCAATGCAGTTTCAATTATCTTTCAGGGGTACACAGGCAGCATTGGTGTGGTCAGCGAAGGACTATTGGAAGGAGGGACCGCAGACAGACGTAGTAGACCTAACATAAAAAAAGGTGGCTCTATGCACTTTTAAATAGGTTCCAGGGGTACACAGGCAGCATTTGTGTGGTCAGTGGAGGACTATTGGAAGGAGGGACTGCAGACACGCTTAGTAGGCCTAAAATAAAAAAAAGGTGGCTCTATACATTTTTAAATAGGTTCCAGGGGTACACAGGCAGCATTTGTGTGGTCAGTGGAGGACTATTGGAAGGAGGGACCGCAGACAGACTTAGTAGGCCTAACATAAAAAAAGGTGGCTCTATGCACTTTTAAATAGGTTCCAGGGGTACACAGGCAGCATTGGTGTGGTCAGCGGAGGACAATTGGAAGGAGGGACCGCAGGCAGACTTAGTAGGCCTAACATAAAAAAGTAGGCTCAATGCAGTTTCAATTATCTTGCAGGGGTACACAGGCAGCATTGGTGTGGTCAGCAGAGGACTAATGGAAGGAGGGACCGCAGACAGACTTAGTAGGCCTAAAATAACAAAAGGAGGCTCAATGCAGGTTCAATTATCTTGCAGGGGTACACAGGAAGCATTGGTGTGGTCAGCGGAGGACAATTGAAAGGAGTGTCTGACACAGTTAGTACTCCAAAATAATACATAGATGTTAATGTCTCGCAAAAAAAACAAAACAAACAAAAAAAGGGTGGCATACTTAGGTACAGGGGTGGGCTCCTCTGCTGACTTTCAGACATTGTTATTTGGCGCAAAGTATTTACTGGTGTAAATGTAGGACAGGGCCACTGAGTATTTTAAGTAGCATCATACATGTCAATAAATTGGTATTGTCAGTGCCAGGCATTGAAGGATTTCACCGCATAGACTAAACAGCGGTGGAGCAGTGACAGATAATTTTGCAAGTGGTAGAGCACAGTTTGAGCTGGGGGGTGAGGCACTCTCTCGTGCCCGGCGGTACTGGCCCAAGGCCCCTCAAGTTACATCGTGTGTCTGACATTGGGTGCGCGCCACCACTGCCAGAGACACGTCATTGTACTATGAGGGACCCGGTGCCAGTGCCGTCGACCAAAAGTGGGCACACCCACCTGTTCAGACAAACGGCACTCTCATGGGTGCTTCCGCCAAGTGGTGAGACCACGGCCACGTGGGGGGAGTCAGCCCATTTAGTGAGGTGTAAACATGTCGTATGCTGGACATACAGCAGCTGCAAATGGAGAAATTGATACACTCAGTAAGACCAGTCCAAAAGCAAGACCTTTTTAAAGGAAAGCTAGGTGTCAGCTGGGAAAGGTGGGGCAAAATAATTAGAAATCCATGAGTGGTTCATTTTAATGAAGGTTAGATCATCAACATTTTGGGTAGCCAGACGAGTCCTTTTTTCGGTCAGTATTGAACCAGCAGCACTGAATACTCTTTCTGATAGCACACTAGCTGCTGGGCAAGCGAGCTCCTGCAATGCATATTCGGACAATTCAGGCCAGGTGTCTATTTTGGATGCCCAGTAATCAAATGGGAATGACGGGTGAGGGAGAACATCGATAGGGGAGGAAAAATAGTTAGTAACCATACTGGACAAATGTTGTCTCCTGTCACTTTGAATTGATGCTGCAGTACCTGCCCTGTCTGCGGTCATTGCGAAATCACTCCACAACATGGTCAGAAAACCCCTCTGTCCAATGCCACTTCTGATTTGTGCACCTCTAACACCTCTGCCCTGTTGCCCCCCGCAGCTCATGTGAGAACCATCACCGGCGCTGTGTGCTGGGAATGCATGAATCAAACGGTCAACAAGAGTTGCTTGTTTGGTTGCCAATATTTGTTCAAGGTTCTCATGTGGCATGATGTTTTGCAGTTTCCCCTTATAGCGTGGATCCAGGAGGCAGGCCAAACAGTAATCGTCATCGGTCATCATTTTGATAATGCGGGGGTCCCTTTTTAGGATACGCAAGGCATAATCCGCCATGTGGGCCAATGTTCCAGTTGTCAATTCACTGCTTGTGCTGGGTTGAGGAGCACTTTTGGGCAAATCAACGTCACTTGCCTCCCTCAAAAACCCTGAACCTGGCCTTGCAACGCCACCAGTTTCTATAGCCCCCTGAGAAGCTTCCTCATCCAAAAAATACTCATCCCCATCATCCTCCTCGTACTCCTCCTCTTCGCCCGCCACCTCGTCCAGTAGACATCCCTGACCAGATAATGGCTGACTGTCATCATGGCTTCCCTTGTCCTCGGCTGCAGACGACTGCTCCTTTATGTGTGTCAAACTTTGCATCAGCAGATGCATTAGGGGGATGCTCATGCTTATTATGGCATTGTCTGCACTAACCAGCCATGTGCATTCCTCAAAACACTGAAGGACTTGACAGAGATCTTGTAGCTTAGACCACTGCACACCTGACAACTCCATGTCTGCCATCCAACTGCCTGCCCGTGTATGTGTATCCTCCCACAAATACATAACAGCACGCCTCTGTTCGCACAGTCTCTGAAGCATGTGCAGTGTGGAGTTCCACCTTGTTGCAACGTCGATGATTAGGCGATGCTGGGGAAGGTTCAAAGATCGCTGATGGTTCTGCATACGGCTGGAGTGTACGGGCGAATGGTGCATGTGTGAGCAAAGTCTGCGCACCTTCAGGAGCAGGTCGGGTAACCCCAGATAACTTTTCAGGAAGCAGTGCACCACCAGGTTTAAGGTGTGAGCCAGGCAAGGAATGTGTTTCAGTTGTGAAAGGGCTATGGCAGCCATAAAATTCCTTCCGTTATCACTCACTACCTTGCCCGCCTCAAGATGTACACTGCCCAGCCATGACTGAGTTTCTTGCTGCAAGAACTCGGACAGAACTTCCGCGGTGTGTCTGCTGTCGCCCAAACACTTCATTGCCAATACAGCCTGCTGTCGCTTGCCACTAGCTGTTCCATAATGGGACACCTCGTGTGCAACAGTGGCAGCTGCGGATGGAGTGGTCGTGCGACTGCGGTCTGTGGATGAGCTCTCGCTTCTGCTGGAGGACGAGGAGGAGGAGGGGTGGCGAACGCCTACAGCCAACTGTTTCCTAGACCATGGGCTAGGCAGAACTGTCCCAATACTGCTGTCCCCTGTGGACTCTGCATCCAACACATTAACCCAGTGTGCTGTGATGGACATGTAACGCCCCTGGCCATGCCTACTGGTCCATGCATCTGTTGTCAGGTGCACCTTTCTACTCACAGATTGCCTGAGTGCATGGACGATGCGGTCTTTTACATACTGGTGGAGGGCTGGGATGGCTTTTCTCGAAAAGAAGTGTCGACTGGGTAGCTCGTAGCGTGGTACAGCGTAGTCCATCAGGGCTTTGAAAGCTTCGCTTTCAACTAACCGGTAGGGCATAATCTCTAACGAGATTAGTCTAGCAATGTGGGCGTTCAAACCCTGTGTACGCGGATGAGTACTTCCTTTTCCTAACGAGAGTCTCTTGTAGGGTGAGCTGGACTGGAGAGCTGCATATGGTGGAACTAGCGGGGGTGCCGGTGGACATGGCAGACTGAGAGAGGGTTGGTGATGGTATTCTTGCTGTTGGCCTACATACAGTGTTTCCTACCAAGAACCTGGCGATTCCCTGACTGCCTTGGCCTTGCGACGAAACCTCCACATTTGCTGAAGGTGGTGTGGTAAACGGTGGGCTTACAGTGAGGGAAGGGATGTAGCGTTGCTGACTAGCTTCATTGTGAGAGGGTGCAACAACGTTAAGGGACGTTTGGTAGTTAGTCCAGGCTTGCAAGTGCATGGTGTTTAAATGTCTACTGTTGTGAATTCTGTGGCTGAATTCACTCCTGTGGTCACAAGTGGTACTGCAGCTTCTGAGCTTCCTCCCTCAGGTGTTCTGGTGAGCTCGTTAACTGCTTCATTACTTAACTCCGCCTGATGCTGTTATCCTTGCTCCTTGTCAATGTTTCAGTGTTGGATCTGAGCTTCTCCTGATTGTTCCTGTGACCTGCTGCTCTGTATAGCTAAGTGCTTTTTGCTTTTTTGTTGCTTTTTTTCTGTCCAGCTTGTCTTTTGTTTTGCTGGAAGCTCTGAGACGCAAAGGGTGTACCGCCGTGCCGTTAGTTCGGCACGGTGGGTTTTTTTTGCCCCCTTTGCGTGGTTTTGCTTTAGGGTTTTTTGTAGACTGCAAAGTTCGCTTTACTGTCCTCGCTCTGTCCTAGAATATCGGGCCCCACTTTGCTGAATCTATTTCATCCCTACGTTTTGTCTTTTCATCTTACTCACAGTCATTATATGTGGGGGGCTGCCTTTTCCTTTGGGGAATTTCTCTGGGGCAAGTCAGGCCTATTTTTCTATCTTCAGGCTAGCTAGTTTCTTAGGCTGTGCCGAGTTGCCTAGGTAGTTGTTAGGCGCAATCCACAGCCGCTTTTAGTTGTGTTTAGGATAGGATCAGGTGTGCAGTCTACAGAGTTTCCACGTCTCAGAGCTCGTTCTTGTATTTTTGGGTATTTGTCAGATCACTGTGTGCGCTCTGATCGCTAAGCACACTGTGTTTCTGGATTGCCTTCATAACACCTGTCATTAGCAAACATAACAGTACAAGGAGCCCACTAATGATTCTCAATAGAGGGAAAGAAAAAGTTCTGACATCATTTTTTTTTTTTCTCAGCTCTGTGTTCATTTTTTTTTTTTCCCCTAGACATTTGGGTGATTCTGGACACAGGTGTGGACATGGATATTCAGGGTCTGTGCTCTTCAATGGATAATCTCGTTATAAATGTACAAAAAATTCAAGATACTATTGATCAGAAATCTATGTTAGAACCAAGAATTCCTATTCCTGATTTGTTTTTTGGAGATAGAACTAAGTTTCTAAGTTTCAAAAATAATTGTAAGCTATTTCTGGCCTTGAAACCTCATTCTTCTGGTAATCCTATTCAACAGGTTTTGATTATTATTTCTTTTTTGCGCGGCGACCCTCAAGACTGGGCATTTTCTCTTGCGCCAGGAGACCCTGCATTGAGTAGTGTCGATGCGTTTTTCCTGGCGCTCGGATATAGAAGTATATTGTCAGAAATTTAGGAAATGGTCAGTACTCACTCAGTGGAATGAATCTGCGCTGGCAGCTTTGTTCAGAAAGGGTCTCTCTGAGGCTCTTAAGGATGTCATGGTGGGATTTCCTATGCCTGCTGGTTTGAATGAGTCTTTGTCTTTGGCCATTCAGATCGGTCGACGCTTGCGCGAGCGTAAATCTGTGCACCATTTGGCGGTACTGCCTGAGGTTAAACCTGAGCCTATGCAGTGCGATAGGACTATGACTAGAGTTGAACGGCAGGAATACAGACGTCTGAATGGTCTGTGTTTCTACTGTGGTGATTCCACTCATGCTATTTCTGATTGTCCTAAGCGCACTAAGCGGTCCGCTAGGTCTGCCGTCATTGGTACTGTACAGTCCAAATTCCTTCTGTCCATTACCTTGATATGCTCTTTGTCGTCGTTTTCTGTCATGGCGTTTGTGGATTCGGGCGCTGCCCTGAATCTGATGGATTTGGATTATGCTAAACGTTGTGGGTTTTTCTTGGAGCCTTTGCGGTGTCCTATTCCATTGAGAGGAATTGATGCTACACCTTTGGCCAAGAATAAACCTCAATACTGGGCCCAGCTGACCATGTGCATGGCTCCTGCACATCAGGAAGTTATTCGCTTTCTGGTGTTGCATAATCTGCATGATGTGGTCGTGTTGGGGTTGCCATGGCTACAAACCCATAATCCAGTATTGGATTGGAATTCCATGTCGGTATCCAGCTGGGGTTGTCAGGGGGTACATGGTGATGTTCCATTTTTGTCGATTTCGTCATCCACCCCTTCTGAGGTCCCAGAGTTCTTGTCTGATTATCAGGATGTATTTGAAGAGCCCAAGTCCGATGCTCTACCTCCGCATAGGGATTGTGATTGTGCTATCAATTTGATTCCTGGTAGTAAATTCCCTAAAGGTCGATTATTTAATTTATCCGTGCCCGAACACGCCGCTATGCGCAGTTATGTGAAGGAATCCCTGGAGAAGGGACATATTCGCCCATCGTCATCACCACTGGGAGCAGGGTTCTTCTTTGTAGCCAAGAAGGATGGTTCGCTGAGACCGTGTATTGATTACCGCCTTCTTAATAAGATCACTGTTAAATTTCAGTATCCCTTGCCATTGTTATCTGACTTGTTTGCTCGGATTAAGGGGGCTAGTTGGTTCACTAAGATAGATCTTCGTGGTGCGTATAATCTGGTGAGAATCAGGCAAGGAGATGAATGGAAAACTGCATTCAATACGCCCGAGGGTCATTTTCAGTATCTAGTGATGCCGTTCGGACTTGCCAATGCTCCATCTGTGTTTCAGTCTTTAATGCATGACATCTTCCGTGAGTATCTGGATAAATTCCTGATTGTTTACTTGGATGACATTTTGATCTTCTCGGATGATTGGGAGTCTCATGTGAAGCAGGTCAGAACGGTGTTTCAGGTCCTGCGTGCTAACTCTTTGTTTGTGAAGGGATCAAAGTGTCTCTTCGGTGTGCAGAAAGTTTCATTTTTGGGGTTCATCTTTACCCCTTCTACTATCGAGATGGATCCAGTTAAGGTCCAAGCCATCCAGGATTGGATTCAGCCGACATCTCTGAAAAGTCTGCAAAAGTTCCTGGGCTTTGCTAATTTTTATCGTCGCTTCATCTGTAATTTTTCTAGCATTGCCAAACCATTGACCGATTTGACCAAGAAGGGTGCTGATTTGGTTAATTGGTCTTCTGCTGCTGTGGAAGCTTTTCAGGAGTTGAAGCGTCGTTTTTGTTCTGCCCCTGTGTTGTGTCAGCCAGATGTTTCTCTTCCGTTCCAGGTCGAGGTTGATGCTTCTGAGATTGGAGCAGGGGCGGTTTTGTCACAGAGAGGTTCTGATTGCTCAGTGATGAAACCATGTGCTTTCTTTTCCAGGAAGTTTTCGCCCGCTGAGCGTAATTATGATGTGGGCAATCGAGAGTTGCTGGCCATGAAGTGGGCATTCGAGGAGTGGCGTCATTGGCTTGAAGGAGCTAAGCATCGCGTGGTGGTATTGACTGATCATAAGAACTTGACTTATCTCGAGTCTGCCAAGCGCTTGAATCCTAGACAGGCCCGTTGGTCGTTATTTTTTGCCCGCTTCGACTTTGTGATTTCGTACCTTCCGGGCTCTAAAAATGTGAAGGCGGATGCTCTGTCTAGGAGTTTTGTGCCCGACTCTCCGGGTTTATCTGAGCCAGCGGGTATCCTCAAGGAAGGAGTCATTGTGTCTGCCATCTCCCCTGATTTGCGCCGGGTGCTGCAAAAATTTCAGGCGAATAAACCTGATCGTTGTCCAGCAGAGAAACTGTTCGTCCCTGATAGGTGGACTAATAAACTTATCTCTGAACTTCATTGTTCGGTGTTGGCTGGTCATCCTGGAATCTTTGGTACCAGAGAGTTAGTGGCTAGATCCTTCTGGTGGCCATCTCTGTCACGGGATGTACGTACTTTTGTGCAGTCCTGTGGGATTTGTGCTAGGGCTAAGCCCTGCTGTTCTCGTGCCAGTGGGTTGCTTTTGCCCTTGCCGGTCCCAAAGAGGCCTTGGACACATATTTCGATGGATTTCATTTCTGACCTTCCCGTTTCTCAAAAGATGTCAGTCATTTGGGTGGTCTGTGATCGCTTTTCTAAAATGGTCCATCTGGTGCCCTTGGCTAAATTGCCTTCCTCCTCTGATTTGGTACCTTTGTTCTTTCAGCATGTGGTTCGGTTGCATGGCATTCCTGAGAATATTGTTTCTGACAGAGGTTCCCAGTTTGTTTCAAGGTTTTGGCGAGCCTTTTGTGGTAGAATGGGCATTGACCTATCCTTTTCCTCGGCTTTCCATCCTCAGACTAATGGCCAGACCGAACGAACCAATCAGACCTTGGAAACATATCTGAGATGTTTTGTTTCTGCAGACCAGGATGATTGGGTGTCCTTTTTGCCGTTGGCTGAGTTCGCCCTTAATAATCGGGCCAGCTCGGCTACCTTGGTTTCTCCATTTTTTTGCAATTCTGGGTTCCATCCTCGTTTCTCTTCAGGACAGGTTGAGTCTTCGGACTGTCCTGGTGTGGATTCTGTGGTGGATAGGTTGCAGCAGATCTGGACTGAGGTAGTGGACAATTTGATCTTGTCCCAGGAGAAAGCTCAACTTTTCGCTAATCACAGACGCCGTGTGGGTCCCCGACTTCGTGTTGGGGATCTGGTTTGGTTATCTTCTCGTCATATTCCTATGAAGGTTTCCTCTCCTAAATTTAAACCTCGTTTTATTGGTCCGTATAGGATTTCTGAGGTTCTCAATCCTGTGTCTTTTCGTTTGACCCTCCCAGACTCCTTTTCCATACATAATGTATTCCATAGGTCGTTGTTGCGGAGATACGTGGCACCTATGGTTCCATCTGTTGAGCCTCCTGCCCCGGTTTTGGTGGAGGGGGAATTGGAGTATATTGTGGAGAAGATTTTGGATTCTCGTGTTTCTAGACGGAAACTCCAGTATCTGGTTAAATGGAAGGGTTATGCTCAGGAAGATAATTCCTGGGTTTTTGCCTCTGATGTTCATGCTTCCGATCTTGTTCGTGCCTTTCATGCGGCTCATCCTGGTCGGCCTGGGGGCTCTGGTGAGGGTTCGGTGACCCCTCCTCAAGGGGGGGGTTACTGTTGTGAATTCTGTGGCTGAATTCACTCCTGTGGTCACAAGTGGTACTGCAGCTTCTGAGCTTCCTCCCTCAGGTGTTCTGGTGAGCTCGTTAACTGCTTCATTACTTAACTCCGCCTGATGCTGTTATCCTTGCTCCTTGTCAATGTTTCAGTGTTGGATCTGAGCTTCTCCTGATTGTTCCTGTGACCTGCTGCTCTGTATAGCTAAGTGCTTTTTGCTTTTTTGTTGCTTTTTCTCTGTCCAGCTTGTCTTTTGTTTTGCTGGAAGCTCTGAGACGCAAAGGGTGTACCGCCGTGCCGTTAGTTCGGCACGGTGGGGTTTTTTTGCCCCCTTTGCGTGGTTTTGCTTTAGGGTTTTTTGTAGACTGCAAAGTTCGCTTTACTGTCCTCGCTCTGTCCTAGAATATCGGGCCCCACTTTGCTGAATCTATTTCATCCCTACGTTTTGTCTTTTCATCTTACTCACAGTCATTATATGTGGGGGGCTGCCTTTTCCTTTGGGGAATTTCTCTGGGGCAAGTCAGGCCTATTTTTCTATCTTCAGGCTAGCTAGTTTCTTAGGCTGTGCCGAGTTGCCTAGGTAGTTGTTAGGCGCAATCCACAGCCGCTTTTAGTTGTGTTTAGGATAGGATCAGGTGTGCAGTCTACAGAGTTTCCACGTCTCAGAGCTCGTTCTTGTATTTTTGGGTATTTGTCAGATCACTGTGTGCGCTCTGATCGCTAAGCACACTGTGTTTCTGGATTGCCTTCATAACACCTGTCATTAGCAAACATAACAGTCTACGCATGCAACTTGTATTTAGATTTTGAACATTCTGACCTCTGCTGAAGGTCCTTGAGCATTTCTTACAGATGACTTTGCACTGATCATTTGGATGTTGGTTAAAAAAATGCCAGACTGCACTCTTCCTACTATCGGATACCTTTTCAGGCATTGCACACTGAGCTACTTTAACCGGATGGCCACGCTGTCCTACAACTGGTTTTGGTTTTGCCACACGTTTTTGGCCAGATACGGGCCTGCCAGATGGAACCTGTTGCGATGTTGATGCCTGCTGCGGCTCCTCCTCCTCCGCTTCAGAGCTACTGCCGGCTGCACCCTGTTCCCTCAATGGCTGCCAATCAGGGTCAACAGCTGGGTCATCTATGACCTCCTCTTCTATGTCCTGTGCACCTTACTCTGTGTCACCGTGTAAGCCGGTGCTATAGCATTCGTGACGGGGCTCCATAGTCTCATCTGGGTCAGATTCTAGATCAGTACACTGCGAGGGCAATGTTGTGATCTGAGTCAAAGGAACAGCATAATAATCTGGCTGTGGCTGTGCATCTGTGCACTCCATGTCCGATTCATCTTGTAATGGGCATGGCCTGTTAACAATTTCCCTTTTCATCCCAGGAACGGTATGTGTGAAGAGCTCCATGGAGTAACCCGTTGTGTCGCCTGACGCATCCTTCTCTGTTGTTCTGGGTGAAGAACGCAAGGAAGCGACTTTTCCCTGACCGGGAACATCCACTGATGACGCGCTGCTTTTACATTTTGCACTTTCCGAAGAGGAGGCAAAAGAGCTAGAGGCAGAGTCAGCAAGGAAAGCCAAGACTTGTTCCTGCTGCTCCAGCTTTAAAAGCGGTTTTCCTACTCCCAGAAAAGGGAGCGTTCGAGGCCTTGTGTAGTCATATGATGACGGTGGCTGAACAACTCGAGACTTAGGTGCTATATTGCTTTTCCCACGACCACCTGATGCTCCACCACCACTACCATCATTACCAGCTGGCAATGACCGCCCATGGCCACGACCTCTTCCACCAGACTTCCTCATTCTTGAAAATATGTAACCAAACTAATAAACGGTATTTGGTACTGTAAAACCAGTTACAAGGTGGACACAAAATTGTTGTGAATTTAAATCTCCCTTTATAGGTGTGTGAGACTGCAGGGAAAATCAGGCCCACTGTATTACAGTACACAGTTTCAGTGGCAGACAGTGGTTGACAGATATGCCAATAACAGGACTGACGCAGATGCACACAGTGGAAATAAAAATCTCCCCTTTTGATGGGAGACTAGTGAATAAATCTGGCCTACTGTTTTACAGTATTGTTTCAGTGGCACAAAATGACAGACCGATACCACAGACTGGACTGGCACAGATGCACAGATTTGACAATATTAATCTCCCCTTCTTTTTTTTTTTTGATGGGAGACTAGTGAATAAATCTGACCCACTGTTTTACAGTATTGTTTCAGTGGCACAAAATGACAGACCGATACCACAGACTGGACTGGCACAGATGCACAGATTTGCCAATATTAATCTCCTCTTCTTTTTTTTTTTGATGGGAGACTAGTGAATAAATCTGGCCTACTGTTTTACAGTATTGTTTCAGTGGCACAAAATGACAGACCGATACCACAGACTGGACTAGCACAGATGCACAGATTTGCCAATATTAATCTCCCCTTTTTGTTTTTATATGGAAGACTAGTGAATAAATCTCGCCCACTGTTTTACAGTATTGTTTCTGTGGCACAAAATGACTGACAGATACAACAGACTGGACTGTCACAGATGCACTGATTGGCAATATAAATCTCCTTTTTAGGTGTGGGACAGTGCAGAAAAATACAGGCCCACTGTTTCACACTACACAGTTTCAGGGGCAGAAAGTGGCTTGAAGATATATATATTGTAGATTGTGAGCCTTCGCGGGCAGGGTCCTCATTCCTCCTGTACCAGTTATGACTTGTATTGTTTAAGATTATTGTTTTCATTAAGTATACCCCTCCTCACATGTAAAGCGCCATGGAATAAATGGCGCTATAACAATAAATAATAATAATAATAATAATAATTATATATATATATATATATATATATATATATATATATATATATATATATATATATATAAAAGGGACTGTACTACAATTACTATCTCCCTACAGTATTCTCAGAAAAGTATGGCAGGCAGCAATAAAAAGGACTGCTGCACACAAAAGTGTGGACAAACAAGATAGCTGTGCAGAAAGGAAGGAACAACAGGATTTGTGCTTTGAAAAAAGCAGTTGGTTTGCACAGCGGTGTACACACAGCAATGCAGCTATCAGGGAGCCTTATAAGGCAGCCTAATAAGCTACAGAGCTGATGCACAGAAATCTAGCCTCCACTGTCCCTGCAAGGAAAAGGTGGTGTTGGACAGTGGAAATCGCTACAGCACAAGCGGTTTGGGGGTTTATATTCCCTGCTTAACGCTATCCCTGCTTCTGACAAAGCGGCAGCAACCTCTCCCTATGCTCAGATCAGCAGCAGTAAGATGGCGGTCGGCGTGCATGCCCCTTTATATCCCCTGTGACGCCGCAGAAAGCAAGGCAATCACTGTAATGCCCTTCTCTAAGATGGTGGGGACCGAGAACTATGTCATCACGCTGCCCACACTCTGCGTCCTCCTTCATTGGCTGAGAAATGGCGCTCAACGCGTCATATGAAACGCGACTTTGGCACGAAGGTCGCGTACCGCGTGGCCGACCCCACACAGGGATCGGGTCAGGTTTCATGAAACCCGACTTTGCCAAAAGTCGGCGACTTATGAAAATGACCGATCCGTTTCGCTCAACCCTAGTGGTAACTGTTAACTTACAAGAACCGTAATTGGCTTCTATAAAACAATGAGCTAGCATCAGACTTTAAGAGTATGTGCACACAATGTCTTTTTCAGGTGGATTCTGCTCTGAAAACCTCCTGAGCTAAATGCTCAAAAGAATAAACATATCCATTTCCTCTTAAAAACAACTTGCTTTTCTTACGTTCAGTCTTTATAGTGTATTTTAGCTGTTTTAAGTTTCCAAAGAAGCCAAGTGGTTAAAAAAAGTGAGCTGACCATTCTTCAGTGTTTAATGCTCTGAAGACGCTCTATACTTTATAATAGAAGACAATAAGAAGGGTCAAAAGATGCCTGGAAGATGTCAGAGTTAGGGTTGAGCGAAACGGGTCGAACAATTTCAAAAGTCGCCGACTTTTGGCTAAGTCGGGGTTTCATGAAACCCGATCCGACCCCTGTGCGGGGTCGGCCATGCGGTACGCGACTTTCGCGCCAAAGTCGCGTTTCAATGACGCGAAAAGCGCCATTTCTCAGCCAATGAAGGTAAACGCAGAGTGTGGGCAGCGTGATGACATAGGTCCTGGTCCCCACCATCTTAGAGAAGGGCATTGCAGTGATTGGCTTGCTGTCTGCGACGTCACAGGGGCTATAAAGAGGCGTTCCCGCCGACCGCCATCTTACTGCTGCTGATCTGAGCTTAGGGAGAGGTTGCTGCCGCTTTGTCAGAAGCAGGGATAGCGTTAGGCAGGGTCCATTAACCACAAAACCGCTTGTGCTGCAGCGATTTGCACTGTCCAACACCACCCTCGGTGTGCAGGGACAGTGGAAGTTTTTTTTTTTTTTGTTCCCCCTCAGCGCTGTAGCTCATTGGGCTGCCCTAGAAGGCTCCCTGATAGCTGCATTGCTGTGTGTACGCCGCTGTGCAAACCAACTGCTTTTTTCAAAGCACAAATCCTCTTGTTCCTTCCTTTCTGCACAGCTATCTTTTTTGTTTGTCCACACTTTTTATTTCATTTGTGCATCAGTCCACTCCTTATTGCTGCCTGCCATACCTGGCTGAGATTACTGCAGGCAGGGAGATAGTAGCTGCCTGCCATACCTGGCTGAGATTACTGCAGGCAGGGAGATAGTAATTGTAGGACATTCCCTGTTTTTTTTTTTTTTTTTTTTTTGGTGGGAGATTAAGATTGGCAATTTGGCATTTCTGCTAGAGTGCCATCCCTGTGTGTGCCATCTCTCTCACATAGTGGGCCATAGAAAGCCTTTTCATTTTTCTGTATTTTTTTTTGTGGGGTGTATAAATTCTCCCTGATAAAAATACAGTGGGAGATTAATATTGGCCTTTGGGCTTGTGTGCCAGTCCTGAGTGTGCCATCTCTCTCACAAATAGTGGGCCATAGAAAGCCTATTTTATTTTTTTTTGGGTTTTATAAATTCTCCCTGAAAAAAAGGGAGATTAATATTGGCCTCTGGGCTTGTGTGCCAGTCCTGAGCGTGCCATCTGTGCCAGCCCTGAGCGTGCCATCTCTCTCACAAATAGTGGGCCATAGAAAGCCTATTTAATTTTTTTTTTTGGTTTTATAAATTTTCCCTGAAAAAAGGGAGATTAATATTGGCCTCTGGGCTTGTGTGCCAGTTGTGAGCGTGCCATCTGTGCCAGCCCTGAGCGTGCCATCTCTCTCACAAATAGTGGGCCATAGAAAGCCTATTTAATTTTTTTTTTTGGTTTTATAAATTCTCCCTGAAAAAAAGGGAGATTAATATTGGCCTCTGGGGTTGTGTGCCAGTTGTGAGCGTGCCATCTGTGCCAGTCCTGAGCGTGCCATCTCTCTCACAAATAGTGGGCCATAGAAAGCCTATTTAATTTTTTTTTTGGTTTTATAAATTTTCCCTGAAAAAAGGGAGATTAATATTGGCCTCTGGGCTTGTGTGCCAGTTGTGAGCGTGCCATCTGTGCCAGCCCTGAGCGTGCCATCTCTCTCACAAATAGTGGGCCATAGAAAGCCTATTTAATTTTTTTTTTTGGTTTTATAAATTCTCCCTGAAAAAAAGGGAGATTAATATTGGCCTCTGGGGTTGTGTGCCAGTTGTGAGCGTGCCATCTGTGCCAGTCCTGAGCGTGCCATCTCTCTCACAAATAGTGGGCCATAGAAAGCCTATTTAATTTTTTTTTTGGTTTTATAAATTTTCCCTGAAAAAAGGGAGATTAATATTGGCCTCTGGGCTTGTGTGCCAGTTGTGAGCGTGCCATCTGTGCCAGTCCTGAGCGTGCCATCTCTCTCACAAATAGTGGGCCATAGAAAGCCTATTTAATTTTTTTTTTGGTTTTATAAATTTTCCCTGAAAAAAGGGAGATTAATATTGGCCTCTGGGCTTGTGTGCCAGTTGTGAGCGTGCCATCTGTGCCAGTCCTGAGCGTGCCATCTCTCTCACAAATAGTGGGCCATAGAAAGCCTATTTAAATATTTTTTTGGTTTTATAAATTCTCCCAGAAAAAAAGGGAGATTAATATTGGCCTCTGGGCTTCTGTGCCAGTCCTGAGCGTGCCATCTGTGCCAGTCCTGAGCGTCCCATCTCTCTCACAAATAGTGGGCCATAGAAAGCCTATTTTTTTTTTTTTTTGGGTTTTAGAAATTCTCCCTGAAAAAAAAAGGGAGATTAATATTGCCCTTTGGGCTTGTGTGCCAGTACTAAGCGTGCCATCTCTCTCTCTCTCTCAGTCAGTGGGCCATAGAACGCCTATTTTTGGTTTTATTTGTTTTCTAAATTCTCCCTGAAAAAATCATTTTATTTTATTTGGTTTCTAAATTCTTCCTGATAAAATCATATTTTTTTTATTATTTTTTTTTCTAAAGTCTCCCTGAAAAAAAAAAAAAAAAAAAAAAAACAGTGGGAGATTAATATTGGCCTTTCTGCTTGTGTGCCAGTCTTGACTCCTGGGTGCGTCATCTCTCAGTCAGTGGGCCATAGAACGCCTATTTTTGGTTTTATTTGTTTTATAAATTCTCCCTGAAAAAATCATTTTATTTTATTTGGTTTCTAAATTCTTCCTGATAAAATCATATTTTTTTTATTATTTTTTTTTCTAAAGTCTCCCTGAAAAAAAAAAAAAAAAAAAACAAACCCAAAAAAAAAATGGGAGATTAATATTGGCCTTTCTGCTTGTGTGCCAGTCTTGACTCCTGGGTGTGCCATCTCTCTCTCTCTCTCTCTCTCTCTCCAATTGTGGTCCATAGAAAGCCTATATTTTTTTTCCTTGATTTGGGTTCCAAAATCTACCAGAGAAAATAACTCCATCAATCATTGGTAGAAAAATATTGGCCTCTGGGCTTGTGTGCCACTCCTGATTCCTGTGTGCATCATCTCTCACTCAGTGGCCCATAGAAAGCATATAGTTTGTTACATTTGTTTTCTAAATTCTCCCTGCAAAAATCTATTTTTTTTTGGGGGGGGGTTTCTAAAGTGTTCCTGAAAAAAATAAAAATAAAAATAAAATAATAGTGTGACATTAATATTAACATTTGTGCTTCAGTGACAGTCCTGCGTGTGGGGCATCTCTCTAATTTGCAGCCACCAAAAAAAGAGTGTGTAACATTGGGCCTGATTTTCGCTGTGGTCTCACCAACCTGTAAAGGGGTAGCTAAATCATACTGAAGTTATAGCTCACCGTGTAAGTTGTGTGACTGCAACAAATAACGTTAGTTTGGTTACGTTTTTAAAACAATGAGGAAGTCTAGTGGAAGAGGTCGTGGGGCGTTCATTGTCAGCTGGTAATGAGGGTAGTGGTAGTGGTGGAGCATCAGGTGGTCGTGGGGAAAAAAATATTGCACCTAAGTCTGGAGCTGTGGAGCCAGGTTCGTCGTCCGGCTACACAAGGCCTCGAACGCTCCCTTTTCTGGGATTAGGAAAACCGCTTTTAAAGCCGGAGCAGCAAGAGCAAGTTTTGGCTTATCTTGCTGACTCAGCCTCTAGCTCTTTTGCCTCCTCTCGTGAAACTGGTGAAAGTAAAAGCAGCGCGTCGTTAGTGGATGTTCACGGTCAGGGACAAGTCACTTCCTTGTCCTCTTCAGCAAAAACAACAACAGAGAAGAATGCAGCAGGCAACACAACGGGTTACTCCATGGAGCTCTTTACACATACCGTCCCTGGCTTAGAAAGTGAAGCAGTTAACAGTCCATGCCCATTACAAGTTGAATCTGACATGGAGTGCACTGACGCACAGCCACAGCCAGACTACTATGCTGGTCCTTTGACTCAGACCACAACATTGCCCTCGCAGGGTGCTGATCAAGAATCAGACCCTGATGAGACTATGTTGCCCCATCACGAACGCTATACCACCGAACGACACGGTGACACAGACGAAGTTGCGCAGGAGGTACAAGAAGAGTTATTAGATGACCCAGTTCTTGACCCCGATTGGCAGCCATTGGGGGAACAGGGTGCAGGCGGCAGCAGTTCTGAAGCAGAGGAGGAGGAGGGGCCGCAGCAGGCATCAACATCGCCACAGGTTCCATCTGCCGGGCCCGTATCTTGCCCAAAACGCGTGGCAAAGCCAAAACCTGGTGGAGGACAGCGTGGCCATCCGGTTAAAGCTCAGTCTGCAATGCCTGAAAAGGTATCCGATGCTAGAAAGAGTGCAGTCTGGCATTTTTTTAAACAACATCCAATTGATCAGCGCAAAGTCATCTGTCAAAAATGTTCTACTTCCTTAAGCAGAGGTCAGAATCTGAAAAGTCTCAATACTAGTTGCATGCATAGACATTTAACCACCATGCATTTGAAAGCTTGGACTAACTACCAAACGTCCCTTAAGGTTGTTGCACCCTCGGCCAATGAAGCTAGTCATCAACGCAACATCCCTTCCGGCAGTGTAGGACCACCATTTAGCGCACCACCTGCTGTATCTGTGCAGGTATCTTTGCCAGGCCAAAGCAGTCAGGGTCAGGGAATCACCAGTTTCGTAGTAGGAAACACTGCATCTAGGGCACCGGCGGCAACAATACCATCTCCCACCGTCTCTCAGTCTGCCATGTCCACCGGCACCCCCGCTAGTTCCACGATCTCCAGCTCTCCAGTCCAGCTCACCCTACATGAGACTATGGTTAGAAAAAGGAAATACTTAGCCTCGCATCCGCGTACACAGGGTTTGAACGCCCACATAGCTAGACTAATCACGTTAGAGATGATGCCCTACCGGTTAGTTGAAAGCGAAGCTTTCAAAGACCTGATGGACTACGCTGTACCACGCTATGAGCTACCCAGTCGACACTTTTTTTCCAGAAAAGCCATCCCAGCCCTCCACCAGCATGTTAAAGAGCGCATCGTCCATGCACTCAGGCAATCTGTGAGCACAAAGGTGCACCTGACAACAGATGCATGGACCAGTAGGCATGGCCAGGGACGTTACGTGTCCATCACGGCACACTGGGTAAATGTGGTGGATTCAGGGTCCACAGGGGACAGCAAGTTTGGGACAGTTCTGCCTAGCCCACGGTCTAGTAAACAGTTGTCTGTAGCCGTTCGCACCCCCTCCTCCTCCTCCTCCTCCTCGTCCTCCTGCAGAAGCAAGAGCTCGTCCACAGACCGCAGTCGCACAAACACTCCATCCGCACCTGCCACTGTTGCACACCAGGTCTCCCATTATGGGGCAGCTACTGGCAAACGTCAGCAGGCTGTATTGGCTATGAAGTGTTTGGGCGACAATAGACACACCGCGGAAGTTCTGTCCGAGTTCTTGCAGCAAGAAACGCAGTCGTGGCTGGGCACTGTAGATCTTGAGGCAGGCAAGGTAGTGAGTGATAACGGAAGGAATTTCATGGCTGCCATCTCCCTTTCCCAACTGAAACACATTCCTTGCCTGGCTCACACCTTAAACCTGGTGGTGCAGTGCTTCCTGAAAAGTTATCCGGGGTTATCCGACCTGCTCCTCAAAGTGCGTGGACTTTGCGCACATATCCGCCGTTCGCCTGTACACTCCAGCCGTATGCAGACCTATCAGCGTTCTTTGAACCTTCCCCAGCATCGCCTAATCATAGACGTTGCAACAAGGTGGAACTCAACACTGCACATGCTTCAGAGACTGTGCGAACAGAGGCGGGCTGTTATGTTTTTGTGGGAGGATACACATACACGGGCAGGCAGTAGGATGGCAGACATGGAGTTGTCAGGTGTGCAGTGGTCGAAGATTCAAGACATGTGTCAAGTCCTTCAGTGTTTTGAGGAATGCACACGGCTGGTTAGTGCAGACAACGCCATAATAAGCATGAGCATCCCCCTAATGCGTCTGCTGATGCAAAGTTTGACGCACATAAAGGATCAGGCGTCTGCACCAGAGGAAGAGGAAAGCCTTGATGACAGTCAGCGATTGTCTGGTCAGGGCAGTGTACATGACGAGGTACCGGGCGAAGAGGAGGTGGAGGATGAGGAGGATGATGGGGATGAGTATATTTTTAATGAGGAAGCTTTCCCGGGGGCACGGGAAATTGGTGGCGTGGCAAGGCCGGGTTCTGGTTTTTTGAGGGACACAAGTGACGTAGATTTGCCTGCAACTGCCCCTCAACCAAGCACAACCGCAGATTTGACAACGGGAACTTTGGCCCACATGGCGGATTATGCCTTGCGTATCCTCAAAAGGGACACACGCATTACAAAAATGATGAACGATGACGATTACTGGTTGGCCTGCCTCCTTGATCCTCGCTATAAAGGCAAATTGCAAAATATTATGCCACATGAGAACTTGGAACTAATATTAGCAACAAAACAATCAACTCTTGTTGACCGTTTGCTTCTGGCATTCCCTGCACACAGCGCCCGTGATCGTTCTCACACGAGCTCCAGGGGCCAGCAGACCAGAGGTGTTAGAGGGGCAGAAATCAGAAGTGGCGTTGGCCAGAGGGGTTTTCTGATCAGGTTGTGGAGTGATTTTTCTATGACCGCAGACAGGACAGGTACTGCAGCATCAATTCAAAGTGACAGGAGACAACATTTGTCCAGTATGGTTACAAACTATTTTTCATCCCTTATCGACGTTCTCCCTCAACCGTCATTCCCATTTGATTACTGGGCATCCAAATTAGACACCTGGCCAGAATTGGCAGAATATGCATTGCAGGAGCTTGCTTGCCCGGCAGCTAGTGTCCTATCAGAAAGAGTATTCAGTGCTGCAGGTTCAATACTAACAGAAAAAAGGACTCGTCTGGCTACACAAAATGTAGATGATCTAACCTTCATTAAAATGAACCACAACTGGATTTCAAAATCTTTTGCCCCACCCTGCCCGGCTGACACCTAGCTTTCCTATGAAAAGGTCTTGCCTGTGGACTATTCTGAATGACTTTTCCAATCTCGTAATTTTCTTCACCTGATTGTCCAGCATACGACATGTTTCCACCTCACGAAATGGCCAAACTCCCCACACGGGGCCGTGCTATCGCCACTTTGCGCTTGGACCCTTGAGAGTGCTGTTTGTCTGAAGAGGTGGGTGTGGCCGCTTTTGGTCGACGGCACTGCCACTGGGTCCCTCATAGTACAATAAAGTGTCTCTGGCGGTGGTGGTGCGCACCCAACGTCAGACACACCGTTGTAATATGAGGGGCCCTGTGCCTGTACCGCCGGCCACAAGACAGTTCCTCCCCCAGCTCAAACAGTGCTCTACCACTAGCAAAATTATCTCTCACAGCTTCACCAATGTGTAGTCTAGGCGCTGACATCCTTCAATGCCTGGCACTGACAATACCATTGTTTTGACATTTTTGTTATGTTAGGCCTTCGAAGCCTGTCTGCGGTCCCTTCTTTCTACAACTACTACACTGACCAGGCCACTGCTGGCCGTGTTACCCTGGAACCAATTTAAAAGTGCCTACAGTCAGCCCAATTTTGTTATGTTAGGCCTTCGAAGACTGTCTGCCGTCACTCCTTCCACTAGACTTCCACTGACCAGACCACTGCTGCCCGTGTACCCCTGGAACCAATTTAAAAGTGCCTACAGCCAGCCCAAGTTTGTTATGTTAGGCCTTGGAAGCCTGTCTGCGGTCACTCCTTCCACTAGACTTCCACTGACCAGACCACTGCTGCCCGTGTACCCCTGGAACCAATTTAAAAGTGCCTACAGCCAGCCCAAGTTTGTTATGTTAGGCCTTCGAAGCCTGTCTGCGGTCACTCCTTCCACTAGACTTCCACAGACCAGACCACTGCTGCCCGTGTACCCCTGGAACCAATTTAAAAGTGCCTACAGCCAGCCCAAGTTTGTAATGTTAGGCCTTGGAAGCCTGTCTGCGGTCACTCCTTCCACTAGACTTCCACTGACCAGACCACTGCTGCCCGTGTACCCCTGGAACCAATTTAAAAGTGCCTACAGCCAGCCCAAGTTTGTTATGTTAGGCCTTCGAAGCCTGTCTGCGGTCACTCCTTCCACTAGACTTCCACAGACCAGACCACTGCTGCCCGTGTACCCCTGGAACCAATTTAAAAGTGCCTACAGCCAGCCCAAGTTTGTTATGTTAGGCCTTCGAAGCCTGTCTGCGGTCACTCCTTCCACTAGACTTCCACAGACCAGACCACTGCTGCCCGTGTACCCCTGGAACCAATTTAAAAGTGCCTACAGCCAGCCCAAGTTTGTTATGTTAGGCCTTCGAAGCCTGTCTGCGGTCACTCCTTCCACTAGACTTCCACAGACCAGACCACTGCTGCCCGTGTACCCCTGGAACCAATTTAAAAGTGCCTACAGCCAGCCCAAGTTTGTTATGTTAGGCCTTCGAAGCCTGTCTGCGGTCACTCCTTCCACTAGACTTCCACAGACCAGACCACTGCTGCCCGTGTACCCCTGGAACCAATTTAAAAGTGCCTACAGCCAGCCCAAGTTTATTATGTTAGGCCTTCGAAGCCTGTCTGCGGTCACTCCTTCCACTAGACTTCCACAGACCAGACCACTGCTGCCCGTGTACCCCTGGAACCAATTTAAAAGTGCCTACAGCCAGCCCAAGTTTGTTATGTTAGGCCTTGGAAGCCTGTCTGCGGTCACTCCTACCACTAGACTTCCACTGACCAGACCACTGCTGCCCGTGTACCCCTGGAACCAATTTAAAAGTGCCTACAGCCAGCCCAAGTTTGTTATGTTAGGCCTTCGAAGCCTGTCTGCGGTCACTCCTTCCACTAGACTTCCACAGACCAGACCACTGCTGCCCGTGTACCCCTGGAACCAATTTAAAAGTGCCTACAGCCAGCCCAAGTTTGTAATGTTAGGCCTTGGAAGCCTGTCTGCGGTCACTCCTTCCACTAGACTTCCACTGACCAGACCACTGCTGCCCGTGTACCCCTGGAACCAATTTAAAAGTGCCTACAGCCAGCCCAAGTTTGTTATGTTAGGCCTTCGAAGCCTGTCTGCGGTCACTCCTTCCACTAGACTTCCACAGACCAGACCACTGCTGCCCGTGTACCCCTGGAACCAATTTAAAAGTGCCTACAGCCAGCCCAAGTTTGTTATGTTAGGCCTTCGAAGCCTGTCTGCGGTCACTCCTTCCACTAGACTTCCACAGACCAGACCACTGCTGCCCGTGTACCCCTGGAACCAATTTAAAAGTGCCTACAGCCAGCCCAAGTTTGTTATGTTAGGCCTTCGAAGCCTGTCTGCGGTCACTCCTTCCACTAGACTTCCACAGACCAGACCACTGCTGCCCGTGTACCCCTGGAACCAATTTAAAAGTGCCTACAGCCAGCCCAAGTTTGTTATGTTAGGCCTTCGAAGCCTGTCTGCGGTCACTCCTTCCACTAGACTTCCACAGACCAGACCACTGCTGCCCGTGTACCCCTGGAACCAATTTAAAAGTGCCTACAGCCAGCCCAAGTTTATTATGTTAGGCCTTCGAAGCCTGTCTGCGGTCACTCCTTCCACTAGACTTCCACAGACCAGACCACTGCTGCCCGTGTACCCCTGGAACCAATTTAAAAGTGCCTACAGCCAGCCCAAGTTTGTTATGTTAGGCCTTGGAAGCCTGTCTGCGGTCACTCCTTCCACTAGACTTCCACTGACCAGACCACTGCTGCCCGTGTACCCCTGGAACCAATTTAAAAGTGCCTACAGCCAGCCCAAGTTTGTTATGTTAGGCCTTCGAAGCCTGTCTGCGGTCACTCCTTCCACTAGACTTCCACAGACCAGACCACTGCTGCCCGTGTACCCCTGGAACCAATTTAAAAGTGCCTACAGCCAGCCCAAGTTTGTAATGTTAGGCCTTGGAAGCCTGTCTGCGGTCACTCCTTCCACTAGACTTCCACTGACCAGACCACTGCTGCCCGTGTACCCCTGGAACCAATTTAAAAGTGCCTACAGCCAGCCCAAGTTTGTTATGTTAGGCCTTCGAAGCCTGTCTGCGGTCACTCCTTCCACTAGACTTCCACAGACCAGACCACTGCTGCCCGTGTACCCCTGGAACCAATTTAAAAGTGCCTACAGCCAGCCCAAGTTTGTAATGTTAGGCCTTGGAAGCCTGTCTGCGGTCACTCCTTCCACTAGACTTCCACTGACCAGACCACTGCTGCCCGTGTACCCCTGGAACCAATTTAAAAGTGCCTACAGCCAGCCCAAGTTTGTTATGTTAGGCCTTCGAAGCCTGTCTGCGGTCACTCCTTCCACTAGACTTCCACAGACCAGACCACTGCTGCCCGTGTACCCCTGGAACCAATTTAAAAGTGCCTACAGCCAGCCCAAGTTTGTTATGTTAGGCCTTGGAAGCCTGTCTGTGGTCACTCCTTCCACTAGACTTCCACTGACCAGACCACTGCTGCCCGTGTACCCCTGGAACCAATTTAAAAGTGCCTACAGCCAGCCCAAGTTTGTTATGTTAGGCCTTGGAAGCCTGTCTGCGGTCACTCCTTCCACTAGACTTCCACTGACCAGACCACTGCTGCCCGTGTACCCCTGGAACCAATTTAAAAGTGCCTACAGCCAGCCCAAGTTTGTTATGTTAGGCCTTGGAAGCCTGTCTGCGGTCACTCCTTCCACTAGACTTCCACTGACCAGACCACTGCTGCCCGTGTACCCCTGGAACCAATTTAAAAGTGCCTACAGCCAGCCCAAGTTTGTTATGTTAGGCCTTCGAAGCCTGTCTGCGGTCACTCCTTCCACTAGACTTCCACAGACCAGACCACTGCTGCCCGTGTACCCCTGGAACCAATTTAAAAGTGCCTACAGCCAGCCCAAGTTTGTTATGTTAGGCCTTGGAAGCCTGTCTGCGGTCACTCCTTCCACTAGACTTCCACTGACCAGACCACTGCTGCCCGTGTACCCCTGGAACCAATTTAAAAGTGCCTACAGCCAGCCCAAGTTTGTTATGTTAGGCCTTGGAAGCCTGTCTGCGGTCACTCCTTCCACTAGACTTCCACTGACCATACACTGCTGCCCATGTACCCCTGGAACAAATTTAAAAGTGCCTACAGCCAGCCCAAGTTTGTTATGTTAGGCCTTCGAAGCCTGTCTGCGTCCCGTTCTTTCAACTACAACTACACTGACCAGGCCACTGATGGCCGTGTTCCCCTGGAACCAATTTTAACTTGCCTACAGCCAGCCCAATGTTAGGCCTTTGATGCCTGTCTGCCGTCACTCCTTCCACTAGGCCTCCACTGACCTGTCTATTGCTGCCCGTGTACCCCTTGAACCAACATCATTAAATATAAAAAAAATTAATTTGATTATAAAAAATAAGATCGTGTTGAGATCTCAAATGCAGACATTTTAACAATCAAAACAAACACACAACAAATATCTGGAACTGTACTACAAAGGTCCAACAGCTACAATTTCTTTCTCCTGCAAGAAGTTAACTGAAAGTTTTTTGGAGTTGTTAACACAGATATGGCATCCACCGAGTGTTGTCCTGTCGCGTCTCCTTTAAATTATTTCCAATAAGATGTTAAACTATTAATTTAATAAAATCAATAATTAAAAAAATAATTGAGTAAGTCAAAAGCACATTGCAAATAAACATTAATTACAAATCAAGAAGCATGGCGCGTCCGAGGGTGAGTAGATACCGAATAAGAATATAATCACCCTCGGACGCGCAATGCTTATTTAAAACAGCCTTCCTTCCTAAGAATCAGCCCTTCCGTGGTGTAGAGAGAGGTTGTGTTACACTCCAAGGTGTTCCCCAGGTTGCCTTTCCTGAGCTTCGATCTTCCGGCTCTCGTTTAGTAGCTGTTGGAAACTACGCTGCATTAGGCCTACTAATTGTGTATGGGTGAAACAGTGGCGCATCTGCGGTCCCTCCTTCCACTAGGCCTCCACTGACCTGTCTACTGCGGCCCGTGTACCCCTTGAACCAACCTAATAAAATATTTAAAAAATTAATTTGATTATAAAAAATAAGATCGTGTTGAGATCTCAAATGCAGACATTTTAACAATCAAAACAAACACACAACAAATATCTGGAACTGTACTACAAAGGTCCAACAGCTACAATTTCTTTCTCCTGCAAGAAGTTAACTGAAAGTTTTTTGGAGTTGTTAACACAGATATGGCATCCACCGAGTGTTGTCCTGTCGCGTCTCCTTTAAATTATTTCCAATAAGATGTTAAACTATTAATTTAATAAAATCAATAATTAAAAAAATAATTGAGTAAGTCAAAAGCACATTGCAAATAAACATTAATTACAAATCAAGAAGCATGGCGCGTCCGAGGGTGAGTAGATACCGAATAAGAATATAATCACCCTCGGACGCGCAATGCTTATTTAAAACAGCCTTCCTTCCTAAGAATCAGCCCTTCCGTGGTGTAGAGAGAGGTTGTGTTACACTCCAAGGTGTTCCCCAGGTTGCCTTTCCTGAGCTTCGATCTTCCGGCTCTCGTTTAGTAGCTGTTGGAAACTACGCTGCATTAGGCCTACTAATTGTGTATGGGTGAAACAGTGGCGCATCTGCGGTCCCTCCTTCCACTAGGCCTCCACTGACCTGTCTACTGCGGCCCGTGTACCCTTTGAACCAACCTAATAAAATATTTAAAAAATTAATTTGATTATAAAAAATAAGATCGTGTTGAGATCTCAAATGCAGACATTTTAACAATCAAAACAAACACACAACAAATATCTGGAACTGTACTACAAAGGTCCAACAGCTACAATTTCTTTCTCCTGCAAGAAGTTAACTGAAAGTTTTTTGGAGTTGTTAACACAGATATGGCATCCACCGAGTGTTGTCCTGTCGCGTCTCCTTTAAATTATTTCCATAAGATGTTAAACTATTAATTTAATAAAATCAATAATTAAAAAAATAATTGAGTAAGTCAAAAGCACATTGCAAATAAACATTAATTACAAATCAAGAAGCATGGCGCGTCCGAGGGTGAGTAGATACCGAATAAGAATATAATCACCCTCGGACGCGCAATGCTTATTTACAACAGCCTTCCTTCCTAAGAATCAGCCCTTTCGTGGTGTAGAGAGAGGTTGTGTTACACTCCAAGGTGTTCCCCGGGTTGCCTTTCATGAGCTTCGATCTTCCGGCTCTCGTTTAGTAGTTGGTGGAAACTACGCTGCATTAGGCCTACAAATTTGGTATGGGGTGTAGAGACAGGTTGTGTTACACTCCAAGGTTTTCACCAGGTTGCCTTTCCTGAGCTTCGATCTTCATGCTCTCGTTTAGTAGTTGTAGAAAAGTACGCTGCATTAGGCCTACAAAATGGGTATGGGGTGGAGAGAGATGGTGTGTTACACTCCAAGGTGTTCCCCAGGTTGCCTTTCCTGAGCTTCGATCTTCATGCTCTCGTTTAGTAGGTGTCGGAAAGTAGGCTGCATTAGGCCTAAAAAATGGGGAATGGGGTGGAGAGAGATGGTGTGTTACACTCCAAGGTGTTCCCCAGGTTTCCTTGCCATTGCTTCGGTCTTCCGACTCTCGTTTAGTAGTTGTAGAAAAGTACACTGCATTAGGCCTAAAAAATGGGTATGGGGTGGAGAGAGATGGTGTGTTACACTCCAAGGTGTTCCCCAGGTTGCCTTTCCTGAGCTTCGATCTTCATGCTCTCGTTTAGTAGGTGTCGGAAAGTAGGCTGCATTAGGCCTACAAATTGGGTATGGGGTGGAGAGAGATGGTGTGTTACACTCCAAGGTGTTCCCCAGGTTGCCTTTCCTGAGCTTCGATCTTCATGCTCTCGTTTAGTAGGTGTCGGAAAGTAGGCTGCATTAGGCCTACAAATTGGGTATGGGGTGGAGAGAGATGGTGTGTTACACTCCAAGGTGTTCCCCAGGTTTCCTTGCCATTGCTTCGGTCTTCCGACTCTCGTTTAGTAGTTGTAGAAAAGTACACAGCATTAGGCCTACAAAATGGGTATGGGGTGGAGAGAGATGGTGTGTTACACTCCAAGGTGTTCCCCAGGTTGCCTTTCCTGAGCTTCGATCTTCATGCTCTCGTTTAGTAGGTGTCGGAAAGTAGGCTGCATTAGGCCTAAAAAATGGGGAATGGGGTGGAGAGAGATGGTGTGTTACACTCCAAGGTGTTCCCCAGGTTTCCTTGCCATTGCTTCGGTCTTCCGACTCTCGTTTAGTAGTTGTAGAAAAGTACACTGCATTAGGCCTAAAAAATGGGTATGGGGTGGAGAGAGATGGTGTGTTACACTCCAAGGTGTTCCCCAGGTTGCCTTTCCTGAACTTCGATCTTCATGCTCTCGTTTAGTAGGTGTCGGAAAGTAGGCTGCATTAGGCCTACAAATTGGGTATGGGGTGGAGAGAGATGGTGTGTTACACTCCAAGGTGTTCCCCAGGTTTCCTTGCCATTGCTTCGGTCTTCCGACTCTCGTTTAGTAGTTGTAGAAAAGTACACTGCATTAGGCCTAAAAAATGGGTATGGGGTGGAGAGAGATGGTGTGTTACACTCCAAGGTGTTCCCCAGGTTGCCTTTCCTGAACTTCGATCTTCATGCTCTCGTTTAGTAGGTGTCGGAAAGTAAGCTGCATTAGGCCTACAAAATGGGTATGGGGTGGAGAGAGATGGTGTGTTACACTCCAAGGTGTTCCCCAGGTTGCCTTTCCTGAGCTTCTATCTTCAGGCTCTCATTAAATTGTGGTTAAATGCATTTGGCGTACTAGTTGGTTTGGGGCCTACTATCGGTGTCTGCCACTCCTTGCTATTCTCCTGGTTTCCTGTCCTGAAATTCCATTTTCAGCCTCTCGTTAAGTAGTTGTTAATGTTAGACTGCATTTGGCCTACTAGTTGGGTTGGGGCCTACTATCGGTGTCTGCCACTCCTTGCTGTTCTCCTCCACTGAACAAAGCTGTGCCGCCTGTTTACTACGGTTGCCAATTTTGAACTGCATTTCGACTACTTACTGATTTGGCCCTACTCTCTGTGTCAGCCTCTCATTCCAGTTGTCCTCCACTGCAATGCCCCCTGGTTATTCCTGTGTTACCAATTTTGAACTGCATTTAGCCCACTTTCTTCTTTGGGCCTATATCTGTGTTTCCACTTCATCGTGCCCATTGCCCAGCCAGTGATAGATGAGTCTGCTGGTACATTGACCCATAACGCAACATTCCCCGTGCACGCTACACAACAACATTGTGACCCTGCTGAAAGTCAGGTTGCTCTTCCCGCATACCATACCACCTTACACGGGGACAAAGAGGAAGGTGCAGATGAAAGTGCAGGTTCCTTCATCAGGTGGGGGGAGGAATACTAGTTGGCGACGTCACTGGCACAGGGCCTCTCATAGTACGCAAAAGTGTTGCTGCCGGTGGGAGGCGCCCCCGCCGTGCAAACACACCGCTGTACTTTGAGGGGCCCTGTGCCAGTGCCAATGCCAACGAGTGGGCCCCCCCTGCTTGCTCAGGTTCACAGCACTTGCAAAGTTGAAATACTTACCTCTCCCTGCTCCACTGCCGTGACGTGGTCCAGATTTCCTGGGCCCACTAATTACTTGAACCAGCCCTACCCCCCACAACTTTAGCCAAATGACCCCCAATTTCAAATGCCTTCCAATTATTATAAGGTAAATTACGCTTGACAAGCTTCATTAAGAAGAATGGATGGTTTTGACATTAAAATGGGTACTCTAGGTGTTTTCCTGGCCCCCACTCACTGCCGACTATGCTGCCCCATTGACTTGCATTGGGTTTCGTGTTTCGGTCGATCCCGACTTTACGTCATAATCGGCCGATTTCACTCGACCCGACTTTGGACATAGTCGGGTTTCGCAAAACCCGGCTCGACTCTAAAAAGGTCAAGGTCGCTCAACTCTAGTCAGAGTGTCTTTTTTGAGTGGTTTAACAGCGTTTTTGCTTGGGGAAAAAAAAATTGCTATAATTTCTTTCATTGTTGGAGTTAAAAGAAAAATATCTGGAAAACACCAGTAAAATTTCTTTAGAAGAAAAAAGTGATGGTGGTCAAAAACATTGAAAAAGTGCTAAAAAGAACAACACAGCTAAAAATGACTCTTCAAGAGAAAAAATGCTGGCATTTCCTTAAGAGTTGTCCTCTGATCTAATATAATTTTATAGTGTAATATGAAGCAACAACATCATAGTATCAAGGAATTAAAAATATATGCCTACAGCAAAGAACTGATTCTCCTTAAAGAGACCTGCTGAATATGGAATCGTACAGGAAATGCTCCATGGGAGAAAGGTATGGAAACTTGGTCTCACAGAATGAAGTAAACTATTTCGGAGAGGTACAATATAAGTCAATGTCCCACCCTTTAATGAGTATTGCAACAAGACCAGGGATAAATACCAAGCCAAAAAACTCATCTACAGTACAGTCAACCTGTTTTGTGGTGTTTGCAGCTCATCGGAGCCTTTTTAAGGCCTCCTTATACTTACAGGTACTTCTCACAAAATTAGAATATCATCAAAAACTTAATTTATTTCAGTTCTTCAATAAAACAAGTGAAACTCATATTATATGGAGTCATTACAAACAGAGTAATCAATTTCAAGTGTTTATTTCTGTTCATGTTGATGATTATGGCTTAAATCCAATGAAAACCCAAAAATCATTATCTCAGTTAATTAGAATAATTAACAAAAAACACCTGCCAAGTGTTTAAAAAGGTCCCTTAAAGGGAAGGTGCCGCAATTTTGTTTTTGTATTAAAAATAATTGTTTATATAAACAATTATTTTTAATACAAAATTATTTTTTTTAACTTTAATATCTTTTTTATTATTAATTATTTTTGCAGCCACTGGGCGCCGCCATTTTGCTTTGCAGCAGTGTAAGAGTCCCAGCACGACACTTACACTGTGCAAAATACGGCAGCCCTGGACATAGGAGGCTGCAGTCGGGAGGCGACCCCATAACTACAATTATAAGCTCAGCTTCTCTCTGCTCTGATGTGGCCACGCCCCCTGGGCTGTCCTCACATCACAGCAGAGGCAGGAGGTCGGCGCCATCTTGCTTCAGCCTACAGTGGAGTGTACCTGTGAGCTCCACTGTGACTGAGAGCCGTGCTGTTGGAGGGGCAGCTACATCTGTCTCCCCTCACACTCAGCGGTGTTCCCTGTCCTCTGGTGTGTGGCTGTAATCCCTAGAGAGGGTGAAGTGCTGTGGTCTGATGTCCTCTATCTGGAGCTACAGAGAGGTAACAGAGGGGGATGGGGGAGGCTCTGTGCTGCTCCGACCTCACTGCAGCTCCTCACAGTACATCAGAACTTGCATCTATCACTATACTGTGCTGAGCCATGTATCTAATCCTCTCCTGTGTAATACTGTCTGCTGAGCCATGCATCTAATCCTATACTGTGTGATATTATACTGAGCCGTGTATCTAATCCTCTCCTGTGTGATACTATGCTGAGCCATGCATCTAATCCTCTCCTGTGTGATACTATGCTGAGCCATGCATCTAATCCTATACTGTGTGATATTATACTGAGCCGTGTATCTAATCTTCTGTGATACTGTCTGCTGAGCCGTGTATCTAATCCTCTCCTGTGTGATACTGTCTGCTGAGCTGTGTATCTAATCCTCTCCTGTGTGATACTGTCTGCTGAGCTGTGTATCTAATCCTCTCCTGTGTGATACTGTCTGCTGAGCCGTGTATCTAATCCTATACTGTGTGATATGCTGAGCCGTGTATCTAATCCTATACTGTGTGATATGCTGAGCCGTGTATCTAATCCTATACTGTGTGATATTATGCTGAGCCGTGTATGTAATCCTCTCCTGTGTGATACTGTCTGCTGAGCCGTGTATCTAATCCTATACTGTGTGATATGCTGAGCCGTGTATCTAATCCTATACTGTGTGATATTATGCTGAGCCGTGTATCTAATCCTCTCATGTGTGATACTGTCTGCTGAGCCGTGTATCTAATCCTCTCATGTGTGATACTGTCTGCTGAGCCGTGTATCTAATCCTCTCCTGTGTGATACTGTCTGCTGAGCCGTGTATCTAATCCTCTCCTGTGTGATACTGTCTGCTGAGCCGTGTATCTAATCCTCTCCTGTGTGATACTGTCTGCTGAGCCATGCATCTAATCCTCTCCTGTGTGATACTATGCTGAGCCATGCATCTAATCCTATACTGTGTGGTATTATGCTGAGCCGTGTATGTAATCCTCTCCTGTGTGATACTGTCTGCTGAGCCGTGTATCTAATCCTATACTGTGTGATATGCTGAGCCGTGTATCTAATCCTATACTGTGTGATATTATGCTGAGCCGTGTATCTAATCCTCTCCTGTGTGATACTGTCTGCTGAGCCGTGTATCTAATCCTCTCCTGTGTGATACTGTCTGCTGAGCCGTGTATCTAATCCTCTCCTGTGTGATACTGTGTGCTGAGCCGTGTATCTAATCCTCTCCTGTGTGATACTGTCTGCTGAGCCGTGTATCTAATCCTCTCCTGTGTGATAGTGTCTGCTGAGCCGTGTATCTAATCCTCTCCTGTGTGATACTGTCTGCTGAGCCATGCATCTAATCCTCTCCTGTGTGATACTATGCTGAGCCATGCATCTAATCCTATACTGTGTGATATTATGCTGAGCCGTGTATCTAATCTTCTGTGTGATACTGTCTGCTGAGCTGTGTATCTAATCCTCTCCTGTGTGATACTGTCTGCTGAGCTGTGTATCTAATCCTCTCCTGTGTGATACTGTCTGCTGAGCCGTGTATCTAATCCTATACTGTGTGATATGCTGAGCCGTGTATCTAATCCTATACTGTGTGATATTATGCTGAGCCGTGTATCTAATCCTCTCCTGTGTGATACTGTCTGCTGAGCCGTGTATCTAATCCTCTCCTGTGTGATACTGTCTGCTGAGCCGTGTATCTAATCCTCTCCTGTGTGATACTGTCTGCTGAGCCGTGTATCTAATCCTCTCCTGTGTGATAGTGTCTGCTGAGCCGTGTATCTAATCCTATACTGTGTGATACTGTCTGCTGAGCCATGCATCTAATCCTCTCCTGTGTGATACTATGCTGAGCCATGCATCTAATCCTATACTGTGTGATATTATGCTGAGCCGTGTATCTAATCTTCTGTGTGATACTGTCTGCTGAGCTGTGTATCTAATCCTCTCCTGTGTGATACTGTCTGCTGAGCTGTGTATCTAATCCTCTCCTGTGTGATACTGTCTGCTGAGCCGTATATCTAATCCTATACTGTGTAATATGCTGAGCCGTGTATCTAATCCTATACTGTGTGATATGCTGAGCCGTGTATCTAATCCTATACTGTGTGATATTATGCTGAGCCGTGTATGTAATCCTCTCTTGTGTGATACTGTCTGGTGAACCGTGTATCTAATCCTCTCCTATGCACTCCTCTCCCCCCTGCATATCTTTCCCCATTGCACACACAACTCAATGCGTGCGATAACAGGAGCTGCGGGCGTCATGCTGTATTATGGCATTACGTGAGATCTATATGACGGTATTATGTGATCTGTATGGTGGTATTATGCTTGATCAGTATTGTGAGAATTATATGGTGGTATTGTGTGTGATCTATATGGCGGTATTGTGAAAACACTGGCAGTATTGTGTGATCTATATGGCGGTATGTGAGAACACTGGTGGTATTATGTGTGATCTATATAGCGGTATGTGAGAACACTGGTGGTATTGTGTGATCTATATGGCGGTATTATGTGAGAACACTGGCAGTATTATGTGTGATCTATATGGCGGTATTATGTGAGAACACTATGGCAGTATTATCTTCAGAAAGCGGACCCATTCTATGGTGATTCTGGCTGAGCACCTGCACGCGGGTCTGGGGTAATAGAGGGGGCAGCATGACCTCCAGTTAGGTGCAGTCAGGGGAAGGCTGGTGAGGTAGCTGAAGAGAGGGGTCTCATTTTTATTGTTACTATATGGCAACATTTCCTTCCCAGCGTCACCCCAGACTGCGCCTGTCGCCTCGCTTTCACACATCGCCAGGACAGGATCTGAGGAGGGGAATGGGGTCTGCATGCAAAGTCTGGATCAGAACAGGCCATCAATCCGCAGAAATGTTTCCTGGATTTCTGTGGAGCAGACGGTCCATCCATGTGTATAAAAGACAGCGCTCTATGTACAATCCCTGGCTGCTCCGCACACCGAACAGGGGGCCCCTATAGACCAGCACACTGCTCTCCTGAAATACTCTGTGCTGCTGTCACCCTGCTCCCTCCACCACATATCTCCCAGAATCCTTGCCCCCTGCCATCCTCGGTGACCGTCTACTTGTCAGTATAAGGCTGCTTTCACACTAGCGTCGGTACGAGCCCGTCGCAGTGTCGGGCCGATGTACCGACGCATGCTGCCCCATTGTAAGGTCTGGGGAGGGTGGGGCGGAGTTTCGGCCGTGCATGTGCGGTCGAAAATGGTGGACTCGACGAACAAACAAACGTTACATGTAACTTTTTTTGTGGCGGCGGTCCACCAAAACATGACGCAACCGTCGCACGACAGTTGCGACGTGTGGCAATACGTCGATAATGTTAGTCTATGGGGAAAAAACGCATCCTGCAGACAACTTTGCAGGATGCGTTTTTTCTCCTGAACGACGCATTGCAACGTACAGCCAACAACGCTAGTGTGAAAGTAGCCTAAGGCTGCCGTCCACGTTCAGTATTTGGTCAGTATTTTACCTCAGTATTTGTAGCCAAAACCAGGAGTGGGTGATAAATACAGAAGTGGTGCATAAGTTTCTATTATACTTTTCCTCTAATTGTTCCACTCCTGGTTTTGGCTTACAAATACTGAGGTAAAATACTGACCAAATACTGCTATTGTGACGGAAGCCATACTCTGCAGTCACCAACAAAATGGCTGCTCACTGGGTTCCTGAATATCATCCTCTCTAATCCCTTAGCAGACACACTCAGAAGGGGAGGAGAGGAGACATCACACACGTCAGCAGACTCCGCCCATATTTACTGCAGTGCAGTAATGTGAGCTAGTTGTACACTAGGTTTTTCTGAAATTTCAGCAGCTGCTCCCCCTAGTGTTTAAAAGTGGAAATTCCAAAACTTTTCAAATTATTTTTCATATTTTACTAAATTATAAACAAGTGATAATATTTTTTAAGAAAATGTAATCATTAATTCTTTACATTTTTACAATTTCTGAAAAAAAATTTTTTTTGATGGCACCTTCCCTTTAAGTCTGTTTGAGTAGGCTCCACAATCATGGGGAAGACTGCTGACTTGACAGATGTCCAGAAAGCCGTCATTGACACTCCACAAGGAGGGTAAACCACAAAAGGTTATTGCCAAAGAAGCTGGCTGTTCACAGAGTGCTGTATCCAAGCATATTAATGGAAAGTTGAAGGGAGGGAAAAAGTGTGGTAGTAAAAGGTACACAAGCAATCGGGAAAACCGCAGCCTTGAAAGGATTGTTAAATGGCCAATTCAAAATTTTGGGAAGATTCACATGGAATGTACTGCTGATCGAGTCATTACTTCAAGAGCCACCACACACAAACGTATCCAGGACATGGGCTACAAGTGTCGCATTCCTTGTTTCAAGCCACTCATGACCAATAGACAACACCGGAAGCGTCTTACATGTTCCAAGGAGAAAAAGAACGGGGTTATTGCTATGTGGTCCAAGATGTTGTTTTCAGATGAAAGTTAATTTTGCATTTCATTTGGAAATCAAGGTCCCAGAGTCTGTAGGAAGAGTCGAGAGGTCACAATCCAAGCTGCTTGAGGTCTACTGTGAAGTTTACACAATCAGTGATGGTTTGGGGAGCCATGTCATCTGCTGGTGTAGGTCCACTGTGCTTTATCAAGACCAAAGTCAGTGCAGCCATCTACCAGGAAATTTAAGAGCACTTCAGGCTTCCCTCTGCCAACAAGCTTTTTGGAGATGGAAATTTCATTCTCCAGCAGAACTTGGCACCTGTGCACATTGCCAAAGGTACCAATCCCTGGTTTAAAAACAACAGTATCACTATGCGTGATTGGCCAGCAAACTCATCTGACCTTAACCCCATAGAGAATCAATGGGGTATTGTCAAGAGGAAGATGAGAGACACCAGACCCAACAATGCAGACAAGCTGAAGGTCGCTATCAAAGCAACCTGGGCTTCCATAATATCTCAGCAGTATCACAGGCTGATCGCCTCCATGTCATGCTGCATTGATGCAGTAATTGATGCAAAGGGAGCCCAGACGAAGTATTGAGTGCATTTACAGAACATACATTTCAGTAGGCCAACATGTTTTATTTCAAAATCATTTTTCAAGCTGGTGTTATAAAGTATTCTAATTTACTGAGATGACTTTTGGTTTTCATTGGCTGTAAGCCATAATCATCAACATTAACAGAAATAAAAACTTCAAATAGATCAATAGAGGGGTTACAAGGACACTAAACTTCAGGAGGGCAAATTTCCAACGGATGAGAGAGGATCTTGGTGCAATTAAATGGGACGATATCCTGAGACACAAAAATACACAAAGAAAATGGGAGACGTTTATTAACATCCTGGATAGGACCTGTGCACAGTATATACCGTATGGGAATAAACATACTAGGAATAGGAGGAAACCGATATGGCTAAATAGAGCTGTAAGGGGCGCAATAAGTGACAAAAAGAAAGCATTTAGAGAATTAAAGGAAGTAGGTAGTGAGGAGGCATTAAATAAATACAAAAAATTAAATAAATTCTGTAAAAAGCAAATCAAGGCAGCAAAGATTGAGACAGAGAGACTCATTGCCAGAGAGAGTAAAAATAATCCCCAAATATTCTTTAACTACATAAATAGTAAGAAACTAAAAAATGATAGTGTTGGCCCCCTTAAAAATAGTATGGGTGAAATGGTGGATGAGGATGAGGAAAAAGCCAATATGCTAAATGACTTTTTTTCATCAGTATTTACACAAGAAAATCCCATGGCAGACAAAATGACTAGTGATAAAAATTCCCCATTAAATGTCACCTGCTTAACCCAGCAGGAAGTGCAGCGGCGTCTAAAAATCACTAAAATTGACAAATCTCCGGGCCCGGATGGGATACACCCTCGAGTACTGCAGGAATTAAGTACAGTCATTGATAGACCATTATTTTTAATCTTTAAAGACTCCATAATAACAGGGTCTGTACCACAGGACTGGCGTATAGCAAATGTGGTGCCAATATTCAAAAAGGGGACAAAAACTGAACTCGGAAACTATAGGCCAGTCAGCTTAACCTCTACTGTGGGTAAAATCCTGGAGGGCATTCTAAGGGATGATATACTGGAGTATCTGAAGAGGAATAACCTCATGACCCAGTATCAGTATGGGTTTACTAGGGACCGTTCATGTCAGACTAATTTGATCAGTTTCTATGAAGAGGTAAGTTCCGGACTGGACCAAAGGAACCCAGTGGATGTAGTGTATATGGACTTTTCAAAAGCTTTTGATACGGTGCCACACAAAAGGTTGATACATAAAATGAGAATAATGGGGATAGGGGAAAATATGTGTAGGTGGGTTAAGAGCTGGCTCAGGGATAGGAAGCAAAGGGTGGTTATTAATGGAACACACTCGGACTGGGTAGCGGTTAGCAGTGGGGTACCACAGGGGTCAGTATTGGGCCCTCTTCTTTTTAACATATTTATTAATGACCTTGTAGGCGGCATTCAGAGTAGAATTTCAATATTTGCAGACGACACTAAACTCTGCAGGGTAATCAATACAGAGGAGGACAATTTTATATTACAGGATGATTTATGTAAACTAGAAGCTTGGGCTGATAAATGGCAAATGAGCTTTAATGGGGATAAATGTAAGGTCATGCACTTGGGTAGAAGTAATAAGATGTATAATTATGTGCTTAATTCTAAAACTCTGGGCAAAACCGTCAATGAAAAAGACCTGGGTGTATGTGTGGATGACAAAATCATATTCAGAGGCCAGTGTCAGGCAGCTGCTGCAAAGGCAAATAAAATAATGGGATGCATTAAAAGAGGCATAGATGCTCATGAGGAGAACATAATTTTACCTCTATACAAGTCACTTGTTCGACCACACTTAGAATACTGTGCACAGTTCTGGTCTCCGGTGTATAAGAAAGACATAGCTGAACTGGAGCGGGTGCAGAGAAGAGCGACCAAGGTTATTAGAGAACTGGGGGGTCTGCAATACCAAGATAGGTTATTACACTTGGGGCTATTTAGTTTGGAAAAACGAAGACTAAGGGGTGATCTTATGTTAATGTATAAATATATGAGGGGACAGTACAAAGACCTTTCTGATGATCTTTTTAATCATAGACCTGAAACAGGGACAAGGGGGCATCCTCTACGTTTGGAGGAAAAAAGGTTTAAGCATAATAACAGACGCGAATTCTTTACTGTAAGAGCAGTGAGACTATGGAACTCTCTGCCGTATGATGTTGTAATGAGTGAACCTTTTGATGATATTCTAATTTTGTGAGAAGCACCCGTATATTACAGTAAATTTAATAAAAATGAAAAATGTCAACCAACCCACTCTGAGTAAAAACCTTAAGAAAGGAAAAAAACTATGAATTCTTCATGTCAAGTCTTTTGTTATGGACTGTATATTCATAGGCAGAGACTGAGCTTGTATCATAGCTTTATCACACACCTAAGTATATTCGTTGTTGATCAGTCCCACTGTCTACCTGTTTAAGCAAAGTTTTTATGGTTGTCATGCAACTGAAATGTAGTAAAAGCCGCTGATCAAAGAAATACGTCTTGTCTAGTGTCCTCATGGCACCTATATTACAGTCCACTGTCCCAACAAGTATATTTTATTACTTTCAATCTTTTCATGGTTACAGCTGGTTGACTCTTCTGCCCACTAAACAAATAAGACTGCGTGCTCTTATGACCCTCTAATTGCAAGTACCTAATTGAGTTCACCAGGATGTGGAGCCACTGTTTGTGAATTGGGTATGTCATTATTGGTTTGACCTGGTGACTCCAAAGGACTTCCACCACTAAAAGAAAGTGTTTCTCCTTACAGAAACCATCAGCCTGTGTAGAAAGACATAGGCCAAACTATATTCCCAGGGACTATGAAAATTAGCTGCAGGCAAAAAAAATCTCCAGACAGAATCTACACTGCACTGATGAGGGGCAAAAATCCTAAAACAATTGTCTGAAGATGAGTATCTTTCTTTTGCAGAAGACTTCTGGCCAAACACCAAAGATATTAGATCTTTCCAAACCTCCATAAACACATCCACATTTAGCCAAAACCTGCATGTGCTTTCAGGTGGGAAAATTGAAAAAGTTCTGTAAGCCACTTTAAGTTATGTGGAAAGGCTCTTTGGGTTCAGACATTAACTTACAAGGTAGCTATCTTCACTTGAGAGACAGCCTTCTTCTTCCTGGAGGAAAGATAATTTTACAATAACTTTGGACAAAGTTATACTGAAAAGACTATAAAGAATGTAATCAACTGGTCTTAGACCACACCTTCTGGTTTGCATTGCACCATTAAGGGGTTTTTCAAAAATAAAAATTTTTTTTACTCACCTCCTTGACCTTGGTCTCTTTTTTTGTACTCAACACTCCTTCCCATGCTAGTATCCTGGCCCCCCACTTCTGGCATAGGTTATCACATGACCTCTGTTACAAGTCAGCAGTCCTCTGAGAATTTAGAAACAGTGTGCAATTGCCTAAAATTGCAGCTCAGCTCCTAAATCTTTGTACCTTGTTAGCCTGTACATAAATCCTATTCACTTACATATTCCATGAAGCAATGCTGTCCCGGCTCTGTTCACAGTTTACAACCAGCTACCACCAGTGTTGAAAACAGCTATTCACTGGGGGTGTTGAGAGTCGGACTGGAAGCCTGTGCTAGCATTTCTTCTGCAGTGTTGCTATCAGTGTGTCAAGAGTGAAGAAGAGGGTTGCATTGACAATCCAAGACAATGGGCAGCACTTTGAACACATTTTATAAGTGGTCATAAACTTGTAAATAACTCATGAAAGAATAAAGTTACGTTAGAACCAAGCACACCATTGTTTTTCTTGTGAAATTCTCAATAAGTTTGATGTAACATGACCTTCTTCCCATTGGAAAAATAAAGTTGGATCCAAAATAGCCAACTTCAAAATGGTCGACATGGTCACCATCCATCTTGAATAGTTTTCCACCTCCCATATACTAATGTGCCACAAACAGGAAGTTGATATCTCCAACCATTCCTATTTTGTTTAGGTGTATCCATAGACAGTTAGGTCCATACAGTTAGGGCCAGAAATATTTGGACAGTGACACAAGTTTTGTTATTTTAGCTGTTTAAAAAAACATGTTCAGAAATACAATTATATATATAATATGGGCTGAAAGTGCACACTCCCAGCTGCAATATGATAGTTTCCACATCCAAATCGGAGAAAGGGTTTAGGAATCATAGCTCTGTAATGCATAGCGTCCTCTTTTTCAAGGGACCAAAAGTAATTGGACAATGGACTCTAAGGGCTGCAATTAACTCTGAAGGCGTCTCCCTCGTTAACCTGTAATCAATGAAGTAGTTAAAAGGTCAGGGGTGGATTCCAGGTGTGTGGTTTTGCATTTGGAAGCTGTTGCTGTGAGCAGACAACATGCGGTCAAAGGAACGCTCAATTGAGGGGAAGCAGAACATCCTGAGGCTGAAAAAAAAAAAAAATCCATCAGAGAGATAGCAGACATTGCTTGGAGTAGCAAAATCAACAGTTGGGTACATTCTGAGAAAAAAGGAATTGACTGGTGAGCTTGGGAACTCAAAAAGTCCTGGGCGTCCACGGATGACAACAGTGGTGGATGATCGCCGCATACTTAATTTGGTGAAGAAGAACCCGTTCACAACATCAACTGAAGTCCAGAACACTCTCAGTGAAGTAGGTGTATTTGTCTCTAAGTCAACAGTAAAGAGAAGACTCCATGACAGTAAATACAAAGGGTTCACATCTAGATGCAAACCATTCATCAATACCAAAAATAGACAGGCCAGAGTTAAATTTGCAGAAAAACACCTCAAGAAGCCAGCTCAGTTCTGGAAAAGTATTCTATGGACAGATGAGACAAAGATCAACCTGTACCAGAATGATGGGAAGAAAAAAGTTTGGAGAAGAAAGGGAACGGCACATGATCCAAGGCACACCACATCCTCTGTAAAACATGGTGGAGGCAACGTGATGGCATGGGCATGCATGGCTTTCAATGGCACTGGGTCACTTGTGTTTATTGATGACATAAGAGCAGACAAGAGTAGCCGGATGAATTCTGAAGTGTACCGGGATATACTTTCAGCCCAGATTCAGCCAAATGCTGCAAAGTTGATTGGACGGCGCTTCATAGTACAGATGGACAATGACCCCAAGCATACAGCCAAAGCTACCCAGGAGTTCATGAGTGCCAAAAAGTGGAACATTCTGCAATGGCCAAGTCAATCTCCAGATCTAAACCCAATTGAGCATGCATTTCACTTGCTCAAATCCAGACTTAAGACGGAAAGACCCACAAACAAGCAAGACCTGAAGGCTGCGGCTGTAAAGGCCTGGCAAAGCATTAAGAAGGAGGAAACCCAGCGTTTGGTGATGTCCATGGGTTCCAGACTTAAGGCAGTGATTGCCTCCAAAGGATTTGCAACAAAATATTGAAAATAAAAATATTTTGTTTGGGTTATGTTTATTTGTCCAATTACTTTTGACCTCCTAAAATGTGGAGTGTTTGTAAAGAAATGTGTACAATTCCTACATTTTCTATCAGATATTTTTGTTCAACCCTTCAAATTAAACGTTACAATCTGCACTTGAATTCTGTTGTAGAGGTTTCATTTCAAATCCAATGTGGTGGCATGCAGAGCCCAACTCGCGAAAATTGTGTCACTGTCCAAATATTTCTGGCCCTAACTGTATATATTTGGACAGAGACAACATTTTTCTAATTTTGGTTATAGACATTACCACAATGAATTTTAAACAAAACAATTCAGATGCAGTTGAAGTTCAGACTTTCAGCTTTCATTTGAGGGTATCCACATTAAAATTGGATGAAGGGTTTAGGTTTTTCAGCTCCTTAACCTGTGTCACCTTGTTATTAAAGGGACCAAAAGTAATTGGACAGATTCAATAATTTTAAATAAAATGTATTTAAAAATGTATTTGGTATCTTTATGTTTGAAGTATGATATGTGGGAAAAGGTTGAAAAGTTCCAGGGAGCTGAATACTTTCGCAAGGCACTGTATTGAGATTTTGGCCAACAACCTCCTTCCCTCAAAGATGGGTCATGGCTAGTGTTGAGCATTCCGATACCGCAAGTATCGGGTATCGGCCGATATTTGCGGTATCAGAATTCCGATACCGAATTCCGATACTTCCCGCGTATCGGATACCGGAATCGGAAGTTCCCAGAATTCAAACTGAACGCAGCAGCCAATGAGGAATGATTGGAAGTGTGGGCACATCCTGTTTAGCATGGTGGGCATGTAAGTACTGGCAAGGCTTGGATTGGCTGCTGAAATGATGTCACTCTGCACTATAAAAAACGCTGCCGCCATTTTGCGCTCACTCTGCTGTGATTTCAGTTAGGGACAGGACGCTGTGTTCTAACTGAGGGCCAGTCGAGCTAGCTAATTGCTTTATTTTCCTTTCCAAAGGCTAATTTAGCAAAACGCTGTGTGTTCTTCACTGTTCACCTTGCTCTTGCCTTGCAGCGCTGTTTTAACAGCGTTCTGCAAGGTCTCTGTGTGTGTGCAGCTCACTCTGTAGTCTGTGTGCAGCCATATACCCGGTTGTATTCAGCTCAGGGGGGGTTCACACTGCCTCACACAGTTGTCCTTTTTTGTCCTTAGTGCAGCCTGCTGCACATTTTTTCTTAAATTTCCTATTAGTGTTTTTCCACCAGTCTCCAGCTCTATTGTGGAAAAACACTACATAGGATAACCTAGAGGGGGGTTTTTGGGCCTTGCAGCGCCGTTTACGGCTGTCTGCACGGTCTCCGTGTGAGCCCAGCTCGCCCTGTAGTCTGTGTGCAGCCATAGCCGGTTGGATTCAGCTCAGGGTGCGTTACTGCCTCATACCTTGAAAAACAATTTCCTTTTTTTCAAATAGTGCAGCCAGTTTAAAATTTGAAAAAAAAAATTCCTATTAGTGTCTTTCCACTCGTATCCAGCTAAATAGTGGAAAACACTATATAGGATAATCTAGAGGAGGTTTTTTTGGCCTTGCAGCGCCGTTTACGGCTGTCTGCACGGTCTCCGTGTGAGCCCAGCTCGTCCTGTAGTCTGTGTGCAGCCATAGCCGGTTGGATTCAGCTCAGGGTTCGTTACTGGCTCATACCTTGAGAAAAATTTTACTTTTTTTCAAATAGTGCAGCCTGTTTAAAATTTGAAAAAAAAAATTCCTATTAGTGTCTTTCCACTCGTATCCAGCTAAATAGTGGAAAAACACTATATAGGATAACCTAGAGGAGGGTTTTTTGGCCTTGCAGCGCCGTTTACGGCTGTCTGCACGGTCTCCGTGTGATTTAAACTAGCTCTGTAGCCCGATCTGCACCAAAAAAAAAGTTAAGTTCACCAAACACAACTTAACACTTGTGTAGGCCACATTTGAAAAATAATAAAGTTTAGTCCACAATTTACAACATTAGTGTTTCTTACACCTGTTAGGAGGAGCATTTCAGGAATAAGCACACTAAGGCCTTAGTACTTTTCTGCTTATCTTTATCTGTCAACCAAGATGAAGAGGGCAGGGAGTAAGGCACGTGGGCGTGGGCGCGGAGCAGGGAGAGGAGCAGGGAGAGGACGTGGTGATTCTGTGCCTGCTGCGGGCGCCGGTGACTCGGCGTCACTCAGTTTCAGCAGGGAACAGTCCTTCATGCGCAGCTTTGTCGGAGAGCGCCGTGCACCGCTGCTACGTGAAGACCAAATTGAAGCCGTTGTCGGGTGGATGGCAGCTAACGCCTCGGCATCGACTTCAGTTAGTGCCACATCCTCTCAGGCACAGAGCACTGGAGAGCAGCCATCTGTCTCTTCACCACCTGCCAAATTGGCCAGGCAGTCAGAGAGCCCAGGACAGGAGCCGTCTCTACTTCTGTTCTCTGAATCTCTTGGCTTGGAAACAGGGGGCCAGCCAAGCAGCATTGGAGAAATGGAAGAAGAGGCAGTGTGCAGTGATGCCCAAAAGCTTTATCTCTCTGACTCTGAAGAGGCAGGTGGGCCAGTGCCTCCGGTGACCACAGCGCAGTACGCATCTGATGATGAAACTCAGGTGCCGCTTTCTGATGCGTACTGTGCTGCCGAGACTACCCAGGAGGAGCAGTTGGTGGCAGAGGGTAGTGGAGATGATGAGGTCCTTGACCCATCGTGGCGTGAGGAACAGGAAGGTGGTGGGAGCAGCTCTGAGGAAGAGCTTCCCCTTACGGGCCAAAGAGGGAGAGGGAGGGGGAAGACTGCGGAGCCTGTAGCCTCCACTTTGGCACCCGTTAGGAGCCTGTCTCTTTCCAAACCAAAAAGGGCGCTCCCAAGACTTGCAGTGCCTGGTCCTTTTTTGACACAGTTGCAGATGACATTTGTTTTGTCAAATGCAAGCTGTGTCATCAGAAAGTAAAAAGAGGTAAAAGTGTCAGCAACCTCAATACCACAAATATGTGGAAACATGTGCGGAACAGGCACGCGGTGGAGTTACAGAAACACAGTGAAGACGTAGGCCAACCAACAGCGGCAGCTACCACCTCTTCATCTTGTGTTGCCTCTTCCTCCACTGTTGTCCAGAGACCTAGTGTAATTCCACCCACAGCACCACCTTCCCAGTCATCCTCAGACTCCCAGTCTACTCTACAGCCATCGGTAGTCCAGGCATGGGAGAAAAGGCGGGCATTCTCGGCCAACCACCCCCGAGCACAGGCTCTGAATGCAGGCATTGCCAAACTGTTGTCCCTGGAAATGCTCTCGTTCAGGCTGGTGGAGACTGACAGCTTCCGTGACTTGATGGCATTGGCAGTCCCACAGTACAAGGTGCCCAGCCGCTTTTACTTCAGCAGGCAGGCTGTCCCTGCCCTGCACAGGCATGTTGAGGCAAACATAAAACATGCGCTACTGAACGCCGTCAGTAGCAAGGTCCACCTCACCACCGATGCGTGGACCAGTCAGCATGGACAGGGGCAATATGTTTCCCTCACTGCCCATTGGGTTAATGTTGTTGAGCCAGGTACAGATCGTGCGAGTGGCGCAGGACGTGTCCTGCCCACTCCAAGGATTGCAGGAATCCAGTCTGTACGCATCGACTCCTCCTCTTACACCAGTTCCTCTGATTCCTCTCTGCAGGATCCGTCACAGTCCACCTCCACATGGACCCGTGAACGTTTACCTATGACCGACATGAGCACAGCCGTGGCCAAACGTCAGCAGGCCGTCTTGAAACTAGTTTCATTGGGGCATCGAAGCCACACAGCGCAGGAGCTCTGGAATGCCATCAAGCAGGAGAGCGATGTGTGGTTACTGCCAGCGAATCTCCAGCCAGGCATGGTAGTGTGTGACAATGGCCGAAATCTGGTGGCAGCTTTGGCCCTTGGCAACCTCACTCACATCCCATGTCTGGCACATGTGCTCAATTTGGTTGTGCAGAGTTTTCTGAGGGACTATCCGGATCTTGATGCCCTGCTGCACAAGGTCCGCCTAGAGTGTGCTCACTTGCGGCGTTCCAGCTTGGCCAGATCCCGCATTGCTGCTCTGCAGCGCCGATTCCGCCTTCCAGAACACCGCATCATATGTGACCTACCTACCCGGTGGAATTCCACGTTACATATGTTGGAGCGGTTGTGTGAGCAGCAGCAAGCAGTTATGGAGTACCAGCTGCATCAGGCGCAAAGAAGTCGCAGTCAGCGCCGATAAGACTTCACAACCACAGAGTGGGCCACTATGAAGGACGTCTGCCAGGTTTTGCGTCCTTTTGATTATTCCACGCAGATGGCAAGTGCAGATGATGCACTAGTCAGCATGACTGTCCCCCTTATCTGCCTGCTTCAACAAACTTTGCAAGGGTTAAGGGATGATGTGGTGGAAGAGGTGGAGGATGAGGAGTCACCTTTTCCATCAGCTTCTGGAGAGTCAGCGCCACGTGGTTCCTCACAAAGGGGTACGCAGGGGCCAATTTGTGAGGAGGATGAGGAGGAGTCAATGGAGGAGGAAGAGCTCCGTCCAGAGGAGGGAGCGACACAATTGTCCAGTGGTCAGTGTGTACAGCGAGGGTGGGGTGATGACGAGCGGGCAGAGATCATGTCTCAAGCAGGGGACAGCGTTTCTGGGCCAGTTGGCACTCTACAGCACATGGTGGATTTCATGCTGCAGTGCCTGAGAAACGACCGCCGCATCGACCACATTCTCAACATGCCTGATTATTGGGTGTTCACCCTCCTCGATCCTCGCTACCGGGACAACGTCCAAAACCTCATCCCTGCGTTGACCCGGGAGCGTAAATTGCGGGAGTACCACGACACACTGGTGAATTCCATCATCTTCTCCTGTCCAACTGAGAGGAGTGCTGCTAGTGCTTTACAAAGCAGCTTAGTGCGTCGAGGCAGTGGGGGAGGCTCTGCCCAAAGAGGGAGCAGAAGCAGTGCCTCTGCCCAAGGCAAGCCCAGTATGGCACAACTCTGGCACACTTTTGTGTGCCCGCCCCAAATGTCTACACCATCACCGGCGGCTCCAGTCAGCAGGAGGCAACGGTTCCGTCAGATGGTGACAGACTACATGGCTTGCCCTCTTACTGTACTCCCAGACGGCTCTTCCCCGTTCAAGTTTTGGGTCTCTAAGCTGGATACATGGCCAGAGCTAAGCCAGTATGCATTGGAGGTGCTGGCTTGCCCTGCGGCTAGTGTCTTATCGGAACGTGTCTTTAGTGCCGCAGGTGGTGTACTAACAGACCGTCGCATGCGACTATCCTCCGATAACGTTGACCGGCTTACTTTCCTGAAAATGGGGGTGGGCTCTGGTTCCCCCCTTACTGCCACACTACCAGGTAATCGGTGTGAGTACATGTGGCCATGTCCTGGTTAGGGCTCGATATTTATATGGGGACAAATGTGGACATGTGGGGCGTTTGTGCCAATTTGCATTAGCATTTTATTTCTATATATGGGGCGTTTGTGCCCATTTGCATTTGCAATTGATTCTTGTATATGTCCATTGTTGTTCCCCATTATTGTCCACTATAGGATATTTTATACTTGGCCCATGTTTCCGTGTATATCCGGTATTAACCATTTGATTATTAGTAATATCCTGGGTGTGTCTTGTTCTATGGGGGGCACCATGTAGCCCTTTTATGTGTATTGTGGTGCTACATTTGGTTGGTTTTTACTAGCCCCATTTGCATTATATATACTTGTTCTGATCCAGTCTTTTATATATGTATATTTAATAAAGATTTGTATTTTTTGGGACATTTTGACTGTGTTCTTTCTGTGGTTGTATAGGATTTCTGTTGTACAGTTGTCCCTGCTAAATTAGTCCCTATATACACACATAGTACATCACATTTTGTTATCATTAGTTATTGATATTTATTTACGTCTGTTACCTATGTGTGTAATATGTGTACCACAATTCCTTTACTGAAAATGAACCAGGCCTGGATCTCGCAGGAATTTGCCACTCCTCTGCCTGATTAAGTAATTGGGTGTCATCCAGGTCTCCTGCTGTGTTCATCTTTCTACCACCTGAACTGCTATTCCTGGGCTCCAACACCGCCAGTTGCGGCTCAGAAGTGCAGGCTGCACAGTAAAAACATACGACCCAGTGTTATTGGGTTTCAGTAACGTCAGCTGATCCCCAGCTGTGTAGCCGGCAATGTGTCCTGCGACCGCCACGCTGGCACAACAACCTAAATGTAAGGGAACCTGTCCCCCCCCCCCCCCCGTCGTTTGTTACTGAAAGAGCCATCTTGTGCAGCAGTAATGCTGCACAAGGAAAAGGTAGCTTTTTTTTTAGCTCTTTGCACACGCAGAACTTAACACTTATAAAATGTGTTCACTGATACCGTTATACCGTCCCGGAGCTGGGACTTTCCTTCGTAATGTGACGCAGCACAGCCGTCATTCCTACCCCCTTGGTGCCATGCGCTGCCTCCTCAGCGTTGTTTTAAGCTGTCACGGAGCCTGCGCTGTTCTGTTATCCCTTGGGCATGCCCTATTTGCGCTGCCTGTCTTCTGACATAATTTGGTGTCAGGCTGGCTGCGCCTGTGCGGCCGCGCTGCCCGAGATCCTGCCTCGCATTGTCTTCTGATTGAGTCACACTGCGGGCCTGGGATCCATGGGCATGCGCAGTGCATATCTTCCCCTCGGGCTCTCGCTCATTTCCCTCCGCCTTCTTTAGACTGAGCGCCGTCAGCTGATCCCTAGCATGCCACGGCCGTGACACCGCACAGTCTGAAGAAGAGGGAAGGAGGGGAGTGAGAGTCGAGGTTATGCACTGTGCATGCCCATGGTTCCAAGGCCCGCAGTGGGATTACGTTAGACGAGACTGCGAGGTGGGATCTGGAGCAGCGTGGACGCACAGGCACTGACAGCCTGACACCAAATTATGTCAGAAGACAGGCAGCGCTAATTGGGCATGGCCAAGGGCTAACAGAACAGCGCAGGCTCCGTGACAGCTTAAAACAACGCTGAGGAGGCAGCGTACGGCATCAAGGGGATAGGAATGACAGCTGTGCTGTGTCCCATTACGAAGGAAATTCGCACCTCCGGAACGGTTTAACGGTATAAAGGGACACATTTTTAGTGTTTACTTCGGTGTTTGCAAGGAGCATAATTAAAAGAGCAACCTTTTTCTTTTGCATCCTTAGTGCTGCACAAGATGGCTCTTTCAGCTACAAACGTCTTGGGGGGGGGGGGTTAAAGGTTCCCTTTCAACTTGCTCCAATCAGGCTTCGGCCTACACTCTGTTCCTCTGCTCTTCCTGCTGTCCCTGGGCTCTAACACCGCCAGTTGGTGCCTGGAAGTGCTGTGTGCACACTCAACAGTCGCTCCTCTGTTATTGGGGTTCAGTAACGTCAGCTGATCCCCAGCTGTGGGTGCGGCAAGGCAATACCTCCAATCTGCTCCTCCTGCTGTCCCTGGGCTCTAACACCGCCAGTTGGTGCCTGGAAGTGCTGTGTGCACAGTCAACAGTCGCTCCTCTGTTATTGGGGTTCAGTAACGTCAGCTGATCCCCAGCTGTGTGTGCGGCAATACCTCCAATCTGCTCCTCCTGCTGTCCCTGGGCTCTAACACCGCCAGTTGGTGCCTGGAAGTGCTGTGTGCACAGTCAACAGTCGCTCCTCTGTTATTGGGGTTCAGTAACGTCAGCTGATCCCCAGCTGTGTATCCGGCAATGTGTCATGCGACCGCCACGCTGGCACAACTAAAATGTAAGGGGACCTGTCCCCCCCCCCCCTAGGCGTTTGTTACTGAAAGAGCCACCATGTGCAGCACTAATACTGCACAAGGGAAAGGTCGCTCTTGAAATTATGCTCCTTGCAAACGCTGAACTACACACTCATGTAATGTGTCCCCTCACACCGTCCAACCGTCCCGGAGGTGGGACTTTCCTTTGTAATGTGACGCAGCACAGCCGTCATTGCTACCCCCTTGGCACCGTGCGCTGCCTCCTTAGCGTTGTTTGATTCCGTCATGGACCCTGCGCTGTTATGTTATCCCTTGGCCATGCACAGTTTACGCTGCCCGTCCTCTGACATCATTTGTTGTCGTCCTGGCTGCGCCTGTGCGTCCACGCTGCCCGAAATCACACCTCGCAGTGTCGTCTAATGTGATCCCACAGTGGGCCTGGTATCCATGGCCATGCGCAGTGCATATACTAGCCTCTCACTCCCCTTCTTCACGCTTCTTCAGACTAGGCGGCGTCAGCTGATCCCTAATAGCATGCCACGGCCGTGACACCGCACAGTCTGAAGAAGCAGGAAGGAGGTGAGTGAGAGGCGATGATATGCACTGCGCATGCCCATGGATCCCTGGCCCGCAGTGGGACTACATTAGATGACACTGCAAGGTTGGATCTCGGGCAGCTTGGACGCACAGGCACTGCCAGCCTGACACCTACATGATGTCAGAAGACGGGCACCGCTAACTGTGCATGGCCAAGGGATAACATTACAGCGCGGGCTCCGTGACAGAACCAAACAACGTTGAGGAGGTGGCGCCCGGCACCAAGGGGGTTGGAATGACGGCTGTGCTGTGTCACATTACAAAGGAAAGTCCCACTTCCGGGATGGTTTGACGGTGTGAGGGGACACATTATATGAGTGTGTACTTCAGCGTTTGCAAGGAGCATAATTTTCGGAGCCACCATTTTCCATGTGCAGTATTACTGCTGTACAAGATGGCTCTTTCAGCAACAAATGCCTGGGGGGGGGGGGTTAAAGGTTCCCTTTCAACTTGCTCCACTGCAGGCTTCGGCCTACACTCTGCTCCTCTTTGATTCCCTGGGTTTCAACACTGTCAGTTGCCACCTGGAAGTGTTGTCTACACAGAAAAAACACTAGGTGATGTGTCAGTGGGGTTCAGCACCGCCAGCTGTTTGTTTCATTTGTACAAGGTGGCTGACTTTTTCTCCTTGCCCACGTGGAACTCAACACGTACAAAATGTGTCTCATTGAGACCATTCCACTGTCCCTGAGGTGTGACTTTCCTTTCTAATGATACGCAGCACCCCACTTGGTAGCGTTTCCCGTCTTTTGTCATCATGGTTAGCTGGCTGCGCCTGTGCATCCGCCCTGCTAGAAACAACGCCCCTCGTTGTCATATTTATTTTGTCAGCGAGGGTGTGGTTTATGGGCACGAGCAGTGCATATGTTCGCCTGTCTTAACTCATCTCCTTCCGCCTTCTTCAGACTGTGCGGCCTCCTGGCCGTGGTAGGCGATAAGGGATCAGCTGAGGCCGCCCAGTCTGGAGCAGGTGTAAGGACATGTGTGAGCGGCAAACCTATTTACTGCACAAGGCCACGAATCCCAGCCACGCAGTGTGATTTTTTGAAAACACACTGTGGGTCTGGGATTCATGTCCATCGCTAACCGCAACGGCCGACATGAAATGAGGTCAGAAGACAGGAAGCGCTCACAGCGCATGGCCAAGGGATCACAATAGCGCAGACTCCTGTACAGCAAATAACAATGCTCAGGAATCTGCGCCCAGTACCTAGGTGCAAATTTTGACACCTGTGCTGCGTCTCCTTAAAAAGACAAGTCACGCCTCCACAACTGTTTGACAGTATAATGGGCTAAATAGTGTACGTGTTTTATTCAGCGTGTGCAAGGAGCAAACCAAATAGAGCAACCTTTTACTTGTGCAGCATTAATGCTGCACAAGGTGTGGCTCTTGTACCTTGCAACACCTGAGGGGGGTTAAAGGTAACCTTTGAAATTGGTTCAACTAGGCTTCGGCCTACACTCTGCTCCTCTACTCCTCCTGCTGACCCAGGGCTCAAACACCGCTAGTTTCTGCCCGGAACTGCTAGCTGCACAGAGAAAAACACCAGTCAATGTGTTCGTGGGGTTCAGCACCGCCAGCTGTTCCCCTGCTGTGTAGTCGGCATCGTGTCCAGCACAAGCCACGCTGGCACAACTGAACAAAAGCTGACACCAGTGCAGGCTTCGGCCTACACTTTGCTCCTCTCCTCCTCCTGCTGACCCTGGGCTCAAACAACGCCAGTTTCTGCCCGGACATGCTAGCTGCACAGAGAAAAACACCAGCCAATGTGTTAGTGGGGTTCAGCACCACCAGCTGTTCCCCTGCTGTGTAGCTGGCAACGTGTCCTGCAAACGCCACGCAGGCACATGAACTGAAATTGAAGGGAGCCTGCCCCCCACCCCCCCAGGTGTTTCTATGTATAACAGCCACCTTGTACAGCAGTACTGCTGCATTTGTACAAGGTGGCTGACTTTTTCTCCTTGCACACGTGGAACTCAACAAGTACAAAATGTGTCTCATTACAGACCATTACAATGTCCCTGAGGTGTGACTTTCCTTTTTAATGACACGCAGCACCCCCATTGTTAGCGCTGCCCGTCTCCTGACATCATTGGTTGGCTGGCTGTGCCTGTGCGTCCCCCCTGCCCGACACAACGCCCCCCGTTGTCTCATATATTTTGTCAGCGAGGGTGTGATTGATGGGCACGAGCAGTGCATATGTTCCCCTGTCTTCACTCCCCTCCTTCCGCCTTCTTCTGACTGTGCGGCCTCATGGCCGCGGCATGCGATAAGGGATCAGCTGAGGCCGCCCAGTCTGAAGCAGGTGTAAGGACATGTGTGAGCGGCGAACATATTTACTGAACAAGGCCACGAATCCCAGCCACGCAGTGTGATTTTTTGAAAACACACTGTGGGTCTGGGATTCATGTCCATCGCTAACCGTAACGGCCGACATTAAATGAGGTCAGAAGACAGGAAGCGCTCACAGCGCATGGCCAAGGGATCCCAATAGCGCAGACTCCTGTACAGCAAATAACAACGCTCAGGAATCTGCGCACAGCAGCTAGGTGTAAATTTTGACACCTGTGCTGCATCTCCTTAAAAAGACTAGTAGTCACGCCTCCACTACTGTTTGACAGTATAATGGGCTAAATAGTGTACGTGTTTTATTCAGCGTGTGCAAGGAGCAAAATTAAATAGAGCAACCTTTGACTTGTGCATCATTAATGCTGTTCAAGGTGTGGCTCTTGTACCTTGCAACACCTGAGGGGGGTTAAAGGTAACCTTTGAAATTGGTTCAACTAGGCTTCGGCCTACACTCTGCTCCTCTACTCCTCCTGCTGACCCTGGGCTCAAACACCGCTAGTTTTTGCCCGGAACTGCTAGCTGCACAGAGAAAAACACCAGTCAATGTGTTAGTGGGGTTCAGCAACGCCAGCTGTTCCCCTGCTGTGTAGTCGGCAACGTGTCCAGCACAAGCCACGCTGGCACAACAGAACAAAAGCTGCCACCAGTGCAGGCTTCGGCCTACACTTTGCTCCTCTCCTCCTCCTGCTGACCCTGGGCTCAAACAACGCCAGTTTCTGCCCGGACATGCTAGCTGCACAGAGAAAAACACCAGCCAATGTGTTAGTGGGGTTCAGCACCGCAAGCTGTTCCCCTGCTGTGTAGTCGGCATCGTGTCCAGCACAAGCCACGCTGGCACAACTGAACAAAAGCTGCCACCAGTGCAGGCTTCGGCCTACACTTTGCTCCTCTCCTCCTCCTGCTGACCCTGGGCTCAAACAACGCCAGTTTCTGCCCGGACATGCTAGCTGCACAGAGAAAAACACCAGCCAATGTGTTAGTGGGGTTCAGCACTGCCAGCTGTTCCCCTGCTGTGTAGCTGGCAACGTGTCCTGCAAACGCCACGCAGGCACATGAACTGAAATTGAAGGGAGCCTGCCCCCCACCCCCAGGTGTTTCTATGTATAACAGCCACCTTGTACAGCAGTACTGCTGCATTTGTACAAGGTGGCTGACTTTTTGTCCTTGCCCACGTGGAACTCAAAACGTACAAAATGTGTCTCATTGAGACCATTCCACTGTCCCTGAGGTGTGACTTTCCTTTCTAATGATACGCAGCACCCCCCTTGGTAGCGCTTCCCGTCTTCTGACATCATTGGTTGGCTTGTTGCGCCTGTGCGTCCGCCCTGCCTGAAACAATGCTCCTCGTTGTCTTATTTTGACTGCGAGGGTGTGATTGATGGGCACGAGCAGTGCATATCTTCACCTGTCTTAACTCATCTCCTTCCGCCTTCTTCAGACTGTGCAGCCTCATGGCCGCGGCATGCGAGAAGGGATCAGCAGAGGCCGCCCAGTTAGAAGCAGGTGTAAGGACGTGTGTGAGCGGCCAAAATATTTACTGCTCAAGGCCACGAATCACAGCACCGCAGTGTGACTTTATGAAAAGGCACTGTGGGTCTGGGATTTATGGCCATCGTTAACCGCAGCGGCCAACATGAAATGAGGTCATAAGACGGGCAGCTCTAACAGGGCATTGCCAAGGGATAACACAAGAGCACAGACTCCTGTACAGCAAATAACAACGCTCAGGAAGCTGCGCCAAGCACCAAGGCGTTATTTGGGACACCTGTGCTGCATCTCCTTAAAAAGCCAAGTCACGCATCCACTACAGTTTGACTGTAGAATGGGCTAAATTGTGTACGTCTTTCATTCAGCGTGTGCAAGTAGACAAATTAATAGAGCAACCTTTCACTTGTGCAGCATTAATACTGCACAAGGTGTGTCTCTTGTACTTTGTAACACCTGAGGGGGGGGTTAAAGGTTTCCTTTGAAATTGGTTCAAATAGGCTTCGGCCTACACTCTGCTCCTCTACTCCTCCTCCTGCTTCAACACGGGCTCTAACATCGCTAGTTTTTGACCGCAAGTGCTAGCTGCACAGAGAAAAACACACGCCATTGTGTTAGTGGGGTTCAGCAACGCCAGCTGTTCCCCCACTGTGTAGCCGGCAAAGTGTCCTGCAAACGCAACGCAGACACAAAGCTGCCTCCAGTGCAGGCTTCGGCCTACACTCTGCTCCCCCTGCTTACCCTTAGCTCCAACACCGCTAGTTGGGGCTCTAGGAAGACAATCTTTAATAGGCAACGCATCTGGGTTCCAGCACCGCCAGCTGGTTCTCGGCAGTGTTCTTGTCACAGGTACTCCCTCGTGCCAAGCCTGGTTTCAGCACCGTCAGCTGTTTCCGGGTTGTGTCAACTTCACTGAGACGCCTATGCTTGCCCCATCGTGGTGCGGTCGGGTTAGCCAACTCCAGGGTGCCTCCAGTTTAGGAGCTTCCTATGTGGGCTGCGTGAACTGGCAGTCAAGGCTGGTTCTGTAGTGCCAGTAGGCCCAGCTCCCCCTGTAGGACTGTTGGGGTTCGGTAACTGCGGCTGCCTCACGGCCTAGCTGTTCTCTCCTCTCCTGTGGGCCTTGGGGTCCACCACCTGGTTCCAGCACCGTCAGCTGGTTCCGGGCCGAGCCTTTGGCTTAGGTGCCTCCTCCTGGGTATCCGAGTTCCGCCAACGTCAGGCGGTCCTTGGTAGTGCTTTTAAGCGCGGGCACCTACAGCTTAGTAACCGGGTTCCAGCACCGCCAGCTGGTCCTCGGTCGTGCCATTGGCTCTTGCACACTGGGGCAACGCTTCTGGGTTCCAGCACCGCCAGCTGGTTCTCGGCAGTGTTCTTGTCACAGGTACTCCCTCGTGCCAAGCCTGGTTTCAGCACCGTCAGCTGTTTCCGGGTTGTGTCAAGCTCACTGAGACGCCTATGCTTGCCCCGTCGTGGTGCGGTCGGGTTAGCCAACTCCAGGGTGCCTCCAGTTTAGGAGCTTCCTATGTGGGCTGCGTGAACTGGTAGTCAAGGCTGGTTCTGTAGTGCCAGTAGGCCCAGCTCCCCCTGTAGGACTGTTGGGGTTCGGTAACTGCGGCTGCCTCGCGGCCTAGCTGTTCTCTCCTCTCCTGTGGGCCTTGGGGTCCACCACCTGGTTCCAGCACCGTCAGCTGGTTCCGGGCCGAGCCTTTGGCTTAGGTGCCTCCTCCTGGGTATCCGAGTTCCGCCAACGTCAGGCGGTCCTTGGTAGTGCTTTTAAGCGCGGGCACCTACAGCTTAGTAACCGGGTTCCAGCACCGCCAGCTGGTCCTCGGTCGTGCCATTGGCTCTTGCACACTGGGGCAACGCATCTGGGTTCCAGCACCGCCAGCTGGTTCTCGGCAGTGTTCTTGACACAGGTACTCCCTCGTGCCAAGCCTGGTTTCAGCACCGCCAGCTGTTTCCGGGTTGTGTCAAGCTCACTGAGACGCCTATGCTTGCCCCGTCGTGGTGCGGTCGGGTTAGCCAACTCCAGGGTGCCCCCAGTTTAGGAGCTTCCTATGTGGGCTGCGTGAACTGGCAGTCAAGGCTGGTTCTGTAGTGCCAGTAGGCCCAGCTCCCCCTGTAGGACTGTTGGGGTTCGGTAACTGCGGCTGCCTCGCGGCCTAGCTGTTCTCTCCTCTCCTGTGGGCCTTGGGGTCCACCACCTGGTTCCAGCACCGTCAGCTGGTTCCGGGCCGAGCCTTTGGCTTAGGTGCCTCCTCCTGGGTATCCGAGTTCCGCCAACGTCAGGCGGTCCTTGGTAGTGCTTTTAAGCGCGGGCACCTACAGCATAGTAACCGGGTTCCAGCACCGCCAGCTGGTCCTCGGTCGTGCCATTGGCTCTTGCACACTGGGGCAACGCATCTGGGTTCCAGCACCGCCAGCTGGTTCTCGGCAGTGTTCTTGTCACAGGTACTCCCTCGTGCCAAGCCTGGTTTCAGCACCGTCAGCTGTTTCCGGGTTGTGTCAAGCTCACTGAGACGCCTATGCTTGCCCCGTCGTGGTGCGGTCGGGTTAGCCAACTCCAGGGTGCCCCCAGTTTAGGAGCTTCCTATGTGGGCTGCGTGAACTGGCAGTCAAGGCTGGTTCTGTAGTGCCAGTAGGCCCAGCTCCCCCTGTAGGACTGTTGGGGTTCGGTAACTGCGGCTGCCTCGCGGCCTAGCTGTTCTCTCCTCTCCTGTGGGCCTTGGGGTCCACCACCTGGTTCCAGCACCGTCAGCTGGTTCCGGGCCGAGCCTTTGGCTTAGGTGCCTCCTCCTGGGTATCCGAGTTCCGCCAACGTCAGGCGGTCCTTGGTAGTGCTTTTAAGCGTGGGCACCTACAGCTTAGTAACCGGGTTCCAGCACCGCCAGCTGGTCCTCGGTCGTGCCATTGGCTCTTGCACACTGGGGCAACGCATCTGGGTTCCAGCACCGCCAGCTGGTTCTCGGCAGTGTTCTTGACACAGGTACTCCCTCGTGCCAAGCCTGGTTTCAGCACCGCCAGCTGTTTCCGGGTTGTGTCAAGCTCACTGAGACGCCTATGCTTGCCCCGTCGTGGTGCGGTCGGGTTAGCCAACTCCAGGGTGCCTCCAGTTTAGGAGCTTCCTATGTGGGCTGCGTGAACTGGCAGTCAAGGCTGGTTCTGTAGTGCCAGTAGGCCCAGCTCCCCCTGTAGGACTGTTGGGGTTCGGTAACTGCGGCTGCCTCGCGGCCTAGCTGTTCTCTCCTCTCCTGTGGGCCTTGGGGTCCACCACCTGGTTCCAGCACCGTCAGCTGGTTCCGGGCCGAGCCTTTGGCTTAGGTGCCTCCTCCTGGGTATCCGAGTTCCGCCAACATCAGGCGGTCCTTGGTAGTGCTTTTAAGCGCGGGCACCTACAGCTTAGTAACCGGGTTCCAGCACCGCCAGCTGGTCCTCGGTCGTGCCATTGGCTCTTGCACACTGGGGCAACGCATCTGGGTTCCAGCACCACCAGCTGGTTCTCGGCAGTGTTCTTGACACAGGTACTCCCTCGTGCCAAGCCTGGTTTCAGCACCGCCAGCTGTTTCCGGGTTGTGTCAAGCTCACTGAGACGCCTATGCTTGCCCCGTCGTGGTGCGGTCGGGTTAGCCAACTCCAGGGTGCCTCCAGTTTAGGAGCTTCCTATGTGGGCTGCGTGAACTGGCAGTCAAGGCTGGTTCTGTAGTGCCAGTAGGCCCAGCTCCCCCTGTAGGACTGTTGGGGTTCGGTAACTGCGGCTGCCTCGCGGCCTAGCTGTTCTCTCCTCTCCTGTGGGCCTTGGGGTCCACCACCTGGTTCCAGCACCGTCAGCTGGTTCCGGGCCGAGCCTTTGGCTTAGGTGCCTCCTCCTGGGTATCCGAGTTCCGCCAACGTCAGGCGGTCCTTGGTAGTGCTTTTAAGCGCGGGCACCTACAGCTTAGTAACCGGGTTCCAGCACCGCCAGCTGGTCCTCGGTCGTGCCATTGGCTCTTGCACACTGGGGCAAGGCATCTGGGTTCCAGCACCGCCAGCTGGTTCTGGGCAGTGTTCTTGACACAGGTACTCCCTCGTGCCAAGCCTGGTTTCAGCACCGCCAGCTGTTTCCGGGTTGTGTCAAGTTCACTGAGACGCCTATGCTTGCCCCGTCGTGGTGCGGTCGGGTTAGCCAACTCCAGGGTGCCTCCAGTTTAGGAGCTTCCTATGTGGGCTGCGTGAACTGGTAGTCAAGGCTGGTTCTGTAGTGCCAGTAGGCCCAGCTCCCCCTGTAGGACTGTTGGGGTTCGGTAACTGCGGCTGCCTCGCGGCCTAGCTGTTCTCTCCTCTCCTGTGGGCCTTGGGGTCCACCACCTGGTTCCAGCACCGTCAGCTGGTTCCGGGCCGAGCCTTTGGCTTAGGTGCCTCCTCCTGGGTATCCGAGTTCCGCCAACGTCAGGCGGTCCTTGGTAGTGCTTTTAAGCGCGGGCACCTACAGCTTAGTAACCGGGTTCCAGCACCGTCAGCTGGTCCTCGGTCGTGCCATTGGCTCTTGCACACTGGGGCAACGCATCTGGGTTCCAGCACCGCCAGCTGGTTCTCGGCAGTGTTCTTGACACAGGTACTCCCTCGTGCCAAGCCTGGTTTCAGCACCGCCAGCTGTTTCCGGGTTGTGTCAAGCTCACTGAGACGCCTATGCTTGCCCCGTCGTGGTGCGGTCGGGTTAGCCAACTCCAGGGTGCCTCCAGTTTAGGAGCTTCCTATGTGGGCTGCGTGAACTGGTAGTCAAGGCTGGTTCTGTAGTGCCAGTAGGCCCAGCTCCCCCTGTAGGACTGTTGGGGTTCGGTAACTGCGGCTGCCTCGCGGCCTAGCTGTTCTCTCCTCTCCTGTGGACCTTCAGGTCCACCACCTGGTTCCAGCACCGTCAGCTGGTTCTCGGCAGTGTCTTTTGCTCTTGTACCTTCTGCTCCCCATCCTGGTTCCAGTACCGTCAGCTGGTTCCGGGCAGAGCCTTTGGCTTAGGTGCCTCCTTCTGGGTATCCAAGTTCCACCAACGTCAGGTGGTCCTTGGTAGTACTTTCGGGCACGGGTACCTCCTGCTTAGTAACCGGGTTCCAGTAACGTCAGCTGGTCCTCGGTAGTTCCATTGGCTCTTGGACCTTCGGCTACCCATCCGGGTTCCAGTACCGTCAGCTGGTTCTCGGCAGTGTCTTTTTCTCTTGTACCTTCTGCTCCCCATCCTGGTTCCAGTACCGTCAGCTGGTTCCGGGCAGAGCCTTTGGCTTAGGTGCCTCCTTCTGGGTATCCGAGTTCCGCCAACGTCAGGCGGTCCTTGGTAGTGCTTTTTAGCACGGGTACCTCCTGCTTAGTAACCGGGTTCCAGTAACGTCAGCTGGTCCTCGGTAGTTCCATAGGCTCTTGAACCTTCGGGTAGCCATCCGAGTTCCAGTTCCATCAGCTGGTTCTTGGCATTTTCTCAGCCTTCTTGTACCTTCTGCTACATTTCCAAGTTGAAGACCCTAAAGTCGACGACCCGGAAGACCACCCCGATGACGACGACGACGACCCGGAAGACCACCCCGATGACGACGACGGCGGAGACGACGACGGCTGAGACGACGACGGCGGAGATGACGACACTGGAGACGACGACCCTGGAGACGACGACATGGAAGACCGAGAAGCAGAAGAACAAGAGGCTGCAGAACAAAGAGCAGAAGAACATTAAGCATAAGACTTAATATCAGAGCAAAAGATATTATCTAAATTATATGCAGAAGAAGACTAAGCAGTGTATGGGGGTGAGTCCGTTCCTCCTCGTGGTGCCCCTGGATAAAGCCTGATGCTGCAGGCCAAACTGAACGCGGACAAATGTAACTTTTGTGACTGGCAGAACGGAAGGTGTAATCTTCAAACTTTTATAGATAACAACTACGGGAATGCCTGTCACAAATGAGTATATGATGAAGAAGTAGAATAGGAAGAATAATAACAGTGGAATAAAAAGAATATGTCGAATAGGAAGAATAATAATAGTTGAATAAAATGAATATGAAGAATGTAATAAAAAAAAAAAAATAGGTAGAAGATGAAGAAGAAGATGAATAAGGTGAAGAAGAAGTTGATGTCAAAGATGCTGATGATGATGAAGATGAAAGTGTGGGAAAAGTAAAAAAAAAAAAGAAAAAAAAAGAAGGGGAAGGGCGTGGAATAGTGAAACATCAATATCTGACAAAATAAAAAAAAATTTACGTACTCAATATCTTTTTCACTCCGAACGTCTTAAAAAAAAAAAAAAACATGCTATTCTATTTGATTGGGCTAAACCTCATTGCCTTTAATGTCTCCGCCACCTCCCACAATACATCCTACATTATTCTTAGTTGTTTTCCTTCATGTAGAATGAACCTACAAGGCAAGAAAGGGTTTATTTTAATTCCGATATTTTGGTCCCATTGACTTGCATTGGGATCGGGTATCGGTATCGGCGATATCCGATATTTTTTGAATATCGGCCGATCCTATCCGATACCGATACTTTCCGATATCGGAAGGTATCGCTCAACACTAGTGAAAAGTGGTTTTCTGCCTATTTTCTTTATAGCCAAGTTCAGCATCAAATTGTCCCATTGTAACTAGAGGTGTTTTAGATCCATATGGAAAGATTTTAGTCTGCACTTGCTGTAAGACTGGCTTTGTTTTCAACTGTTCATAAGTATTGCTGTCTATGATATCCACCGAAGCTCCTGTATCTATTGTAAAGGTGATATCCGTGTTGCAGATGGTGAGTGTAATACATGGAGATTGCACTGAGCCAGTGACAGAAGTCGTGAACACATAGTTCTCAGCCACAGACATTTCTTCTATATCCTGATTTACCATTGTTATATTTGCAGGCTTTTGTCATTGGCAGAGGAGACTTGTTGGGCGCTGATTTGCAGACAACTGCAAAATGGTTCCCTTTTCCACATTTACTGCAAGTTTGTCCTATAGCTGGACATTTGTTCATGTGGTGAGGGAAATCTTGTCCACATCTATAACATTTCTTCTGTTGCCGGGCCTGCTTGCCTTGTGCACTGTTATGTTTGAGATTATGCATATGTAAATTATCCCCACTCTCCATTGCATTTGCCTGATGATCTGCTATCTCTATAGCACGGGCCATCTTGAGTAAATCATGCAGAGAGAGATCCTGCTGCAGAGCTTTACGCCTTATGGTATTAGACGAGCAGGTGACAATTACTTGAGTTAGGATTTCATCATCTACGTCAGTAAATGCACACCCATGTGCTAGTTCTTTTAGCCGGGTAACATAGGTGTCTATGGATTCTTCTGGAAGCTGCTTAGCAATCCTGAACTTGTATCTTTCATATCTGATGTTTTGTTTAGGGTTGAAGTAGTCAGTGAGAGCTTTGGAGCATTTGCTGTACGTGTCTGTCTCCGCTGCTGGTAATGTGCTGTATATGTCATAGACTCCTGTGCCCGCACAATGCAGGAACACGGCTTTTTTTCTGTTCTCCTCTTTTATATCTATTGCTTCCAGGAAATTCTCAAATCGATGTAACCATTTTCTCCAGTTATGAGAGAGATTAGTGACATCAGTCATATCAAACTGTGGGAACATGTGCAAGAATTCAGCCATGATGGAGTCTCTCAGTGGCGCTGGCGTGTGAAGCTGTAAAGCAGGGGTCAGTACTCACAGTAGCAGGTGATTCAATCCCATCCTCGTCGCCAGTTGTAATGTCCACACGGTGTAAGGAATTTAAGAGAGAGTAAGCTTTAACTGTATTTTATTCTTCTCCTTTCCTCCAGCACACAGCATAACAGCAGCATAGGATTTTCTCCTCAGGCCAGAACTGAAACTGAAACTCCTCTCAACTCCCGCCCTCGCTTTCTTAAAGAGACAGATCTAATTCTTATACATTACAGATAGTATCCCAGGTGAGGTGTAAATAAAATGTAAAGAATAGGTATTGTTTCACGTTTTGCTGGAGGCGTATGCTGCTGTTGTGGTGGAGGGTGAGTTGTTGCGGTTTATGCCTGAGGCAGTAATTGAAGTATTGCCAAAACAGGGTAATGATCTGACGGATCCAGCTTATTCTTGCCCAATCTCATTATTAACCATAGATATCAAAATCTTGGCAAAAATCTTGGCTAATCGTCCTAACAAGGTCATAATGACACAGTTCGGTTTTATGCCCAATAGTTCTACAGAATGTAATCTTAGACGATTGTTTCTAAATATGCAAGTAAAGTCAGACAATATGGGTCAGAGGGTTGTGATGTCTTTAGAAGCCGCAAAGGCTTTTGATAGTGCGGACTTGCGTTATTTGTGGGCGGTTATGAAGGCTATGGGTTTTGGCGAGAGATTTATAATTTGGGGTTCAATTGTTATATGCCTCTCCAAGAGCCAGGATAGGGGTAAATGGGCTCTTTCCCTTTGTATAGGGGAACATGGCAGGGGTGCCCCTTGTCTCCTCTCTTGTTTGCAATTGCTGTTGAGCCCTTGTTGGTGGTGATACAGAGGTATATGGACAACAGGGATTTAGATATGGAAACTGTGAAGAAAAGATTGCTCTCTACGCGGACGATGTGTTACTGTTCTTGGAAGATGCGCAGTAGTAGTCTTTGGGTGCGGTTATGAACAGCATTAAAAAAATTGGGGCTCTTTCCAGATTATCTATTAATTGGGATAAGTCTGTGTTGTTGCCCATGGACGTGGTGGCTCCTCTGAGACTAGACCCTGGGGTTCCCTTAAGGGTGGTACATGAGTTTAAATATCTGGTCATTGTAGTTTCGGGCAAAATAGAGGACTATGTGCGGCTCAACCTGACTCCTATGCACGGCTCAACCTGACTTCTATGCTTGTGAAGTTCAAGCTGAAGATTGGGGCCTGCAAGAAGCTATTTCTGTCGGTTGCAGGAAGAGTAAATTTGATCAAAATGATACTTATGCATCAGCTCCTATACATATTGCATAATGCTCCAGTGTGGCTGTCTCAGAGTAAATTTTATGGGATCAAGACGCTATTTAGGGACCTAATTTGGAATGGTGGCCTGGCGGGCATCAAATTGGAACATCTGCTAAGGGCGAAGGATGAGGGTGGTTTGGCGGTCCCCAAACCATGGATTTACTATTTTACTATATAGCATCTCAATGCTCTATGGTAGGTTGGGGAGAACCGGAACAGAGCGCTTAAGCGGGGATGATCATTGAACATGCAGTAGGGAAAGGCCCATTGTTAGCCAGCTTGGAAGCAGGCATATTCAGAATTAACCCCGAACAATTACCAACAATAGCTATGATGGGGAAAGTGTGGCAAAAAATTAAGTATTGGAGGGGAGTAACGGAATTTACGAGATATAAGCCGATTTGGTTTGATTCTAGGTTGGCAGAGCTCATGAGATTGCGGGGTTCGGTCAGTGGAGGCGCATTGGCATTTAGTTTGTGTCTCAGTTGCTTGATGGGGATGTTATTAAAATATTAGAGACACTTAGGACTGAGTTTCCTTTGTCCCAGAAGATGTTCTTTCAATATCTGCAGTTGCGACACGCCATAAATTGTCAAAAGGAGGGGTCGCGAGTGATTCTGCACACCGATAGCTTGTTGAATCTTATCGGGCCTCAGAGGAGTACGAGGGGGTTCTTTATCATGATGTACAGGGGTCTAATGGATACCTTTTTATTGAAACATCCGTTAAGGCTAAATGAATAATGGGTGGCGGACGTGGGTTCTTTGTCGGAGTCCCAGTGGGAGTCTATACTTCAATACATCCCCAGGGCGTCCTTGAGTGAGGCTAAGAGGGTGTCGGAGTTATACCTAGGGTGTACAGGACCACGGCATGGATGAGGAAGGCAGGAGTGAGAGGTGACTCAAAATGCCAAAGGTGCGTTGAGGATGATGCAGATGTCATACATATGATGTGGTCGTGCGCTCGCCTCCAACCCTTTTGGGTGAAATTGCTTAACTTGATTCAACATGTGAAAGGGGTAAATATGGTGCGTAAACAGCTGACTAGCCTTCTGGGTTGTATGGATGATATTGCTGCAGATGAATGTGGAAGGCTCATTATTGCGAGATTGTTGTATGCTGCGAGAAAGCTTATTGCGATTTACTGGTTGGCTGAAAAACCACCAAGGAAAAAGGAATTTATTAATAACATTAATTTTATTTTCCTTATGGAAAGGAATATCTACATCAACAGAGGTCAGAATACAAAATTTGAAAATGTGTGGGGCGGATGGATGGATGGATTACCCAGGTGTGGCGTCTGCTGAGTTATTGCAGAGTAGAATGGGGGTCGTTTAGTTGCTTCAGGAGGGACTTTACCATGTACTGTTGAACAATTTTCGAGAGGTGATGTTGTCAGTTGGTTGTATTGGCTAATAGGTAAGGGACAGGGGTGAGGGAGGGTGGGTTATGGGGTAAGGGTCCAGTTTTCGTAAAATGAAATGTATTAATTAGTGGTACCTGTCTGGAAAATGTGTCAGACTGTGTTACTGCGTGTCATATGCTTTAATACAAAATTATAAGATTTAAAAAAAGAGGAGTGCACCGTCCATAACTATAAACACACACGTGGCACAAGCTTCTTCATCTACACCCATACATATTACCAATAATATCCAAATGTCACAGTCGCAAATTATTTGTTCTAGTGTAACGAACACTGTTAAAGGAATGGCACTAAGTGTAGATAACCATGACCCTGGGAAACACCAGATTTCCTTTTTACCAGATATGGACGATGATGGTTAGTGTTGAGCATTCCGATACCGCAAGTATCGGGTATCGGCCGATACTTGCGGTATCGGAATTCCGATACCGAGATCCGATATTTTTGTGATATCGGGTATCGGTATCGGAAGTGTAAAATAAAGAATTAAAATAAAAAATATTGTTATATTCACCTCTCCGGCGGCCCCTGGACATCAGCGGGAGGATCCGGCGTCCGGCACGGCTTCTTTCTTCAAAATGCGCGCCTTCAGGACCTGTGGAATGACGTCCCGGCTTCTGATTGGTCGCGTGCCGCCCATGTGACCGCCACGCGACCAATCAGAAGCCGCGACGTCATTCCTCAGGTCCTAGAAGGCGCTCATTCTAGGACTTTAGCTGAGGAATGACGTCGCGGCTTCTGATTGGTCGCGTGGCGGTCACATGGGCGGCACGCGACCAATCAGAAGCCGGGACGTCATTCCACAGGTCCTGAAGGCGCGCATTTTGAAGAAAGAAGCCGTGCCGGACGCCGGATCCTCCCGCTGATGTCCAGGGGCCGCCGGAGAGGTGAATATAACAATATTTTTTATTTTAATTCTTTATTTTACACTTTAATATGGATCCCAGGGCCTGAAGGAGAGTTTCCTCTCCTTCAGACCCTGGGATCCATGAGGATACATTCCGATACTTGATGTCCCATTGACTTGTATTGGTATCGGATATCGGTATCGGCGATATCCGATATTTTTCGGGTATCGGCCGATACTATCCGATACCGATACTTTCAAGTATCGGACGGTATCGCTCAACACTAATGATGGTATTGATGACGACTTTGAAATTAATTTACCACATACACACCAAGAAGATGAAGATCACACCTGCAAAAAATTTGCAAAAAAAGGCCGTGAATGTCTGGAAAATCATTTTCTCTTGGGCAAACTTTTCCTTTTACTAAAGTGGTACCGAATGGTGCATACACAGCTCTCATGACTATTTAGTGTGAGATGGTTGAAAGATGATGTATTCTTTTGTATCCATGTCCACTTTTTGAAAGCAAGCGTAAAAGAAGGATAAGGATAATAGCGGCAAGACATGTGATTTGGGTCAGTAAGAAGGTAATGTCAGATACAGATAGGTAGATCTGCATGTCATCGGAGTACTGATAATATTGCAAACTGTGCCATTACATCAGCTGTCCCAGGCCGAAGGTGTAGATGGAGAAGAGTAGGGGTCCTAGAACTAAGCCTTGGGGAACAACGAAAAACCGTGGTTGAGGAGAGGAGATGGTTTGGGAGAGGTAGACACTGAATGCCCCCGTAACACCAATGTTGTTTTTTAAAGACTCTGCCGATAACCTCCAGAAAGCCATTTGCACCAACAGCCAGGCCTGCATCAGCAGGGGTAGCAAAACTCCCATCCGAACCACCACAAGCATGATCAGGTACATGGCAGCAAAGCACCCAACTTTGTTGGTTGAACACAAATGCCAGCAAATCCCTTGTCCATGGTGCATGCAAAGATCCCTCATGCCCTGCATCTGCAGTTGCACACAAACTCAACTAGCACCATCAACAAGCACGTCCATGTCCGTGTCCCAGCGCAGCATTCAGTTGTCTATACCCCATTCTTTGGAATGCAAACGGAAATAAGCAGCCAATGCCACAGTACTAAATTCACACATTTCTCATCTGCTTGTATGCAAAATGTTGCATTTTATGCCCGTGTGAGACCTAAGCTTTCAGCAACCAGATGGTGGTTACCATCACAAGGTATTCGTTACCCAGCTGCCACAATTTTTCCCTGTCTGCAGTCATGACATTCGACAAGCAAGCACATATCTCACAACATTACCTGGGCCCTCTACAATGCTGTTACAGGGAAAGTGCACCTAAACATGGACACTTGGACAAGTGCATGTGGGTAGGGATGGTACATCTTGGTACATCTCACTGACGACACACTGGTTAGCGTAGAGGAAGCCATGAACCAGTTGAACATTGGGAGACCATGTTGCAGATGTATGGAGACAGGTTGTGGAAGGCTTTGTCATAGTTAGGGTTTTGAACTGTAGCCTCTGGGCAATTGGAAGGCAGTGAAGGGCCTGGCATAGAGGAGAGGCTGGGGAATTACAGAGGGACAGTTGGTTTACTCGGGCATCAGAGTTTAGGATTGGAGTGGTGCAAGAGTGCTAGAGGGGAGGCCAGAGAGTAGAAAGTTGCAGTAGTGTAGGCGGGAGATCATGAAGGGGTGCGCAAACATTTTTGCAGTTTCTTGGAATGTACAGATCCTGGAAATGTTTTTGAGTTGTAGTGGCCAAGGGCTTGGATATGTATCTTGAAAGAGAGGGCAGAGTCGAGGATCACCCCGAGGCCCCGAACATGTGGGACTATTTGTACCGGTGTGCCGTCCCAGCTTACACAGGCACATGTCCCACAACATTACCCGTGCCCTTCACAATGCTGTTATTGGGAAAGTCCACCTAACCACAGACACGTGGACAAGTGCTTGTGGTCAGGGACGGTGCATCTCACTAAAGGCACACTGGGTTAACATAGTGGAAGCCGGGACACAGTCTGACTTTGGGATGGTGCACGTCCTCCCAACCCCGAGTATTGCTGACCCTACATCAATCAGGGTTGCCACCATCTCCGAAAGTAACACATTAGTCACAAGCTGGAAGCACTGTAGCACTGCCTCAGGCAATCATCAACAGGCTGTGCTGAAGCTAATATGATTAGGTGACAAACCGCACAATGATGAAGAGTTGTGGACAGCTCTGAAAGAGCAGGCAGATCTGTGGCGAACACCACTGAACCTTCAGCCAAGCATGGTCGTGTGTGACAATAGCTGGAACCTGGTGGCTGCTCTGTGTCGAGGCAAGCTCACACACGTGCCATGCCTGGCCCATGTGATTAACCTCATTGTTCAACGTTTCCTGAAAAGCGACCTAGAGGTGCCAGATCTGATAGGAAGAGTACGATGCTCCGCATGTACATTTTAGAAAGTCAGCTACAGCTTCATCCGCCCTTGCCGTGATTCTGCAGCGCTTGCAGCTTTTGGCTCACCGACTGGTGTGTGATGTCCTACCCATGCATTTGAACTCTTCACTGCATATTTTGGAAAGGATTTGTGAGCAGAAGAAGGCCGTTGTTGATTCAGTTCTGACTTCACACATAAGATCTCAGGAGTCGACATGAATGTCAGACATATATACCATCCTCCAAAACTTTGAGGAATTTACCAAGATGGTGAGCGGCAATGACGCCATAATTAACATCTCCATCCTGCTTCTCTGTGTTCTAATATAAATATTTATACTTATTTATATAGCGTCAACATATTTACAGTTTGAAACTCAACAGTCCAAAGTTTTAACGATAACAATAATACAATAATTAAACAGAAATAAAACAACCCTGCTTGTGACAGCTTACAATCTACACAAAGTAACAACGAGAACAATAATTAAACCCCCAAAAAACCATCCTGCTCGTGACAACTTACTATCTACAATGAGGTGGGGGAGATAAAAACTACAAGGGAATGTATTTACAAGGATGTATTTAGAATGATATTACTGAGGTTTGTCGAAAGTTGTGGAGGCCGGAGGACAAGGAGGAGGAGGAGAGCATGGTCAGTTGTTCTCTTGGTGATGACACGGAAGTATCGACTGTTAGCAGTCTTGCACACATGCCTGAGTTTATGTTCTGCTGTCTTTCCCATTACCGTCACGTTCTCAAAATTTTGGGTGACAGGGAATACTGATTGGTGACACTTCCAGACCCACACTACAAGGATAACTTAATTTCTCTTATTTCAGAGGCAGACAGGTGTAGTACAATGTTGGAGGACCATAAGGTCCTTTTTGATGCTCAATTATTAAAATAATTCCCATCTGAAAACGCTGGCAGAAGAGGTCACAGTTCGTTGGCTAAGCAAGTAGTACAGGTGAGAGAGACAACTCCAATCCAGCAGAGGCAGTGGAACACTGACAAAGTTCGGGGAGAGTTTTCTCACACCCTCCTATCGCCCTGGCCCTGAAGCATGGAGGACTCTCACAAGGAGTGCTTTGCTTTGGAAAATGCTAAGGGAGTACCTTGCTGACCGTACCAACGTCCTCTGTCATTCCTCTGTGGCCTTTGATTATTGTTTTGCCACGCTGAACACGGAACATGAACTGTCTCTCTACTGCGAACGTGTGCTGTACTTAAAGTCATGGAGCGCACGGTGCCTCGCTTTCTGGGGGTCACTGTGAACATGGCTCCTTGCTTTCTGGCAGTTACGCTTTTATTGGCGGGAGCACACGCCTTCATAATACAGAGACAGAGTACAACACCGCAAAAGCATTCACACTCTGCTCCTCAGACTTTCTGTGTGTGCAGTGACTGCCTCTAGGCAGAGGATGATGATGGTGGTAGTTGGAGTTGGAGCATTTAACACAGTCACGAAGCAGCCTAACAACTTGAAAGAGAAGTATTTTTAACGAGATAGCACACTGTTCGATATGTGACTTGTATTTGTTAATTTTGTAAACTAAAATAGTGTACCGAACTAGGGGAACAGACATCAAATACAGCTGAATGTAGGCCTGAATTTCCACATTTTGTAGGCCACAAATACATCAGATGTCTGACAGCGATAACACACTGGCAAATATGTGTCTTTTTTATTTTGGAAGCTAAATAATGCTGTATAGAATTAGATTATCAAACAGCCAAAATAGGGGTACACCGGCCTACAATGCCCAAACTTTGTGCAGAGATATATGACGGCTGTAACAGAAATACCACACTGGCAAATCTGTGGCCTTTCAATTTTTTTTTTTTGGCTAAATAGCACTGTATAGAATTTGAGTATCACACAGCCAAAAAATACAGTAACTACACCGGCCTCCAATGCCCAAACTTGGAGCAGTGATATATGACGGCTGTAACAGAAATACCACGCTGGCAAATCTGTGGCCTTTCAAAAAAAATTTGGCTAAATAGCACTGTATAGAATTTGAGTATTAGTAAATATATTTACACCGCACACTCTAATGACAACGTGTGGTTTTTACTGAAATATTTATTAATCAAAATAAATTTAGATAAGGGAGCGAAACAGAAATATAATGCTGGAAGCGATATATAAAGCAAACGTTTCGGCTCACCCAGAGCCTTATTCATTGAATCGCTGAAAGGACAAAAAAATAATGTATCACCAAAAGACAAAGTAACAGACTAATAAATAATAAATAAAATAATAACAGTGTACTGTAGAAAAGTTCCGTGAACCTGGAGATAAAGAACAATATAACCTGAACAAGCAATATATACAGTATATACAATGATAGGCTGACAGATAGTCTAGTTCCAATGAATGTAAATATACATAGAAGAAACATATGATTACCTTATCCACAATAAGGAGTGATGTGTAGCGGAAAGGATAGAGATCCCTCAGTGCCAAGAAATGGCTGTAAAGAATGGCATTATAATTAGAAAGTAGATCTAACTTGCTATACAAAGAAGATAAGGCAGAATGGGATACCTATGGCTGAGATAATGATCCTATGTCCTTGAGGGTGATAACCCAGGAATAATATGGTAACCTATGGGGGAAGGAGAGGAGACGCCCAAATGTAGCAAAATGTATGGAACCAGGTGGATGTAAGTTTATAGCGCTAGTAATTCTAAGGTAGTGTGTAGGCGCACGTTACCTGCAGAGTGGTTGATGTGAGCGGCGCTCCCGCGCCTTGCTAAAGTCAGCAGCGTGCCTGTAGCCCCCCTGTCACAGCGTTATATGCGGCGAGGAGCGCCGAAACTGGAAGTACCGGACCGGAAGTGACGTAGCGCTGTCTGTGAGGGACGCACTGCGCAGGTGTGGGAGCCTCTGTGTATCCTGGAGTCATGGTAACTGTGAGAGGAGTGTTAGCGCTGAAGGTGCGCTATGTAGTGACTCCAGAGAGCTAAAATATGTGAGAGAAACTACCTATATGGACTATAGAATAAAGATGAGAGCTAATAAAAGGGCTAGGTAACATCTACCATGGAAATTATAAAAGGACAAATATTAGGAGGAGGAGCTATAGGTACTAGAATCCCTAGTGGATATAAATGGTGGCCAAAATGATGGGGATATGAAATGTTGTATATAGAATACGGGAATATATTTAACAGGAACAGGGAAGACAGAGACAGAAACCAGAGGGTGGAGGGGGAAGGGGAGGGGAGGGGTTGGGAAGGGGAGGGGGGAAAGGGGGGGAAGGGGGGGGAAGGGGGGGAGGAAAGGGGGGAAGGGGGGGGAACGGGGGGGGGAAAGGAGGGTACAATGATACATATGGGAAACTCCCCTACATAGACAGTGGTCTAGCGGGTCTGTAAAAGCAACGGGAAAAAGATTAATTATAGGAGCCAATCTGTCTCTATTAAGCCCTTTAGGGGCTAACGTGTCTAATTTATGGATCCAGTATGTTTCTCTCAACTTGAGTAGTCTTATATGATTTCCACCCCTACGGGGGCGGGGGACATGTTCTATAACCTGAAAGCGCAATTGAGCCACAGAATGTCCGGATTTAGAGAAATGTTCAGGTATGGGGAGCCAATTCTTATTACAACGGATAGTCGATTTATGGCTCGCAATCCGATCCCTCACATGTTGGGTGGTCTCCCCCACATAGAGGAGACCACAAGGACATTTTATCAGATACACCACAAAGTTAGAATTGCACGTATGGAAACCTTTGATTGGGAAAGATTTGCCTGTCCTGGGATGGGTTATGCTATCAGATTTAATGATATTTGAGCAAGCTGCACAATTAAGACAGGGGAATGTCCCCTGTCGGCGGGTTGTCAGAGTCTTTTGTATTGAGGCAGGTCTAGAACTTCCCACATCAGCTCTAACTAACTTGTCGCGGATATTGGAGGGTCGTTTGGTACAGATCAGGGTAGGTGACTTAAATGAGTCTATTTCAGGGTATGCTTTAGATAGTAGCGGCCAGTGTTTCTTAATGATAGAGTATACCCTGGGCATTGTCGGATGAAATGTATGTACAAAAGGAATACGTTCCCTAGGGTACATAGGTGGTTGAGGAGAAGGCGGAGTTAGAGCCCGGGTCTTTTCAAGATCCAGTAATTTGGGTGGGTAATGCCTTAGTTCAAATTTATGGGCCGTGGAATCCAGTCTTTCTTGGCGAATTTCTGGATTGGAGACGATACGTGACACTCTGTCAAATTGTGAGCGTGGCAGGCTGTTTTTAGTGGTCCTAGGGTGGCAACTTGAGTAGTGTAAAAGACTATTGCTGTCGGTGGGCTTACAGTAAAGATCTGTAGAGAGGTTGCCTTCAATGTCCTTAATAACTAGTGTATCCAGGAAAGGGACAGATTCCGTACTGTGATGTAGTGTGAATTGTAATTCCGGGTGGATGGAGTTCAGTTGCGAAACAAATTCAAGCATGGAGTTAGATGTGCCTGTCCAAATAAAGAAGATGTCATCGATATATCGATGGTAGTGCACGTCATTACTATATCTGTGACTTACCATTTTGGCGTTTTGCACTGGTCTTTCCGTTATTCCCCTAGTCCTCTCTACAGTATACATGTCTACTGACACGTTTGCCTACGATTTGGCAACCACCTCTAATATTCTATCCCAGGTAACTGGTTCTAATGAATTTTTGAGAACCCCCGCTCAGGAATTACGAACCAGGGATTATGAAAAAGAAAGACGCAAGCTGATCTCTTACGATCTGCATTGTACAACTCTGGCCGAATATCACAGGCAGAGTAAAATTCCCAGAGGGCTTAGGAGTAACCTTCGCCCCACCCTTTTCTCTGACAACCCCGACTACTGTGAGAAATACAAAAGAATACTCAATAAGTGCTCTCTAGACATAATACTACTCACTATAGAGTACCTACAAAAATCTATTGTGGAGACCAAACAGAGTATACAGGCTATCGAAGCACAACTATCAACTGCTCTATCCTCTACGGAGTGGACCTCTCTCAAGAGCAAGACTGAGAAAATACTCACGGACCATCAGAAGTCCCTGCAGGAACGTAAGAGACAAAAATTCCAACGTGACACGGAGGACTATTCGTTGAATAAAGTCTACAAATGGAACGATACTTCCGCCAACACAGGACCTTGGCGCCGACCCCGAAACCAACGGAGATATGGATCCTTCAGCTCAGGGAGCGACTCCTCCACGACTTCCGGCAGACAGCATTTTTTATCGAAAGGCCGCAAGGGAGGACAACCAACTACAGACCCACCAGGAGATCAAGGGGAAAGAATGGCCACCCGCTCACAGGTGAGACACCGGACCTAGTTTTCAACATCTCGGACTATCTCCTCTCCCCGGCTGAATTGACGGTCCTGCAGAAGGGTTTATCCTTCTGCCCCACCCCGGCGTGGGATTCCTTCCAACTGGAGAAAGACCTCGAACGTTTTTTTCGGACTATAAGACTTAAAACACATTTTGGGTTATCAGATAACAGAAGGGGAGAAATGGCACTTGGTCCTGCTAATACTGTGACTTCTAAACTTTCTATCACGTCTCTTGGCCTCCGTACTCCTAGTAAGTATAATCCTCCTCACACCTACCATGCAACAGAAACCTTTATTTCACTGGTGGACCATGAGGTCAAACAATTTTCTCATGAACAACAACTAGGCCTCTATCCTGTCCACTCTAATCTTTCCTTGGTGGAGAAACAAGCTCTTTCATCTCTTCAAAACAATAAAAGTATTACTATTAAGCCAGCAGACAAAGGCGGTGCAATAGTGGTGATGAATCACTCAGACTACAATAAGGAAGTTATCAGACAACTGTCAGACTCTAACACCTATGGTGTTATTCAAAGGGACCCAGTTAGAGACATCACCACTAAAATCAAGAACCTCCTCAATGGTTATCTTGATCGCCACACAATAGACCAGAAAACTGCTTCCTTTCTCATTAATCCCCACCCCATCACACCGGTTTTTTATGTTTTACCCAAAATCCACAAGTCCCTCCGTAATCCACCAGGAAGACCGATAGTCGCTTCCACCGACTCAGTTTTATCCCCACTCTCAGTCTTCCTTGAAAAAATACTGACACCTCTTGTGAAAAAAACCAAATCGTACCTCCTAGACACAGGACATTTTTTAAGGATCGTACAACATCTAGGTACAGTACCCACAGAGAGTATCTTAGTGACCCTAGACGTCAACAGTCTGTATACCTCGATTACACACGATAAAGGGATTGAAGCTACAAAATCTCTCCTAGAATCATCAGATATGTCTATTGATTCTATACAATTCTGCCTAGACCTACTTGACATAGTGTTACGGGAAAATTATTTTCTATTTGAAGACACATTCTATGTCCAGAGATGCGGCACTGCGATGGGCGCGAACGTAGCGCCAGCCTACGCCAATGCTTATATGAATTTCTTTGAAATTAACCATGTTTTTCCCAATGTCCTCTTCTCACAATTTGCCTTGGGCTACCATCGATATATCGATGACATCTTCTTTATTTGGACAGGCACATCTAACTCCATGCTTGAATTTGTTTCGCAACTGAACTCCATCCACCCGGAATTACAATTCACACTACATCACAGTACGGAATCTGTCCCTTTCCTGGATACACTAGTTATTAAGAACATTGAAGGCAACCTCTCTACAGATCTTTACTGTAAGCCCACCGACAGCAATAGTCTTTTACACTACTCAAGTTGCCACCCTAGGACCACTAAAAACAGCCTGCCACGCTCACAATTTGACAGAGTGTCACGTATCGTCTCCAATCCAGAAATTCACCAAGAAAGACTGGATTCCACGGCCCATAAATTTGAACTAAGGCATTACCCACCCAAATTACTGGATCTTGAAAAGACCCGGGCTCTAACTCCGCCTTCTCCTCAACCACCTATGTACCCTAGGGAACGTATTCCCTTTGTACATACATTTCATCCGACAATGCCCAGGGTATACTCTATCATTAAGAAACACTGGCCGCTACTATCTAAAGCATACCCTGAAATAGACTCATTTAAGTCACCTACCCTGATCTGTACCAAACGACCCTCCAATATCCGCGACAAGTTAGTTAGAGCTGATGTGGGAAGTTCTAGACCTGCCTCAATACAAAAGACTCTGACAACCCGCCGACAGGGGACATTCCCCTGTCTTAATTGCGCAGCTTGCTCAAATATCATTAAATCTGATAGCATAACCCATCCCAGGACAGGCAAATCTTTCCCAATCAAAGGTTTCCATACGTGCAATTCTAACTTTGTGGTGTATCTGATAAAATGTCCTTGTGGTCTCCTCTATGTGGGGGAGACCACCCAACATGTGAGGGATCGGATTGCGAGCCATAAATCGACTATCCGTTGTAATAAGAATTGGCTCCCCATACCTGAACATTTCTCTAAATCCGGACATTCTGTGGCTCAATTGCGCTTTCAGGTTATAGAACATGTCCCCCGCCCCCGTAGGGGTGGAAATCATATAAGACTACTCAAGTTGAGAGAAACATACTGGATCCATAAATTAGACACGTTAGCCCCTAAAGGGCTTAATAGAGACATAGATTGGCTCCTATAATTAATCTTTTTCCCGTTGCTTTTACAGACCCGCTAGACCACTGTCTATGTAGGTGAGTTTCCCATATGTATCATTGTACCCTCCTTTCCCCCCCCCTTCCCCCCTGGGTGAGCCGAAACGTTTGCTTTATATATCGCTTCCAGCATTATATTTCTGTTTCGCTCCCTTATCTAAATTTATTTTGATTAATAAATATTTCAGTAAAAACCACACGTTGTCATTAGAGTGTGCGGTGTAAATATATTTACTAGTATCTAGGATCATCTGATCCACTACACCAGCACCTCGTAACTTTGACTGAGTGCACGCCATTACTATATCTAGAATTTGAGTATCACACAGCCAAAAAATAAGTACACCGGCCTCCAATGCCCAAACTTGGAGCAGAGATATATGACGGCTGTAACAGAAATACCACACTGGCAAATCTGTGGCCTTTCAATTTTTTGGGGGGTGAAATAGTGCTGTATAGAATTTGACAATCAGACAGCCCAAAAAAAAAAAAATACACCGGCCTCCAATGACCAAACTCAGATACATGAGGCCTTTTTCGGTGAATTTAAAACACCAAAAAAAAAAAAAAGAGGGGCACAAGGGTAGCACACACAACTATGCTCCGTATGCCTGACAAACTATAATTTTTAAACAGGCCTCAGTCTGACAGAACAGACTGTATATTTTTTTTGGGGGGGGGGGATTTTTGGGGAAAAAAAAGGTATGTAGACAGTAAACAAGCTGCAGCAGCCGCAGGCTGTTATGGAGCTTTGGGAAGGATGCAGTGAGACTAATGGATGCACATACAGTGCCTGCAGGCCTTGCACTGACGTGGATATGCTGTGCCCTGCCTACCTAGTGCTGCAATATTGGGACCCATGAATTAGCCCTAAAAAGGACTTTTGGTTTCTGAGGAGTTGTGGATTTAAGAGTTGCTGACCTACACTAACTCTAAAACCACGATTCTGACCCTATCTCGGCAGCAGCTCTCCCTACTCTCGCTGAAACAGGAAACGAATGCGGCAAGCAGGGCAGCGCCAGGTCTCTTATACTTGGAATGATGCTGTGCGGCCCAGCCAATCACTGCATGACCACAACAAAGATGGCTCCGGGGTTTCATGGCCTGGCAGACAATCCCTGCACTGTGATTGGGTCTCTAAAGTCTGCCAAAACTGGTGGGTGGAGACTGCAGTTACCGCCAAATAATCCTGGAAATGCTCGCTGCTCACCAAGTACGCCGAGCATAGCGATACTCGGGTGAGTAATGAGTAGTGGCGAGCACATTCGCTCATCACTACTAGTCATCCCTAGATTATTAGATGCTCTCTGTTACATTTCAGTGGACCAAAGACTCCAAAAAGTATTGACAAAATAAATTTGTCTACATTTTGGTGGCACCTAACACTCAAAAACAAGCATTGAAATTTTTTTATGGAATCAACTACTCATCCATATATTGTGAGCTCTAGCGGGCAGGGTCCTTTTTCCTTCTGTACCAGGCAGTTTTCTTCAAGACTATTGTACTTGGTTTTTATTCTGTATAGTCTTTTTCACATGTAAAGTGCCATGGAATAAATAACGCTTTGATGTTATATAACAGTCCAAATAAGCACAGAAAAAAAATTTCTGTATTCAATTTCTCATCCGTACACTATTACGTGCTCTGTGGTACATTTCAGTGGCATACAACGCTCCAAAAATAGAGTTTAAAAAAATGGCCAGATTCAGTTAGTCATCCATAGATTATTAGATGCTCTCTGTTACATTTCGGTGGTCCGAAGACTCCAAAAAGCAATGAAAAATTAAATTTGTCTACATTCAATTAGTTATTCATAGAGCATTAAGTGCTTTCTGTGATATTTTGGTGGTGTATAACACTCCAAAAAAGCATTGAAAAATTTGTCTGTGTTCAATTGGTCATCCATAGAGTATTAGGTGCTTTCTGGGACATTTCGGTGGTACATAACATTTAGAAAAGCATTTAAAAATTTATCTGGATTAAACTATTCATCCAGTGTAACGCTGTTCTTGTTACATTATGGTGGTCTGTAAAACTTTAAAAAAGTTCCAACATTTTTTATGGATTCAAATTATCCATCCATAGAGTTTGACGCGATTCTTGTTACATTACTGTGGTACATAAAACTCCAGAACCCTTCCAAAAAATTTTATGGATTCAATTATCCATCCATACAGATATTTATGCAGCTCTTGTTACATTACGGTGATGTATAAATCTAAAAAAAAAAAGTTGTGAAAATGTTTATGGATTAAATTATTCATCCATACAGTTTAACGTGCTTTGTGTAAAATTATGATCGGTTAAAATTTTTCAAAACTACTTTGCATGGTGCAGTTTGCAACAATTTTTTGTTAAAAATATTTACTATTGTCATATATACTGTAAAACCTGCTTTGTGTGATATTTTGTTGGTTTGAAATAAAATATCAAAATTGGCCTGCTACAGTTGTACAAACTTGGTCCTTCGGTACTCAGTCCCCAGCCACCACTATTTTTCCTGATGTGGCATCACCGCCTTGTACCAGCAGGTGTACAGGAACTTCAAAATGGGTATTGGGATTGTCCACTTAAGAACTGAAATGTGAACAAGTGCTTGTGGCTAGGAATGTTACATTTCTCTTATAGTACACTGGGTTAACAATGTGGAGGTAAGGGCCGAGTCACATCCTGAAACTGTACATGTGCTCCCTATGCCGAGAATTGATGGCCCTATTCCCATCAGGGTTTCCACCGCCTTCTACACCAGTTCCAGCACCCTCTTCCTTCACTGAAGTGATCATCAGCTGGAAGCTCTGCAGCACTTCCACAGCAAAGAGGCAATAGGCTCTGCTGAAGCTATTTGTCTAGGAGACAAACTGCACACCACGGCAGTTATTGAAAGGAATAACAGACCAGACAGATCTGTGAGTCTCTCCTCTGAAACTACAACCAGGCATGGCCGTGTGTGATAATGTGCTTAACCTGGTTGTGGCTGTGAAGCTTGGCAAGCGCACGCACATACCTTACTTAGCTGACGTGCTCAGCAGTTTATGAAAATCTACCCACATTTGCCATAATTTCTAGTCAAGATGCACCACGTCAGCGCCTATTTCAGCAAGTCAGCTACCACTGCCGCTGCTCCGCTGCACATGCTGACAAGGCAGAGGCCAGTTGTGGAGTACTAGCTTCAACAGGCCCGTCGTTATTTTGGTCAGCATCCGCACAAAACAACTGAAGAGTGGGCATGGATGGCTTACATTTGTGCAGTTCGCCAAGAATTTGAGGACTTCACAAAGATGTTGAGCGATGATTACATCATCAGCGCAAAGATCCCGCTTCGGTGTCTACTCAAACAGTTGCTGCTGACAATTAAACATGAAACTTTGCATGCAGACCAGGTTGACATGGAGGAGACATGAGACAGGGGGATCTTACTCAGCCCAACCTCATCTCATCTGCTCAGCGCCAATTCGGTAACAATGATGACATTGAGACTGAGGAGGAGGAGGAAGAGGAAAAGGAGCTGATTGTGCAACTGAGTGTAGTATTCACGCAATCTTCGTCCCGTCTCTCCTAAGTGGATGGGCAGAGGATGGAAATGAGGAGCAGGAGATGGAGGAGGAGGAAGAGATGGCTTTAACAAAGATCGTTCTGATCGAAATGCGTTGCCTCTGGACGTAGTTTTGTCGAAGGGAGAGCATTTTACTACATGTATTTTTAATACGATTCAATAAAGAAGAATTTTTTAAGGATCTGGAACAACACATAATTAAAAAAAAAAAAAAAAAAAAAAAGTACTGGTTGTTTACCCACACTGCACGGAGAACCTTGCATCTCTCCTTGCTGAGGCAAAGAGGTCTTCTAAAATGGTGCTATAGCAAAAGGCCATTGTAGAAAACATTGGAAAAATTCCCATCAGACAATGCTAGTGGCAAGTGGCAAGCTTCCTTGCCCAACCAAGGAGGAGAGATGAGGGAGACATGCCAGGTACAGCAAAGTCAGGGGTACACTGTCAATGGTCTGGGTCAATTTCATAACACCCTCCCAGTGTCCTGGCCCTCATGACCCGGTATTTTTGACAAGATGGGAAAAGATTTTAAATATGGACAAGCAATACCTGGCCAACAAAACCAGTGTACTCCATAATTCCTCTGCAACCTTCAGCTATTGGGTCTTAAAGCTGGACACCTGGCATGAGCGGTCTCTCTATGCCTTTGAAGTGTTGTGCTGCCCAGTCACTAGTGTCTTGTCTGAGTGGGTGTTTAGAGCAGCCAGGATGGGGGAGTCATAACAGACAGGTACTTTCATGATCTCTATAAAGGCCTAAAGTTTGTATTTTAGATTTTTTTTTTTTTTTCATCTTTTACATTTTAAAAATTACAAAAACGAAAATGGGCTGATGCAAAAGTTTTGGCACCCTTGGAGATTTGTATGCTCAGATAACTTTGACCAAGGTTTTAGACCTTAATTAGCTGTTTGTGCTTCAATTTTGCATAGAGATAATGGCCCCATTTATGATTATTTATATTCGATACCATATGGTTAATCAATATGGCCAGAACAACTTCAACCTCATTAGTCTGTCAGTGTACATGGCATGACAGTGTACAGTCTGTCAGGCGTACTATGACATCTTCTGAATGATGAGTATTACTCCTTGCTCACTGCTTTACCTTATCATTACCCATGTACACTGACAGACTAATGAGGTTGAAGTTGTTCTGGCCATATTGATTAACAATATGGTATCGAATATAAATAATCATAAATGGGGCCATTATCTCTATTCAAAATTGAAGCACTTTTGGTCATTGAGATTTATCATGATGTTCTTTAAAGGATTTGCATACCTTGTTGTCTGCTGATATATCTCTACTGTACATAGTTAGCCTGCTGTTGACTTTAGATCATATTTGTTCTTTGTATATATTTTTGTTTTGTATATCATTACATATTGAGTTTGCTACCAGGCATATTTTTTCTGCCATTCCTATAGCTACCCATAGGGAATCCAAGGGATAGCCGACGTGGAGTGGGGGCGCCATTTCCGCTGTACAGTAGGGTGCCAACCCCCACAGCAAGGCAGGAACTGAGTATAGGGAACAGTGTAGCAAGGATTTTTTGTTCACGTTAGCACTTTATTTTTGCACTGTTTTGCACTTTGTATGTCTGTGTCTCTCACCCTATCAATTTTTTATGCCTGATTTGTTAATAGGCAATATTGGCTACAGATCTCTCTACCCAACTATCTCCTGTTGAGCACTTGTGAGCCCAAATGTGACACATATGTAGGGCAGCAACAGGAGTATTAGGGTCAGCCGACGTTGAGTGGGGGCGCCAGTCTCGATTGTGTATAGGGTGCCAACCTCCACTGGTAGGTAGTAGGCATTAAGGGTCCCCTGATAGGGTATATCTAGAGAGCACGGTTGTCTGTCGTGTTATGCTTGTGGTTGTGTCTATGGTTTTATTAATATTTAATAAAGGTATTGTTTTATATACGATTGAGGATTATAGGTTATTTGTTTGTACTTGAATTTTCTCTGACCTATAGAAAGTATAGTATTTTGGTTTTCCACATCATATTTCCAACCACCAATCCTTATGTTCTCCCCTGGGATAAGCTGCTGTGAGAATAGTCTGACAGCGGCTCACCCTTAGATAACACAAAAGGGCTTGACCAAGCCAAGTGTTCCCATGTAAGGTTGAGCGAAATGGATCGGACAAATTCAAAAATCGCCGACTTTCGGCAAAGTCGGGCTTCATGAAACCCAACCCTAGTGTGGGATCTGCCATGAGGTCAGCGATCTGCACGCAAAAGTGGCGTTTCATCATTATTGTTATTATTTATTGTTATAGCGCCATTTATTCCATGGCGCTTTACATGTGAGGAGGGGTATACATAATAAAAACAAGTACAATAATCTTAAACAATACAAGTCATAACTGGAACAGGAGGAGTGAGGACCCTGCCCGCGAAGGCTCACAATCTACAAGTATGACGCTTTCGGCGCTATTTTTCAGCCAATAAAGGAGGACGCAGAGTGTGGGCAGCGTGATGACATAGGTCTCGGTCCCACCATCTTAGAGAAGGGCATGACAGTGATTGGCTTGCTTTCTGCGGTGTCACAGGGGCTATAAAGGGGCGTGCACGCCGGCCGACATCTTACTTCTGCCGATCTTAGCATAGGGAGAGGTTGCTGCAGCTCCATGAGAAGAAGGGATATAGTTAGGGAGGGAAGATTAACCACCAAACTGCTTGTGCTGTAGCGATTTCCACTGTCCAACACCACCATTTGTTTGCAGGGACAGTGGAGGTTATATTTTTGTGCATCAGCTCTGTAGCTTATTAGGCTGCTTTATAAGGCTCCCTGATAGCTGCATTGCTGTTTGCACGCTGCTCTGCAAACCAACTGCTTTTTTAAAAGCAAAAATCCAGTTGCTCCTTTCTGCACAGTTATCTTGTTTATTTGTCCACACTTTTGTGTGCAGCAGTCCTTTTTATTGCTGTTATACTTTTCCTGAGATCATTGTAGGGAGATTGAAATTGTACTACAGTCCTTCTATTTTTTCATATACCTTCCAGCCACTTTCTGCCACTTACATTGTGTTGTTTTATACACTGGGCCTGAGTTTTGGTTCAGTCTCCCCCCCAAAAAAGTGAGATTCAAATTCTCACAAAGTGGATATACTGCAGTCCTGTTAGTTTGTTGTATGTCAGCCAGCCACTTTCTGCCACTTACATTGTGTTGTTTTATACACTGGGCCTGAGTTTTGGTTCAGTCTCCCCCCAAAAAAGGGAGATTTAAATTCTCAACAAGTTTATATACACCTTCTACCTTGTTTTACAGTACCATATAACGGTTGTTATTTTGGTTAGATTTTCCAAAAAATGAGGAAGTCTGGTGGAAGAGCCCATGGGCGGTGGTTGCCAGCTGGTACTGATGGTGGTGGTGGTGGTGCATCTGGTGGTAGTGGCGAAAGCACAATAGCACCTAAGGCTGGAGGTCAAATTATTTTGCCCCACCTTCCCCTGCTGACACGTAGCTTGCCTGAAAAATGTCTTGCTTTTGGCCTCCTCTTACTGACTTCTCCAATTCCTCCATTTGCAGCAGCTGAATGTCCACCATAGGCCATTTTTATACCTCCCTAAATGGGCTGATTTCCCCCCACAGGGCCGTGGTCACCACCTGGCGCAAGCACTCGTGCGAGTGCCGTTTGCCTGGACAGGTAGGTTGGCCCACTCTTGGGCGACGGCACTGGCACAGGGTCCCTCATAGTACAATGAAGTGTCTCTGACGGTGGTGGTGCACAACCAACGTCAGACACATCGTCGTAATATGAGGGGCCAGTACCGCCGCCCACGAGAGAGTGTTCCCCCCAGCTCGAACAGTGCTCTACCACTTGCAATACTTACCTCTCCCTGCTCCACCACTGTGTAGTCTGTGCTGTTAAATCCTTCAATGGCACTGCCAATACAAATTTGTTGAAATGATAGATGATAGTTAAAATATACAAGGGCCCTGGCCTCCATTTAGACCAGTTAATACTTTGCGCCTACTACCACTGTCAGCTACTCAGCAGAGGAGCCCACCCCTGTACCTAGCTATGCCACCTGTTTAGTCCTGTTACCAATTTTGAACTGCATTTAGCCTACTTTAGTATTTGGGCCTACTAACTCTGTCTGCCACTCATTACAGTTGTCCTCCACTGAACAAAGCAATGCCGCCTGTTTAGTCCTGTTACCAATTTTGAACTGCATTTAGCCTACTTTATTATTTGGGCCTATATCTGTGATTCCTCCTCATCCTATCTATTGCCCAACCACTGCTAGATGAGTCTGCTGGTACATTGACCCAGACCACTACATTCCCCTTGCACTCTACACAGCCAGAATCTGACCCTGCTGAAAGTCAGGTTCCCCTTCCCGCATACTATACCACCTTACACGGGGGCAAAGAGGAAGGTGCAGATGAAAGTGCAGGTTCCTTCATCAGGTGGGGGGGCATACTCGTTGGCGACGTCACTGGCACAGGGCCCCTCATAGTACGCAAAAGTGTCTCTGCCAGTGGGAGGTGCCACCCGCCGTCAAACACACTGCCGTACTATGAGGGGCCCTGTGCCAGTGCCAACGAGTGGGCTCCCCCTGCTTGCTCAGGATCACAGCACTTGCAAAGTTGAAATACTTACCTCTCTCTGCTCCACCGCCGTGATGTATTCTGCATTTCCTGGGCCCACGAAAATCTTGAGCCAGCCCTACCCCCCACTACTTTAGCCAAATGACCCCCAGTTTTCAAAGCCTAACTATTATTATAAAGTAAATTAAGATTGACAAGCTTAAGTAATAAGAATTGATGTTTTTGGCATTAAAATGGGCACTCTAGGTGTTTTCCTGTCCTCCACTCACTGCCGACTTTGATTCCCCATTGACTTGCATTGGGTTTCGTGTTTCAGTTGGCCGCCGACTTTTCGCAATAATCGGCCGATTTCACCCGACCCGACTTTTGAGAAAGTCGGGTTTCGCGAAACACAACTCAATCCGAAAAAAGTAAAAGTCGCTCAACTCTATTCCCATGTATAGGGGGGTTGAAATAAATATCAGTTGGACGGACAATCATCCCTCTGAGAGCTCTCTAATGTGTATGGGGGGCTTTAAACATGTAAATAATGAAGAGGGATCCCTTATTATATACTTACCAAAGTGTGAGGCTGGCAAAAAAGAGCATCTGGCTCTTGACGACCTGTCACGATAAAATAGACAGCCTATTGATTTCAATGAGAGTGGTGTAGTGCGTAATTTCTCCTGTGGTGGCGCTGCAGGTGAATTGAACAGCTGCTGCCTGATTTTCACCACCTCATGTAGCTGAATACTGGACGTCCTAGCAGTGAGACACTTTGTAATCATCTTGACATCTGGGTACTTGTTTCACAAAGAGGAATTGTTCAAAGCAGACCTTCCATTTTAATTTTAGCTTTTCTGCTATAATAAGAGTAAAGCTTCCAAGAGGATTTAACATTTCAGTAGGTGCTAAGACTTTCCAGTTGTAAAATTAGTGATCATTGGTAGAAAATCATAAATGTTACTTTCCAGCACAGTCCTCTGGCTCTTGCTAACTTTAAATATAATTTATAAAGCCGCAAAGTAAAAGTATATTCTTTACTATGCGAGTGGAAAAAAAAAATCTGCATACATAAAAAACTAATATACAACCTGAGTGAATCATTACTTCACTGAGTCATAGGTTCTATTCCACTGCAATGTTATTATAAGTCAATAGAAAGAAGGAAAAGAAAAGAAAAAAAGGATTATCTTCAGCTTGGCATCACATTACCTTCAGCAATTACGTAATGGTGAAGAAAGTCTAATCCTATTCATTGCATATTGTGCTGCTTCCAATTGATGATAGGACTCCAAATATTAAATTTTCATCCAACTAGAACCTGAGGGTAAGATTCTCTATTTTCAGTAGTGAGCAGGTAACCTATCTGTACGCTCATTCTATATACTCTGTAATTCTAACTATATGTCTTCTGTAATTCTTCTCCGTCTGTGTCTTCAGTAATTCTTCTATTCTTCTAATTCTATATCCTCTGTAATTCGGATTCTATGTCTTCTGTAAGTGTTCTCATTCTGTCTTCTGTAACTCTAACTCTATGTAATTCTTCTCCGTCTAGGTCTTCAGTAATTCTTCTATTTTTCCACATTCTATGTCTTCTGTCATTGTGATTCTAGGTCTTCTGTATTTGTTCTCATTCTAGGTCTTCTGTAAGTGTTCTTACTGTCTTTTATAAGTCCATGTCTACTGTAAGTAAATCTTCTCATTCTATGTTTTCTGTCATTCTAATTCTATGCTTCTATATTTTCTGTAATCCTTCTTGTTCTATGCCTTCCGAATTTTTTTTTATTCTACCTACTGTAATTCTTCTCTAGGTCATGTGTAATTCTAATTATATGTCTTCTATAATTCTAAGTCTTCTGTAATTCATCTCATTCTAGATCTTCTGTCATTCTCATTCTATGTATTCTAGAATTCTCATTTTGTCTTTTAGAAAAATATTTAGAATTGAGAGTCCTCAGTGGCTGATACCTTTCAATGGCTAACTGAAAAGATGGTAAGAAATTGCAAGCTTTCGAGACTACACAGGTCTCTTCATCGGGCAAAGACTAAAAGAAATTCTGAAGAATCACATATTTATGGGCAACATAGCACAGAAAAAAAAAACATGGATAAGACAGGTGACATGAAGCAGAATTGCCCATAAGTAATAAACAGTTATGTCCATAAATATTGGACCAGTTCTTAGATAAGGAATGTTTTATTGTCCTCTGATTGGGGTCTGGTTCTGTTGTGATGACCCCTGATAGTCTGAGGGGCAAGTTCCTTAGTTGATGTAAAAAGACATAAATCCATGCGACACATTCATTCCTGCAGTGAGACTGTCAAAGGTCGTCATCAGTTTATATTCCCAGACTCTTCTGTCTCTCTTAGATTTGAAGCTACCTTTTAACACAAGTAATTTCAAGTCCATAATGTTATGATTTGGGAGACAAAAATGTATTGCCACAGGTAGATCCATTGTTTTTTCTCTTATTGTGTGGCGGTGAGAATTCATTCTTTTTCGAAGCTTTTGCCCTGTCTCCCCCACATGCAGACCCCCAGTTGGACATTTAGTACAAGTAATTAGGTACACCACATTAGAAGTGACGCAGCTGAAAGTACCTGGTATCTTGTAGTCCTGATGTGAATTGGGGATCTTTATCTTGTCCGTGTTCATTATAAATGGACAGGTTTTACATTTTTTCTGATTGCAAGGAAAGGTACCTGCAGCTGTTGGAGAGGACAGGGAGCTCTTTACAATGATGCTTCTTAGAGTTGGGGGCTGCCTAAAACACAGTAGTGGGGGGTCTGGAAAAATGGATTGTAAGCGGCATCTTTTGTAGTAAAGGTTGTAATTTCCATGCAGCTACCCTTAGCACCTCCAGATTTGGATTGTAGGTAACTACTAGAGGTACCCGGTTATTTTCTTCTTTAGCTTTGTAATGTAGCAGGTGATTCCTTGATATTCTGGTGGATCTTGTAATCTGGTTTTCAATTATTCTTGGATGGTAGCCCGGATTCAAAAAGATCTTTCTGAGGCGACCAAGGTGTTCATCCCTATCCATTGGGTTGGAACATATATGATTGTATCTGATGGCTTGGCTGTAGACAATGGAGTTTTTTATGTGTTTTGGATGGAAACTGTCCCATTTAAGGTATGCTGGACGGTTGATTGACTTCTGATACAGTGATGTCTCTAGTTTATTGTTCTGCAGCTTAATGACGGTGTCCAAAAAGTTAATTTCAGTACAGGAGTAGTTGAGTGTAAAGTTGATGGTAGGATGAAATTGATTGAACTGTTCATGGAACGTCTTTGTGTTGTGCATAAATATGTGATTCTTCAGAATTTCTTTTACTCTTTGCCTGATGAAGAGACCTGTGTAGTCTCGAAAGCTTGCAATTTGTTACCATCTTTTCAGTTAGCCATTAAAAGGTTTCAACCACTGAGGACTCTCAATTCTAAATATTTTTCTATCTACTGGCTAACACGGTACCAAGATATATATCTTTCCTGTATCATTTTGTCTTTTGTTATTCTAATGCTGTCTTCTGTAATTCTTCTCATTCTATGCCTTCTGTAATTCTCATTTTAGGTCTTCTGAATTTCTTTTCATTCTATCTACTGTTATTTTTCTCATTCTGTCTTCTGTAATTCTTCTCCTTCTTTGTCGTCTGTAATTCTTCTCATTCTACGTATTCTTTTATTTCAGTGAATTTGAGGCGACCAAAAATGGGAGATTAGATTCCCACATTTTTAAAAAGGTCTTAACTGGACAAGTCTCTCGCTGAAGAAGGCCACCAGAGTGATGAGCTGACTATGCATCAGACTTCAGAGAACCTCAGCGATCAGATAGTTTTAATCAAGGGAAAGCTGACTGTACTGGTGAAAGTAGTATTTACATATAAACTGGTCATTTTAAGAACACCAAAAATCACTCTGCAGTGGCTCTTTACTCTGGTCCTGAGGTAGAGACCCTTCTTGATATAACCTTTCCAGTTGGTACAGCCAAAGAACATAAGAGCAAAAATTACTCTTTGCAATGACTCTCCTCTCTGGTTAATAGAGAAGTGTGCCAAATGACTCTTTTTGCTTTGACTTTTGCAGTTGGAGCAACTCCAAAAAGGGGATTCTCTATTTTATTAAAAAATATTTTTTAAATATGTCACTAATTTATTTATGTATAGCTTCCTAATGCATTTGTAGTAGCAAAGCTTCACTGATGTCACTGAAGCTCTCAGGTCCACTTCAAGCCCTGCAAGTGACGTCTTGTACAATCGGGATAGTGTCGAAATTATTTTCCTGAAGTCTACATATGTAGACCTTCTGTCAATCATGCAAGGAAAAGACTGAGAGGACAGTGACTCAAATTAAAAGTCCTATAATGTCTGAGCCAGAGGTGAAATAAAGGAGATGAAGAGGTGTGCTTGAGATACCACTGGACCTGGAATATATGTAAGGTCTAATTTTCTGTAGTAGGAAACCTAGAATTTCCAGGAGTAAGGTGATTGAGGTAGTCTTAACCTCTTAAGGATCACAGAATTATTTTGCTTTTGCTCTTTTGTTTTTCTCTTGCCTTCTTCCAAGAGCCATATTTTATTTTTTCACCAACATAGCCATAGCCATAGCCATATGAAGGCTATTTTCTTGTGAGACGACTTTTTACTTTTGAGTTACATCATCCATTTTACCATATGATGTACTGCAAAACATGAAAAAAAATTTCAAGTGTGATGAACCATGCAAAAACCAAGTTCATTGCCTGGTAAAAGCGTCCTGACAAGATTCTCCAGTTCACTACATTTACGGTAATGCCAAACACAATTTATTTTTTAATTTAAGCCATCAAATATAATTTTGAAATGAGTAAAAACAAAAAATGTCACTTTTGTAGCCATGTTTGGAGATTTGTAACACTTATGGAGTAGATACGATGTTTTGATAATTTCTTATTGCATTTTATTTGCACAGTTGCAATGACTGAAAAATGGAGCTTCTGCCATTTGGATTGTTTTTCTCTCTATAGTGTTTACCGATGGAGTTAATTAATTTTTTATCTCGGAAGATCTGACATTTACAAATGTGGCGATAAAAAACATGTTTAGCTTTTACATTTTTTAAATATCTTTATTTTCACTGGGAAAAAAGACTTTTGTCAAATCAACCCTTTGGTATTCCACAATCGCGTCACAGGGGACCGATGGGCACACCCCAATGCTGCTCGCTGTAAATGCTGCTGTCACAGACTGTAGGCCCCGGGTCCCATCCCATACACTTGCTCCCAACCTGTGCAATACATGTGCAATATTTGCTGTTAAGAGTTTAAAGGTCTGTGTGACTTACAGTACAGACCAAAAGTTTGGACACACCTTCTCATTTAAAGATTTTTCTGTATTTTCATGACTATGAAAATTGTACATTCACACTGAAGGCATCAAAACTATAAATTAACACATGTGGAATTATAGACTTAGCAAAAAAGTGTGAAACAACTGAAATTATGTCTTATATTCTAGGTTCTTTAAAGTAGCCACCTTTTGCTTTGATGACTGCTTTGCACACTCTTGCCATTCTTGGTGAGCTTCAAGAGGTAGTCACCGGGAATGGTCTTCCAACAATCTTGAAGGAGTTCCCAGAGATGCTTAGCACTTATTGGCCCTTTTGCCTTCACTCTGCGGTCCAGCTCACCTCAAACCATCTTGATTGGGTTCATGTCTGGTGACTGTGGAGGCCAGGTCATCTGGCGTAGCACCCCATCACTCTCCTTCTTGGTCAAATAGCCCTTACACAGCCTGGAGGTGTGTTTGGGGTCATTGTCCTGTTGAAAAATAAATGATGGTCCAACTAAAGGCAAACCGGATGGAATAGCATGCCGCTGCAAGATGCTGTGGTAGCCATGCTGGTTCAGTATGCCTTCAATTTTGAATAAATCCCCAACAGTGTCACCAGCAAAACACCCCCAAACCATCACATCTCCTCCTCCATGCTTCACGGTGGGAACCAGGCATGTAGAGTCCATCCGTTCACCTTTTCTGCGTCGCACAAAGACATGGTGGTTGGAACCAAAGAGCTCAAATTTGGACTCATCAGACCAAAGCACAGATTTCCACTGATCTAATGCCCATTCCTTGTGTTCTTTAGCCCAAACAAGTCTCTTCTGCTTGTTGCCTGTCCTTAGCAGTGGTTTCCTAGCAGCTATTTTACCATGAAGGCCTGCTGCACAAAGTCTCCTCTTAACAGTTGTTGTAGAGATGTGTCTGCTGCTAGAACTCTGTGTGGCATTGACCTGCTACTGTTAACCTGCGATTTCTGAGACTGGTGATTCAGATAAACTTATCCTCAGAAGCAGAGGTGACTCTTGGTCTCTTTCCTGGGGCGGTTCTCATGTGAGCCAGTTTCTTTGTAGCGCTTGATGGTTTTTGCCACTGCACTTGGGGACACTTTCAAAGTTTGCCCAATTTTTCGGACTGACTGATCTTCATTTCTTAAAGTAATGATGGCCACTCGTTTTTCTTTACTTAGAATTTGTATTATGGCAAGAAAAAAGCAGCTAACAGTCTATTCAGTAGGACTATCAGCTGTGTATCCACTAGACTTCTGCTCAACACAACTCATGGTCCCAAATCCATTTATAAGGCAAGAAATCCCACTTACGACAGGGCACACCTGTGAAGTGAAAACCATTTCCGGTGACTACCTCTTGAAGCTCATCAAGAGAATGCCAAGAGTGTGCAATGCAGTCATCTAAGCAAAAGGTGGCTACTTTGAAGAACCTAGAATATAAGACATATTTTCAGTTGTTTCACACTTTTTTGTTAAGTATATAATTCCACATGTGTTAATTCATAGTTTTGATACCTTAAGTGTGAATTTACAATTTTCATAGTCATGAAAATACAGAAAAATCTTTAAATGAGAAGGTGTGTCCAAACTTTTGGTCTGTACTGTATGTAATTTAGCAGGAATAGCCTTTATGTTGTTTTATACCCAATTGGGTTCATTGTTTGTCCTGGTTATGGTGAAACCAAAGAGAATAATATCCTGCCTCTTTTAATGGAAACTGTATTGGTGGATCAGTAGACTAATGATCGATCAGATTAATTTTTGGCTAAGAAACTCACAATTATTGAACCCATATGGGGCCCGATTTATCAAGAAGTTTTTGTTAGAATTTTGGCATAAAACTATTTGAAACAACAAAAAATGTTTGTGAAACTCTAAGATGCGCAAAGATTTTGCTAATTTTCTTTATTTCACATCAATCCTTGCCAACTCCATCTAATTTTTGAAACTTGGCCAGATCTCGGGTGGAATGAGGTGTGGCCCAATGTGTATAACAAATTCATCATAATTTTCACCATAAAAATGGCATAAATTACGTCAGAAATCTATGCCTGCCTATAGCTGGCCTATATTTCTGGAGATAACAGATGGCAGATGAAAAATGTGCCAAATTCATTGAAGTGGCTCAAACCGCTTACTAAATTCATAGTGTAACGGGCCAGGGCTGTAGTCGTGGCCTTCAATGGTGGCTGCTTCAGCGCACCCTGGCCCTCCATCACATGCACACAATGTCTCAGGGGTAGCGTACCTTTTGTCCGCTTTTCCGTCCATCTGGATTCTCTCTGGTCCACTGTGGGCTTCTTCCTTGGGGTTCCACACAAATATAAACATAGTCAAATTGCAGCTTTAAACAAACAATTTTACTTGGTTCCATTCTCAGCCCGTTCAGTTCACATTTAGGTGCAGCACAAGATACTTCAGAAAACACAACATTTTCTGTCCCTGTGCTGTCCCTCAATTCTTCAGGAATACCGTTGTCTCCGGTACTGCAGCATTCTGTCAGACCAGTCAGACTAACTGTAGGAGTTCCCGGTTCGTTTTGCACCAGACACGTAGGCGTCTTCCTAAGTAGCTGACCACCATCCTGACAAAGCTGGCCTGTATTCCTTGGTTTCTCTGGCAAACATTACTCCTAGGCCCTGGACGGGCTGGGCTCCTTTACTTGAACGTAACATTACGGGGCTCAACTGCCCTGTCTGGGCTCTGAGGCCCTACTGATTAAAAACCAGGGAGCTTACTATCTTATTCCAGCTGGCTCCTCCTAGCTTATCCAATTCCTATCCTATTGGGCTAAACAATCACTACGCTTTCCCTATACAATAATATAAATACATGACATTAACAATTATATACAATATAGCAGCACTGCATGTTAAATTCACCAGTTTGTCAGGGATGTAAAACACGGGCCAGGGCAAGTGGACACAACAGCCCTTGTGCACCCCTTACAATAGAATCTTATTGAAGCATTTCCTTTCTTAAAACTGGGCATGCAACAAGTCAGACTTAATGAATCAGTGCCATGGATGCTACTAAATCCTCTTGTTAAAGGGATTGTCCAGCCATAATGTACAAGTCTGCAGTCACTCTATATGACTGCAGACATGTGAATCCAAACAGTGCACAGTGCATGTAGTAAGTGACTGCAGTCTTGTACGCTAAGCCTAACCCCTTTAAAGGCAATGTTTTTGACTGTTTCTAAAGACCCTTAGTCATTAAGGAGTATAAGATAGTCATACGTGTAACCATATTCTCATTGTACATAACCATGCTTTACACAGCAATCATGCTTGCTTGGTTTGGCACACTATCACTAAGGTGGGAGACTCAATTTCATTATTGCAAGAATAAAAATATTAAAATCTATAGCACAACTAAAGTGTGAAATATAATTGCTTAAAATAAGGTATCAAGATAAGAGATATCATATATTGCGATGAGTGGGAGATACAGGATACTTTAATTAAGCAAGTCATCTGTCACACCTCGGGGTGACTGACTACCTGAAGAACAATGGGATGCATTTTGTATAATGTTACATTGTACATAAATGATCATAACCACATAACCTGTCAAGACGCTGTCAGAAAAGACAATTGACCCTTTGGTAACATCATTTGTACTACGTCTTGTAGAACATATAGATTAAGTGGTTCTCTAAGCAGAACTTTTGATGTTATTTCATAAAATATGTCAATTTGTAATAAGAAACTCGAGTTATTATTGTAGAGTGGATTGGGAGATTGCATCACAATGAAATGAACATAATGAAGTCAATTATTGAAGAACTACTGTATGTTTGTAAAAGAACCAGAAAGTTAAGCACAAGAAATGATGAAATGGTGTCATAAATGGAAACGATTTATTAACCAGTGGTGTACATAACAGTGAGGAGACCTCAGAGCTAAAATAACAACAGGACCTTCCATTAATGGTGTGGTGTTTGCTTTTCAGCCCCAATCCTTTTTGTTGAGCCTTGGACCAATACAGCAACCTCTTGTTGTTTATAAATGCAATTGTTTTGGGAAGGTGTTTGAACACAGTAGCAAAGGGGATCAGACCAGAAATGGGACCCAAAGCAGCCAAATTAGCGATCTCTATTTGATATAGGACAGTGAATAGTGTGTGTTGACCATCAAACTTTTAAAAAAGTTCTCGTCAATTTTTAACTTAGGCTCTTGTTTACACAGTGCCCATTAGGCGTCATTTTAATTTTCCATCTAAAATCAAGAATGAAACCTACAATGAGGTTTTAAAGCAGAAACAGCTTTAAAGAAGCCCTCCTCCTCCAATCAAAGTTTTTAACCTCTTAATATGTTGCAGTCTTCATATCATATAGCACTGTGTACTTACAATTGCTCATTTTGCCATTCTACTCTGTAAATTCTTCTCTTTTCTATGTAGAAACAATACATTTCTTTTTACTGTCTGTATCATTCCCATCTTCAATTCCTGACCCAGCTGCTCTCTTGTCTCCTCTGCCAAGGACTTTTGCAGTGATGATTCATACAGCGACCTCCTTTTGCTACATAGAGCTTAGAAGAATTCAGCTAGTTTTCAATCACGTAATGTTATAAATCTAAAGGAAAAGAGAAAAATTAAATGGACAGAAAGGCAAAATGTGCAATTGTAAGTACACACTGCCATATAATATGATGACTAATATATTAAGAGGATAAAAATGTTGAGGTTAGTGCTTCTTTAAGGAACTCTGGCAATTTACTGGCTTTTCTTGTCCTGAAGCAGTTTTGTGTTCTGAATAGGTAATTCAGAACCACAATGGACCTTGAAGTTCAGAGCACACAAGTGACCTGACAAAAACCACAAAACATAGGACGAGCTCTGAGACGTGGGAACTCTGCTGACTGCAATCCCTAAACCTATCAAACCACACTAGAGGTAGCCGTGGATTGCGCCTAACGCTCCCTATGCAACTCGGCACAGCCTGAGAAACTAGCTAGACCTGAAGATAGAAAAATAAGCCTACCTTGCCTCAGAGAAATTCCCCAAAGGAAAAGGCAGCCCCCCACATATAATGACTGAGTTAAGATGAAAATACAAACACAGAGATGAAATAGATTTAGCAAAGTGAGGCCCGACTTACTGAATAGACCGAGGATAGGAAAGATCGCTTTGCGGTCAACACAAAAACCTACAAACAACCACGCAGAGGGGCAAAAAGACCCTCCGCACCGACTAACGGTACGGAGGTGCTCCCTCTGCGTCTCAGAGCTTCCAGCAAGCAAGCAAGCAAAACCAAAAAAGCAAGCTGGACAGAAAATATAGCAAAAAGTAACACAAGCAGAACTTAGCTTATGCTGAGCAGACAGGCCACAGGAACGATCCAGGAGGAAGCAAGACCAATACTAGAACATTGACTGGAGGCCAGGATCAAAGCACTAGGTGGAGTTAAATAGAGCAGCACCTAACGACTTAACCTCATCACCCGAGGAAGGAAACTCAGAAGCCGCAGTACCACTCGTGACCACAGGAGGGAGCTTGATCACAGAATTCACAACAGTTTTGTTAGCAATTCTTGATGCAGTTTATTAATATTTACTCAGGGTGTTTTCTGTAAACAGTTTTTTGACTTGTCGAAACAATTTTTCAGGATTGTTTGGGTGATTTTTCTCATATCTCAATAACACTTGCAAAATCCTAACAAAAATGCCCAAGTGTTTTTTTGGTCTACCCATTGACCCGTACTGTAAAGTATGGAGCGGCTTCATAGTGGAAAATGCATGAAGAATGATCAAGTCACTTCTTTTAAACACTTGGCTTTTTAAAAGCCTGACACTAATAAAAAAAAACACATTTTAAAGCATGAACAGCAAAGATGTTTTTCAATAGTAATGAAGATGAAATCCTTCAAGCATTTTTTTCTAGTGACTGTTCAGACGCATTCAGAAAAGACCAAAAACTCCAAAAACGCCTGAAAAAAAAGTTGTGTGAACAAACCTTTATTCACTTTATTCATGAGCTCATTTGAGTATAGCTGGAGAAAGACGTCAAAATCTTAGCAAAATTTGTACTATGAGAACAAGACCCTGTGATGGGCTGATCGATAATCGATTTGGTTGATCATTATTGCACTCTCAGGGTTTCCACCCAGGGACATAATTTTATGGCACTTACTAACATATTTGTTGCAGGTTCACTGCCAATCTCCTCCTTTGTGAAGCGTCGCCATCAGGTTAGTGCAGCCTTCTTGATGGACTGTCTGTGGCTCCCGATCTCAACCTTGGGTCTGATGGAAAAGCATTTGAGAAGAACTGTCCAACAGCCTCCAACAATTAAAAACCATTGCCATGTGCTATGTATTTGCCTACTTTGGCAGAAGATAACTAATTCATGAGGGTGTCATTGAAACAACCTGAAGGAAGACAACTCTATCTTCTCAGAAAGGAGATAAGGCTTAGAAAATGTACTTTCATAGCAGGGAGCCTCAAAAAACATCTCCAGGTGAAATATTCTGCTGTCCCTTTGTTTTCTGTTCAGATGTCTCTCATTATTGATTTTTTTCTGCTCAATTTTCTCATCTTGTAAAATCAAGATTACTATTTATTTCTATGGTGGACTAATGCCGGATTATCTATATTTCTGCGCCGCCGGATGCAAAGTGAAACAAAAATAAAAATGTTTCAATTCTCGTTGCTCCTCGCAGCCAAATAATGGCTGCTTTTTCCTTTTTTTAAAGTTGCGCTGATTTATGTGTTCTCGTATGTCCACTCACAGCTGAAAGAGGAAATACTATTAGGTACTTTGAACCATTTTACGACATCTCTTGACCTAGGAGACCCAGTCCGACAAGCTATAAAGTGTTCCGGGAAATATGGATGCACAGACTATTGCCTACAATTCCAAGCCTGTTGCACAGATGTCACACTTGGTGTTCGGAAAACTTTTCCTTTACAGTAAGAATCTGCTCTGTTCCTTAACATCCTGTACTCCAACGCCATACGTGAGAACCAGTTTAGCATGCTAGGAAAATAAATAGCTAAAAATAAAATTGCGTTTTAGGCACAAACTGTTAGATTGCCCGAAGGAGCAAGGCCTATGACCACCATAAGGAAGCAATATCCTGTCCTACACCCCCCCAATTCTGTAATCTGAGCTTCACAATACCCACCAGCTATAATACAATCTGAGATGTTTTACTCATTGCTGATTTACACATGCATGTACGTGGTGATCGGTTAAAGAAACACATGTCTGTCAGCCTTCCTCTGCACTGATAACAGAATTTGCAAGCCCAGGGGACTGAAGTAACAGCGCAGTTTGACACCTTTGACCTAATATACTATGAGTAATCAAACAGACAAACAAAGTATAGGAGGGGGTACTCTGGGTGAATGTGTAACCAATTACTTTAGGAATTAGGCTACTTCTAAAAAATGTAACTTATAAGTCTTGCATATAAGAAGCGATATGAACAATACTCACAGCACCCCATGTTTGTATTCCCCTATAAAGCCAACAGTTCGAAATAGAAAAAAATATATATTTGTGATATTTGCAGTCATCAGGTTTCCCTAATCTACAAATAATATTCTCTCTACTATTATGAACCTCCATTGTAGGTTTCATGCTTTTTGACGACAAGGAAAGAGCAGTAATGGAAATCTTCACGGAAACCCATTATAACTTAATTTGAACAATTGGTCAACACTGTTATCTGCCGTTAACCCCTTCCCAACCTGTGATGCCACGTAGGCGTCATGAAAGTCGGTGCCAATCCGACCTGTGACGCCTATGTGGCGTCATGGCGGGATGGGGTTCCTGCAGGTCGGGTGAATGGGTTAACTTAAGTGTCACCCGACCTGCAGGTACAGGGTGACTTGTACTTGACACCAGGGGGGTGGCTTTGCCCCCCATGGCTAAGATTACTCCCGGTGACCTCTTTGTCACCACCCCCAGATCTGATTGGAGCTAGCGCCCATGTGACGCTATCTATCTATTCAAATGTGGAGGGGCGGAGTAAACGATGGCTGCCTCGCTGTCCAGCTTCATGCTGTCTGCGGTAGCTGAACAGCAAGGTGCCTGCTTGCTGCGCAGCCACCTAATCACCGCCGCCATCAGGTACTCCCTTCTGATGCCCTCCACCGTGCAATCCCTTCCCCCTGCCCTGGTGATCACCCCCAGATCACCCCCCTGCTGCATCTCCTCAGCCCCCCACACATGACAGCCCCCTCCTGCCCTTGGTGATCAACCCCCCCTCCCCAGTGATCACCCCGATCACCCCCTGCCCCCTTGATCTCTCCCCTGCCCCACTGATCTCCCCCTCCCACCCCAGTTTTTCCATTAGGGTTAGAGTTGGGCTAAAGTTAGAATTGGGGATAAAATTAGGGTTAGGGTTGGGGCTAGGGGTAGGGGTGTGTTAGGGTTGGGGTTGGAGTTAGAATTGGGGGGTTTCCACTGTTTAGGCACATCAGGGGCTCTCCAAACGCAATATGATGCCCGCGAACCATTCCATCAAAGTCTGCACTCCTTCCCTTCCGAGCCCCGACGTGTGCCCAAACAGTGGTCCCCCCCCCCACATACGTGGCATCAGCATACTCAGGACAAACTGAAAAACAACTTTTGGGGTCCAATTTCTCCTGTTACCCTTTTGAAAAAAAGATTGCGTGCTAAAAAAATCATTTTTGAGGAAAAAAATGATTTTTTATTTTCACGGCACTGCATTATAAACTTCTGTGAAGCAATTGGGGGTAAAAAGTGCTCACCCCACATCTAGATAAGTTCCTTGGGGCGTCTAGTTTTCAAAATGGGGTCACTTGTCGGGGAGCTCCAATGTTTAGGCACACAGGGGATCTCCAAACTTGTCATAGTGTCCGCTAACAATTGGAGCTAATTTTCCATTCAAAAAGTCAAATGGCGCTCCTTCCTTTCCGAGCCCTGCCATGCGCCCAAACAGTGGTTTACCCCCTTATATGAGGTATCGGTGTACTCAGGAGAATTGCCAAACTAATTTTAGGATCCATTTTATCCTGTTGCCAATGTGAAAATGAAAAAAAAACCTGAGGCTAAAAGAAAATTTTTGTGAAAAAAAATACTTTTTCATTCTTTCAGATCAATTTGTGAAGCATTTGGGGGTTCAAAGTGCTCACTATGCATCTAGATAAGTTCATTGGAGGTCTAGTTTCTAAAATGGGGTAACTTGTGCGGGAGCTCCAATCTTTAGGCACACAGGGGCTCTCCAAACACGACATGGTGTCCGCTAACGATTGGAGCCAATTTTCATTCAAAAAGTCAAATGGCGCTCCTTCCCTCCAGAGCCCTGCGCCCAAACAGTGGTTCCCCCCACATATGGGGTTTCAGCATACTTAGGACAAATTGGACAACAACTTTCGGGGTCCACTTTCTTCTTTTACCCTTGAAAAAATAAAAAATTGTTGCTAAAAGATAATTTTTGTTACTAAAAAGTTAAATGTTCATTTTTCTTTCCATGTTGCTTCTGCTGCTGTGAAACACCTGAAGGGTTAATAAACTTATTTTATGTGGTTTAGAGCACCTTGAGGGGTGCAGTTTTTAGAATGGTGTCACTTTTGGGTATTTTCAGCCATATAGACCCCTCAAACTGACTTCAAATGTGAGGTGGTCCCTAAAAAAATGGTTTTGTAAATTTTGTTGTAAAAATGAAAAATTGCTGGTCAAATTTTATCCCTTAGGCTAGGTTCACATTGCGTTAGTGCAATCCGTTTAGCGCATATGCAATGTACAAAAAGGGATTGCGTTTAGTGATCCCGCTAGCGCAGATGCCCGATCTGCGCTAGTGAGAACGGAACCCAAAACACTGCAAGCAGCGTTCGAGATCCGTCAGAAAATAACGGGACATCGCTAACGCATGCCAAAAATGGCATACATTAGCGATGCGTTAGATACATTGCGGTTAATGGGTGCACTAACGGATCCGTTACATTGCGTTAGTGGCGCTATGTAACGGATTCCGTTAGCAGACTGCCACTAACGCAATGTGAACCCAGCCTTATAACTTCCTAACAACAACAAAAATTGGTTTCCAAAAGTGTGCAGATGTAAAGTAGACATGTGTGAAATGTTATTTATTAACTATTTTGTATCACATCTCTCTCTGGTTTAACAGAATAAAAATTTTAATTTAAAAATTGCCAAATTTTCACCAAATTTCCAATTTTTTCACAAAAATTATCGACCTAAATTTACCACTAACATGAAGCCCAATATATCACGAAAAAACAATCTCAGAATCGCTAGGATCCGTTGAAGCGTTCCTGAGTTATTACCTCATAAAAGGACACTGGTCAGAATTGCAAAAAATGGCCAGGTCATTAAGGTCAAAATAGGCTGGGTCATGAAGGGGTTAAAGGGAATCTGACACCAGATTTTTGCTAAATAATCTGAAGGCAGCATGGGGTAGGGGCTGAGACACTGATTTTAGGGATGTATTCCTTGATGGGCTGTGTGCCATTGTTTCAAGAGTTGATTGTGACTTGTAGGATCGCTACTTCCAACTGGTGGCGCTATAGAGTTAAGTCCTCTTTTTCTTAGAAGAGGCACTTTGCATATCAATACAATGAATGTTTTATCCAGAGATTATCACTGCCTGGACTAGCTGCCCACATGAAACCTGGTCCGACCATGCCCCCAACACTGATTAGTAGCTCACTGTCAATTCACAGTGTACACAGGAAGCTGTGGTGTGGACAGAAGCTGCTATCTGAGCTCTACTACATGCTACATCTAAAAACTCTGATTGTGAACTAAGTGACACATCGCCGGATTAAGGGTCTTGCCCTACATTATGCTGCTCTCAGATGAAGCAGCAAAAACTTGGTGTCAGATTCCCTTTAAGGGCTCTGTCACAGTGTCAGGGCTGGAATTATAAATGCTGGTGGAAATATAAATATAGGTAATGATAGAAAAATAAAATGTGAAAAATGTAATAAATAATTTATAAAATTATTAATACCAGTAGTCTGGCTTAGAAAAGTGATTTTGAAGACATGGCATACTTGAGCTAAGATGTGGTAATATTGCTTCTTTCCCCACTTCTGAAATGCAGAGCAAGGACGCCGTAAATTGACAGATTTTCCAACGGCAGGTATGCTGTAGATGTTAGCAATGCATGACCCAGTAACACGTTAAATTGTGAGAATAGGCGTCAAATTGATGCCGGAGAATCACATTAAAAAAAAAAATCACTCCAAAGCATAGTATAAATCAGGAGAAAAATATTGCAGTATAATGGCTTAAAAAGCTAATCTTTTATTGTGAAAGAACTTAGGCAAAAAGCTATAAAAAAAATATGTGAACAAGACAGACAGATATAGCATTCCAGAGTTAAATTATTAATAACACTTCCTACTACAAATAGGTGAACCATTAGACAGGGGGTGTGAAATATAAAAACCAAGGGAATGTAACTATATAATTAAATATAAATAAGCAGCAGCATATTTATAATATGTAAGCAAATGCCCCCAATGGTCAAAAAGTCTATGTAAACATATCACAACATCTTACCCTGCAATGGAAGAGGACTCAGGAGGTCAGAAAATTGGGTGAGCAAATCCCCATCCTCAACGCGCGTTTTGCATGGATATTACCCTTGCTTTCTCAAGAGGAGGTTTCTTATTTATAATTGTAGCTTGCCATTGGTACCCTGTGTACTCGGACGCTAGAGAGGGCAGACTATAGCTCTATTGTGGGTTTGTCTAGTTTCTGTAGCCATTTTTAATTGTTTTTGGGGCTTATATTATTATTATTATTTATTTATATAGCACCATTAATTCCATTGTGCTGTACATGAGAAAGGGGTTACATACAGGGTTATAGATATCTTTTACAGTAAACAGGTTTACAGTGACAGACTGGTACAGAGGGGAGAGGACCCTGTCCTCGCGGACTTACATTCTATGGGATAGTGGAGAAGAGACAGAAGGTAGGGGTGAGGCGGTGGCTCTGGCCGTGGTGAGGCTGCGGCTCTGGCGGCGGTGAGGTGGCGGCTCTGCCGGCGGTGAGGCGGCGGCTCTGGCGGCGGTGGCTTGGTTATTGTAGGCTGTAAGCTTTCCTGAAGAGATGGGTTTTCAGGTTCCATCTGAAGAATCCGAGGGTGGTGGATAATCGGACGTGTTGAGGCATGGAATTCCAAAGGATGGGGTATTTTCGGGAGAAATCTTGGAGGCGGTTGTGTGAGGAACGAATAAGTGTGGAGGAGAGTAGGAGGTCTTGGGAGGATTGAAGATTACGTGAGGGAAGATATTGGGAGATTAGTTCAGAGATATAGAGAGGGGACAGGTTGCGAATGGCTTTGTAGATCAGTGTTAGTAGTTTGAACTGGATTCGTTGGGGAATTGGGAGCCAGTGGAGGGATTTGCAGAGGGGAGAAGCAGGGGAGTAGCGAGGAGAGAGGTGGATTAACCGGGCAGCAGAGTTGAAGACAGACTGGAGTGATGCAAGAGAGTTAGCTGGGAGGCCACAGAGGAGGGTGTTTCAGTAATCAAGGCGGGAGATGATGAGAGCATGCATAAGAGTTTTGGTAGATTGTGGGCTGAGGAAGGAACGTATTCTGGCAATATTTTTGAGCTGGAGGCGACAGGAGGTGGCAAGAGCTGGGACGTGAGGTTTGAAGGACAGGGCAGAGTCGAGAGTTACCCAGAGGCAGCGGATTTCATGTGCGGGAGAGAGCGTGATGCTGTTTACCACAATAGATAGATCAGGTAGAGGGGATATGTGAGGTGGGGGAAAGATGATGAATTCGGTTTTGTCTACATTGAGTTTAAGGAAGCGAGAGGTGAAGAAGGAGGATATGGCTGACAGACACTTCAGGATTCTGGACAGCAGGGAGGTGACATCTGGGCCAGAGAGGTAGATCTGAGTTTCGTCTGCATACAGGTGGTAATGGAAGCCATGGGACTTTATGAGTTGTCCTAGGCCAAGGGTATAGATGGAAAAAAGTAGGGGCCCTAGGATAGAGCCTTGAGGGACTCCAACAGAGAGAGGGCGGGATGAGGAGGTAGTGTGGGAGTGGGAAACGCTAAATGTGCTGTTGGACAGGTATGAGGCAATCCAGGATAGGGCAAGGTCTTTGATGCCAAGGTAAGAGAGAATCTGTAGCAGTAGGCAGTGATCGACTGTCAAAAGCAGAGGACAGGTCAAGAAGGAGGAAGATGGAGAACTGTCTGTTAGCTTTGGCTGTGACTAAGTCATTAGTAATTTTTGTCAGGGCAGTTTTGGTGGAGTGGTGGGGATGGAAGCCAGATTGGAGGTTGTCAAGAAGAGAGTTAGATGAGAGGTGGGAGGAAAGTTGAGCATGGACATGCTGCTCAAGGAGTTTGGAAGCAAACAGGAGCAGTGATATGTGTTGTGAATTCCTCTCTTGGGCTCCCTCCAGTGGTTGTAAGTGGCACTTTTGTGAGTTCTGCTCTTGGGCTCCCTCTTGTGGTTTCTAGTGGTATGGCTGCTCCTTGGAGTTAGCTTTCATCAGCTGCCTCCACTAATCGTCTCTTCTGCTTGGCTATTTAAGTCTGGCTCTATCTTCAGCCAGTGCCACTTGTAAATGGTTCCTGGTTGGATTCACATCTCTTTGGAGTTCCCTGCTATCCTGACCAGTTCAGCTAAGCTAAGTTTTTGCTTGCCCTTTTCTGTCCATAGATTGTGGACTTATCCATTCTGTGCTTTCTATGTTTGTCCAGCTTATCAGTGTGAATTAATTCTGTCTTGCTGGAAGCTCTGGGAGGCAGATTTGCCCTCCACACCTTTAGTCAGGTGTGGAGATTTTTTGTAAACTCTGCGTGGATTTTTGTAGTGTTTTATACTGACCGCACAGTATTCCATCCTGTCCTATCTATTTAGTTAGACTGGCCTCCTGTGCTCATCCTGGTTTCATTCTGTGTATGTCTTTTCCCTCTCCACTCACAGTCATTATTTGTGGGGGGCTAATCAATCCTTTGGGGATTTTCTCTGAGGCAAGATAGCTTTCCTGCTTCTATCTTTAGGGGTAGTTAGCTCTTAGGCTGTGACGAGATGCCTAGGGAGAGTTAGGAGCATTCCACGGCTACTTCTAGTGTTGTGTTTAGCTTAGGGACTGCGGTCAGTACAGTTACCACTTCCTTCAGAGCTCGTTCCATGTTGCTCCTAGACCACCGTATCATAACAGATATGGGGCGATAGCTGGGCATAGCCGTTGGGTCAAGGTTAGTCTTTTTGAGGATGGGTGTGATGGTGGTATGTTTGAAAGCAGAGGGGAAGGTACCGGAAGAGAGAGATAGGTTGAAGAGATGGGTTAGAGCTGGAATGAGTGTTAGTGAGGCTGGGGAGCAGGTGGGAAGGGATGGGGTCAAGTGCACAGGTGGTGAGGTGTGATTTGGAAAAGAGGCGAGCAAGCTCTCCTTCAGTGATGTTGGAGAGGGAGGTTATTAGGGAAGGGCAGAGGTCTGGTATATGGAGTGGTTGGGGTGGTGGACAAGTAAAGGTTGCCTTGTTTGGTCGATCTTGTTTTTGAAGTAGGTGGCAAAGTCTTCGGAAGAGATGAAGGGAGTTGGAGGTGGCAGTCGTGGGCGGAGGAGAGAGTTAAATGTGCTGAACAGTTGTTTTGGTTGTAGGATAGTGAAGATACAAGGTTAGTGAAATAGGTCTGTTTAGCAGAGGTGATGGCTGATTTGAAGTCAAGTGTAGCTTGTTTGAAAGCAGTGAAGTCATCTGGCAGGCGTGTTTTCTTCCAATGCCGCTCTGTGACCCTGGATGCTTGTTGAATTTTTATTGTGAGATTGTTATGCCAGGGTTGCCTATTGGTTCGTCGCACTCTGCCGTGCATGAGAGGGGCGACTGAGTCTATGGCTGATGTGAGGGTGGAGTTATAGAAAGCGGTGGTGCTGTCCGTGTCGTGGAGTGAAGATATGGAGGACAGGGGAAGGAGAGAGCCTGAGAGTCTGTGAATGTCTAGGTTTGCGAGGTTTCTGTGAGGATGTGGTAATGGCTGGACCTGGGGGGCAGGTGAGGAGGACAAGGATGAGAAGGTGAGGTGGTCCGATAGGGGGAAGGGAGAGGTTGTGAGATTAGATAAGGAACAGAGGCGGGTGAAGATGAGGCCTAGTGTATGTCCATCTGTGTGGGTAGCTGTGGAGGACCACTGGGTGAGTCCAAAGTATGAAGTAAGGGCCAGTAGTTTGGAGGCTGCTGGCTGGTGGGTGTCAGTAGGGATATTAAAGCCGCCCATGATGATGGTGGGGATGTCGGCAGAGAGAAAGTGAAGGAGCCAGGTGGAGAATTGGTTGAAGAAGGCAGTGGCTGAGCCAGATGGTCGGTATATGACAGCCATTGTCTCCATAAACATTAATTAGTTATAGGTGATCTAGTTAGTTTTGGCATGCTTCTTTCATCTGTTGTTCTAAAACAGAATTTTTTTTTTCCCCAGGAGCCATGAACTGCTTTTATTCAGTTCTGCTTAAAGATCAAAAATAAAATGTCACCTTTCACTACTTAAATCTGGTTTTCCTCCTATTTCTAGACCTATCATGGTAGAGATAGGATCATACAATGAGAATCTGTTTTCTTGGGCTGATAAATTATTTTGTATGACATATTGGGAAAGAAAATGTCTTTTCTCTGAAGTAGCACCTCTGGTATGGCCTTTACATTGACGACCTACTGTTCGTGTGGGACACTGATGAAGTGGTCGTACCTGCATTTCTTGACCATATTAAGGTCAACTGGGCTTGAAATTTAACTTATCAAAGTGAGTCAAGGGAATTAATTTCCTGTATTTTCTCTGGTAGCCAACACCTTATCTGGTACAGTTGGTTGGGCTACTTACTGCAAAGAAAACCACAAGTAATTGGGTTCTGCATACTTCCTCTTGCCATCCATCCCATATCACTAAAAGCATGCATGTGGGAGAGGTGACAAGAGCCAGAAAAAAATTGTACTACAGATAAAGATTTTGAACTGGAAACAAATTCCATACCAGATAAGCTATTAAAATGTGGCTTTCCGAAATGATTTTTGAAAAGAGCATATAATATGCTAAGAATGATATAGCGCAGCTAATTAAGCAATATCACAAAACTAATGTTGTTTGCAATATTTCTCTGTCATATCTTACACCCCCCCACCCCCCATAAGGCTTCGTTCTCACAATGAGTTTTTAGTGAGTTTTTGACACTGCATATTCTTGAAAAAATGCAAGTAACTAGAGATGGGTCCTAGCAGGGACCTCACCGAGGTGACTGCAATTCAGCCCAGCAGCGAACGCAGCCTCAGTGACTGGAAGTAACCTCGATGACATCACCGCTCATCACAGAGGCTGTGCTCGCAACAGTGCAGTTACCAGTGTTTCTCAGCCTGGACAGTTGCATCTTGGCACTGTCCAGGTTGAAAACGGTTTATCCCCCAGACATGGATTACGATAGGCAGGTATGGTATATTATTGTTTTTTTATTTTAGTTTTTTTACAGGAGAATGAGGGCTTTGGTGGCATAGGCTTTAGGAGAGTATAAGGCTGCCGTCACACTAGCAGTATTTTGTCAGTATTTTACATCAGTATTTGTAAGCCAAAACCAGGAGTGGAACAAATAGAAGAAAAGTATACTAGAAACATATGCACCACTTCTGCATTTATCACCCACTCCTGGTTTTGGCTTACAAATACTGATGTAAAATACTGACCGAATACTGCTAGTGTGACGGCAGCCTAACTGTGTTTGTTATTTTTAAATACAAAAGGAAAAGTGTGTTTTGTATTATTTCTAATAAAGGACTTTATTCTAGCTGTGTGTTTATTTACCATATAACTATAGGATTAGTAATGGATAGGTGTCTTATAGATGCCTCTCCATTGTTAAGCCGTCGGCTTGATGTCACCGGACAATACAAAGGTGACATCAACCCCACAAATATTAACCCCACTTGCCACCGCTACAGGGCAAGTGGGAATAACCGGGCAAAGCACCAGAATTGGCACATCTTCTAGATGTGCCTTTTCTGGGCGGCTGTGAGCTGCTATTTTTTTTTTGCCTGAGAATACCAGTCCCCAGCTATCTGCTTTAGAAAGGCTGGTTGTCAAAAATAGGGGGAATCCACGCCATTTTGTTAAATTATTAATTTAAATAATTAATAAATACGGAATGGGGACCCCTCTAGTCTTGATAACCGATCTTGCTGAAGCTGACAGTGTTGCAGCCCCCATCTGTGAGTTTTGCCTAATTATTTATTTACAGCGCAGTAGCAGCTTATTAATAATCCCATCAGCCGCTCCCAGTGTTATTAGCGGCAGCAGGCATCAGATGATGGGAGCTGTAGTCCCATCAGCTGATACCAGTGACCGGAGGTAAACTTTATACCTCCGATCACAGCTTAGCTCTCACGCTGTCTTTTGACAGAGTGGGAACCGCGGCTCTCTGACTAGTGGGGATGATTTCACTGCCGACCAGAAGCGGTGCTTGCCGCACTGTCATGCACATGACAGCATGACAAACACCCGGTGTTCGGGCAGCCGAACCTGAACAGTAACACGGATTTTCTAGTGAAGTCCATGTTCGGTGTCTGTGACTTAACAATAGGTGTTCGGTACGGACACCAAACTTTACTGTTCGGGTTCGCCCATCTCTACAAGTTACCTACTTTACTTAACACCTTTCTGCCATTGGACGTACTATTCGGTCCATGTGGGGTGGGCCTTACTTCCCCAAGACGGAATAGTACGTCCAGCGCGATCGGCCACGCTCACGGGGGGAGCGCGGCCGATCGCGGCCGGGTGTCAGCTGCCTATCGCAGCTGACATCCGGCACTATGTGCCAGGAGCGGTCACGGACCGCCCCTTGCACAACACGATCAAACATGATCACGGTGTGCCGGCGGTATAGGGAAGCATTGCGCAGGGATAGGCTCCCTGCAGGCTTCCCTGAGACCCCCACAGCAACGTGATGTGATCGCGTTGCTGCGAGGGTCTCTTACCTCTCCTCCCTGCAGCAGGCCCGGATCCAAAATGGCCGCGGCATCCGGGTCCTGCAGGGAGGGAGGTGGCTTACCAAGTGCCTGCTCATAGCAGGCGCTTGGTAAGCCTGCAGTGCTGTAAGTCAGATCGCTGATCTGACAGAGTGCTGTGCAAACTGTCAGATCAGCGATCTGTGATGTCCCCCCGGGACAAAGTAAAAAAGTAAAAAAAAATTTCCACATGTGTTATCTAAATAAAAATCAAACAAATAAAAGTACACATATTTAGCATCGCCGCATCCGTAACGACCCAACCTATTAAACTGTCCCACTAGTTAACCCCTTCAGTAAACACCGTAAGAAAAAGAAAAAAAAACGATGCAAAAAACAACGCTTTATTATCATAACGCCAAACAAAAAGTGGAATAACACGCGATCAAAAAGACAGATATAAATAACCATGGTACCGCTGAAAGCGTCATCTTGTACTGCAAAAAACGAGCCACTATACAGCATCATCAGCAAAAAAATAAAAAAGTTATAGTCCTCAGAATAAAGCGATGCAAAAATTATTATTTTTTCTATAAAATAGTCTTTATCGTATAAAAGCGCCAAAACATAAAAAATGATATAAATGAGGTATCGCTGTAATCGTACTGACCCGAAGAATAAAACTGCTTTATCAATTTTACCAAACGCGGAACGGTATAAACGCCTCCCCCAAAAGAAATTCATGAATAGCTGGTTTTTGGTCATTCTGCCTCACAAAAATTGGAATAAAAAGCGATCAAAAAATGTCACGTGCCGAAAACGTTACCCATAAAAACGTCAACTCGTCCCGCAAAAAACAAGACCTCACATGACTCTGTGGACTCAAATATGGAAAAATTATAGCTCTCAAAATGTGGTAACGCAAAAAATATTTTTTGCAATAAAAAGCGTCTTTCAGTGTGTGACGGCTGCCAATCATAAAAATCCGTTAGAAAACCCACTATAAAAGTAAATCAAACCCTTCCTCATCACCCCCTTAGTTAGGGAAAAATAAAAATAAAAAAACTGTATTTATTTCCATTTTCCCATTAGGGTTAGGGCTAGGGTTAGGGTTGGGGCTACAGTTAGGGTTGGGGCTAAAGTTACGGTTAGGGTTTGGATTACATTTACGGTTGGGAATAGGGTTGGGATTAGGGTTAGGGGTATGTCTGGGTTAGATGTGTGGTTAGGGTTACCGTTGGGATTAGGGTTAGGGGTGTGTTTGGATTAGGGTTTCAGTTATAATTGGGGGGTTTCCACTGTTTAGGCACATCAGGGGCTCTCCAAACGCGACATGGCGTCCGATCTCAATTCCAGCCAATTCTGCGTCGAAAAAGTAAAACACTGCTCCTTCCCTTCCGAGCTCTCCTGTGTGCCCAAACAGGGGTTTACCCCAACATATGGGGTATCAGCATACTCAGGACAAATTGGACAACAACGTTTGGGGTCCAATTTCTCCTGTTACCCTTGGGAAAATACAAAACTGGGGGCTAAAAAATATTTTTTGTGGAAAAAAAATATTTTTTATTTTCACGGCTCTGCGTTATAAACTGTAGTGAAACACTTGGGGGTTCAAAGCTCTCACATCATATCTAGATGAGTTCCTTAGGGGGTCTACTTTCCAAAATGGTGTCACTTGTGGGGGGTTTCTACTGTTTAGGTACATTAGGGGCTCTGCAAACGCAATGTGACGCCTGCAGACCATTCCATCTAAGTCTGCATTCCAAATGGCGCTCCTTCCCTTCCGAGCCCTCCCATGCGCCCAAACAGTGGTTCCCTTCCACATATGAGGTATCAGCGTACTCAGGACAAATTGGACAGCAACTTTTTTGGTCCAATTTCTTCTCTTACCCTTGGGAATATAAAAAAATGGGGGCGAAAATATAATTTTTGAAAAAATATGATTTTTTATTTTTACAGTTCTGCATTATAAACTTCTGTGAAGCACATGGTGGGTCAAAGTGCTCACCACACCTCTAGATAAGTTCCTTAGGGGGTCTACTTTCCAAAATGGTGTCACTTGTGGGGGGTTTCAATGTTTAGGCACATCAGTGGCTCTCCAAACGCAACATGGCGTCCCATCTCAATTCCTGTTAATTTTGCATTGAAAAGTCAAACGGCGCTCCTTCCCTTCCGAGCTCTGTCATACGCCCAAACAGTGGTTTACCCCCACATATGGGGTATCAGCGTACTCAGGACAAATTGTACAACAACTTTTGGGGTCCATTTTCTCCTGTTACCATTGGTAAAATAAAACAAATTGGAGCTGAAGTAAATTTTTTGTGAAAAAAAGTTAAATGTTCATTTTTATTTAAACATTCCAAAAATTCCTGTGAAACACCTGAAGGGTTAATAAACTTCTTGAATGTGGTTTTGAGTACCTTGATGGGTGCAGTTTTTAGAATGGTGTCACACTTGGGTATTTTCTATCATATAGACCCCTCAAAATGACTTCAAATGAGATGTGGTCCCTAAAAGAAAATGGTGTTGTAAAAATGAGAAATTGCTGGTCAACTTTTAACCCTTATAACTCCCTAACAACAAAAAAAATTTTGGTTCCAAAATTGTCCTGATGTAAAGTAGACATGTGGCAAATGTTACTTATTAAGTATTTTATGTGGCATATCTCTGTGATTTAATTGCATAAAAATTTAAAGTTGGAAAATTGCAAAATTTTCAAAATTTTTGGCAAATTTCCATTTTTTTCCACAAATAAACGCAGGTAATATCAAATAAATTTTACCACTATCATGAAGTACAATATGTCACGAGAAAACAATGTCAGAATCACTGGGATCTGTTGAAGCATTCCAGAGTTGCAACCTCATAAAGGGACAGTGGTCAGAATTGTAAAAATTGGCCTGGTCATTAACGTGCAAACCACGGGGTTAATGGGTGCAGAAAAACTGAAATATCAAAAACTCACCAAAAGCTCATCATAAGAACCTAACTCAAGGTGAGGAATTTTGTGAGATCTGCCAGATTATACATAAATACATTACAGTTCTATGTAATGATGAAATGTTGATGAAAAGTAATGCAGAATGGCTACAGATGTAAACTGAAAATGGCACTAACATTGAGAGGTAAGTTGTCTCCTACTCTTTTTCAAAAGAATATACCAAAAACCAATTCGTTACAAGAAGGAATTTATAATTGAGGACATAATATATGATTTGTAGTTCAACAATATTCATATCTCAAACCGTTTTGTCATACAATAATGGTAATACTTTTCAAAATTGTCAGTATATGATCTGCAATTCAAGTTACGTCGTTTACTTGATTTCTTGCAATTATTGTGGGCTTCAATATGTGTGTTGTAATATCTTCTCTCTCAAAATCTGTATTCTGTATTAGAAGGTACTTTTCTGATACAACCACCAAAAACATATCTTCAGCTTCCACCCACTGTGCCGCTTTTCATTTAGGAAAGATTTCTTCCCTAGTAGTTTAAGGTATTGAAAGGGTTAATTCCCCTTTACGTAGTAGTGATCACAAATGAAAACTACTCAATTGGGAAGCATTTTTACATCTTTTCACTAAATACTCATGTACCCCATGGTTTAAATGTAAACCTTGATCTTATTCTACAATATTGTAATATATATTTTATTAGTTACTTATTCCTGTGTTTTGGGAACATTATTGGGAGGTTACCTGCACACCATTTGTCAGGTGCTTAGTTCTCTTTATTCAGCACCTGCCTTCTGTTTATTGCATTCACTCTCCACCAATGCTTCTCAGGTGTGAGATATACATGACAGCCCGTTTACACTGCATGATTATTAAGAATGAGAATTCCTAGGAATGCTCATTCCGATAATCGTGGAGTATAAAGGCATCCCTTGGAAGCATCTAGCTCCTTTTCCAACTTGTGTTTAAATCTATGCAGCTGGTAGTCACAGCTGAATAAAAAGTAAGATATAACAAGGGATTATTAGCACACATGTGTTGTACCTTGACTCTACTTTGTGAGACACATATCCCTGAACAGTTTGTCTTAAACAGATACTAAGAAAATGGAAATTTAATCATCAGTTGCTAAGGAGAAATTGCCAAAAATCTAAACGACAAGTAGGAAATCATAGACTATGAGGTTCCAATCTTTAAAGAGGTTGTTCACTACTCAGACAACCTCTTCTCAGCTCCTATGTCACATATACTCACCAATAGTGCCGGCACCATTGCAGCGGTGTCGACACTGGGTCTCCCAGGGATTGCGCAACATTGGGAGCAGGGATTGCAGGACATAACAATCAGCGCTGTCTTCACTCTCCCAGACTTCAGACATATCACATACATCTGTTGTTCTCATTTCCTTTAGCTGTATGGGATTCGTCCAAAGAAGGGGAGAGTGAAGACATTGCTGATTGGCTGCAGGGGTCGCGTGACCTAGCAATGCGTACGATTACCGGGAGAGCCAGTGCTGACACCGTTGAAACAGGCACAGTTGCGAAAGTGAGTATAAGTGTTATTATTTTACAAGGGGGCAACACAAGAATTGAGAAGGGGTCATCAGAGTACTGGACAACCCCTTTAACCATGTGTTGAATATATTGGCAGGACCTGGTCCACCGGCAATGTCAGTAATCTGTAGTCGCAGGATGGGATAACTGAGAACTGCTTCCAACCGGACGGCATCTGCTGCTCTTCTTTTGATTAGCCGGCTGTACAAGATGTCAAATGCGCATCATGTCACAATGATGATGTTACACTAGGCCGGCTATTCAAAAGAAGATCTGTGGAACACTGCAAAATTGCTCTTTTTTTATATAAATATCATTACAAAAAATTATTGGTTTTAAAAATACATGCAGCACATAAACTGTTGTGAATTCTGCTCTTGGGCTCCCTCCGGTGGTTGTAAGTGGTATGGCTGCTCCTTGGATTTAGCTGTCAGCAGCTGCTTCCACTGATTGTCTATTCTGCTCGGCTATTTAGCCTGGCTCTTTCCTTCAGCTTGTGCCACTTGTCAGTGGTTCCAGGTTGGATTCACATCTCTTTGGATTTCCCTGTTATCCTGACCAGTTCAGCAAAGCTAAGTCCTTGCTTGCTCTTTTCTGTCCACAGGTTGTGGACTTATCCATTCTGTGCTTTCTATGTTTGTCCAGCTTGTCAGTATGAATTAATTCAGTGATGCTGGAAGCTCTGGGAAGCAGATTTACCTTCCACACCTTTAGTCAGGTGTGGAGTTTTTTGTAAAATCTGCGTGGATTTTTTGTAGTGTTTTATACTGACCGCACAGTATTCCATCCTGTCCTATCTATCAAGCTAGACTGGCCTCCTGTGCTCATCCTGGTTTCATTCTGTGTATGTCTTTTCCCTCTCCACTCACAGTCATTATGTGTGGGGGGCTATCTATCCTTTAGGGATTTTCTCTGAGGCAAGATAGTTTTCCTGTTTCTATCTTTATGGGTAGTTAGTTCTCAGGCTGTGACGAGGTGCCTAGGGAGTGTTAGGAGCATCCCACGGCTACTTCTAGCGTTGTGTTGAGCTTAGGGACTGCGGTCAGTACAGGTACCACTTCCTTCAGAGCTCGTTCCATGTTGCTCCTAAACCACCAGATCATAACAATAAACCTGATTTATACAATAGGTCACTTTCTGATGATAGCTTCACTTTAAGGCCTGTGTCACACTTGCGTGTGCAATGCAAGTCTCTCGCAACAAATTCCTGGCACTGCTGCCGGCGGTCTGGACCGGAGCATTCAGTTGTATAGAAATACTTGTAGCCGCATGCTCTGGTCCCGAGTGACAGCGGCAGGACCCGGTATTGATGCGAGATACTCGCGTCTGCAATGTAAGAAGCTTGCGCAAGTGTGACACCAGCTGACAAAGTATGTCTATGAAAGTTTGCAGCAAAATGGCGGCCTGAAGTCTACATTTACAACATATGCTTGTTAACCCTTTTCCAACCTTAGACGTATAGTTAAGTCTCAGGTTGGCTCCTCCAGTTTGCTGCGGGCTCTGGCGATGAACCCGCAACTTTAACATGTTAAATGCTGCTGTCAATTTCTGACAGCAGCATTTAACACAATCATGCCGGAAGCACATCACTAATCCTGCCCATTGGCACCTGTGTCACATGACCACGGGTCACCGATGGGTTGGCATGACAACCTGGGGTTTGCAGGAGACCCCTGTGATTGTCATTGACGGTCAGCTATGAGCGCTGTCCAGCGGTCGGCAATCACAGCAAGTGAGCATTTCTGCTACATAAGGCCGGTTTCACACGTCAGTGGCTCCGGTACGTGAGGTGACAGTTTCCTCACGTACCAGAGCCACTGACACACGTAGACACATTAAAATCAATGCATCTGTGCAGATGTCATTGATTTTTTTGCGGACCGTGTCTCCGTGTGCCAAACACGGAGACATGTCAGTGTTTGTGGGAGCGCACGGATTACACGGACCCATTAAAGTCAATGGGTCTGTGTAAAACACGTACCGCACACGGACGTTGCCCATGTGCAGTCCATGCAGGAGACAGCGCTACATTAAGCGCTGTCCCCCCCACTGGTGCTGAAGCCCCATTCATATCTTCTCTACAGCAGCGTTTGCTGTAGAGAAGATATGAATAATCGTGTGTAAAATCAAGATCCAGTTCATCAACCCCCTCCCACCCCGTGCGCCAAAGCCCCCCCCCCCCCCGCTGTGATTAAAATACTCACCCGGCTCCCGGCTCCCTGGCAGCATCCTGTCCTGGCCGCACCTTCTACTGTATGAGCAGTCACGTGGGGCCGCTCATTTACAGTAATGAATATGTGGCTCCACCCCTATGGGAGGTGGAGCTGCATGTTCATGACTGTAATCGGCGGCCCCACGTGACCGCTCATACAGTAGAAGGTGCGGCCAGGATAGGAAGCAGCGCCAGCCAGCTAGGGAGCCGGGTGAGTATTTTCATCACAGCAGGGGGCCGCACAGGGGGTGGGAGGGGGTTGGGGACCTGGATCTTGATTTTACACACAATTATTCATATCTTCTCTACAGCAAACGCTGCTGCAGGGAAGATATGAATGGGGCTTCAGCACCAGATGCAGGGGACAGTGCAAAACTTTAGCGCTGTCTCCGGCACGGTGCGTGTGGTACCCAGTGGGCACACAGGCGGCACACGTGTGCCACACTGATGTGCCACAGAAACGCACCGGCACACGGACACAGATAATTCTGGTACCGATTTTTCCGGTACCGGAATTATCTGGACGTGTGAGATTGGCCTAAAGCAGGGCTGAAGCTTGTAGTCTCCCATGGAACCTATTGAAGCAAGTGTGAAGTAAAAAAAAAAAGTTTTTAAAAATAAAAAAAAATATATAAAAAACCCCAAACTTTAAATTCCTCCCCATTTGCCCCCTTCAAAATAATAATGAAAAATACACATATTTGGTATTGCCACACTCAGAATCGCCCGATCTATCAATATATAAAAAGAATTAATCTGATCAGTAAACGGCGTAACTAGAAAAAAAATCAAAATGGCAGAATTACGTCTAAAATGCAATAACGGTCAAACGATTGTATCTGCACCAAAATGGTATAAAAAAAAAATGTCAACTCTGCATGCAAAAAATAAGCCCTCACCCAGCCCCAGGTCACGAAAAATGGAGACGCTACATGGCGCTTTTCTTTTTTTGGGGGGGAGAAAATTTGGAATTTTTTTTCCACGTTTTCCAGTACACTATATGGCAACAGTAATGATGTCATTCAAAAGTACAACTCGTCCCGCAAAAAACAAGCCCTTGAATGGACATATTGACGGAAAAATAAAAAAAAATTATGACTCTGGGAATAAGGGGAGCAAAAAATGGAAACTCAAAAAAAAAAAACGGAAAAACACAAGGTCATGAAGTGGTTAAAGTTGACTCCATAGATAAATTCGATTTCCAGTTTTCATACAAAAAAAAAAATCGTCATTATTTTGCCGCAAAACTTTTTCTTGTCGGCTGTCACATTAAAAACAAATGAAGCTAGCGAGTTGATGACAATTATCTTGGAGCACAATGCTTTCCTTAACCCTGCTGTTCTGTTCGGTCTGGGGAGACCTATTTTGAACTTTGGTATTTTTTGGGGTGTTCAAGATGCGGTTCTGAAACTTGTGGTTGATTGACTTAAATGAGGATGGGTCGGTCGGCCACGGGTTTCAGAGCCGCATCTTGAATATTTTAAAGAATATTGAAGTTCAAAGTCGGTCATTTTTGACCAACAGAACAGCAGGGTTAAACCCAGAGGCCGGAGCATTATCTGATGCCGAGCTGCTGCTAGAGAAATGTGAGTAAAGTCCCAGCTCCACCAGCTTTTATCTTCTCCGTATAGTTGACCTTCCCATGTTACCAACCACAAAGAGCTCCATCTATATCCTTGGCCAGTTCAAGCTGTTTGGCGACATCTTGTTCTCCGGTTTCACTCCTGAAAATCTGCAGCTAAATGCTGGACAAATAACCTTTTCCTGTATCTGAAAGTCTACCCCCAGCAGCAGGCTTTTGTTGCCTTCCCACTGAGATCCATCTTCTCCTCCCTTCGGGGCTCAAGTCTCAGCATGTTCCCACAAGCCGGGGCATGAATTAATCTTCAAGTTTTCAAATGAAAGAAAGATTATGAGGCTTTACAATTAATGACATGGTGAAGTGTAGTCAATAGAGTACTGCGCTTTTTCTAAAATGAAATTACTTATAACCAGGGATGATTGGCTTATTTGCTGCTGCACTAGGTTTTACGTGTTTACATCCACAATACTACTTCACTTATTAGCTTTTATTATCTTATGGAGGACACACTGTCTGAAATAAATGACAAATAAAAAACGTGCCCAATATAAAAAAAAAATTGTTACATTACAGATGCTTATTTCCCTTATTTTCCCTCTGATAACTTTCGATATAAACAAAAAAAAAAAAGAGAATTTAACAGTGACATAAAAATGAAGCCTAAGGTATCATAAAAAAAGATGGAAAAATTAATAACAACACAAGTAAAAATCGTACAGCTCCTTAAACCAAATGTACAAAAGATCTCAAAAATGTGTCTGGTCAGAAACTGGGGTAAATGGACCAGTCTTGAACGGAATGTCTTACTATGAATATACTCATGTGCATACTTAGGCCCTGATTCATCAGTTTTTGTGAGAATTCTGGTGTAAAACTGTTTATAATATTACAACATTTTTGTTCAAAAATTGTTTTGTATGTGACAATGTATTGTTACACTCAGGGGAGGGATTCAAATTTTTAACAACAGGTTCTGTGTTTGTATGTAGGAAAACCACACCCATTTTAAGCCACACCCATTTACACACACCTTTTCCACAAACATATGCAAGTAGGGGCGCGGTCAAACCATACCTCCCATCTTTTGAAGAAGGGAAAGAGGGAAAATTTTAGGCCACGCCTCTGACCACACCCATTTCACAACTAGTCACACCCATATCCACATCCCAACCATACCCATTTAGCACTGCTGATCACACTGTTTCATAAACAATAATTATAAACAAAAAAATATGGCCATACAGTGCTCCATACTGTATAATGGCCACACATGATGCTCCATACTGTATAATGGTCACACATGATGCTCAATACTGTATAATGGCCACACATGATGCTCCATACTGTATAATGACCACACATGATGCTACATACTGTATAATGGCCACACATGATGCTCCATACTGTATAATGACCACACATGATGCTCCATACTGTATAATTGCCACACATGATGCTCAATACAGTTTAATGGCCACACATGATGCTCCATACTGTATAATGGCCACACATGATGCTCAATACAGTATAATGGTCACACATGATGCTCCATACTGTATAATGACCACACATGATGCTCCATACTGTATAATGGCAACACATGATGCTCCATACTCATACTATATAATGGCCACACATGATGCTCAATACTGTATAACAGCCACACATGATGCTCAATACTGTATAACAGCCACACATGATGCTCAATACTGTATAACAGCCACACATGATGCTCAATACTGTATAATGACCACACATGATGCTCCATACTGTATAATGGCTACACATGATGCTCCATATTGTGTAATGGCCACACATGATGCTCCATACAGTATAATGGCCCCACATGATGCTCCATACTGTATAGTGGCCCCACATGATGCTGCATACTGTATAATGGCCACACATGATATTGCGTACAGTATAATGGCCACACATGATGTTGCGTACAGTATGATGGCCACACATAGCTACTCCTACACACGCGACTCTGCTCCATACACCTTGCATACACGGCTCCGCTCCGTACACACACGGCTCCACTCTGTACACCTTGCATACACGGCTCCACTCTGTACACCTCATACACACACGGCTCCGCTCAGTACACCTCATACACACACAGCTCTCACATGTCTCTTCTCTGTACACCTCATACACACGGCTCTGCTCCGTACACCTCATATACTCATGGCACTGCTCCGTACACCTCGTACACACACATGGCTCTTCTCCGTACAACTCATACACACACGTCTCCGCTCCGTACACCTCATACACACACGGCTCTGCTCCGTACACCTCATACACACACGGCTCCACTCCGTACACCTCATACACACGGCTCTTCTACATCCACACTGTAAACAACTCCTGACCCCACACATAAGCTTACCGTCGTCCAGCACCATAACAACCAGCACAGCAGAGTCCTGCAATACAGGGAGACCCCCTGATCATGTGACTCCTGACTCCTCCCCTCCTGTGACCTCATCACAGGTCCTGTGCGCACAGAGCAGCCATACATTTAGTGTGCGGCTCTCTGCGGGTAGAGGGATGCAGTTCTGCAGTGGGGCACTCTCAAATCATTACCCCCCAGCGGGATACTGGAAGGTTGGGGGTGTGGTACCGGTTCGCGGCTCTGAATCTCCCCAGTTCGGGGAACCGGCTACTTTTTTAACCCCTTCCCGACCTGTGACACAGCGTATGCGTCATGAAAGTCGGTGCCAATCCGACCTGTGACGCATATGCTGTGTCACAGAAAGATCGCGTCCCTGCAGGCCGGGTGAAAGGGTTAACTCCCATTTCACCCGATCTGCAGGGACAGGGGGAGTGGTAGTTTAGCCCAGGGGGGGTGGCTTCACCCCCTCGTGGCTACGATCGCTCTGATTGGCTGTTGAAAGTGAAACTGCCAATCAGAGCGATTTGTAATATTTCACCTAAAAAAATGGTGAAATATTACAATCCAGCCATGGCCGATGCTGCAATATCATCGGCCATGGCTGGAAATACTAATGTGCACCCACCCCACCCCACCGATCGCCCCCCCAGCCCTCCGATCTGTGGCCCGCTCCCCTCCGTCCTGTGCTCCGCTCCCCCGTCCTCCTGCCCGCTCCCCCCGTGCTCCAGTCACACCCCCCATGCTCCAATCAAACCCCCCCGCACTCCGATCCCCCCCCCGTGCTCCGAACCACCCCCCCTGCACACCAATCCACCCCCCCTGCACACCGATCCACCCGCCCGCACACCGATCACTCTCCCCCATGCTCCGATCCCTCCCCCCCGTGCTCCGACGCCCCCCCGTGCCCTGATCTCCCCCCCCCCCCCCTGTGCCCTGATCTCCCCCCCTTATACTTACCGATCCTGGCGGGGTCCCGTCCGTCTTCTTCCCCGAGCGCCGCCATGTTCCAAAATGGCGGGCGCATGCGCAGTGCGCCCGCCGAATCTGCCGGCCGGCAGATTCGTTCCAATGTGAATTTTGATCACTGTGATATAATCTATCACAGTGGTCAAAATAAAAAAACAGTAAATGACCCCCCCCATTTGTCCCCCATAGATAGGGACAATAATAAAATAAAGAATTTTTTTTTTTTTCACTAAGGTTGGAGTTAGAACTAGGGTTAGGGTTAGGGTTAGGGGTAGGGTTAGGGGTAGGGTTAGGGGTAGGGTTAGGGGTAGGGTTAGGGCTAGGGGTAGGGTTAGGGGTAGGGTTAGGGGTAGGGGTAGGGTTAGGGTTAGGGTTTCGGTATGTGCACACGTATTCTGGTCCTCTGCGGATTTTTCCGCAGCGGATTTGATAAATCCGCAGTGCTAAACCGCTGCGGATTTATGGCAGATTTACCGCGGTTTTTCTGCGCATTTCACTGCGGTTTTACAACTGCGATTTTCTATTGGAGCAGTTGTAAAACCGCTGTGGAATCCGCAGAAAGAAGTGACATGCTGCGGAATGTAAACCGCTGCGTTTCCGTGCAGTTTTTCCGCAGCATGTGTACAGCGATTTTTGTTTCCCATAGGTTTACATTGAAATGTAAACTCATGGGAAACTGCTGCGGATCCGCAGCGTTTTCCGAAGCGTGTGCACATACCTTTAGAATTAAAGGTATGTGCACACGGTGCGGATTTGGCTGCGGATCCGCAGCGGATTGGCCGCTGCGGATCCGCAGCAGTGTTCCATCAGGTTTACAGTACCATGTAAACCTATGGAAAACCAAATCCGCTGTGCCCATGGTGCGGAAAATACCGCACGGAAACGCTGCGTTGTATTTTCCGCAGCATGTCAATTCTTTGTGCGGATTCCGCAGCGTTTTACACCTATTCCTCAATAGGAATCCGCAGGTGAAATCCGCAGTAAATCCGCAGGTAAAACGCAGTGCCTTTTACCCGCGGATTTTTCAAAAATGGTGCGGAAAAATCTCACACGAATCCGCAACGTGGGTACATAGCCTTAGGGTTAGGGTTGGGTTGGAATTAGGGTTGTGGTTAGGGTTAGGGGTGTGTTGGGGTTAGGGTTGTGGTTAGGGGTGTGTTGCGGTTAGGGTTGTGGTTAGGGTTACGGCTACAGTTGGGATAAGGGTTAGGGGTGTGTTGGCGTTAGAATTGAGGGGTTTCCACTGTTTAGGCACATCAGGGGGTCTCCAAACGCAACATGGCGCCACCATTGATTCCAGCCAATCTTTTATTCAAAAAGTCAAATCGTGCTCCTTCCCTTCCGAGCCCCGACGTGTGCCCAAACAGTGGTTTACCCCCACATATGGGGTATCAGTGTACTCAGGACAAACTGGGCAACAATTACTGGGGTCCAATTTCTCCTGTTACCCTTGAGAAAATAAAAAATTGCTTGCTAAAACATCATTTTTGAGGAAAGTAAAATGATTTTTTATTTTCACGGCTCTGCGTTGTAAACGTCTGTGAAGCACTTGGGGGTTCAAAGTGCTCACCACATATCTAGATAAGTTCCTTGGGGGGTCTAGTTTCCAAAATGGGGTCACTTGTGGGGGGTTTCTACTGTTTAGGCACACCAGGGGCTCTGCAAACGCAACGTGACGCCCGCAGACCATTCCATCAAAGTCTGCATTTCAAAACGTCACTACTTGACTTCCGAGCCCCGACATGTGCCCAAACAGTGGTTTACCCCCACATATGGGGTATCAGCGTACTCAGGACAAACTGGGCAACAATTACTGGGGTCCAATTTCTCCTGTTACCCTTGAGAAAATAAAAAATTGCTTGCTAAAACATCATTTTTGAGGAAAGAAAAATGATTTTTTATTTTCACGGCTCTGCGTTGTAAACGTCTGTGAAGCACTTGGGGGTTCAAAGTGCTCACCACATATCTAGATAAGTTCCTTGGGGGGTCTAGTTTCCAAAATGGGGTCACTTGTGGGGGGTTTCTACTGTTTAGGCACACCAGGGGCTCTGCAAACGCAACGTGACGCCCGCAGACCATTCCATCAAAGTCTGCATTTCAAAACGTCACTACTTGACTTCCGAGCCCCGACATGTGCCCAAACAGTGGTTTACCCCCACATATGGGGTATCAGCGTACTCAGGACAAACTGGGCAACAATTACTGGGGTCCAATTTCTCCTGTTACCCTTGAGAAAATAAAAAATTGCTTGCTAAAACATCATTTTTGAGGAAAGAAAAATGATTTTTTATTTTCACGGCTCTGCGTTGTAAACGTCTGTGAAGCACTTGGGGGTTCAAAGTGCTCACCACATATCTAGATAAGTTCCTTGGGGGGTCTAGTTTCCAAAATGGGGTCACTTGTGGGGGGTTTCTACTGTTTAGGCACACCAGGGGCTCTGAAAACGCAACGTGACGCCCGCAGACCATTCCATCAAAGTCTGCATTTCAAAACGTCACTACTTGACTTCCGAGCCCCGACATGTGCCCAAACAGTGGTTTACCCCCACATATGGGGTATCAGCGTACTCAGGACAAACTGGGCAACAATTACTGGGGTCCAATTTCTCCTGTTACCCTTGAGAAAATAAAAAAATGCTTGCTAAAACATCATTTTTGAGGAAAGAAAAATGATTTTTTATTTTCACGGCTCTGCGTTGTAAACGTCTGTGAAGCACTTGGGGGTTCAAAGTGCTCACCACATATCTAGATAAGTTCCTTGGGGGGTCTAGTTTCCAAAATGGGGTCACTTGTGGGGGGTTTCTACTGTTTAGGCACACCAGGGGCTCTGCAAACGCAACGTGACGCCCGCAGACCATTCCATCAAAGTCTGCATTTCAAAAGTCACTACTTCCCTTCTGAGCCCCGACGTGTGCCCAAACTGTGGTTTACCCCCACATATGGGGTATCAGCGTACTCAGGAGAAACTGGACAACAACTTTTGGGGTCAAATTTCTCCTTTTACCCTTGGGAAAATAATAAATTGCAGGCTAAAAAATCATTTTAGAGAAAATAAAATTTTTATTTTATTTTCATGGCTCTGCGTTATAAACTTGTGAAGCACTTGGAAGTTCAAAGTCCTCACCACACATCTAGATTAGTTCCTTTGGGGGTCTAGTTTCCAAAATGGGGTCATATGTGGGGGATCTCCAATGTTTAGGCACACAGGGGCTCTCCAAACGTGACATGGTGTCCGCTAATGATTGGAGCTAATTTTCCATTTAAAAAGCCAATTGGCGTGCCTTCCCTTCCGAGCCCTGCCGTGCGCCCAAACAGTGGTTTACCCCCACATATGGGGTATCAGCGTACTCAGGACAAACTGGACAACAACATTTGCGGTCCAATTTCTCCTATTACCCTTGGCAAAATAGGAAATTCCAGGCTAAAAATCATTTTTGAGGAAAGAAAAATTATTTTTTATTTTCATGGCTCTGCATTATAAACTTCTGTGAAGCACCTGGGGGTTTAAAGTGCTCAATATGCATCTAGATAAGTTCCTTGGGGGGTCTAGTTTCCAAAATGGGGTCACTTGTGGGGGAGCTCCAATGCATAGGCACACAGGAGCTCTCTAAACGCGACATGGTGTCCGCTAACAATTGGAGCTAATTTTCCATTCAAAAAGTCAAATGGCGCGCCTTCCCTTCCGAGCCCTGCCGTGTGCCCAAACAGTGGTTTACCCCCACATATGAGGTATCGGCGTACTCGGGAGAAATTGCCCAACAAATTTTAGGATTCATTTTATCCTATTGCCCATGTGAAAATGAAAAACTGAGGCGAAAAGAATTTTTTTGTGAAAAAAAAAGTACTTTTTCATTTTTACAGATCAATTTGTGAAGCACCTGAGGGTTTAAAGTGCTCAATATGCATCTAGATAAGTTCCTTGGGGGGTCTAGTTTCCAAAATGGGGTCATTTGTGGGGGAGCTCCAATGTTTAGGCACACGGGGGCTCTCCAAACACGACATGGTGTCCGCTAACGATGGAGATAATTTTTCATTCAAAAAGTCAAATGGCGCTCCTTCCCTTCCGAACCTTACCATGTGCCCAAACAGTGGTTTACCCCCACATGTGAGGTATCGGTGTACTCAGGAGAAATTGCCCAACACATTTTAGGATCCATTTTATCCTGTTACCCATGTGAAAATGAAAAAAATTGAGGCTAAAAGAATTTTTTTGTGAAAAAAAAGTACTTTTTCATTTTTACGGATCAATTTGTGAAGCCCCCGGGGGTTCAAAGTTCTCACTATGCATCTAGATAAGTTCCTTGGGGCGTCTAGTTTCCAAAATGGGGTCACGTGTTGGGGAGCTCCAATTTTTAGGCACACGGGGGCTCTCCAAACATGACATGGTGTCCGCTAAAGAGTGGAGCCAATTTTTCATTCAAAAAGTCAAATGGCGCTCCTTCCCTTCCAAGCCCTGCCGTGCGCCCAAACAGTGGTTTACCCCCACATATGAGGTATCAGCGTACTCAGGACAAATTGGACAACAACTTTCGTGGTTCAGTTTCTCCTTGTACCATTGGGAAAATAAAAAAAATGTTGCTAAAAGATAATTTTTGTGACTAAAAAGTTAAATGTTCATTTTTTCCTTCCATGTTGCTTCTGCTGCTGTGAAGCACCTGAAGGGTTAAAAAACTTCTTGAATGTGGTTTTGAGCACCTTGAGGGGTGCATTTTTTAGAATGGTGTCACTTTTGGGTATTTTCAGCCATATAGACCCCTCAAACTGACTTCAAATGTGAGGTGGTCCCTAAAAAAAATGGTTTTGTAAATTTCGTTGTAAAAATGAGAAATCGCTGGTCAAATTTTAACTCTTATAACTTCCTAGCAAAAAAAAATTTTGTTTCCAAAATTGTGCTGGTGTAAAGTAGACATGTGGGAAATGTTATTTATTAACTATTTTGTGTCACATAACTCTCTGGTTTAACAGAATAAAAATTCAAAATGTGAAAATTGCGAAATTTTCAAAATTTTCGCCAAATTTCCGTTTTTATCACAAATAAACGCAGAATTTATTGACCTAAATTTACCACTAACATGAAGCCCAATATGTCACGAAAAAACAATCTCAGAACCGCTAGGATCCGTTGAAGCGTTCCTGAGTTATTACCTCATAAAGGGACACTGGTCAGAATTGCAAAAAACGGCCAGGTCATTAAGGTCAAAATAGGCTGGGTCATGAAGGGGTTAACAAGCGGTTCCATCGAACCGGGGAGAACCGGCTGAATCTCAACCCTGGTTACACTGCAGTTCATATAATAGTGATATTTTTGAGCCATATTAAAGACGATATGTCACCAGATTTCACATTACAAAATATATACATTATTAAGTACATCTGTTACCTGATAAGGATGTGAATTTATGTTGAAAATCCGTGTGTCAATGGGCATCTAATCATTTATGAAGGATTAAAGGGGCTCTTCAGTGAGAACAAGTTATCACCTACCCAAAATGGAGCAGCAGGTCGGATGCCAACCTGACGGAACTGGAGAGGATCTGCAAGGAAGAATGGCAGAGGATCCCCAATCCAGGTGTGAAAAACTTGTTGCATCCTTCCCAAGAAGACTCATGGCTGTACTAGCTCAAAAGGTGCTTCTACTCAATACTAAGCAAAGGGTCTGAATTCTTATGACCATGTGATATTTCAGTTTTTCTTTTTTAATAAATTTGCAAAAATTGCTACATTTCTGTTTTTTTTTTCCAATCAAGATGGGGTGCAGAGTGTACATTAATGAGAAAAAAAATGAACTTTTTAGAATTTACCAAATGGCTGCAATGAAACAAAAAGTTAAAAATTTAAAGAGGTCTGAATACTTTCCGTACCCACTGTACTCTCTGTCAGGATTCATCTCTGCAGGTTCCAGCAGTCATCACATGGACACGTCACTCATATGCGATTTCAATCTAACGGTCACGTGAAATCTAGCTTCTCTTCCTGCCTCTCAGTTTTTCTTTGAATATTGAGAGAATTAGGGGGAGCAGCTCGTCAGCACGTGACTAAGGCCGGAGTCACACTGGCGTATAGCATCTGATGTGAGAGCATGGGATGTGATATGCTAATGACCCTCGGCTCCTGCTCTGCAGCAAGGAGGAGCTGAGTGTCAGTGCTCTGTGCTCCCATCCTCTTGCATAACAACAAGAACAAGGAAAACCATTGGTTGAACAGGTGTGTCCCAACATTTGACTGTTTTTGCATGTATTTATACTGTAGCCGCCGGCGGACCACTTTGCGGCGGAGACTTGCTGGCCCACCGGGCATCTGCCCGCCTTGGCAGATGCCCAATCCGGACCTGTTCTGTACACTCAACCTATGTGTCGAAATTCAGGCAGACATAATTCAGTCTATTATACTTAATGCATCTGTAGACGCACAAATGTGAACATCACATAAAATGTGCTCTACGAAAAGATAGAGGAGTGCCCGAACTTTACAGATCTTCTATATTGTGAGGATATTCAATAATTGTGACTATGATACATACAACAGAATTATAATGATAATTGTAATTTTGATATATTACCGTTTCATTATTAGCCGGTGGTTTCCTCTAAATAAACCTAATTATGCAGCAGAAAATGCGGCCACACCTGCCTGCTATAACAATAGGCAATGTAAACAGATCCAGGGCCTGCGCAGGCGACGTCTCCAGAACACTATGACAGATGGTGATAAACTCACAGCAGCTATTAATATCAATATATACAGTACACGAGTATAGTTTTTCACCTACTATAATAAAATACCAGCAAATATATTTTCTTGAGTATTCATCTCCTAATTAGGCAATTTCAATTTAAACCTGGCCATATACTCTACATTCATTGACTGGGTGTGCATATATTCTGAGTGGGGCAAAAAAGACGCTAGGTGACACCTCTGGACTCCACTTATCTTCCCCGAAAATTAAAGGGAATCTGACACGAAGTTTTTGCTACCAAACCTGAGAGCAGCCTAATTTGGGGGCAGAGATCCTGATTCCAGCAATCATTTACTGCTCTGCTTAGTGTCGTTTTTACAAAATCTAAACAATCAGCAGCTTTCTGCCTCTGCACAGTGCACACAGAAAGCTGCCTAACAGTATTGTAGGTGGAGTTATACAGAGCTCAACTTTCAGAAAACTGTTAGATTTGCAGCAGAGAAAACAGTTTTTAATAAAAATTGCAGAATCCAGTAAAGTGACACATTGCTGGAATCAGGGTCTCTGCTTGTACAACATGCTATTATCAGTTGGGGGTAGCTGGTGACAAATTCACTTTAAGGAACGGATATGTTGAAATCCAGCAGCCCAATCTTTTTTACCGCACATCTGCCGTAGTGTAAAGTATGGACTCCCCTTTACATCTATTAGATGGTCAACCAGTTCCGCCAAGATCAGTCACATGTATATTTATGAGCAACCAAGAGAAAAAGACAAAAGGCCAAAAACGGTGGTAAAAAATATGTTGAGCTGAGAAATGGGATGATATAGAGCAGGATATTCCTAGGGGGTCTGTTAGTGAGTCGGGAAGACTCTCCCATTTATTCCTAGTTCATATGGTATATAGAGGATAGAGGAGAGTAAAAGCAGATTCATGAAGTTGGAAATGTAACATGCCAGATGCAGATTTAATAGATATAATGTGGAATTGCCCACATCTTCGAAGGTAATGCAGAGACCTCGTAGATCTTATAAACTCGGTGTATGATTGTCAGATTCCTTCGGAACCCTTCATTTGTGTTCTTGGCTACAACGCTGAAATTCCCGTGAACGAAAATCACCGACTGACTATTGCACGTATACTATATCAGGCCTGGAGAAATATAGCTTCTCATTGGAAAAATCCTAATTCCCTGGTCGATGGATAGGAAATAACAGGATTGATTAACACTATATGTCTTGAGAAATGTGTTTACCAGAAAAGGGGGACATATCAGAAATTTGAAGATATCTGGGCATCCTGGCTGGATAGACCAAGTCTAGCCCCCTGACATTAACGTGGTCTAGAGCACTCTTAAAAATGTTTTACACTATGAGCAGATTAGGTGATTAATATGTGATATAATAAATATATGTCACCATATGTGCCCGTACGGTTATAATGGTTTTTTTTTTTATGTATTCGACAATGTTTAAACGGCTATCTTTGTATTGTTTTATCTACAGCAGCATTTGGGCGTTGAGATGGGAGGGGGATAATGTGTGGGGGTTTACCGTAACTGTATTGTATTTTAGAAAATGTTTAATAAAAATTATCTGATATAAAAAAAACCACATTATTTTTATTTGCAGCTTTTCTCCACATATTTGAATGATGTGAGGAAAATCAACAAGTAAAAGACGCATGTATTCCATACAGGACTATTGTGAGTTGTGAGATCGCGCTCACTGCATGTGTTGGGGGCACTCGCTTGGCAACGGGATAAATGCACACGGGCACGGTTTATAACACAAAACAGTCTATTTGGTTTATTCAGGTATCATAAACCATAGAAACGTGAACCAACGGCAAACAGTCTTTACATAAGGCTTAACATCATTAGTTTGCGGCAACTAAACACGCTGGTCCTGCTCTGACCAGTTGCTGTGGGTGACCGCACAGTTCATGGAACATCATAAGCACCAACAGTCAATTGAGGTACCTTAGGGGAGCTCCTGCTCCACCTGCTGACTCCTTGTCAGTCCACTCTTCCTGGAAGAGCTGCCTTACGGGGATCACCAACTTGCCTGACAGACATACACCAGTCGGTTCCAGACCCACTGAAGGACGGTAGCTTCCCCCAACACAGAAGCTGTCCATGACCATGGTCTCTCCAGGTGCTTCCAGGAAGTCTCCACTCACAGGAGCTTCCAACACAAACAGTCCAGGTCCACGGTCTCTCTGTGCGCTGTTCAGGATGTCTGTCCCCACCTGGGACCGTTCAGGTGCTATTCACGACGTTTGTCCAACACCCAGGCCACCAGGTCCAAAGCCCCACCATGTGCTATTCAGGGAGATAGCACTCCTAACACATAGGCTTTTCCAGGACCTTCAGCACAGACCTTTCAGGTCCAAACACTCTACACCACCCTGGTCACATTATGAAGCTGTAACCACCTCCCCCAGGTGGGTGGTGTGTGTGTGGCTAGTTCGACCCGCCCAGCTGTTAGAACTAGCCCTGCCAGCTTCCCTACAAAACAACACAATTACTTGTGGGACTACAGATCTTCCTCTACGACACACATACTGGCCATCTATCTATATAATCATCTTACGGTCACTTCCGTCTGTTTGTCTGTCACAGAAATCCCGCATCGCTGATTGGTCGCGGCCAGCCAGCACAGTCCGGTCGCGAAGCCGCCATTTCCTACTCCCCTCCAGTCAGTCAGTGCCCCCTCCCTACTCCCCAGTCAGCGCCCCATGGCTGTTTAGCAGTCCGTTAAACGGACTGCGTTACACCGTGGCATAACACGGTGTAACGTAGTCTGTTAATGCTGCTATTAACCCTGTGTGACCAACTTTTTACCATTGATGCTGCCTATGCAGCCTCAATAGTAAAATTATCATATTTTAAAAATAATTAAAAAAAAAAAAGAAAAAAATCATTACATCATCACGTGTTATTGCCGCAATGCATTCTTGGGACCGGAGCGTCGCAAGGAGCATCGCTAAACTCCTGGGCTGGATCCGGGGGCCGCCGAAAGGTGAGTATTACTATTATTTATTTTAATTATTTTTTTAACAGGGATATAGTGCCCACATTGCTATACACTACGTGGACTGTGTTATATACTGTGTGGCCTGTGTTATATACTACGTCTCTGTGCTATATACTACGTGGGCTGTGTTATATACTACGTGGCTGGGCAATATACTACGTAGCTGGGCAATATACTACGTGGCTGGGCAATATACTACGTGGCTGAGCAATATACTACGTGGCTGAGCAATATAGTACATGGCTGTGTTATATACTGCGCGGCCTGTGTTATATACTGCGCGGCCTGTATTATATACTGCGCGGCCTGTATTATATACTACATCACTGTGTAATATACTACGTGGGCTGTGTTATATACTATGTGGCTGTGCTATATACTACGTGGCTGTGCTATGTACTACGTGGGCTGTGCTATATACTACGTGGCTGGGCAATATACTATGTGGCTGGGCAATATACTACGTGGGCTGTGTTATATACTGCATGGGCTGTGTTATATACTACGTGGGCTGTGCCATATACTACTATACATATTCTAGAATACCCGATGAGTTAGAATCAGGCCACCATCTAGTTCACAATAATGCTGGACTTTGACTCATCACCACATTTATGCCTGCGATTGCCATGCATTCCTATGGCCTCAATACACCTCCATGTATATTCTGGGAAGACAATGCAGCACCTCCTACCTGTAACAGGGTTCACTGCATCACAATATCAATAAAGTATCCAAAACAAAAGCCGTTTTAATTTAAAACCTGACCAAAAGGAGACAAAAAAGCACCAGAAAAAAACATGATAAAGACACGTAAAAAAAGGCACTCAAAAACGCAATGAAAAAAAAAAACATCAAATAATCTCATTTAGCTAATTGGTGCACAAAATCCTGTAGAAAAGTCTACAGCATAAAAAACTCATTAAAGGGAACCTGACACCTCTCCTCCCCCCAAAGGCATTTTTAACTATTAGAGCCACCTTGTGCAGCACTAATGCCCTCTGCGCACCGCCTCCACTTCCTACATTAATGTCCCGGCGCCCGGAGGGCTCAGAGGCGTTTGTGTCCAGGAGGGAAAGACATGCCCCTCGGACAAACTACAGGTATGAGGGGCAAATTATAAAAACGAATAGTTCAGCGTTGGCAGGTTCCCCAACTAAAAGAGCCACCTTGACAGAATGCAGCATTAGTGCTGCACAAGATGGCTCTTTTAGTTAAAAACGCCTGGGGGGGGTGACAGGTTCCCCTTACATACTGGAAGTGGTAACTTTGCGTAATGGGGAGCACTCAGCGCTGCAAGAGAAAAACAGTAACTTTATCAGAAATGTCGCATTAGTGGCGGCTCTTGGGATGAGGCAGACATTGGCCTTTACGGTAAAACTTTTTTTTTATGCCCATAGCAACCAATCACAGCACAGCATTTATTTTACCAGATCAGTTTAAGTAATGAAAGCAGAGCTCTGATTGGTTGCTAAGGGCAACTAAGAGCTTAGGCCTTAGACAATTTTATAAACAAGGCCCGTGGCTTTTATCACCCATTATAAATGAAGCAGTCTGATGCATAAAAAAGAGGCTAAAAATGGAGGCATTAGCTCAGTTTTTCTTGCATATGTCTAATGTAATGTAGAGTGATGTTTTTGCCCTGACTTATAGTTTCCATCCGATAAGAAGGTGGAGCTCAAATAAAACAAATGGTATGTTCCTGTCATGGTGCTTGATAAAAATTCTTTGTACAGTTCTTGTTTGTGCATTCAAGAAGCTGTTGGAGAATAGTATGCATGGACGCCTCTGCTGATCAATCACTCCCCGGGCCAGAGAGGACTTCTGGCTGCAGCAATAACAAAAATACTGCAGGAATTCGACATCTTCATTGTGTCTCCCGCACACCAAACCGTGGGCACATAACACTTCATTGGAGTGCATGATGATTCCGCGTCCAAAATAATCCTAAACATCCTGGAGGATAATATGGAAAGTTATTTGGATAAGAAATACTGACTTTAGAGAGATGGGAGTTTCACAGCATAAATATTTATACCGCTGGGAATCCGCTCTAGAAATGTATCTTGTCAGCACTCAGCAGACACGGAGCCACAGTAGGTATGCACCACAGGAAGGGGTTTAACTCTGGGCCCCAGCGCAGAATTTGTATCGGCACCCACCATCCAACCATCAAGTATAACTTAGGCCGGGGTCACATGAGTGTATAACATGGCCGAGCGCTATGTGATGTTTTATCGGACAGCACTTGGCCCAGTGTTATACTATGGGGCAGTGCAGATCAGCAATTATTTTCTTGTGCCGATTCGGAGTGAGAAAACATTCTCAGCATGCCATGACTGGCATGATTGGCAGAGACATGGCTCACACACACCCATACAAGTCTATGGCTGAGTGTGAATCATCACACTGCACTTGGATGTCATCTGAGTGCAGTGTGATTACCGCAAATGTCGGCAATAGAGGAGATTGTGCTGTAAATTCTTTCATGCGAGAGGATCGGGGCACAGTGCATGGACTTTTGGCTCATGCTCGCAGCATAGTTTGAGCAGAGTATCATTAGCATATCACATCCGATGCTCTCTTGTGACTCTGGCTTTATAGTGCTACTCTCTCCTTTATTATTATTATTATTATTATTTATTTATTTATTTATATAGCACCATTGATTCCATGGTGCTGTACATGAGAAGGGGTTACATACAAGTTATAAATATCACATACAGTAAACAAACTAACAATGACGGACTGGTACAGAGGGGCGAGGACCCTGCCCTTGCGGATTTACATTCTACAGGATTATGGGGAAGGAGACAGTAGGTTGAGGGTTGCAGGGGCTCCGGTGTTGGTGAGGCGGTAGCTCCGGTGTTGGTGAGGCGGTAGCTTCGATAGTGAAGAGGCAGCAGCGGTGTCAGTGCAGGCTGTAGGCTTTCCTGAAGAGATGAGTTTTCAGGTTCCGTCTGACGGATCCGACTGTGGTTGATAGTCGGACGTGTTGGGGCAGAGAGTTCCAGAGGATGGGGGATATTCGGGAGAAGTCTTGGAGGCGATTGGATGAGGAGCGAATAAGTGTGGAGGAGAGAAGGAGGTCTTGGGAGGACCGGAGATCACGTGAGGGAAGATATCGAGAGATTAGTTCAGAGATATATGGAGGAGACAGGTTGTGGATGGCTTTGTAGGTCAGTATTAGCAATTTGAACTGGATACGCTGAGGGAATGGGAGCCAGTGAAGAGATTTGCAGAGGGGGGAAGCGGAGGAGTAGCGAGGAGAGAGATGGATTAGTCGGGCAGCAGAGTAAGGGTACCGTCACACAGTGCAATTTTCATCGCTACAACGGTACGATCCGTGACGCTCCAGCATCGTAACAATATCGCTCCAGCGTCGTAGACTGCTGTCACACTTTGCAATCTACGACGCTGGAGCGATAATTTCATGACGTATGTGCGATGTAGAAGCCGTTGGTTACTATGCGCACATCGTATACGATATATGTTACACCATGCGATCATGCCGCCACAGCGGGACACTAGACGACGAAAGAAAGTTTCAAACGATCTGCTACGTCGTACGATTCTCAGCGGGATCCCTGATCGCAGGAGCGTGTCAGACACTGCGATATCGTAACTATATCGCTCGAACGTCACGAATTGTGCCGTCGTAGCGATCAAAATTGCACTGTGTGACGGTACCCTTAAGGATGGACTGGAGAGGTGCAAGGGTGTTAGCAGGGAGGCCACAGAAAAGGATGTTGCAGTAGTCAAGGCGGGAAATGATGAGGGCGTGCACAAGCATTTTAGAAGATTGCGGGTTGAAGAAGGGACGGATCCTGGAGATATTTTTGAGCTGAAGGCGACAGGAGGTGGAAAGAGCTTGGATGTGTGGTTTAAAGGACAGGGCAGAGTCGAAGGTTACTCCGAGGCAGCGGACTTCGGGTACAGGGGAAAGCATGATGTCATTGACTGCGATAGATAGGTCAGGTAAGGAAGATTTGTGGGATGGAGGAAAGATGATGAGTTCAGATTTGTCCACATTGAGTTTGAGGAAGCGAGAGGAGAAGAAGGAGGATATGGCTTATAGGCACTCTGGGATTCTGGACAGCAGAGCGGTGACGTCTGGGCCAGAGAGGTAGATCTGAGTGTCGTCAGCATAGAGGTGGTACTGGAATCCATGGGACTTTATGAGTTGTCCCAAGCCAAGTGTATAGATTGAGAAGAGTAGGGGTCCTAGAACAGAGCCTTGGGGGACTCCAACAGAGAGAGGGTGGGATGAGGAGGTAGTATGGGAGTGGGAGACGCTGAATGTGCGGTTGGAAAGGTACGAGGCGATCCAGGATAGGGCGAGGTCTTTGATGCCAAAGGAGGAGAGCATCTGCAGTAGGAGGCAGTGGTCAACTGTGTCGAAAGGCCTTTAAGGGTTCCGGTCATGTAAAAAAAACACTATTCAACTGCAGATATTGGGTTAAACTGCTGGTTAGTAGCTGCTTGGTGTTCGTACTGAGAGCACCACTGCCAGGAGGAAATTAACTTTTTTCCTACCAGCAGCCTCTGTGTTGGCCTAATGCATATTGATCTATATATATTGCAACAACTATTGTTTGTTTAATATAATGTGATTTATATATCTGCATGCATATTGTTCACATGACAACAAAGTTAAAAAAAAAAAGAAGTCCTCATTTACAGACAGGATGTTCCTCCTCCCCTTTTCTTTCTGAGCACATTCTTGTGTGTGCAGCTGAACCTGAAAGGTCACAGCAGCTCTCTCTCTCTCTCAGAAACCAGATTGATCCTGTTCTCATGTTGTAAGCTGGATGTTCTTGGTTCTTAATAAATGAACATTCTCTGTTGCTTGTTGTGGACATCACGCTGATTAACCTGCTGCTAACACTCTGGCTTTCAGTCATGGCTTCAAGAACTGCTCAGTGCATAAGTGAGCAGTGACTGTAAATGCACCACCAACACTGACTGACAGCCAGCTAAGCATTAGACGACCATATTTGTGGTCCAAGTACCATCCAACAAAACATCGGATCACACTCGGACCAATGTTAGTCTATAGGGCCATGCACATGTCCAATTTTTTCCTCAGACTGAGCCAGGCAGCTTCAGAACGCGATTAGCCTGCAGATTAACCCCAAATTTGTAAGTTAATAGCACTTTTTTTTACATGATAGGTTCTCTTATAGAGGGTCTGTTACCAGGGCAAAAGTAGCCATTTTTTTCTCTTATTTTATGCCCACTGCTTCCTAGAGTATTAGTTTTTTTTTTTTTTTTAATCCACTATACAGTACCAGAGATATTGGCCCTTTAGTTTAGTGCTAATTTTTATAGTCTTTACCAAGGGGGTATGGATCACCGGATCCTCTGGGGCATGTCTACATTATTACACTGTGAACCACGCCCCTTTGTAAAGACCCTAAACATTTGCACACAGTGAATATGCCCATATCTCTGAAACCTTATGGCAGATTTTCTAAAAGACAAAACCCCCTGAATACTCATATGAGCAGCAGTAATGAAATTAGAGTAAAAACTACTTTTCTCCTGGTGACAGGACCTCTTTAAATGGAAAAGCAACTTACGAACATTTTTATTCAGTGTTTTTTTACACTCTCCTCCATTGCTACTCCATCAGAATCTAAATAAGCAACTTCCTGACAATATGCCAAATAAAGCATGTTCTCCCTGGCTTTTATGGGCTTGACATATACTAAAAAAATGGAGTTTATATTAAATTGCCTTTTTATGGGTTTCATTTGAAATAAAGATTTTTCACGCTCATCAGATATGTATTTTCTCACAGCCCATAAGGTTGTGGAGGAGATGCTGGGACTACTTACAGTTGCGCAAAAAGACTTGTATGACCCCATCTTACAGCCACGTCATAAGTCTGTGGCTGCCGGACGAGAGCCCTACAAACCTCCTGATTAGGAGGCCCAGTGAGACGTCATCATGGACAGTAGACCAGGATCCTGCACATCTTTTTGATTAATTTTATGAGTATTAAGTATGTATAACTTGGATGGTGTCCTGTTTAACAGTGAACTTCGTTGCAGTAGTGTAAATTTCCTCTATGTCAAGAATTTATTTTACTTTAAAGTGGTTGCGTAGTTTGGGAAACCCATTTTAGAGAAATGTAAAAATTAATGGTAATCTGTCAGCAGGTTTTTGTTATTTGACCTGATGACAGGAAAATATAGATTAACACATCCTGATTCCAGGGATGTGTCACTTATTACCTTGTGTGTTGTAGTTTCAGTACAATCAGTGTTTTATCAGTAAGAGATGATCAATGCCTGACTAACGTTCACGTGCAAGCCAGTCAGGCTAATCTATGCGACCCCGCCCTCACCACTGATTGGCAGTTTGCTGAACAGTGCACAGGGTATACATAGAACGATGCCAATCAGAGGTGAGGGAGGGGTTATCCAGGGCCCAACATTCTGCCTACTTCTACATTTACAACAGAGAAAGCAGGGATTCCAGGAAAACTACACCAAGCAGTCCAGGAATTGATACATCGCCCACATCAGGGTTCTCTGCTGCTTGCAGATTACAATGGAAAAACCTGATGGCAGATTGCCTTTAATAGATAGAGGTCATTTGTCCAGGATTCTCATCAATGAGGAAAGCCATTACAAAGTGTGTTTTTGGAGGACCTTTCCTGTATGATACAGGCTGTATCATACAGAAAACAAAATAATTATTCATTTAAATGGGACACGTGTAAATTCTAATTTTTGGTGGTGCTGCAGAAAATGAGAACACTTACTGCCTATTAATGCTCATCACTGGGAGTCCTAGCAAAAGGGACCTTCTAAGATCAAGCAAGTAGAGATTCTTCAAAGTGGAAACCCTGTGAAGTAAAATAAAAATGTGGTTTTCTGTACAGCCATGAAATTGAAATTGGGCTACCCCACAACTCCTTGCCATTATTCCATCCCTATTTACACGGCAGAGCATATGGTCTCACCAGACTCTACCTATTGTCACTGCTGCTGCCCATCAGCAGGTATTTTGCCCACTGGGCCTGTAGATAAATAATTGCAGGGTCCACGGAATATAATAGTGGACTATGCAACATTTCATTTGTTAGTCTTTTCCTACTTGTTCTGTGCATTATACTGCTGGCATTATGCTGTTTCCCACGTATTTCTTATGTTTTTTAAGTATTGAGGGTGTGTAATGTATGGACTCGGGGGCTGGGAAATGCATTAGGTTGTGTAATGATCTACTGGGTGTGGAATGTTTTGACTACTGGGCCGTCCAATGTTTTGGCTGCTGGGACTAAATTGACTTGTATGGCTGTGTTAAAGTTTCACTACAGATGTTGGTGAAAGTGTTGTGCAATGGGGAGATCAATGACAAGAACGGAGACAATACAGTAAAAGGGACGAGGCGCATTTATATCACCAGGGATGAGATGTTCAGCTTTTATCGAACATATAAACATAGGTTTTGGTGGTCACAGAACATGTATATTCTACTCTTGCTGACATGTTTTTGAGGTACTTAGGCTACACTCCCCCACAAACAAGATTAACCCCTTAACCCCTTCAAGACCTTGCCCTTTTTCGGTTTTGCGTTTTCGTTTATCGCTCCCCTCTTTCCCAGAGCCATAACTTTTTAATTTTTCCGTCAATATGGCCATGTGAGGGCTTATTTTTTGCGTGACAAGTTGTACTTTTGAACGACATCATTGGTTTTTGCATTTCATGTACTAGAAACCGGGAAAAAAATTCCAAGTGCGGTGAAATTGCAAAAATAGTGCAATCCCACACTTGTTTTTTGTTTGGCTAGGTTCACTAAATGCTAAAACTGACCTGCCATTATGAGTCTCTAGGTCATTACAAGTTTATAGACACCAAACATGTCTAGGTTTTTTTATCTAAATGGTGAAACAAATTCAAAAAACTTTGCTTAAAAAAAATTGCGCAATTTTCTGATACTCGTAGCGTCTCCATTTTTCGTGATCTTGGGTTGAGTGAGGGTTTATTTTTTGCGCAACGAGCTGACGTTTTTAATGATACCATTTTGGTGCAGATACGTTCTTTTGATCGCCTGTTATTGCATTTTAATACAATGTCGCGGTGACCAAAAAAAACAATTTTGGCGTTTTGACTTTTCTCGCTACGCTGTTTAGCGATCAGGATAATGCTCTTTTTAATTGATAGATCGGGCGATTCTGAACTCGGCCATACCAAATATGTGTATGTTTGATTTTATTTTTATTGTTTAATTTTGAATGGGGCGAGAGGGGGGCGATTTAAACTTTTATATTTTTGTTTATTTTCTTATATTTTTAAACACATTTTTATTTTACTTTTGCCATGCTTCAATAGTCTCCATAGGAGACTAGAAGCTGACACAATTCGATCGGCTCTGCTACGTAGAGGCGATGATCAGATCACCTCCATGTAGTAGAATTGCTGAGTTGCTATGAGCGCTGACCTCTGGGTGGCACTCACAGCAATCCAGCACTGACAACCATAGAGGTCTCAAGGAGACCTCTGGTTGTAATGCCAACACACCGATGACCCCCGATCGGTGGTCACGGGTGCGCGTATTTCTGGCCCGATAGCAGGAAGCGCGATTTAAATTCCGCTCTCAGAGTTTGACAGCGGCATTCAACTAGTTTATAGCGGCGGGTGGATTGGAATTCCACCCGCGGCTATTGCGGGCACATGTCAGCTGTTCAAAACAGCTGGCATTTCCCTGGAAAGATGTGGGCTCACCGCCGAAGCCATAGCCATAGTCATTTAAGTGTTAAGTGTCACAGATATGCAAAAGAATAGGAAATCAAGATCACTTTTTTACACTACTGTACCTTTGATTTTAGACACATGACAACTGTTCTGTGACTATGTATTCAATGGTTAAAGAAGCCCTCCTCTTCCCATCAAAATTGTTATCCTATTAATATATTGCAGCCATCATATTATATAGAGCTCTGTACTTCAAATTGCTCATTTTGCCTTTCTACCCAGCTAATTCTTCTCTTTTCCATTAGGTCTATGACATCACGTGTTTAAAAATAGACTAGCTGAATCTTTATAAGCTCTGTGTAGAAACTGGAAGTCTTTACCCCACATGAATCATCCACCTTTTCAACTCTTGACCAAGATGCTTCCTCCTCCCCCCTGCCAGGAACTTTGCAGTCATGTAGAATTGTAGTTCTAATAATGACTCATGCAGGGAAAAGAGAATTTCTGTTTCTACATAGAGCATAGAAGGATTCAGCTAGACTGTTTTTAAACATGTGGAACGTGGACATAAACCCTTAGGGAATCATCACATGTATTCATGTTGTCTAACAGCCCCAAATCATGCAGCTGTGGGGACACAAACATAATCTATGAGCACACCCAAGATACTCAGAGAACACCCGAGCATGCTCGGAAAACTCGAGTAACGAGTAGTGATGAGTGAATATACTCGTTACTCGAGATTTCCTGAGCACGCCCGGGTGACCTCCGAGTATTTTTTAGTGCTCGGAGATTTCGTTTTCCTCACCGCAGCTTGATTACATGTGGGGATTCCCTAGCAACCAGGCAACCCCCACATGTACTTATGATGGCTAACAGATGTAAATCATTCAGCTGCAGCCGATGAAAACTAAATCTCCGAGCACTAAAAATACTCGGAGGTCACTCAAGCATGCTCGGGAAATCTCAAGTAATGAGTATATTCGCTCATCACTGGTAACGAGCACACTCACTCATCACTAATATTTAGGCATGGAACATGCACAAATTCCACATAAAAACCCAAATAAAACCTCTAAGGCCTTTTCTGAGTGTTTTTGCAGAAGAAGAAAAAAGTAGCATGTTACAGTAATAGCAAAATGAATGAGGTTTCTGGAACCTCATGCACATGCTGCTTATTTTTTTCTTGCAGATTTGAACCATCAAAGCGTATTTTCAGACCTGCAGTATGTCAATTCCTTCAGAGTTTTTCACCCATTTTTTGTTTTTGCTTAGATTCTATTGGATTGTATATTATACACTAAAATGTTAAAAAATTATCACTGGAAGCATTGATTTTATGGGATAATGGTGTTATGAAATAGAAATTGTTTCGCCCTTTTGAATTACAGTTTGCTGCACACACATACAAATTTAGTAAATCTATCGTTGTGTAATATGGTCAAATGACACATACCCAGGTCTGCTTGGTCACTTAGGGAAAGCTTTGCCTGACTGAAATGGTTTATAAATCAGCAAAGACCAGCCATGTCCCTCCAAGCAGCTGCCCTGAAAGCAGCTCTGCGGCTCTGACAACATTTCCTACTTGCAATACTTTCCATCCCCTAAACTCTGGCTCTTTGCTCCTTTGGTCTAGCTAGAGGGGAGATAGGAGATTAGTGAGGAATGTGGAACAGATGCTGTGGCTAGAAAGGAAAGGGGGCTGGGATCCAGAGGGGTGGCAAGAGAGGAAGGACTGGGTCAGGGATTTGTCAGCCACCAATAAAGGTCAGCTCTGCCAATGGTAATTACATGGTCCTCCTCATTCAATCCCTTTAAAGTCAGGCAGCAATCCCAGCCCTCATGTCTGATTGTTGCCTTAGAAAACTACTACATGCATAGGATGAGGCTCATTTCATCCCCTTCACACATGCAGGACAGGCGCACTTACTAAAGAAGATCAAGAAAGTTTAGGAGTTTGATTCTGCTCGAGTATGCCCTCTAGAACCTTCTTCTATCCATTAATCAATGGGGCAGTCCACTGGTAGCAAGTATCACGTGACAAATTAAGGTTAAGGGGATGAGAACCACTAGGATCCTCACCAGTCAACAGTTTGGACAACTTTCTTAGTGAAGACTAGTGTTGAGTAGTGTTGAGCGATACCGTCCGATACTTGAAAGTATCGGTATCGGATAGTATCGGCCGATACCCGAAAAATATCGGATATCGCCGATACCGATATCCGATACCAATACAAGTCAATGGGACATCAAGTATCGGAATGTATCCTCATGGATCCCAGGGTCTGAAGGAGAGGAAACTCTCCTTCAGGCCCTGGGATCCATATTAAAGTGTAAAATAAAGAATTAAAATAAAAAATATTGTTATATTCACCTCTCCGGCGGCCCCTGGACATCAGCGGGAGGATCCGGCGTCCGGCACGGCTTCTTTCTTCAAAATGCGCGCCTTCAGGACCTGTGGAATGACGTCCCGGCTTCTGATTGGTCGCGTGCCGCCCATGTGACCGCCACGCGACCAATCAGAAGCCGCGACGTCATTCCTCAGGTCCTAAAAGGCGCTCATTCTAGGACTTTAGCTGAGGAATGACGTCGCGGCTTCTGATTGGTCGCGTGGCGGTCACATGGGCGGCACGCGACCAATCAGAAGCCGGGACGTCATACCACAGGTCCTGAAGGCGCGCATTTTGAAGAAAGAAGCCGTGCCGGACGCCGGATCCTCCCGCTGATGTCCAGGGGCCGCCGGAGAGGTGAATATAACAATATTTTTTATTTTAATTCTTTATTTTACACTTCCGATACCCGATATCACAAAAATATCGGATCTCGGTATCGGAATTCCGATACCGCAAGTATCGGCCGATACCCGATACTTGCGGTATCGGAATGCTCAACACTAGTGTTGAGCGATACCGTCCGATACTTGAAAGTATCGGTATCGGATAGTATCGGCCGATACCCGAAAAATATCGGATATCGCCGATACCGATATCCGATACCAATACAAGTCAATGGGACATCAAGTATCGGAATGTATCCTCATGGATCCCAGGGTCTGAAGGAGAGGAAACTCTCCTTCAGGCCCTGGGATCCATATTAAAGTGTAGGGAAGAAAGTAAAGGAACTGGATGCACAGGTAGTTTTTTCTTCTATCCTTCCAGTAGACGGGCATGGCACCAGGAGATGGAACAGGATCCTTGATGCAAACAACTGGCTAAGACGATGGTGCAGACAACAAGGATTTGGATTCCTGGACCACGGTGTGAATTACTGGTATGATGGACTCCTCGCCAGAGACGGACTACACCTCAACAAACCTGGGAAACACACATTCGCCAGAAGACTCGCTACACTCATCAGGAGGGCGTTAAACTAGAAGAAGAGGGGACGGGAAGAAAAACATTAGACTCGAACAAAGACGACCCAGGAAAACATACTCAGAAGGGAGGTAAGAACATTTCTAAAACAATCCACAGTGAGGAGATTGGAACAAAACAAAATCCTCTAAACTGCATGCTCGCAAACGCCAGAAGCCTGACAAACAAGATGGAAGAACTAGAAGCAGAAATATCTACAGGTAACTTTGACATAGTGGGAATAACCGAGACATGGTTAGATGAAAGCTATGACTGGGCAGTTAACTTACAGGGTTACAGTCTGTTTAGAAAGGATCGTAAAAATCGGAGAGGAGGAGGGGTTTGTCTCTATGTAAAGTCTTGTCTAAAGTCCACTTTAAGGGAGGATATTAGCGAAGGGAATGAGGATGTCGAGTCCATATGGGTTGAAATTCATGGAGGGAAAAATGGTAACAAAATTCTCATTGGGGTCTGTTACAAACCCCCAAATATAACAGAAAGCATGGAAAGTCTACTTCTAAAGCAGATAGATGAAGCTGCAACCCATAATGAGGTCCTGGTTATGGGGGACTTTAACTACCCGGATATTAACTGGGAAACAGAAACCTGTGAAACCCATAAAGGCAACAGGTTTCTGCTAATAACCAAGAAAAATTATCTTTCACAATTGGTGCAGAATCCAACCAGAGGAGCAGCACTTTTAGACCTAATACTATCTAATAGACCTGACAGAATAACAAATCTGCAGGTGGTTGGGCATTTAGGAAATAGCGACCACAATATTGTGCAGTTTCACCTGTCTTTCACTAGGGGGACTTGTCAGGGAGTCACAAAAACATTGAACTTTAGGAAGGCAAAGTTTGAACAGCTTAGAGATGCCCTTAATCTGGTAGACTGGGACAATATCCTCAGAAATGAGAATACAGATAATAAATGGGAAATGTTTAAGAACATCCTAAATAGGCAGTGTAAGCGGTTTATACCTTGTGGGAATAAAAGGACTAGAAATAGGAAAAACCCAATGTGGCTAAACAAAGAAGTAAGACAGGCAATTAACAGTAAAAAGAAAGCATTTGCACTACTAAAGCAGGATGGCACCATTGAAGCTCTAAAAAACTATAGGGAGAAAAATACTTTATCTAAAAAACTAATTAAAGCTGTCAAAAAGGAAACAGAGAAGCACATTGCTAAGGAGAGTAAAACTAATCCCAAACTGTTCTTCAACTATATCAATAGTAAAAGAATAAAAACTGAAAATGTAGGCCCCTTAAAAAATAGTGAGGAAAGAATGGTTGTAGATGACGAGGAAAAAGCTAACATATTAAACACCTTCTTCTCCACGGTATTCACGGTGGAAAATGAAATGCTAGGTGAAATCCCAAGAAACAATGAAAACCCTATATTAAGGGTCACCAATCTAACCCAAGAAGAGGTGCGAAACCGGCTAAATAAGATTAAAATAGATAAATCTCCGGGTCCGGATGGCATACACCCACGAGTACTAAGAGAACTAAGTAATGTAATAGATAAACCATTATTTCTTATTTTTAGTGACTCTATAGCGACAGGGTCTGTTCCGCAGGACTGGCGCATAGCAAATGTGGTGCCAATATTCAAAAAGGGCTCTAAAAGTGAACCTGGAAATTATAGGCCAGTAAGTCTAACCTCTATTGTTGGTAAAATATTTGAAGGGTTTCTGAGGGATGTTATTCTGGATTATCTCAATGAGAATAACTGTTTAACTCCATATCAGCATGGGTTTATGAGAAATCGCTCCTGTCAAACCAATCTAATCAGTTTTTATGAAGAGGTAAGCTATAGACTGGACCACGGTGAGTCATTGGACGTGGTATATCTCGATTTTTCCAAAGCGTTTGATACCGTGCCGCACAAGAGGTTGGTACACAAAATGAGAATGCTTGGTCTGGGGGAAAATGTGTGTAAATGGGTTAGTAACTGGCTTAGTGATAGAAAGCAGAGGGTGGTTATAAATGGTATAGTCTCTAACTGGGTCGCTGTGACCAGTGGGGTACCGCAGGGGTCAGTATTGGGACCTGTTCTCTTCAACATATTCATTAATGATCTGGTAGAAGGTTTACACAGTAAAATATCGATATTTGCAGATGATACAAAACTATGTAAAGCAGTTAATACAAGAGAAGATAGTATTCTGCTACAGATGGATCTGGAGAAGTTGGAAACTTGGGCTGAAAGGTGGCAGATGAGGTTTAACAATGATAAATGTAAGGTTATACACATGGGAAGAGGGAATCAATATCACCATTACACACTGAACGGGAAACCACTGGGTAAATCTGACAGGGAGAAGGACTTGGGGATCCTAGTTAATGATAAACTTACCTGGAGCAGCCAGTGCCAGGCAGCAGCTGCCAAGGCAAACAGGATCATGGGGTGCATTAAAAGAGGTCTGGATACACATGATGAGAGCATTATACTGCCTCTGTACAAATCCCTAGTTAGACCGCACATGGAGTACTGTGTCCAGTTTTGGGCACCGGTGCTCAGGAAGGATATAATGGAACTAGAGAGAGTACAAAGGAGGGCAACAAAATTAATAAAGGGGATGGGAGAACTACAATACCCAGATAGATTAGCGAAATTAGGATTATTTAGTCTAGAAAAAAGACGACTGAGGGGCGATCTAATAACCATGTATAAGTATATAAGGGGACAATACAAATATCTCGCTGAGGATCTGTTTATACCAAGGAAGGTGACGGGCACAAGGGGGCATTCTTTGCGTCTGGAGGAGAGAAGGTTTTTCCACCAACATAGAAGAGGATTCTTTACTGTTAGGGCAGTGAGAATCTGGAATTGCTTGCCTGAGGAGGTGGTGATGGCGAACTCAGTCGAGGGGTTCAAGAGAGGCCTGGATGTCTTCCTGGAGCAGAACAATATTGTATCATACAATTATTAGGTTCTGTAGAAGGACGTAGATCTGGGTATTTATTATGATGGAATATAGGCTGAACTGGATGGACAAATGTCTTTTTTCGGCCTTACTAACTATGTTACTATGTTACTATGTTACTATGTAAAATAAAGAATTAAAATAAAAAATATTGTTATATTCACCTCTCCGGCAGCCCCTGGACATCAGCGGGAGGATCCGGCGTCCGGCACGGCTTCTTTCTTCAAAATGCGCGCCTTCAGGACCTGTGGAATGACGTCCCGGCTTCTGATTGGTCGCGTGCCGCCCATGTGACCGCCACGCGACCAATCAGAAGCCGCGACGTCATTCCTCAGGTCCTAAAAGGCGCTCATTCTAGGACTTTAGCTGAGGAATGACGTCGCGGCTTCTGATTGGTCGCGTGGCGGTCACATGGGCGGCACGCGACCAATCAGAAGCCGGGACGTCATACCACAGGTCCTGAAGGCGCGCATTTTGAAGAAAGAAGCCGTGCCGGACGCCGGATCCTCCCGCTGATGTCCAGGGGCCGCCGGAGAGGTGAATATAACAATATTTTTTATTTTAATTCTTTATTTTACACTTCCGATACCGATACCCGATATCACAAAAATATCGGATCTCGGTATCGGAATTCCGATACCGCAAGTATCGGCCGATACCCGATACTTGCGGTATCGGAATGCTCAACACTAGTGAAGACTCATTCAGAAATCAGCGCTTTTAACGTACAAGGAACCGAGACCAATTATCCTGATCAGAGTTTGATCAGTTTTTCTCAAAATTGGAAGGGGAAAAAAAACTTTCTCTACTGCCATCTGAGTGGTCTGATTTTTCCACAAACCCATTGTCTTGCATTGACGATTTTGACCCGACTCTTTGATCAAAATCAGACATATCAGTTTTTTTTCAATGGACCACTTGGTCCAAGAAAAAAAAAAATTAGATTCTCCAACAGCTCCATAGGGAACTAATAGTGAGCAGTTCCAGCATGGACACTGTCGCGCCATTTTATAATGTGGGACGTGACAGACACTGGAATGTGAGTATGTAGTGTTTTTTATTTTTTACATTTACAATGGTAACCAGGGTAAACATCGGGTTACTAAGCGTGGCCCTGCGCTTAGTAACCCGATGTTTACTCTGGTTACCCGGGGACTTCGGCATCATTGGTCGCTGGAGAGCTGTCTGTGAGACAGCTCTCCAGCGACCACACAACGACTTACCAATGATCACAGCCAGGTCGTATCGCTGGTCATGATCGTTGGAAAGTTGCTCTGTGTGAAGGTACCTTTAGGGATTAAGATATCCTTATCTGCCAATTGATGCAGGTCCCAGCGTCCAGATACCCAAAAATCAGCAAGTTTCACCTGTCTGGAGGATAGTTGCTAACTTTTAAGGTACCGTCACATTTAGCGACGCTGCAGCGATCTAGACAACGATCCCGATCGCTGCAGCGTCGCTGTTTGGTCGCTGGAGAGCTGTCACACAGACAGCTCTCCAGCGACCAACTATGCGAAGTCCCCTGGTAACCAGGGTAAACATCGGGTTACTAAGCGCAGGGCCGCGCTTAGTAACCCGATGTTTACCCTGGTTACCAGCGTAAACGTAAAAAAAAAAAAAACACTTCATACTTACATTCCAGTGTCTGTCCCCTGGCGCTGTGCTTCCCTGCACTGACTGTGAGTGCCAGCTGGAAAGCAGAGCGGTGACGTCACCGCTGTGCTCTGCTTTCCGGCCGGCGTTTACACAGTGCAGATAAGCACAGCGCCGGGGGACAGACACCGGAATGTAAGCATGTAGTGTTTTTTTTTTTACGTTTACGCTGGTAACCAGGGTAAACATCGGGTTACTAAGCGCGGCCCTGCGCTTAGTAACCCGATGTTTACCCTGGTTACCAGTGAAGATATCGCTGAATCGGCGTCACACACGCCGATTCAGCGATGTCTGCCGGAGTCCAGCGACGAAATAAAGTTCTGGACTTTCTGCTCCGACCAACAATGGCACAGCAGGATCCTGATCGCTGCTGCGTGTCAAACTCAACGATATCGCTATCCAGGACGCTGCAACGTCACGGATCACTAGCGATATCGTTCAGTGTGAAGGTACCTTTAGGCTACCGTCACACTATCAGTATTTGGTCAGTATTTTACATCAGTATTTGTAAGCCAAAACCAGGAATGGGTGATAAATACAGAAGTGGTGACCTGTTTCTATTATACTTTTCCTCTATTTGTTCCACTCCTGGTTTTGGCTTACAAACAGTGATGTAAAATACTGACCAAATACTGATAGTGTGACGGCAGCCTTATTATACAACCCTTTTACGTCACCTTTAGGCCTCATCAGTCGTCACTGATTTTTCTGGCTCACAAAAAATTTGTTTGATTTTTGATCCAATTTTCATCACTGTTTGCTCCAGTTTTCAGGTTTTACCATCAGTTTCATCGATTATTTTCTCATAACATAATAAATAAAAGAAATGTAAAATTCTATTTATTGCAATGTTAATGACGAACAGCACATGGATCGCACACGGATGGCAATGAGTGCTATCAGTGATCTTCATGGACCCATAGACATGCCATTTTGATATGTAAGTGAGATCAGGAACAGACATGTCTCCGTTAATTTTTGTAGACAGGCTGTCCGCAGAAAAACACAGACGTAAATAAATGGGTATGTGTTATAGCCATGGAAAACACAGACAGAACATGCACGCGATTCACAGGCATCTGAATAAGGCCTGAGACTAATTGTGTTACTTCCATTAGTGTCCTAAATACCCCAGGCAGGGAGCTCACAGCAGGGGGATAATTAAGAAAACTGGTGCAGAAAAAAGATGTTGTATTCCAGCTGTTTCCTTTTAAATGTGCTACCAAAATGGCAATTGTAATGAGTCACAAACAGAAGATAAATGGGTAATAGCCAAAAAGCAGGGAGACAGCTGCCTCAGATACAATTGCATCACATGTCATGGGGCAAGGGGCATCACCGTGTTCACACACAGCAGATTTGGTGCAGCTTTTGCATGTGTTTGTTTATCTAACGAGTTTTAATTAAGAAATCTGGATTGGGTGTTTAAAAAACGTTCATGAAAAATACAAAAGAAAATAAAGATTGGACATGTCGATTTCAACATACCTGATCTTTTGTTCCAACAGGAAAAAAGTTATTGCAGAGCAGCAAGTAGCACAGGCTCCTCTTCCTTTCTCCACAGGAAATAAGGAGAATCCGGCAGCAAATTCCTGTGAACGATGTTCGCCTTTAATGCCGATTACTAAGGTGAAGTTCCCACGATGCGCTTTTTGTGAGTTTTTTATTTTCTGCACCTATAAGTAAATTAGGTCACTTGTGAGGGTTTTTCTTAAGGTACCGTCACACTTAGCGACGCTGCAGCGATACCGACAACGATCCGGATCGCTGCAGCGTCGCTGGAGAGCTGTCACACAGACCGCTCTCCAGCGACCAACAATGCCGGTAACCAGGGTAAACATCGGGTAACTAAGCGCAGGGCCGCGCTTAGTAACCCGATGTTTACCCTGGTTACCATCCTAAAAGTAAAAAAAACAAACAGTACATACTTACCTACAGCCGTCTGTCCTCCAGCGCTGTGCTCTGCTCTCCTCCTGTACTGTCTGTGTGAGCACAGCGGCCGGAAAGCAGAGCGGTGACGTCACCGCTCTGCTTTCCGGCTGACCGACGCTCACAGCCAGTACAGGAGGAGAGCAGAGCGCAGCGCTGGAGGACAGACGGCTGTAGGTAAGTATGTAGTGTTTGTTTTTTTTACTTTTAGGATGGTAACCAGGGTAAACATCGGGTTACTAAGCGTGACCCTGCGCTTAGTTACCCGATGTTTACCCTGGTTACCAGTGAAGACATCGCTGAATCGGTGTCACACACGCCGATTCAGCGATGTCTGCGGGGAGTCCAGCGACGAAATAAAGTTCTGGACTTTCTTCCCCGACCAGCGACAGCACAGCAGGGGCCTGATCGCTGCTGCCTGTCACACTGGACGATATCGCTTGCGAGGACGCTGCAACATCACGGATCGCTAGCGATATCGTCTAGTGTGACGGTACCTTTAGGCCGGGATCACACATGCGAGAAACACAGCCGAGTCTCGCATGTTAGCACCCGGCTCTGCCGCCTGCACTCCGGAGCAGAGCGTGTGGCCGCATAGCAATACATGGAGCCGCACGCTCCGCTCCTGAGTGACAGGTATTAACCTGAGCCAGGTATTAACATGTGAGACTTGGCCATATTTCTCGCATGTGTGATCCTAGCCTTACATGTGTTTTTATCGCTTTTTTTTGTCTCTTGTTGGTTTTAAATAAAGCTTTTTGTTTTTGATACTTCCTGGTATGTGACATTGACAAAACTTTATTTATATATTCATGTGCAGATTACATGCTTTTTCGAAGCGCAAATACACTAAAAACTCGTGTATGTATTTTACCTGCGGAGTTTCTACAAGTCTATGGGGAAAATCTGCACATAAAACTCAGCGTACCCGCAAGAGAGATTGGCATGTTGTGGATTTGAAACCCGCACCACAGGTCAGTTTACACTGAGTAAAAAAGAAGCACAGTGGGCAGGAGAGTTCTATAAATTCCTGGAATTGTAAGGCTATGTTCACACTAGGACGTTTTTTCAGTGTTTTTTAATGCAAATTTTCAGCTGAGTTTTACAGTACCAGCCAAGTCTATGAGATTTCAGAAATTTCATGCACACACCTTGGTTTTTTGTCATAAGTATTTTGTGCTTTGCATGGTTTTTTGCACAATAGAGCATGGCAATTCTTTCAGAGTTAGTTTTTGAACGTTGAAAGTAATGGGTGGTGAAAAAACGCTGAAAATTCACACCAAAAACCACAAGTATTTGCAGCCTTTTTTTTAACCAAAATCTGATCAAATAGAACAAGGCTTTTTTCACTAAACTTTATCAACATGCACAAGAGACAAATATAGCATGACAAAAGCGCAGGAATAAAACGTGCAAAAACATATTCCGCAGCGCTTTACAATACAACAGTCATAGGTAGCATAGAACCGTATCCGAGCACGCTCGCTCATAACTAGTAGTCCCAATGATGAAGTATAGACTAGGCTCTTCCACCGAAGACAGCCCAAATAGCATGTTGCAAAACCAGGAGTGGGTGAAAAGTGCAGAAGTGTTGATGTGTTTCTGTTATACTTTTCCAGAATTGTTCCACTCCTGATTTTGACTTATAAATACTGATGTAAAATACTGACCAAATACTGAGCGTGTGAACGTGACCTCAGGCTGCCGTCACACTATCAGTATTTGGTCAGTATTTTACATCAGTATTTGTAAGCCAAAACCAGGAGTGGAACAAATAGAGGAAAAGTATAATAGAAACATATGCACCGCTTCTGCATTTATCACCCACTCCTGGTTTTGGCTTACAAATACTGATGTAAAATACTGACCAAATACTGATAGTGTGACGGCAGCCTTAGGGTACCGTCACACTATACGACTTACCAACGATCACGACCAGCGATACGACCTGGCCGTGATCGTAGGTAAGTCGTAGTGTGGTCGCTGGAGAGCTGTCACACAGACAGCTCTCCAGCGACCAACGATGCCGGTCCCCGGGTAACCAGGGTAAACATCGGGTTACTAAGCGCAGGACCGCGCTTAGTAACCCGATGTTTACCCTGGTTACCAGCGTAAAAAAAAACAAACAGCACATACTTACATTCCGGTGTCTGTCCCTTGCCGTCTGCTTCCCGCACTCACTGACTGCCGGCCGTAAAGTGAAAGCACAGCACAGCGGTGACGTCACCGCTGTGCTCTGCTTTCACTTTACGGCCGGCAGTCAGTGAGTGCGGGAAGCAGACGGCAAGGGACCTGACGGACACCGGAATGTAAGTATGTACTGTTTGCTTTTTTTTACATTTACGCTGGTAACCAGGATAAACATCGGGTTACTAAGCGCGGCCCTGCGCTTAGTAACCCGATGTTTACCCTGGTTACAAGGGAACGCATCGCTAGATCGGTGTCACACACCGATCTAGCGATGACAGCGGGAGATCCAGCGACAAAAGAAAGTTCCAAACGATCTGCTACGACGTACGATTCTCAGCAGGGTCCCTGATCGCTGCTGTGTGTCAGACACAGCGATATCGTAACGATATCGCTGGAACGTCACGAATCGTACCGTCGTAGCGATCAAAATGGCACTGTGTGACGGTACGCTTAGTGTCAATTTCACTATTTGGGCTGGTTCAGACTGACGCGAGTTATCTGATGGAATAATCAAACTGCACACTGACCAATGTAAACCAAAAGAGCTCTTCAGATTACAGTTTTTTCACAAGTGTCCCATGTGAAAAAAAACCCAGCATGCTCTATTCTCTTCCAATTCTCAGATCAGACTCCTCCATTCAAGTCTATGGTTGTGCAAAAAAAAATTAATTGTATCCCATATGGATTATCCATATTGCATCTAATTTTTATGGTTACGTTCACATTATTATCTAGGAACCTGGATTTGATCCATTTGTACATTTTAAAATGTTGATTTATAAAAATGAATGGTACTCGGTTGTCACATGAACATAAAAAACAGACACACGGATGACAATATGGATGAAAATCATCTAAATTTTCTCCAGTCACCTTCCACGACAGCGGTACTGGAGGATGTCTCCCCGCCCTAATGGGGGACAGGAAACACAAAGAGGTTAAATACCCTCCCCTTCCTGCCACCTCCAGTGTTTTTCCTGTCCCCTATGGGGCATGAAGAGGTCCTGCGGTAGTGCTGCCGTGGCCGGCGATCGGAGCACTCGAGATCTTACCTAGCCGGGCAGCCTGGGTCGGGATGTTTCTCCTCCCTGCGGCGCTGCTTCCGTCTCCCCACGTGGTGTGGACTCGGGACCCTTCCTCCGCTCCTCCCGCGCTCCTTCGGGAGTAAAGCGGAGCAGTATGGTGCGGCCGGGGTCCCCGCGCGGCTCCCCGACATTCCTCCTCTCCTGCATGGCCGGAAATGGTGGACGCGCGAACCGGAAGCACCCGAACTTCCGGTTCACGGCATGTGCGTTCCAGCGGTGGAACGCACGCGCGTCGGAAAGCAATTCTGATGGGGCATGGCGGTTCTCTCCCCTATGCCTGGGACCGGGAGGAGGAGCACACGATTGGACGCAGCTTCCACGGTATTTAACCCTGGAAGTCACCTCCAGGTAAGGCCCCCTATCTGACTGACTGGACTTCAGTACTGACTGACCATGGAAGGTGACAGACCTATCTCTGCTTCTGCCGAGCCCTGCGTCCTCCCTCCTACCGTGAGTAGCGGGTTAAGGTCCCTTTATCCCTGTATTCCTTAGGGTGCTATATACTTAGTCCTCCTTCTCTCTCTCTTTTAGGGAGACAAGGCCTCTGCCCCTAGGAAGGACAGATCTTCCAAGACAAAATCGGAAGATCGGAAATGTGGTGTTTGTGCATCAAGGCTTCCTTCTTCTTACAAGAAGAAACTGTGCCAGCCCTGCACTGATGAAATTTTACGCTCAGAACAGCCATCCTTGTTTGAGAGCATTAAATCCCTCATTAAACAGGAAGTTCAGTCCTCAGTATCGGCCCTTTCCCAGTCTCTGTTACCTCCGCCACCTCCCCCTAAAAAAAGGAAGATGGCTACGGTTACGTCTGATTCAGATTCTGGTGAAATTCGTTCCTCCGGTTCGGAGGATTTGTGGGAGAATGAGGGCTCCACTTCCACCCCCAAAGAGGAGAGTAAGAAATACTATTTTTCCTCGGAAGACATACATGAGTTAATTAGTATGGTCAGGGGGACAATGGGCGTTGAGGAGGAGGAGGAGAAACCATCAGTGCAGGATGAGATGTTCTGTGGGTTAAAGCCAAAGAAATTAAAGGGGTTCCCTATACACGAGAATGTACAGAGTCTCATTTTTCATGAATGGGAATCGCCCGAAAAGGGACTTACTGTTCCCTCTGAGCTAAAGAATCGTTTCTCTCTCGATGGAGACGTCTCTCTGTGGGATACCCCTAAGGTGGATGTGCAGGTCTCTAGAGTCTCAAAAAAGACAACCCTTCCCTTCGAGGATGCTTCCCAACTCAGAGACCCTATGGATCGCAAGATGGAGAGCTTGCTAAGAAAATCCTGGGAGACTTCCACCAATCTCCTTAAAACAAATATTGCGTCCACCTGCGTGGCTAGATCCCTATTTCGTTGGCTCCGCACACTTGAAGACCACCTTACCCAGGGAACATCTAGGGAAGTAATCTTAGATTCCCTCCCGCTTCTCCAGAAAGCTACAGGCTTCCTAGCCGATGCTTCGGCAGAGTCCGTTAGAGTAGCTGCCAAATCTGCAGTTCTCTCTAATTCAGCCAGAAGAGCTCTATGGCTAAAGTCTTGGAGTGGGGACATAACGTCCAAAACAAAGCTCTGTGCCATTCCCTTTCAGGGCCGCTATCTGTTCGGGCAGGCCCTAGACGATATTCTGGAAAAAGCAACGGACAAGAAGAAAGCGCTTCCGGAACAGAGGAATCCGAAGAAACGTTTTTTTCGTCCCTCAAAAGAACAACCCTTCCAGCGAGAGTTCAAAGGGAAGGGCAAATCAGGACGCTGGAGCTATCCTAAAGGGGGGAAAGGTAGGAACATCCTGGTTCCCCAGTCCCAGCAGACCCCGGATAAGCAGTGACTACGCCCAGGGCGTTGGGGGTCGTCTCTCGAGCTTCATCAACCAGTGGAGTTCCATTTCGTCGAACCAATGGGTACTCGACACTATTCAGAATGGACTAAAATTAGAGTTCGAGAGCCCTCCCCCTCATCACATAAGGATAACCTCATTGCAGAGTCTCAGCCCTCAGGGCGCATTCCTTTGTGGACTTCAAGAGTTACTCCAGGAAGGAGTAATTTCCCCAGTACCTCAACAAGAAAGAGGCAGAGGACACTATTCCCACCTGTTTCTGATCAAGAAACCTTCGGGAAAACACCGAATAATAATCAACTTGAAACCCCTGAATCGAGTAATAACCTACAGGAGGTTCAAGATGGAGTCGGTCAAAACAGCGATCCCTCTGATAGGACAGGACTGGGCGATGGCTACAGTGGATCTGAGGGACGCTTATTACCACGTCCCAATCCATCCAGAATTCCAGAAGTACCTAAGATTCGCAATATCTCAGGAGCAAGGGATAGTACACTACCAGTTCAACTCCCTTCCCTTCGGAATCGCCTCAGCTCCCAGGGTCTTTACAAAGATCATGACAGAAGCCATTATATTCATCCGTCTTCAGGGGATCTGCATAGTACCCTATCTAGACGATCTACTCATTGTCGCTCCTTCAGTTTCCCGCCTCAGGGCGGACTTATCAAAATCTCTAGAAATACTAAAGTCATTGGGGTGGATCCCGAATCTAGAGAAATCGGACCTACTTCCCTCCAGGAGGAAGAAGTTCCTAGGGGTCCTTCTGGACTCGGAGTTGAGGAAATCCTTTCTGCCCAGAGAACGTCAACTCGATCTGGTACAGAAGATAACAGCATTCAGAACCCTGAAGACTCCAACTCTACGACAATCCATGTCTTTCTGGGATCTCTAACATCTTGTATCCAGATGGTATCTTGGGCCCAAGCCCACACGAGAGTCCTCCAAACCCATGTCCTATCATCTTGGGACGGACAGCAGAGTTCTCTTTCCAAAAGGATTTCCCTCCCCAATCATGTCAGGACATCCCTGACATGGTGGCTACGGCTGCGGAACCTCCAACGGGGGGTCAGTTGGGACCAGATCCCGCTAAAGACACTCACTTCGGACGCCAATCAAAGGGGATGGGGTGCTCTAGTCGATGGAACCCATTTCCAGGGCACCTGGGCTCCAGACATCAGAGCAAGCTCTTCGAACTTCAGAGAACTGAAGGCAGTGGAAGAGGCGTTAAAAGCCGCATCCTTTATTGTTCAGGGACACCATGTCAGGATATATTCCGACAATATGACCACGGTAGCATACCTTCGTCATCAGGGAGGCACAAGATTCAAGAAATTAAAAACCTTAGCCTCAAACATTTTTTTCTAGGCAGAGAGGCACCTCCTCTCTATTTCGGCAGTTCACCTGAAAGGGTCAGCCAATACCCAGGCGGATTTCCTGAGCAGAAAGGATGTACATCCAGGGGAATGGTGTCTGGACCAGGAGGTCTTCCTCTCCCTGATTTCCAGATGGGGGATTCCGGAAGTGGACCTTTTTGCCAACAGTCAGAATGCCAAGCTGCAAACTTATTTCTCCCTGAATATGGCAGACAGAGCACTGGGCATGGATGCATTCTCTCTCCCGTGGAGGTTCAATCTCGTCTATGCTTTTCCTCCGATTCCATTGCTGTCAAAAACTCTACAGAAGATTCGATCGGAGCGAGTTACGGCGATTCTAATCGCGCCAACATGGCCGGGGAGAAGTTGGTACAGCGCCATGTTAGACATGGCTCAAGAAGGTCCAGTATATCTACCCCAGAAGGAGAATCTTCTTCATCAAGGACCTTTGCTGCATCCAAACCTTCACAGGTTAAATCTTTCAGCATGGCTTCTGAGGCCGAAATACTAAAGGCAAGAGGCCTCTCGGATGAAGTAATTCATACTCTCCAAAACAGTAGAAAACCCGTGACGAATGCCATTTATGCCAAGATATGGAAGACGTTTTCCTCATGGTATCTTCCAGATATTCCAGACCCATTTCATCCTAATATTGCCAAGATTCTGGACTTCTTGCAAAAAGGTCTAGAGTTGGGTCTTAGGCCCAATACCTTGAAAGTACAAATTTCAGCACTTAGCTCCTATTTTGACCAAGAACTAGCCAAACATCGGTGGATCAGGCGTTTTATAACTTCAGCAAGTAGAATCCGTCCCAGAGTTCTCAACAATACTCCTCCTTGGGACCTTAATTTGGTTCTTAATAGTCTAACTCGGGACCCTTTCGAACCTTTATCTCAATCTTCATTAAAGGTTCTTACCCTGAAAACGGTCTTTTTAGTGGCTATTACCTCTGCCAGACGGATAGGAGAACTACATGCCCTATCCATACAAGAACCTTACTTGAGGGTAACATCGGATAGTATAATCCTTCGTCTAAACCCTACCTTCTTACCTAAAGTAACATCAGACTTTCATAGAGGTCAGGACATAGTGTTGCCCTCATTCTACCCGGATCCTTCTAATGTGAGAAAAGAGTCCTTCCACACTCTGGATGTCCGCAGAGTGGTTCTATATTATCTTTCACAAACAGAGAGTTGGAGGATTGATCAAAATCTCTTCATTCAACTCTCCGGAAAGAACAAAGGAAGAAAGGCGACAAAAAATACTATCGCCAACTGGATTAAACAAGCCATATCTCAGGCATACTCATCCTAGAATCTAACACCTCCTCCATCGCTAAAGGCCCATTCTACACTGTCGGTGTCAACATCATGGGCAGAGAGAGGTGATGCTTCTACGGAGCAGATTTGCAGAGCTGCCACCTGGTCATCAGTACATACGTTCACCAGGCACTACAGGCTTGATTTCAACCGGGATTTAACTTTCGGCAGAACAGTTCTGCAGGCGGTTGTCCCCCCCTAGAAATAATTTGTTGGTACTACTCCAGTACCGCTGTCGTGGAAGGTGACTGGAGAAAATAGAATTATTCTTACCGTTAATTCGGTTTCTAGGAACCTTCCACGACAGCACTAATTTCCCTCCCTATCTGATAATTTTATTGGATGATTCCTGCACTTAAGTGGTAACTATACATACTACTGTGTCCAGAAAAAACACTGGAGGTGGCAGGAAGGGGAGGGTATTTAACCTCTTTGTGTTTCCTGTCCCCCATTAGGGCGGGGAGACATCCTCCAGTACCGCTGTCGTGGAAGGTTCCTAGAAACCGAATTAACGGTAAGAATAATTCTATTTTCTGGATGGGATTGGGATGATTTTTCGTGGGCTTGTTTGCCTACGATCAGACGACCACATCTTCGATCTGCGTGCTGTAAGTGGAAAAAACTGATATCATACACACAGCCATAGACCAATATAATTACATTGCTCTGATCAGACGACAGTTTTTGTTTACACGACATGAACTCAATAGAAAAATTGCAGATTGCACTATTCTCTTCCATATTTCCATGGGGATCAATGTATACCATGTGAGCTTTACGGATACATTGCAGTTATTAACCTAAGAAATTGTTTTGGGCTTTGTAACTGTATTCACTCCTGAATCTACTGATATATACACTGCTTTAAAAAATAAAGGGAACACTAAAATCCCACATCCTAGATATCACTGAGTGAAATATTCCAGTTGTAAATCTTTATTCATTACTAGTGTTGTGCGATACCTTCCGATATTCAGAAATATCGGTATCGGATTGGATCAGCCGATATCCAAAAAATATCGGATATCGCCGATACCGATTCCCGATACCAATGCAAGTCAAAGGGACAAAAATATCGGAATTAAAATAAACCCTTTCTTTCCTTGTAGGTTAATTCTACATGAAGGAAAATAACTAAGAATAATGTAGGATGTATTGTGGGAGTTGGAGGAGACATTAAAGGCATAGAGGTTTAACCCTATCAAATGGAATAGCAGGAATTAATTTTTTTTTAAGACGTTCGGAGTTACAAAGATATTGACTATGTAAAGATTTTTTATATTTTGTCAGATATTTATTTTTCACTACTTCCATGCTCTTCATCTTCTTTTCTACTTCTCCCACACTTTGTTCTTCATCATCCTTAGCAGCAGCATCTTTTTCATCAAATTCTTCTTCACCTTATTCATCTTCTTCTTCTTCACCTTCTTCCTATTATTCTTTTTTTTTACATTCTTCATATTCTTTTTATTTAACTATTATTATTCTTCATATTCTACTTCTTCATCTTCCTCATATTCTTCTTCTTCATCATATTCTTATTTGTGACAGGCATTCCTGTAGTTGTTATCTATAAAAGTTTGAAGATTACACCTTCCGTTCTGCCTGTCACAAAAGATTTACAACAGGATTTGTCTGCGTTAAGTTTGGCTTGCAGCAGCAGGTTTTTTTAGGGGCACCACGAGGAGGAACGGACTGACCCCCATACACTGCTTAGTCTTCTTCTGCTTATAATTTAGATAATATCTTTTGCTCTGATTTTTAGTCTTATGCTTAATGTTCTTCTGCTTTGTGTTCTGCAGCTTCTTGTTCTTCTGCTTCTTGGTCTTCTTCGGGGTGGTCTTCAGGGTCGTCGTCTCCAAGGTCGTCGTCTCCAGGGTCCTCGTCTTCTTCATGGTGGTCTTCAGGGTCGTCGTCTTTAGGGTCATTGTCAGGGAGATCCAGAGTGATTACCAAAAACCATTTCAAAAGCTTGAACTTGGAAATGTAGCAGAAGGTACAAGAAGGCTGAGGAACTGCCGAAAACCAGCTGACGGTACTGGAACCCGGATGGCTACCCGAAGGTACAAGAGCCAATGGAACTACCGAGGACCAGCTGACGGTACTTGGATGGTGGAACTTGGATACCGAGAAGGAGGCACCTGAGCCAAAGGCTCTGCCTGGAACCAGCTGACGATACTGGAACCAGGACGGGTAGCTGAAGGTAAAAGAGCCAATGGAACTACTGAGGACCAGCTGACGGTACTGGAACCCGGTTACTAAGCAGGTGGTACCCGTGCCAGAAAGAACTACCAAGGACCACCAGACATTGGTGGAACTCGGATACCGAGAAGGAGGCACCTAAGCCAAAGGCTCTGCCTGGAACCAGCTGACGGTACTGGAACCAGGGGGACCTATTCAAGGTTGTCTTCCAAAGAACCAGCTAATGGTGCTGGAACTCAGATAGGCAGCAGAAGGTCCACATGAAAAACAAATTGCTAGGCCGCGAGCCAGCCGTAGTTACCAAAAACCCACAGTCCTACAGGGGGAGCTTGTCCTACTGGCACTACAGAACGCCTCCCCCAAAAGAAATTCATGAATAGCTGGTTTTTGGTCATTCTGCCTCATAAAAATCGGAATAAAAAGCGATCAAAAAACGTCACGTGCCCGAAAATGTTACCAATAAAAACGTCAACTCGTACCGCAAAAAAGAAGACCTCACATGACTCTGTAGACCCAAATATGGAAAAATTATAGCTTTCAAAATGTGGTAACGCAAAAAATATTTTTTGCAATAAAAAGCGTCTTTCAGTGTGTGACGACTGCCAATCATAAAAATCCGCTAAAAAACCCGCTATAAAAGTAAATCAAACCCCCTTCATCACCCCCTTAGTTAGGGAAAAATTTAAAAAATTAAAAACGTATTTATTTCCATTTTCTCATTAGGGGTAGGGCTAGGGTTAGGGTTAGGGCTAGGGTTAGGGATAAAGCTAGGGTTAGGGTTGGGGTTAGGGCTAGGGTTAGAGTTGGGGCTAGGGTTAAGGCTACAGATAGGGTTGGGGCTAAATTTAGGGTTAGGGTTGGGGCTAAAGTTAGGGTTTGGATTACATTTACGGTTGGGAATAGGGTTTGGAACTACCGAGGACCAGCTGACGGTACTTGGATGGTGGAACTTGGATACCGAGAAGGAGGCACCTGAGCCAAAGGCTCTGCCTGGAACCAGCTGACGATACTGGAACCAGGACGGGTAGCTGAAGGTAAAAGAGCCAATGGAACTACTGAGGACCAGCTGACGGTACTGGAACCCGGTTACTAAGCAGGTGGTACCCGTGCCAAAAAGAACTACCAAGGACCACCAGACATTGGTGGAACTCGGATACCGAGAAGGAGGCACCTAAGCCAAAGGCTCTGCCTGGAACCAGCTGACGGTACTGGAACCAGGGGGACCTATTCAAGGTTGTCTTCCAAAGAACCAGCTAATGGTGCTGGAACTCAGATAGGCAGCAGAAGGTCCACATGAAAAACAAATTGCTAGGCCGCGAGCCAGCCGTAGTTACCAAAAACCCACAGTCCTACAGGGGGAGCTTGTCCTACTGGCACTACAGAACGCCTCCCCCAAAAGAAATTCATGAATAGCTGGTTTTTGGTCATTCTGCCTCATAAAAATCGGAATAAAAAGCGATCAAAAAACGTCACGTGCCCGAAAATGTTACCAATAAAAACGTCAACTCGTACCGCAAAAAAGAAGACCTCACATGACTCTGTAGACCCAAATATGGAAAAATTATAGCTTTCAAAATGTGGTAACGCAAAAAATATTTTTTGCAATAAAAAGCGTCTTTCAGTGTGTGACGACTGCCAATCATAAAAATCCGCTAAAAAACCCGCTATAAAAGTAAATCAAACCCCCTTCATCACCCCCTTAGTTAGGGAAAAATTTAAAAAATTAAAAACGTATTTATTTCCATTTTCTCATTAGGGGTAGGGCTAGGGTTAGGGATAAAGCTAGGGTTAGGGTTGGGGTTAGGGCTAGGGTTAGAGTTGGGGCTAGGGTTAAGGCTACAGATAGGGTTGGGGCTAAATTTAGGGTTAGGGTTGGGGCTAAAGTTAGGGTTTGGATTACATTTACGGTTGGGAATAGGGTTTGGATTAGGGGTGTGGTAAGGGTTACCATTGGGATTAGGGTTAGGAGTGTGTTTGGATTAGGGTTTCAGTTATAGTCGGGGGTTTCCACTGTTTAGGCACATCAGGGGCTCTCCAAACGCCATATGGCGTCCGATCTCAATTCCAGCCAATTCTGCGTTGAAAAAGTAAAACAGTGCCCCTTCCCTTCTGAGCTCTAACATATGGGGTATCAGCATACTCAGGACACATTGGACAACAACTTTTGGGGTCCAATTTCTCCTGCTACCCTTGGGAAAATACAAAACTGGGGGCTAAAAAATAATTTTTGTGAAAAAAAAAGATTTTTTTTATTTTCACGGCTCTGCGTTATAAACTGTAGTGAAACACTTGGGGGTTCAAAGTTCTCACAACACATCTAGATAAGTTCCTTCGGGGGTCTAGTTTCCAATATGGGGTCACTTGTGGGGGGTTTCTACTGTTTAAGTACATTAGGGGCTCTGCAAACGCAATGTGATGCCTGCAGACCATTCCATCTAAGTCTGCATTCAAAATGGTGCTTCTTCCCTTCCAAGCCCTCCCATGCGCCCAAACGGTGGTTCCCCCTCACATATGGGGTATCAGCATACTCAGGACAAATTGGACAACAACTTTTGGTTTGGGTCCAATTTCTCCTGTTATCTTTGGGAAAATACAGAACTGGGGGCTAAAAAATAATTTTTGTGGAAAAAAAAAAAAGAATTGTTATCTTCACGGCTCTGTGTTATAAACTGTAGTGAAACACTTGGGGTTCAAAGCTCTCACAACACATCTAGATGAGTTCCTTAGGGGGTCTACTTTCCAAAATGGTGCCACTTGTGGGGGGTTTCAATGTTTAGGCACATCAGTGGCTATCCAAAAGCAACATGGCATCCTACCGCAACTCCTGTCAATTTTGCATTGAAAAGTCAAACGGCGCTCCCTCCCTTCCGAGCTCTCCCATGCGCTCAAAAAGTGGTTTACCCCCACATATTGAGTATCAGCGTACTCAGAACAAATTGTACAACTACTTTTGGGGTCCAATTTCTTCTCTTACCCTTGGAAAAATAAAAAATTGGGGGCAAAAAGATCATTTTTGTGAAAAAATATGATTTTTTATTTTTACGGCTCTGCATTATAAACTTCTGTGAATCACTTAATGGGTCAAAGTGCTCACCACACATCTAGATAAGTTCCTTAGGGGGTCTACTTTCCAAAATGGTGTCACTTGTCGGGGGTTTCAATGTTTAGGCACATCAGGGGCTCTCCAAACGCAACATGGCGTCCCATCTCAATTCCAGTCAATTTTGCATTGAAAAGTCAAATGGTGCTCCTTCGCTTCCGAGCTCTGCCATGCGCCCAAACAGTGGTTTACCCCCACATATGGAGTATTGGCATTCTCAGGACAAATTGTACAACAACTTTTGGGGTCTATTTTCTCCTGTTACCATTGGTAAAATAAAACAAATTGGAGCTGAAGTAAATTATTTGTGAAAAAAAGTTAAATGTTCATTTTTATTTAAGCATTCCAAAAATTCCTGTGAAACACCTGAAGGATTAATAAACTTCTTGAATGTGGTTTTGAGCTCCTTGAGGGGTGAAGTTTTTAGAATGGTGTCACACTTGGGTATTTTCTATCATATAGACCTCTCAAAATGACTTCAAATGAGATATGGTCCCTAAAATAAAATGGTGTTGTAAAAATGAGAAATTGCTAGTCAACTTTTAACCTTTTATAAATTTGTGTGACATATCTCTGTGATTTAATTGCATAAAAATTAAAAGTTGGAAAATTGCAAAATTTTCAAAATTTTTGCCAAATTTCCATTTTTTTTTCACAAGTAAACGCAGGTAATATCAAAGAAATTTTACCACTATCATAAAGTACAATATGTCGTGAGAAAATAATGTCAGAATCACCGGGATCTGTTGAAGCGTTCCAGTGTTATAACCTCATAAAGGGACAGTGGTCAGAATTGTAAAAATTGGCCTGGTCATTAACGTGCAAACCACCCTTGGGGTAAAGGGATTAAACAGTGTCTTGTTTGGAGTGTTTTCCAACAGAAAATGCTTTAAATAAGCGACATGACTACTTTTTTTATCCCAAAAGGCATTTTTAAAAATCTGAAGCAGAAGGAAAATGCTCAAAAGAAAGAACATATGATCAGCAGGGCATTTAATAGGAGGAATCTTTCAAGTGTTTTTTTTAGCACTTTTTCCCATCATCTTTTGGAGCACACATGCTTCAAAAGACTTCTCAAAAAACCCAATGTGCACATAGCCTGAAAGCATGGAGCTAAAGAGGAGCGCTCAACCTGTGGCCATTTTGTGTGGCCTCCAGCCATCTGGTAGCAAATATGCTGGTGTGCCTGGTTGCTGTTTAGTGAGATAAGGATCACTTATATTCTAGTCACCTAGCCTCATCTGAATGGTTGTTCTAGTTTAGTTTTGTGTTGCAGAACCTAGATAGACACACATGTAAAAACTTTTTCCTAGTTGACTACACATATGACAGGGTAGAAGTGCTGCAGATTATTTTTTACCAGTAGGGTAGGTTCAGATGAGTGTGTAAAAATTGTTCATAATTTCATCCTGAAAACTCTGATGATTTTTTTCTCACTTGTCATCTGTGTGCAATCCATTTTTTTTCCAGCAGCTAGTAATAATTGACTATACCATTTACAGTTTCCTTAGTTACAGAATTGCAGTTTATCCATAAATATCTGATGCTGTACTGTGGCTCTGTATGGCATCCGATTTCTTCCTACGCACCCGTAGACTTGAATAAGTGAGTCTCATCCGATTTATGGAAGAAACAAGTGCATGCTACTATTTTTTCCACGCATAGATTCGCTCATCTGCACTGCCCCTTTGAATAACATTGATCCGAGTGCAGTCCGTTTTTTTTCACAGATAGCACTCAGACTGAAAATACGGTTATATGAACGAGTCCTTAGAAACAACAAATTTGAAGCTGTATTATTATTATTATTATTATTTATTATTATAGCACCATTTATTCCATGGCGCTTTACATGTGAGGAGGGGTAACATAGTAACATAGTAACATAGTTAGTAAGGCCGAAAAAAGACATTTGTCCATCCAGTTCAGCCTATATTCCATCATAATAAATACCCAGATCTACGTCCTTCTACAGAACCTAATAATTGTATGATACAATATTGTTCTGCTCCAGGAAGACATCCAGGCCTCTCTTGAACCCCTCGACTGAGTTCGCCATCACCACCTCCTCAGGCAAGCAATTCCAGATTCTCACTGCCCTAACAGTAAAGAATCCTCTTCTATGTTGGTGGAAAAACCTTCTCTCCTCCAGACGCAAAGAATGCCCCCTTGTGCCCGTCACCTTCCTTGGTATAAACAGATCCTCAGCGAGATATTTGTATTGTCCCCTTATATACTTATACATGGTTATTAGATCGCCCCTCAGTCGTCTTTTTTCTAGACTAAATAATCCTAATTTCGCTAATCTATCTGGGTATTCTAGTTCTCCCATCCCCTTTATTAATTTTGTTGCCCTCCTTTGTACTCTCTCTAGTTCCATTATATCCTTCCTGAGCACCGGTGCCCAAAACTGGACACAGTACTCCATGTGCGGTCTAACTAGGGATTTGTACAGAGGCAGTATAATGCTCTCATCATGTGTATCCAGACCTCTTTTAATGCACCCCATGATCCTGTTTGCCTTGGCAGCTGCTGCCTGGCACTGGCTGCTCCAGGTAAGTTTATCATTAACTAGGATCCCCAAGTCCTTCTCCCTGTCAGATTTACCCAGTGGTTTCCCGTTCAGTGTGTAATGGTGATATTGATTCCCTCTTCCCATGTGTATAACCTTACATTTATCATTGTTAAACCTCATCTGCCACCTTTCAGCCCAAGTTTCCAACTTATCCAGATCCATCTGTAGCAGAATACTATCTTCTCTTGTATTAACTGCTTTACATAGTTTTGTATCATCTGCAAATATCGATATTTTACTGTGTAAACCTTCTACCAGATCATTAATGAATATGTTGAAGAGAACAGGTCCCAATACTGACCCCTGCGGTACCCCACTGGTCACAGCGACCCAGTTAGAGACTATACCATTTATAACCACCCTCTGCTTTCTATCACTAAGCCAGTTACTAACCCATTTACACACATTTTCCCCCAGACCAAGCATTCTCATTTTGTGTACCAACCTCTTGTGCGGCACGGTATCAAACGCTTTGGAAAAATCGAGATATACCACGTCCAATGACTCACCTTGGTCCAGTCTATAGCTTACCTCTTCATAAAAACTGATTAGATTGGTTTGACAGGAGCGATTTCTCATAAACCCATGCTGATATGGCGTTAAACAGTTATTCTCATTGAGATAATCCAGAATAACATCCCTCAGAAACCCTTCAAATATTTTACCAACAATAGAGGTTAGACTTACTGGCCTATAATTTCCAGGTTCACTTTTAGAGCCCTTTTTGAATATTGGCACCACATTTGCTATGCGCCAGTCCTGTGGAACAGACCCTGTCGCTATAGAGTCACTAAAAATAAGAAATAATGGTTTATCTATTACATTACTTAGTTCTCTTAGTACTCGTGGGTGTATGCCATCCGGACCCGGAGATTTATCTATTTTAATCTTATTTAGCCGGTTTCGCACCTCTTCTTGGGTTAGATTGGTGACCCTTAATATAGGGTTTTCATTGTTTCTTGGGATTTCACCTAGCATTTCATTTTCCACCGTGAATACCGTGGAGAAGAAGGTGTTTAATATGTTAGCTTTTTCCTCGTCATCTACAACCATTCTTTCCTATGACATAGGGTAGACATAATATAAACAGGTACAATAATCTTGAACAATACAAGTCACGACTGGTACAGGAGGAGAGAGGACCCTGCCCGCGAGGGCTCACAATCTACAAGGGAAGGGTGAGAATACAGTAGGTGAGGATAGAGCTGGTCATGCAGCGGTTTGGTCTATCGGTGGTTACTGCAGGTTGTAGGCTTGTCGGAAGAGGTGGGTCTTCAGGTTTTTTTTGAAGGTTTCGATGGTAGGCGAGAGTCTGATATGTTGTGGTAGAGAGTTCCAGAGTATGGGGAATGCGCGAGAGAAATCTTGTATGCGATTGTGGGAAGAGGAGATAAGAGGTATCAGGTTCATGTTTGTCCATTACTATGTTTTTATGTTTTGATTTTTGTGACACTTGAGATATTACTTGAGGTCTTACGACCTTTCTTGGAATGCACAAATAAAATGCGGCGTTTTAGTTCTTGTGTATCCTAACCCTTGGGGCTGATGCACACTTGTATAAAGGGTTTTCCCATGAACAAAGTGCATTTTAATGACCATAGATCTTGGAATAACAATAAGTTTCATAATTGGATATGTTAAAAAAAGTTCCTGTGCCGAGATAATCTTATAAATGTGCCCCTGCTGTGTACTGTGTAGTGGCTGTATCTGACCGTACAGGAACATGATCATACCACAGCTCCTGGGCAGGGGAGAAAGCAAAGAGAGTATACAGACAGAACAATATGTTATCGCAAATGCTGCTTTCTGAGAGGTAAAATGTTTAAAAACAAGCAGAAAATGCTTTACATCATAGAAAGAATCAGCTGCAATCTCATATTGTTCTATCTGTATACTCTTTTGCATCCTCCCCTGCCCAGAAAATGTGGTATGATTAGACAATGTGTAACATGGTGCTGGGCGTGGTACTTCAACAAAACCTCTATCTTAGTCTCATATCTCCACAATACACTTTATCACAAGGATTTTTACTTACTCACACTTTTTTATGTCTCTGTGTCAGCAGTGGGGACCTCCTGGATCTCCAGCCATAGCGTTTCATTTAATTCAAATATTGACAGATGCACTCTGAGTTTACCGGACAGCTTGAATTTCCTAGGAACTTGATTGGGGCTGCTTATCCACCATCCAGACTATCCTGCCCTGCAACAAAATTTCATCAATTTTTTTCTCTGCAGTCCACGTCCAAGGAGATTAGCTACAGTGCCATGGGTTATAAACTTCTTGATTATGTTAAGCATCGTGGACAAAAGAACATCGAGATTTCTTGAGACGAATTTGTAATCTTGAGATTGTTGATATTTTTCAACAATTTTGGTTCTCAAGTCCTCAGTTCTCTTCTTCTTTCTGTTCTCCATGCTTAGAGTGGCACACAGACACACAATGAAAAGATTGAGTCTACTTCCCCCTTTTTATCTGGTTTCAGGTGTGATTTTCACATTGCCCACACCTGCTACTTGCCACGGGTGAGTTTGAACAAGCATCACATGCACATCAAGTTGTTTACCCACAAATTTGGAAAAGTGCCAACAATTGTGTTGGGTCCATTTTGGGGGGTTTTGACAGAAATTATGTCCAATTTGCCTTTATTTCTCTGTCTTTAGTGGTGTTCCAATGTACACAGAGGAAATAAACGTGTATAAGAAAACATGTGTAATTACAATAATTTTCTGAGCGAAATACTTCATTTTTCATAACAATTTCAAGGGTGCCAATAGTTTCCACCATGACATCAATTTCTAAACTCGTATAGGGGTTATCTAGGACTTTTTTTTTCATGGGGCTAAGAACTAATAGGCTGGTATTTGAGAACTACCTGCCTTTTCTGCCTGACACCAGTTCCAGTTGATCACACTCCTCACCTCAGCTGCTTGACATCAATAGAGCAACTCTTCCTTTCCCGGCTGGTTTGTCAATGGGGAGTGACTGCCAATGTCATGCTGATTGACAGTCAATCGTCATGACATTGGCAATAATGTCCCATCAACAGAGGAGAGCGGAAAAGAAGCAGCTGCTCTGTTAACATGACATCACTGGAAGCCGTGCAGTCACAGGCAGGAGCGGTCTGCGAATGCTCTGAGCCAGCAGAGATCGTCGCCAGGCACAAGAGACAGGTGGGTAACAACTACCTGTCAGCAAGGTCTTAGGCCCATGATAAAAAAAAGGAAAATAGTCCAGGATAACCCCTTTAATTAACGTCACGTTAGGCCTAGTCAATACACTTCATGCAACAACATGACATTTTTCACCCATCAATGTCATGACAGCAGGGGGCCTTTTAAGCCAGGTTGCCAAAAGCAGACGTGAAAACCAGCACTGGATTGAATGACGGACCAGGGCAATACAAATCAAATTGGTTAGTACTTCGTTTTGATACTGCCATACACATTAGGCTTTGGGTTAGGGTCAGCCCTAAGGCTACATTCACACTAGCGTCGTTTTCAATACGTCGCAATGCATCGTTTAGGGGAAAAAACGCATCCTGCAAAGTTGTTTGCAGGATGCGTTTTTGCCCCATAGAGTAACATTACCGACGCATTGCGACGTATTGACACACGTCTCAACCGTCGTGCGACGGTTGCGCTGTGTTGTGGCGGGCCGCCGGGAGCAAAAAGCGTTAAATGTAAAGTTTTTTGCTGCCGACGGACCGATTTTTCCGACCGCTCATGCGCATCCGGAACTCCGCCCCCACCTCCCCGCACCTCACAATGGGGCAGCGGATGCGCTGGAGAAATGCATCCGCTGCACCCGTTGTGCGGCGCACAAACGCTAGCGTCGGAATCCGACGCTAGTGTGAAAGTAGCCTAACACTTTCAGATGTATTGCATATTTACAGCCAATGTTTTTCCAAATTTCGGAATGGAAAAAAGGGTAAGTGATCACACTCTGCCAATCCAGAAGCCTCTGCTGTGACTGCTCAAGCAAACGCTGTCCACCCTCACGATTACTGATCTTATACATATATATAAATATCCACTGTGCATGACAACCTAAAACACCAGCCCGATTTGTAGTGTCACGCCATCTGACACAATACAAAGGAACATATTTCCTCTTATTTTTCATATGCAAAGCTGCAGAAGCCATTATCCCGCTTCGTATCACAGCGTTAATTCACAGCGCTGGCAATTAATACGCCAAATTGACAATGATTTTGAAAACAGATGAATCCCAGGCTAGAAATCAAGCACATCTGTTAGCAAAATAAACACATAATCCATGCCGCTATTCAGACACAAGCATTATTCTCTTTTACTACACGTTTTCAATGGTTCAGCAATTAAACTTGTGTCAAAACACAATAGACTGAGTAGTGTGTTATCTGTACAGAATGGAATGAACTTATCAAGACAATACTCCCTTTCAGGACATTGATTACCAAGATTACCCGACTATCTGATTCCAAACAGGTGGAAAGGCATCCGGATCATTCACTTGTCAGGATAATATTTTGTTAGCTGTGGGTGCCTCATATATGGTAATTTTCAGTTATTTTTTCCAAGTGTTCTCAATGGCATCTCACATTTCACTCTTATACAGTATTTCTCTTAATCTGTTTTTATTATGGTGTTATTTTCATGCACTCATAAGGTGTTATATAGAGTGTGGTGCAAATAGTAAAGGCATCAAGCCTTAAAGTCCGTGTCCCTCTATAAAAATATTATAGTAAATTAGGACAATGCCTAAAAAAAAACATTTCTCCAATATAAATTGTTGGAAAAGAAAAAAAAGCTGCACCCCAAAACTGACCTGCTGCCAAAGTAATTAATAGAAAAGAAATCTGCAGCACAGAGAAAGGGACAATTCTTACCATGTGATGCTTTTTAATGGGGCCGATGTGACGCTAGTCACTACTCATGGACAAGCCGAGAGGCTGGGTAGTTAAGAGGTCCGAGGTCAAAAGCCAGGAGGGTATATCAAAGAAAGAGGGGCGAGACAAAGCTGTAGTCAGGAAACAGTCCGAGATAAGAATTCCAAGAAGGTAGTGAAGCACAACTAAAGGGCTAGGCAACCGGACCGGAAGGTCAAGACAAGTGCAAGGTCAAGCAGCAAAGATCAGAATATCAGACTAGGCACACAGAGCAAAGATACACCTCTTGAGCAAAGTTACAATTGCCAATGACCTAACTGTCACAATTCATTTTTTGATTTGTGGCAGCTCTGGTTCCATTATAAGTTAAATGTAGTTTTTTTTCCTTTCAAGCCAGCAAGGGTTGAATGACAGTTTCCTTGCTGGCAGCTGCTTTGTTACTAGTCAGCTGATGTGGGAGGTGACCACTTCCACCATCCTTAAAAAAGTCACATGACCCATCAGCTGACTGTCCGTGATAGAGTAATGTATGTTGATCAATCCTGGATTAAAGAGCTCTCTTGTTGCAGTAGTGAATCTGCTGTTTTTGTGGAGTTTATGGTCCTGGTGCCTACCCTCTGCTGTGTGGTGCTGTGCAGCAGAGACAGTTGTTAAGTTAAGATCCCCTCTATCTGTCTGTCTTGTGTTTTGTCACTCTCCTTGTGTTGTTCATCATTTGCAGTGGTCAGGCTAGTGTCCTTGCCAGTCAGTACACTAGCCAGGGATTAGTGAGGTGACAATCAGGGACTAGGCATGTGAAGGTGGCGGGGGAAAGAACCCACTTAGAGCGTTAGGGGATTTTACAGACAGGCACAGTTTGGAGCTCAGGATGGGCCCCTGTCCCTCATTCCCTATGGTTAGGGCCTTCCTCACCCCATTCCATCGTGTTGTAGGTATAAGTTGTGTATAAGCCCCAGGTTTTCCAGGAAACTAGAGATGGAAGGTCCTGACCAGACATTCGGCTTTCATGGAATGAGCCGGAACTCAGGATCTCTGCTCAGGTCCATATCACCTCCAATGAATAAAATATTGGAGGGAATTTCTGACTTTCTGAGAATCCACAATTCTCTGCCCCTCTTTAAAACTCCATCAATGGAAACTGGAGGAGACGGAGACGAGGGAGACAATACAGAGGGGATAAACTCTTTCAACAGGGACTTGTAGAAAACATCCAGAAAACAAAGTGAGGGAGCAAGTTTTAATCTAAAGGCAACTGGGTTGATGACCTCCAGAATCTCATAGGGGCCAATAAATTTAGGACCCAACTTCGTCGAAGGTACCTTCAGCTTAGTATTTTTTGATGATAACCACACCTTATCACCCTACCCTGAAGATTGGAACTGCCGAAAGTTTCCTATCGGCCTTCCATTTTTGGCGAAGCTGAGCCATCCCAATATTCTTTTGACCTCCCCCAGACATCCCCAAGTTTCTGTATGGAAACCTCTGCTCCAGGACACCCAGAATTTATCCTAGAAAATTCACCAAAATAGGGATGAAAACCATAATCACAAAAAAAAGATGAAGTTCCAGTAGACTGATTAATCTGTCTGTTAAAGGCGAACTCAGCAAGAGGTAAATATGAGGACCAGTCCTCCTGCTAACATGCAATGAAACATCTTAAAATTTGTTCCAACTATTGATTTGTCCTTTCTGTCTGACCGTTGGTGTTAGGCAGAGGAAAATGACAAATCAATTTACAATTTTCTACAAAACGCTCTTCAGAATTTGAAGACAAATTGCACCCCTCAGATACAATGTTCAGAGGGATTTCATGCAGCTTCACCACATGATTGATAAACAATCTGGAAAGTGTTTCAGCATTTGGTAGCCCTGATAAAGAAAAAAAATGGGCCCGTGTACTGAATTGGTCAACCACCAATTAAGTAACAGTTTTCCCACAAGACAAACGCAAATCTGTGATGAAATCCATGGACAAATACCGCATATACTCGAGTATAAGCCGAGATTTTCAGCCCATTTTTTGGGGCTGAAAATCCCCCTCTCGGCTTATACTCGAGTCATACCCGGGAGTCGGCAGGGGAGGGGGAGCGGGGGCTGTCTAGTTATACTTACCTGCTCCTGGCGCGGTCCCTGCATGTCCCTGCTTCTTCCAGCGCTGCAGCTTCTTCCTGTACTGAGCGGTCACATGGTACCGCTCATTACAGTAATGAATATGCGGCTCCACCTCCCATAGAGGTGGAGCCGCATATTCATTACTGTAATGATCGGTAACTGTGACCGCTCAGTACAGGAAGAAGATGCAGCAGTGGAAGAAGCAGGGACGAGCAGGGACCGTGCCAGGAGCAGGTAAGTATATGGGGAGGGGGGCGCTGCGCGATATTTACCTGCTCCTCGTTCCGGTGCGGCTCTGTCTTCATCGTCCTCTGGCTGTGACGCTCAGGTCAGAGGGCGCGGTGACGTAGTCAGTGCGCGCCCTCTGACCTGAGCGTCAGTGCTGGAGACGGAGCCGCACGAGGAGCAGGTAAATATTGAAAGCGCCAGCGTCCTGAGCGAAGAGAGGTGAGTATGTGATTTTTTTATTTTATTGCAGCAGCAGCATTATATATGGCACAGTTTCATATGGAGCATCTATGGGGCCATAATGAACTGTGCAAATCATTATACATGGGGCACAGCTTTATATGGAGCATCTATGGGGCCATAATGAACGGTGCAGAGCATTATATATGGGGCACAGCTTTATATGGAGCATCTATGGGGCCATAATGAACGGTGCAGAGCATTATATGTGGGGCACAGCTTTATATGGAGCATCTATGGGGCCATAATGAACGGTGCAGAGCATTATATGTGTGGCAGAGCTTTATATGGATCATCTATGGGGTCATAATGAACGGTGCAGAGCATTCTATATGGGGCACAGCTTTATATGGAGCATCTATAGGGCCATAATGAACGGTGCAGAGCATTATATGTCGCACAGCTTTATATGGAGCATCTTATGGGGCAATAATGAACTGTGCAGAGCACTATATGGCACAGCTATGGGGCAATAATGAACGGTATGGAGCATCTATTTTTATTTTTGAAATTCACCTGTAGCTGCTGCATTTTCCACCCTAGGCTTATACTCGAGTCAATAAGTTTTCCCAGTTTTTTGTGGCAAAATTAGGGGGGTCGGCTTATACTCGGGTCGGCTTATACTCGAGTATATACGGTAAGTCCACTGTCTTGCTGGAATTGGTAATGGAACAAATTACCAGTCCAGCAGGTTATGAAATACTTTAGAGTGTGTTTGCTATCCTCACAAGCGGAAACAAAATCTCTAATATCATTATATACTGATGGCTACCAAAAAAGCCTTGCAATGGCTTCTTGTGTAACTGTGACCCTGGGGTGACCACTCAGGCCAGAATCATGAAACTCTGTAACAGACGCAAACTTAGGTTCACTGGTACAAATAATTAGGTCCTAGGAGTACTGGAGGGAGTCAGTGACAGGACTCTACATAACTCTGCTTACAACTCTGAGGAAACCACAATGTCCTGAGGAAGAATGAGGGATAGGGATTCAGGAGGGGAAACTGAGTCAAGGCTGTGTGATAACGCATCTGCCATCAAATTTTTGGATCCCAGCCTGAACATGATAGAAAAATTTAATCTAGACAAAAATACGGACCAACAGGCCTGTCTTGGGATTAACTATTTAGCTGATTCAATGTAAGCTAAATTTTTATGATCCGCTACCATCGTGAGTTGATGAACTGCCTCCTCCAAAAAATGTCTCCATTCTTCAAAATCTAATTTGAGAACAAGAAGCTTGCATTTCCCAAAATCAGCAGACAAGAATTTTTTGGAGAAAAATGTGCATGGTCACAAGTTGGTCAGATTTTTGTAAACGTTAGATAATGCAGCCCCTACCCCGACCTCTGAAGCATCCACCTCCACAATGAATGGTCTCTAGAGATCAGGTTGGATTAAAACAGGAGTACATATGAAACACTTATCCAATTTATTAAAATCCTCAATTGCATCTGGTGACCAAACTTTTGGTTTAACTATTTGGGAAAAGTCCCTAATAAATTTCCTGTAGTAATTAGCGAATCCTACAAAACAATGTAACGCTTTAAGGTCACGAGGTTGAACAACAAAATATCAGCAATTTATACCACAATAAATCTACCAATACAATCAGAAAAAATATCGTTCATAAAGTTCTGAAAAACTACTGGTGCATTGGTTAACCCAAAAGGCATGACAAGATTTTCAAATAGACCCTCCGACATTAAAAACACTGTTTTCCACTCATCAAACTTCTGGATGCGTATCTATTTATATAATTGCTTTGTAATGTTTTCATTCCTTTTCTGTCCAGAAGTCACTGTATCCCAGATTTCCAAGCGGAGGAAGTTCACCGACCGCCATATTGAGACACCCAAGTGATGGATGGATGGATGTCAATGGAAACAGTTTGAATGAGTCTCTCCAACCTAACTGTTCCTAATCCTAATCTCAGAGTCAGTACTGAATCGATGAAGCTGGCAGGAGACCCACAATCAATTAAAACTACAGCTGATTCTGACTGGTTTTTTGAAAAGTAGTTCCAACTTTAGCAGAACTTTATTTCAGGTGTAAAAAGGTACCTGAAAGTTTGAGTGACCTCCTCGACAATCACCTAGACCTAGGTGTTTTTCCCCGATGGCTTGCTTGCTTGAGGGTGTAATGAGCAGTCCTTGAAAAAAATGCCCAGAGCGACCACAGTAGAGGCAGAGTCCGATATTGCACCGACGTCTCCTCTCAATGGTCCGAGAGGTAGGTGGATAAATTTGAGGGCAATAAGCAAATCCCCCTGTTGTTCATCACATCTCTCCAATTGAATGGCCTGAGTAAAGGCCTCCCCCAAGGAACGTGGGGAATATGTCGAGCCAGAGCATCCTTTAGTGTGGGGGTGGGGAATCTTTTTTCTGTCAAGGGCCATTTAGATATTTATACCATCCTTCGGGGACTGTACAATTTGCGCTCACAAAGTTTCGTCCTGATGCTGGCACTGGTGTTAGGACATAATTTTTCATTGCACGCACCTCCATGTTCAGTAGAGGACACTGTGTTTGTGCTCACAGAGAAAAAAGACATTAATGGCTCCTTGCCCATCAAAATATTGATGCCACCCAAGCACTGGTGTCTCCGGGAATCTGCTGGGACCCGGATAAAGGGTCATCGAGGGCCTGAGGCTTCCCACCTCTGCCTTAGTGTATCCAAAAGGCCTTGTGGAAGCTGACACTGCTGTATCACTCCACAAAACTTCAGTGGACTATTGCTGAAACTGAGTGCTATAGTCTTCAGCAGTGCGGCTCCCCTGTGTCAGGTTCATGGACTTTGCCTCCACAACCTTTAGTCTGTCATGCTCATCGTAGATTAACCAAAAAACGTGTCAAAAGATGACCGTTCTGGGGTTTGAGGGGACAAAGAAAATGCCCAAGTCTGAGGACCCCCTCGCAGTAGGGACATGATTATTCTCACCTGCTGGGAAGTCCTAACACTACACTGACAGCCCGACACACCCCTACAACCCATAGGGCGGCTGAAGTGTCACTCACAAGTATGACAGCCCGACATGACCCTGCAAACCATGGGGTAGCTGAGCTGTCACTCACAGCGTCTCTAGGACACAGCAGATAGCGGGATTATGACAGCCGACTTCAAGTTTATGTGGACCCTCGGGCAATACAGTCTAGTAGGTGCCCCTTCACTTTTCATTCTTTCTCCTTACCTGTGGGCTTGTTTCTTCCGATACAATCTGCAGTTTTTATCACCATTTTGGGATATACCCAACTTTTTTAATCGCTTTTTACTCTATTTTTTTTGTCTGACAGAGTGGCCATTTCGTTTTTTTTTTTAATTCCAAAGTTCTCTGTATGGGATAAATATTATTATATTTTATTACTTTGAACAATTATGCACACGATGATGACAAATATGTTAACAGGAACCTGTCACCAGAAAAAAATGCTAATAACCTGCAGATATCGGGTCAATCTGCAGGTTAATAGTGTTACTAACCTGCCTGAGGCCTGCACTTAGTGGAATGCTGCAGGGAGAAAATTAACTTTATTCCCCTTGCAGCGTTCGGCTTCCAGTCAAGGGGGCGGCACTGACGCTGGTTTTGTCACCGCTCAGAGTATAGAGAGCGGCGTCTGTAACCGTTTCCCCAGCCCTGACTGACACTCTCTCTACATTGGGGCCAAAGGTCAGTTAGGGCCGGGGACGCAATTACAGCTGCTGCTCTATATACTCAGAGCGATGACTGAACCAACGCCATTTCTGCCCCAGTGACTAAAACTGGGACGCTGCAAGAAGAATAAAGTTCATTTTCTCCTTGCAGCATTCGGCTAAGTGCGGGCGTTGGGCAGAAAAGTAATGCTATTAACTTGCAGATTAACCCGATATCTGCAGGTAAATATTTTTTCTGGTGACATGTTCCCTTTAATTCTTGAGCCTGCTCCATACATACAGTGAACGTCACAAATTGAAAACTGGGTAGAGTGGGTCACCCAAGTGCTGGCCCGGCTTCTTGGTCAATAATAAGGCTATTTTATAAGCAGTTTTCTTGTCAGTTACATTTATTTTTTGGAACGCAATTTTATAAAACTTTTGAAATCTTATAGAACCATGAGCAAAGTTTTGATTGTGGGAGTCTGGATGCAGAAACTCCATTGATTGCTGAAACAAAAGGAAAGAAGTGCCCAAAGAGACAGAAGAGCTGCTCTCTACCAATACTAAAGATAGAAAGTCCATAAGTTTGTCTTCAGTCTGCTAGGACAGTCACAGCTGCCATATTGTTTCTCTGTAGCCCTGGTTACCATTGAGTTTAAGAATGATAAAAAGTTGATGGAAAGTCCGACATGAGGCAAAACAAACCTGAATGAAGCCCTATCCTTACGATTATCTATATAGACATTGTACTATTTTACTTGCAGTTATTTACGAATGTGGTACAATCACTGCCTGACTTAAGTTTTGGTTGTTTCTTATGTACGGTAAATTAATACATAAAATTAAAAAAAGAAAGAAATTTACCCATTTTCCTCTTGTGGGTAGCTAATTGATTTAGAGAATAGAAACTTTTTCATTATGTCTTTACTGTCCTTTATTTGATTCTTTCATCTCCTTGCAATTCACTTTTGAATTTTTTTTTCTCCACCCTAATAATCATCTCATAATCATGCCTACAGTCACGACCAAAAGTTTTGAGATTTGCAAAAATTTTGGTTTTAGCAAAGTTTGCTGCTTTAATGTTTTTAGATCCTGAAGTCAGATGTTTCTATGGTTACTGAAGTACAACATATTTCATAAGTTTTTAAACTTTAATTGACAAATACATTGTTTATACAAAGACTCCATATTTACAGTGTTGACCCTTATTTTCAAGACTTCTACAAATCGCCTTTGCAACTAGATGTCAGATCCTGGGCCAAATTACTGCTGATGAGCACCCATTCATGCCTTATCAGCACTTGGAGTTTATCACAATTTCTGAAGTTTTGTTTGTCCACCCGTTTTTTGAGGATTAACCACAGGTTATCCATGGGATTGAGATCTGGAGAGTTTTCTGGCCATAGACTTAAAATGTCAATGTTTATTTAATAGAGCTACTTAGTTATCACTTTTGCCTTGTGACATGATCTCCATGATGCTGGAAGTAGCATTGATCATCACTAAATTGCTCGATGGGAGAAGTTGCTCTTTAGATACCATTCTTTATTCATAGCAATTCTCTTCGGCAAAATTGTGAGTGAGGCCCCTCCTTGGATGAAAAGCAACTCCAAACATGGATAATCATTCTTCTAGTTGTCCCAGACTATCTAAAGGGAGCTTCATCAGAGAAAATAACTCCGCAGTCCAATCCCTGTAATTCCTGCAGAGGATTGGGGTAAATATATTTTCTCTGATGAAACCCTTCAGACTGTTTTGGACATCTGGAATAATGATTGTCTGGAGATAAAAGGTTGACCATGAGTCCTGCCAAGAGTAAAACATTCTGAGACCCTTCATGTGTGGGGTGACTTTTTATACAGGGGAGTGTGCTTCATAATAATTTTTCCTAAGATCACTGAATCATGAATAAAGAATAGTATTTAAACATCCTTCAAGAGCAACGTCTAACAATAATGCGTAAAAATTTGCTGATATTGGTGATGAACTACGGTATGTTTCTTACAGCATGATGGAGACGGTGTCACAAGGCAAAAGTGATGTGTGAGTTTTTTAAGCCACTCTTCTTTTCTTTTCCCTGATTTTTTTTGCACCAAAGTCATCAAAATGGCGCACACGATTCATGATTTTTCTGCAAAGCACAAATTGCTCTTTTCTCTGTCATTAACCATTTTTTATGACTTTTTGAGCTAAAAAGTTAGACATTTTGTAAAATATTGCAAAAAATGTTTACTTTTAAATGGACATACATAAAACCACTGAAGGGGGGACTGGAGTAGAGTTGTGACAAATTTTGCAGCATTTTCAAAAAGTCACATTCGATGAACCACTGTAGGTTATCCAAACGCGCTTCATTGATGTAAGAATCAGAAAATGAACTAAACAACCAAAGGCAACTTAAAAAAAAAGGTGAAATAATTTGTCTCAAATCAAAGTTACTAATTGAGAGGTATTCACGCCAAAAAAATGGAGGAAATGTATTGATAAATCAGGCCCGAGATGGTCATTGATGGTAAAGGTTTCTAGAGGCATGCTCTGTGATCTGTGCAGAGGTCATTGTGCAGGGAGGGGTGAACTGTGACAATCACTTATTGTGAATGTTGGATGCTGTGCTATCGATGTATAGATTTTACCTAGTTCAGACACTCCATAGATTTATATTGTAAAAGCAACTTCTGGCTCATACATAACCCCAGTGTGATCTAGCGAGTTGGAATAGAAGTCATGTGACCCAGAAGAGGACTAGAAGGGAGAAGATGGCGATCGGTGAGTACATTACTGCACTAACACTACTGTCCTGTGTGTACCTGTCCTTGTGTTTATCCTGTGTCAACCTGACCCTGTCTGTTGTATGTGAACCTGCTCCTGCAGTTCCTTGCCTGGCTGCACCTGCAGATCCGTACCTGTCCGCATCTGTGGTTCCCTGCCTGGCTACATCTGCGGTTGTCCTGCATGCCTGAATAATCAGCCGTACCCGCCAGCACCTGCCTGCCTGTATGCCAGTTGTACCCACCAGCAGCTGCCTGCCTGTATTTTTGCTGTGCCCACCAGCACCTGCTGGCCTGCATATCAGCCATATCTACCAACACCTGCTGTTCCGGTAAACCAACCGTGCCTATTAGTATCTGCTGTTCCTGTATACAAGCTGTGTCTGACAGCAATTGCCATTCCTGTATACCATAAAGGCACGGATGATTGACCTCGTGGAGACCAAAACATCCAACACCGCGGAGACACCATCACATGTTTCTCAATGCAGTGATCCAGAACACTGCCCCCAAATATGCAAATGCACGTAGAGGAGCTGCAGAGACACCATCACGTGTTTCTCAACGCAGGCAGTGAATAGCCAGGCCTTTCCCCGGGAAGGAAGAACCAAGGGAAGGGCAGCATCCAATAAAGGAAAACATCCAATAAAGGAAAACCACCTATGCCAAGCATGGTATCCATCCACAGAACTGCCAGTGCCTGCATACCTCCTTGAGAATCAGCCCATCATGTGTCTGTATACCCTGGAGTAACACCTAATGTCCATCCAGAGCCAAGTCTAACCCCACAATCAGGAGCTCTATGGAAAAAAGCCCAGTGTTCATTTAGCTAAGCCTCTCCAGGCTCTCCTCGGTCCACGGCACAGTTGGTATACAAACCACGTGGGCCACCTGCGTGGCATATCAACAGTCTACAGTGACATATTCAGCAAAATTTGAAACCTATGCATTTCGACCAATATAGTTCTTAATCATGGCAGAATATATTGTGTTGGTTTCAACTTTTACTGAATATGTCACTGTAGTCCGTGATTTGTTTTTGTCCTATTTTAACCAATAAAAAAGGAATATTTAGTCACATATGCACTGTATTGCATTTTGGAGTCTCCGAAGGTCCTGGATGCTTCCACCCTTTTTCTAAATATACATTTAAACAGGTTTAGGCAATAAAAGATGCAATTGGAAACTTTCTATTATTGAAAAGAACCTGTTCTTGTGACACTTACATTTGCCTTTATTATATTGTAGAACAGAAAAAAACCAACTACTAGGCAGTCATGGAATCCAACAATAACAACTTTATTAGATAAAATATATAAAAGGCATAGTAAGTCAGACAATCGGACTCAACTGGGCCAAAAGATGGTACACAGATAAAACCCACATACAGAGAGCCCAAGGTCGGGTATATCCCTGGTCCAGGTCATGTATAGATATATCAGTAAGGTAATAATACAATCATGCGTAGAACATGTAGATGTCTATAGATTACAACAATCACAGCGCAGTGGCCCATATAGCACATCACCTATTCCTATCATAGTTTCAAGTCATAGAATACCTCTCATAGTACCTTATCGCTGCAGACGCTGACACCCAGGGACACCCTTTCACCCCTTTATTATATTGTGTAAATTATGACATGTGGCATTCTGTTATATAGTTGCATTTTTTTTTTAACAACATTGCCCAAACATCAGCTTTATGGTTATTTTTTTTCTTTTATAGACATACACTTGGCGCTGTGATAGAATGTTATTCACCAGTTATGTCAAGAATGAAGGAAATGCCTCACATGATTCATGAGCACAGGATCTGTGTCTCTTCGCCTAATGCAGACGAGTTATGTATGACTTATGACTAAACTTTTCACATTATACAACAGGAGAGTTCACATATTGATTCTATTCTTTATTGGTAACCAGATATCGCACATTTCTGCCATAGTAGAAATTAAAATCCTACCTGCGGACATACGGGAGATTGAGACAAACTAAAAAGTCCAAAACAAAAAAAAAAGAAAGTTCTGAAGATAAACAGCTTTTACTCAATATCTGCAGAAGATAAAACTATATACAGACAACAAGCCATTGATGAGAATGCAATGCAAACTGTGTGTCTCCGAAAATAAGGCAGGGTCTTATATTATCTTTTTGCTCCGAAAGATAGGTTAGGGCTTAATTTCAGGGGATGTCTTATTTCTTTCCATGATCAACAATCTACATTTATTGTTTAAGAAAAAAGTTCAAAAAATATTCAAATATAATTATATTGCACACACTGCACATACACATGTATATGCATGTAGAAAAGCTGCGGAGACACCATCACGTGTTTCTCAACGCAAGCAATAAATAGCCAGGTCTTTCACCGGGAAGGAACAACCACGGGAAGGGCAGCATCCAAAAAGGAAAACCACCTATGCCAAAACATGGTATCCATCCACAGACAGCTGTTTCGGGGTATTTTACCCTCATCAGTGTGGAGTAGGAAACTGGCTATTAGGAGCAGTGCCTAGTAAAAAGACTATAAACATAAGGATGAGTGACCTCGGGGAGATCAAAACATCCAACACCGCAGAGACACCATCACGTGTTTCTCAACGCAGTGATCCAAAACACTGCCCCCATCCCTTATGGGAAATATGCAATGGTTGTTCCTTCCCGGTGAAAGGCCTGGCTATTTATTGCTTGCATTGAGAAACACGTGATGGTGTCTCCGCGGTGTTGGATGTTTTGATCTCCCCGAGGTCATTCATCCTTATGTTCATACACATGTATATACATATACACACTGCACATACATACAGTACACACTGCACATGTATATACCTACACGTGCACACACTGCACATACACAAATCTATACAAACACTGCACATGCACATGTATATACACACACACTGAACATACATACACATATATAAACATACTGCACATACATACACATGTAGATACACACACTGCATGTATGCTACATACTACCCTGTCTCCTCTTTAGTTCATCTAGACTCCTGCAGTTAAAGGACCTTAGATGACATCGTGTTCAAGCTTAAGCAGTCTTAACTTCAGAACTAAAATGCTGGGGGGCCCTAAGATATTGGGGGCCCTGAGCATTTGCCCAGTTTCCTTCCCCCAAATGCCGACCCTGACTGTAACTATGGATTATTTTTGCAGTAGGGCTTATATTTCACGCATACTCCAAAAATCCTGTACAATCATGTTAGGGCTTATTTTCAGGGTAGGTCATATTTTTGGGGAAACACCGTATGTTTTTGTAAGAAGAGGGACTGGACCGGGGGTACCTTTCTTGCACCGGTTCTGGAACTGTCGGGACCGTCACCTTTGTTGTCTGGGGAAAACTTAGAGACCCGGTCCGACCGACCTGATAGCAGGGGGTAAAGCTAGGATAAAAAGAGCAAAGCGCACAAAAAGGAGGTCTGACTTGGCGGGAGCACGCAGCACGCAGCACGCAGAAGGGAAGTTTGGTGCTCCGTCCTCTGAGCACTGTGACAGTGCAGGTCCGCACTTTATTGGCCCTGCTGCCACTTACAAAGACTGTGACCGGAGAACTGTATTTTGCCCACTTACTCCCGCTGCTCCAGTTACCCAACGCAATGGGTCAGTAAACAATGCGCACATGCCGCCTAAGAAATACCGGGTGAAAAAACACCGTGAGCACAGCTATAGAGTGGTGCTAAAGTTAGGCTCCCACGCCATACACTTCATACATATAACTTAGCACTCAACTTAAGGATGCTTGAACAGAAGAATTTATTTTGCAGTATACACAAAACGTTTCAGTTCTTATCGAACCTTCTTCAGTTACGTATTCAATTGTGCATATAATGCATCGTACCCGGAAGAAAACAGGCTTAGGGAGATCTATGAGGGAAATCTAGGGACCGTGGCATACGGTAAAGAGTGCTTTTATAGGTCCACGATGAGGGCAAGCGTGCCGCCAGATGCGGAGTCCACCACTAGTGGACTACAGCCTGCAATAACTATTCTGCTGCCTCGCCATCGCCAGAGCCGCCGCCTTGCCAGAGCCGCTGCCTCTCCATCGCCAGAGCCGCCGCCTCGCCCCTACCTTCTGCCTCTTCCCCACTATCCCATAGAATGTAAGTCCACAAGGACAGGGTCCTCTCCCCTCTGTACCAGTCTGTCACTGTAAACCTGTTTACTGTAAACAATATCTATAACCCTGTATGTAACCCCTTTCTCATGTACAGCACCATGGAATTAATGGTGCTATATAAATAAATAATAATAATAATAATACATATCTGAATGTCCTGAATATACAAGATATTAGTCTATGGCTGCCGTCACACTAGCTGTATTTGATCAGTATTTAACATCAGTATTTGTAAGCCAAAATTGTTCCACTCCTGGTTTTGGCTTACAAATACTGATGTAAAATACTGATCAAATACTGCTAGTGTGACGGCAGCCTAACTGTTAGGCCTCGCTCACATCAGCTTAAAAAAAAAATCGCTCCGATGTTGATCCAGAAAAGTAGGATGAGTGTCATGTGAGTACAATGCAATGTTTTCTCGCGCCGATTTTATGTGCTAGTGGGAGCGACGCCTAAGTGCTAAAAACATAGCAAACAATGTAACAATTATAGCTAATGATTGTCCTTTGTGTTCAGATAGTAATAATTATCTATGTTTCTGGCAGCTTTACCTATGGTAGAACAATATCCCTATAGTAATTGATAAACATGGTTCACATCATTTGACAATAGCGAACCAAATATAACACTCAACTCAATATTCTTTGGTACAGCTATGCGCAAAATAATAGCAAAATAATAGCAGTGTGTTTAAAGGGAACCTGTCAGCTGGATTGTCCTGAGTAACCTACAGACAGTGTCAGGTTGGGGTCGTTATACTGATTAAAATGATACCTGGGGTGATGAAATCTGATATCTGCTACTGCGCGGGCGTGGCCAGTGCCATTTTCAAACCACAATTTTTTTCATGATATATATATATATATATATATATATATATATATATATATACAGTGCCTTGCGAAAGTATTCAGCCCCCTGGAACTTTTCAAACTTTTCACACATATCATGCTTCAAACATAAAGATACCAAATGTAAATTTTTGGTGAAGAATCAACAACAAGTGGAACACAATTGTGAAGTTGAATGAAATTTATTGGTTATTTTACATTTTTGTGGAAATTCAAAAACTGAAAAGTGGAGCGTGCGATATTATTTGGCCCCTTTGCTTTCAGTGCAGCAAACTCACTCCAGAAGTTCATTGTGGATCTCTGAATGATCCAATGTTGTCCTAAATGCCTAATGATGATAAATATAATCCACCTGTGTGTAATCAAGTCTCCGTATAAATGCACCTGCTCTGTGATAGTCTCAGGGTTCTGTTTGAAGCACAGAGAGCATCATGAAGACCAAGGAACACACCAGGCAGGTCCGTGATACTGTTGTGAAGAAGTTTAAAGCCGGATTTGGATACAAAATGATTTCCAAAACTTTAAACATCCCAAGGAGCACTGTGCAAGCGATCATATAGAAATGGAAGGAGTATCAGACCACTGCAAATCTACCAAGACCCGGCCGTCCCTCTAAACTTTCATCTCAAACAAGGAGAAGACTGATCAGAGATGCAGCCAAGAGGCCCATGATCACTCTGGATGAACTGCAGAGATCTACAGCTGAGGCGGGACAGTCTGTCCATAGGACAACAATCAGTCGTACACTGCACAAATCTGGCTTTTCTGGAAGAGTGGCAAGAAGAAAGACATTTCTCAAAGATATCCATAAAAAGTTTCATCTAAAGTTTGCAACAAGCCACCTGGGAGACACCAAACATGTGGAAGAAGGTGCTCTGGTCAGATGAAACCAAAATCTAACTTTTTGGCAACAATGCCAAATGATATGTTTGGCATAAAGGCAACACAGATCATCACCCTGAACACACCATCCCCACTGTCAAACATGGTGGTGGCAGCATCATGGTTTAGCCTGCTTTTCTTCAGCAGGCTTTAGAAATACCCTGGTTTAGGGAAAGAGGGGAAAAAAAAAAAAAGAGACAAGTGCGGCGCTTCCTCTGAGCGTAATACGTTTTTACCAACAAGTTAAAAACATTTCTTTTATTTGTAGTTATGCTCACCTTCTATCGGTAAGAAATGCACGTTGAGATTCTCAAGGAATCAATTCTTTAGGCAACTCTTCTTCGTATGTTGTATAATCCAATAAGGTGTGCAGCTCACTTTGGAGAACTATGTGTTGATCCTGCTTCAGATCCACATAGGTGGCAATTTCAAAGAGAAAAAAAAAAAAAAAAACTCCAAGTAAATGTGGCGCTAAGCACCTACGGATTTTTTTAAATTCATCCACTTCAAGTGAAAAATGTTAAAAAATTCATTTATTTTCTCAAAATAAAATATATTTGTAAATTTTTTTTAAAAACAGTACAACGCGTTTCGGCTGCTATTTTTACAGTGCAGCCTTCATCAGGTAGTAAAAAAACAAAAAGAACAAACAATACAATAAGCACTATATATTTGAGAAAATAAATGAATTTTTTAACATTTTTCACTTGAAGTGGATGAATTTAAAAAAATCCGTAGGTGCTTAGCGCCACATTTACTTGGAGTTTTTTTTTTTTTTTTTTTTTTTTTCTCTTTGAAATTTCTTCAGCAGGGACAGGGAAGATGGTTAAAATTCATGGGAAGATGGATGGAACCAAATACAGGACCATTCTTGAAAAAAACCTGTTGGAGTCTGCAGAAGACCTGAGACTGGGACGGAGATTTGTCTTCCAACAAGACAATGATCCCAAACATAAAGCAAAATCTACAATGGAATGGTTCACAAATAAACGTATCCAGGTGTTAGAATGGCCAAGTCAGAGTCCAGACCTCAATCCAATCGAGAATCTGTGGAAAGAGCTGAAAACTGCTGTTCACAAACGATCTCCATCAAACCTCACTGAGCTCGAGCTGTTTGCCAAGGAAGAATGGGCAAGAATTTCAGTCTCTCGATGTTCAAAACTAATAGAGACATACCCCAAGCGTCTTGCAGCTGTAATCACAGCAAAAGGTGGCGCAACAAAGTATTAAGTTAAAGGGGCTGAATAATATTGCACGCCCCACTTTACAGTTTTTGAATTTCCACAAAAATGTAAAATAACCAATAAATTTCGATCAACTTCACAATTGTGTTCCACTTGTTGTTGATTCTTCACCAAAAAATTACATTTATCTTTATGTTTGAAGCATGATACTGTATGTGGGAAAGGTTGAAAAGTTCCAGGGAGCCGAATACTTTGGCAAGGCACTGTATATATACAGCTCTAGCAAAAATGAAGAGACCACCACATAAAACCATGTCATGGGCCGCCCAATCTCCAGACCTGAACCCCATTGAAAACCTCTGGAATGTAATCAAGAGGATGATGGATAGTCACAAGCCATTAAGCAAAGAGGAATTGCTAAAATTTTTGCGCTAGAAGCAGTGTGCAATCCTGGTGGAAAGCATGCCAAGACACATGACAGCAGTAATTAAAAATCATGGTTATTCCACAAAATATTGATTTATGAACTTTTCCTGAGTTAAACCATTAGTGTTGTTGTTTCTAAATGATTATGAACTTGTTTTTATTGCATTATTTGAGGTCTGAAAGCACTGTTTGTTTGTTTGTTTTTTTTTATTTTGACCATTTTTCTTTGACAGAAAAAAATACAAAATTTGTTGCTTGGAAATTCAGAGACATGTTGTCAGAAGTTTATAGAATAAATGAACAATTTACAGTTTACTCAAAAATATAACTATAAAGAGAAAAATAAGACAAACTGAACATTTTGCAGTGGTCTCTTAATTTTTGCCAGAGCTGTATATATATCCTCATAATAGCCTTTATTACCATATACACCAAGGATCATGAAGACATGATCAAAATAACAACTTTTAAACTGAAAAATGAAGAAAAGGGAATAATAGGCTGTTCAAAAAAATAGCAATCAAAAGAAAGAACCAGGCACTCAACTTAATGCTTGTGAGAGGTTTAACTGTAGTACCCAAAATGTTTCGGTCCTAGTTCAGGACCTTCATCAGTTACGTACTAATAGGTGGATGTATCAGGTAATTGTGTCAGAGGATACACTGTAATCTGCGACTGCTATTGAGTAGCTTATATATTGTCGTGTAGCGATTAGAATGGGCTCTTGCAGCAGGTGTGCCTCAGTGTCCAGACGCGGTGTCCCCCGCTCGTCTCTATGAAGCATCAATAGTAAAAAGATCTAATGTTAAAAATAATTAAAAAAAAAAAATCATTATATTCTCACCTTCCGTCGCCTTTCCCGCTCCTCGCAACGCTTCGGTCCCAAGAATGCATTGCGGCAATGACTCGAGATCACGTAGCGGTTACGCGAGATGATGAAGTAGTGGTCTCGTGAGACCGCTACATCATCACGTGTTATTGCCGCAATGCATTCTTGGGAACGGAGTGTCGCGAGGAGCATTGCTAAAAGCCTGGGCTGGATCGGGGGGCCGCCGGAAGGTGAGTATATAACTATTATTTATTTTAATTATTTTTTTTAATAGGGATATGGTGCCCATATTGCTATATACTATGTGGGCTGTGTTATATACTACGTGACTGTGCAATATACTACATGGCTGGGCAATATACTACGTGGCTGGGCAATATACTACGTGGCTGGGCAATATACTACATGGATGTCCAATATAGTACGTAGCTGTGTTATATACTATGTGGGCTGTGTTATATACTGCATGGGCTGTGTTACATACTGCGTGGCCTGTGTTATATACTATGTGGCTGTGCAATATACTACATCGCTGTGCAATATACTACGTGGGCTGTGTTATATATTATGTGGCTGGGCAATATACTACGTGGCTGTGCTATATACTACGTGGCTGTGTTATTTACTACGTGGGCTGTGCTATATACTACGTGGCTGTGCAACATACTATGTGGCTAGGCAATATACTATGTGGGCTGTGCTATATACTGCATGGGCTGTGTTATATACTATGTGGGCTGTGCTATATACTGCTATACAAATTCTAGAATACCCGATGAGTTAGAATCGGGCCACCATCTAGTGCTGCATAAAAGGTTAATGATGGGCCCCATAAGATGCTCCATAGAATATTATGCTCCATATAATGCTGCACAAAGATTGATGGCCCCATAAGATGCTCCATAGAATATTATGCCCCATATAATGCTGCACAAAGGTTTATGGACCCATAAGATGATCCATAGAATAATATGCCCTGTATGCTGCTGTTGCTGCTGCGATTAAAAAAAAAAAAAGACATACTTATCTCTTGTCGCTGGGAGACAGGTGCCGGTGTCGCCGCTGGCTCAGGCCCCAGGCACTTGCTATATTCACCTGTCCCCGTTCCATAGCACGGTGGTGGAACAGGGACAGAAGAATATCGCATGGCTCACCCTCCCCCGTCATACTCACCCTCCCGGCACGGTCTCTCCGATGGTCTCTGGCGCGTGCCTGCAGCTTGTTCCTGTGTTCAGCGGTCACATGGTACCACTCATTAAAGTAATGAATATGCGCGCCTTGCCTATGGGAGTGTAGATGCGTCCATATTCATTACTTTAATGAGCAGTACCATGTGATCCATAACACAGGAAGAACTGCGGGCACCGGAGACCATCAGAGAAACAGGGAAGTACAGAGACTGCGCCGGCAGAAGGTGAGAATAATGTGACAGCCGCCACTCCTGCCACTCCCCCACCCACCGCCTGGGACAATGACTCTAGTATAAGCCAAGAGGGGCACTTTTAGCCTAAAAAAAATGGGCTGAAAATCTCAGCTTATACTCGAGTATATACGGTAGCTACCCATTTGCTGGGTATCCATTTGGGACCCTGTCCTGCTCAGCCCTTATTCACACTGACGTCTCTATGATGCATGGAAAGGTTTTAGGAGGTTAGAACCATCCCGAATTTGGGTACACCTTGACGCTGATGGCATGTCGTTCAAGTTTTTTTTAATCAAAAATAGTGTTTACTAAGTACCCAATGTCATTTTTATGCACAATTGCTTTTACTTATTTACTTTCAGCAGAGTATATGTCCATGTTTCTATATTATGTTTTGCCTTCTGATGGTTGCAGTAATAGCAGATATCTGAAGATCTTCTTTGATCTCTGTGGAGATGATCATTGGATGCTTCTTTGCCATTCTTGTTATTCTATGATCTATGCGAAAGGTAGTATTTCTTTTTATACCACGTGTTTCCCATTTTGCTTGCCATTTTAAAGCATTGGAAATCTTTTTAACTGAGCACCCAATTATTTTCTGCACATTTTTATATGCTTTTCCCTGTCCAATCAACTTCTTGATCAAATTTCTTTCTTGTTTGGTACATTGTCTGGAATGACCCATTTTACCCCCTGAGCAAGGGCTAAAACCAGTAGGTGCAGCATTTGCTGCCCTCTGTTGTGAATTCTGTTATCAAGCTCCCTCCTGTGGTCACGAGTGGTACTGTGGCTTCTGAGTTTCCTTCCTCAGGTGATGAGGTTAAGTCGTTAGGTGCTGCTCTATTTAACTCCACCTAGTGCTTTGATCCTGGCCTCCAGTCAATGTTCTAGTATTGGTCTTGCTTCCTCCTGGATCGTTCCTGTGGCCTGTCTGCTCAGCATAAGCTAAGTTCTGCTTGTGTTACTTTTGTTGCTTATTTTCTGTCCAGCTTGCTTTTTTGGTTTTGCTTGCTTGCTGGAAGCTCTGAGACGCAGAGGGAGCACCTCCGTACTGTTAGTCGGTGCGGAGGGTCTTTTTGCCCCTCTGCGTGGTTGTTTGTAGGTTTTTGTGTTGACCGCAAAGCTATCTTTCCTATCCTCGGTCTATTCAGTAAGTCGGGCCTCACTTTGCTAAATCTATTTCATCTCTGTGTTTGTATTTTCATCTTAACTCACAGTCATTATATGTGGGGGGCTGCCTTTTCCTTTGGGGAATTTCTCTGAGGCAAGGTAGGCTTATTTTTCTATCTTCAGGACTAGCTAGTTTCTCAGGCTGTGCCGAGTTGCATAGGAAGCGTTAGGCGCAATCCACGGCTACCTCTAGTGTGGTTGAATAGGTTTAGGGATTGCGGTCAGCAGAGTTTCCACGTGTCAGAGCTCGTCCTATGTTTTATGGTTTTTGTCAGGTCACTTGTGTGCTCTGAACTTCAAGGTCCATTGTGGTTCTGAATTACCTATTCATAACAGTACTGGAGGCCCAAAGTACTATGCTTCTCAATAGAGGGGAAAAAGAAGTTCTGAGACCATTTTTTTTTTCTTTGCACTGTGTTTTGCCTTTTTTTTCCCCTAGACATTTGGGTGGTTCAGGACACGGGTGTGGTGATGGACATTAAAAGTCTGTCTTCATGTATGGATCTTCTCACTGCAAAAGTACAAAATATTCAAGACTTTGTGGCTCAGAATTCTATGTTAGAACCAAGAATTCCAATTCCTGATTTGTTTTCTGGAGATAGAGCTAAATTTCTGAGTTTCAAAAATAATTGCAAACTGTTTCTGGCGTTGAAACCTCGCTCCTCTGGTGACCCAGTTCAACAAGTTAAGATCATTATTTCTTTATTACGTGGCGACCCTCAAGACTGGGCATTTTCCCTTGCGCCAGGAGATCCTGCATTATGTAATATTGATGCGTTTTTTCTGGCGCTCGGATTACTGTACGATGAACCTAATTCAGTGGATCAGGCAGAGAAAAATTTGCTGGCTCTGTGTCAGGGTCAGGATGAGATAGAGATTTATTGTCAGAAGATTAGAAAGTGGTCTGTGCTCACTCAATGGAATGAATGTGCTTTGGCAGCTATTTTCAGAAAGGGTCTCTCTGAAGCCCTTAAGGATGTCATGGTGGGATTTCCTATGCCTGCTGGTCTGAATGAGTCTATGTCTTTGGCCATTCAGATCGGTCGACGCTTGCGTGAGCGTAAATCTGTGCACCATTTGGCGGTATTATCTGATCATAAACCTGAGCCTATGCAGCGCGATAGGACTTTGACCAGAGCTGAAAGGCAGGAACACAGACGTCAGAATGGGCTGTGTTTCTACTGTGGTGATTCCACTCATGCTATCTCCGATTGTCCTAAGCGCACTAAGCGGTTCGCTAAGTCTGCCACCATTGGTACGGTACAGTCGAAATTTCTTTTGTCCGTTACTTTGATCTGCTCTTTGTCTTCCTATTCTGTCATGGCATTTGTGGATTCAGGCGCTGCCCTGAATTTGATGGACTTGGAGTTTGCTAGGCGCTGTGGGTTTGTCTTGGAGCCCTTGCAGTGTCTTATTCCATTGAGAGGAATTGATGCTACGCCTTTGGCCAAGAATAAGCCTCAGTATTGGACCCAGCTGACCATGTGCATGGCTCCTGCGCACCAGGAGAATATTCACTTTCTGGTGTTGCAAAATCTGCATGATGTGGTCGTGTTGGGGTTGCCATGGCTACAAGTCCATAACCCAGTATTAGATTGGAAATTAATGTCTGTGTCCAGCTGGGGTTGTCAGGGGGTACATGGTGATGTTCCATTTCTGTCTATCTCATCATCCACCCCTACTGAGGTCCCAGAGTTCTTGTCTGATTACCGGGATGTATTCGATGAGCCCAAGTCCAATGCCCTACCTCCGCATAGGGATTGTGATTGTGCTATCGAGTTGATTCCTGGTAGTAAGTTTCCTAAGGGTCGACTGTTTAATTTATCTGTACCTGAGCACGCCGCTATGCGGAGTTACGTAAAAGAATCCTTGGAGAAGGGTCATATTCGGCCGTCGTCGTCGCCATTGGGAGCAGGGTTCTTTTTTGTGGCCAAGAAGGATGGTTCGCTGAGACCTTGTATTGATTACCGCCTTCTAAATAAAATCACGGTCAAATTTCAGTACCCCTTGCCGCTGCTATCTGATTTGTTTGCTCGGATTAAGGGGGCTAGTTGGTTCACCAAGATAGATCTTCGTGGTGCATATAATCTTGTGCGTATTAAACGGGGCGATGAATGGAAAACTGCATTTAATACGCCCGAGGGCCATTTTGAGTACCTAGTTATGCCATTCGGACTTGCCAATGATCCATCAGTATTTCAGTCCTTTATGCATGACATCTTCCGAGAGTACCTGGATAAATTCCTGATTGTATACTTGGATGATATTTTGGTCTTCTCGGATGATTGGGAGTCTCATGTGAAGCAGGTCAGAATGGTGTTCCAGGTCCTGCGTGCTAATTCTTTGTTTGTGAAGGGATCAAAGTGTCTCTTTGGTGTTCAGAAGGTTTCATTTTTGGGGTTCATTTTTTCCCCTTCTACCATCGAGATGGACCCTGTTAAGGTCCAGGCCATTTATGATTGGACTCAGCCGACATCTCAGAAGAGTCTGCAAAAGTTCCTTGGCTTTGCTAATTTTTATCGTCGCTTCATCTGTAATTTTTCTAGTATTGCTAAACCATTGACCGATTTGACCAAGAAGGGTGCTGATGTGGTCAATTGGTCTTCTGCTGCTGTGGAAGCTTTTCAAGAGTTAAAGCGTCGTTTTTCTTCTGCCCCTGTGTTGTGTCAACCAGATGTTTCGCTTCCATTCCAGGTTGAGGTTGATGCTTCTGAAATTGGAGCGGGGGCTGTTTTGTCGCAAAGAGGTGCTGATTGCTCGGTGATGAAGCCATGCGCCTTCTTTTCCAGGAAGTTTTCGCCTGCTGAGCGAAATTATGATGTTGGCAATCGAGAGTTGCTGGCCATGAAGTGGGCATTCGAGGAGTGGCGTCATTGACTTGAAGGACCTAAGCATCGCGTGGTGGTCTTGACTGATCACAAGAACTTGACTTATCTCGAGTCTGCCAAACGGTTGAATCCTAGACAGGCTCGTTGGTCGCTGTTTTTCTCCCGTTTTGACTTTGTGGTTTCGTACCTTCCGGGCTCTAAAAATGTGAAGGCGGATGCCCTGTCTAGGAGTTTTGTGCCCGACTCTCCGGGTTTGCCTGAGCTGGCGGGTATTCTCAAAGAGGGAGTAATTGTGTCTGCCATCTCCCCTGATTTGCGGCGGGTGCTGCAAAAATTTCAGGCTAATAAACCTGATCGTTGCCCAGCAGAGAAACTGTTTGTCCCTGATAGGTGGACGAATAAAGTTATCTCTGAGGTTCATTGTTCGGTGTTGGCTGGCCATCCTGGAATCTTTGGTACCAGAGATTTGGTGGCTAGATCCTTTTGGTGGCCGTCTCTGTCGCGGGATGTGCGTTCTTTTGTGCAGTCCTGTGGGATTTGTGCTCGGGCTAAGCCCTGCTGTTCTCGTGCCAGTGGGTTGCTTTTGCCCTTGCCGATCCCGAAGAGGCCTTGGACACATATCTCTATGGATTTTATTTCGGATCTCCCCGTCTCTCAAAAAATGTCGGTCATTTGGGTAGTTTGTGATCGCTTCTCTAAGATGATCCATTTGGTACCCTTGTCTAAATTACCTTCCTCCTTTGATTTGGTGCCATTGTTCTTCCAGCATGTGGTTCGTTTACATGGCATTCCAGAGAACATCGTTTCTGACAGAGGTTACCAGTTTGTTTCGAGGTTTTGGCGAGCCTTTTGTGCTAGGATGGGCATTGATTTGTCTTTTTCCTCGGCTTTCCATCCTCAGACAAATGGCCAGACTGAACGAACCAATCAGACCTTGGAAACATATCTGAGATGTTTTGTTTCTGCTGATCAGGATGATTTGGTGTCCTTTTTGCCGTTGGCTGAGTTCGCTCTTAATAATCGGGCCAGCTCGGCTACCTTGGTTTCACCGTTTTTCTGCAATTCTGGGTTCCATCCTCGTTTCTCTTCAGGGCAGGTTGAGTCTTCGGACTGTCCTGGTGTGGATACTGTGGTGGACAGGTTGCAGCGGATTTGGACTCATGTAGTGGACAATTTGACCTTGTCCCAGGAGAAGGCTCAACGTTTCGCTAATCGCAGACGCTGTGTGGGTCCCCGACTTCGTGTTGGGGATTTGGTTTGGTTGTCATCTCGTTATATTCCTATGAAGGTTTCCTCTCCTAAGTTTAAGCCTCGTTTCATTGGTCCTTATAGGATTTCTGAGGTTCTTAATCCTGTGTCTTTTCGTTTGACCCTTCCAGATTCTTTTTCCATCCATAACGTATTCCATAGGTCATTGTTGCGGAGATACGTGGCGCCTGTGGTTCCATCTGTTGATCCTCCTGCCCCGGTTTTGGTGGAGGGGGAGTTGGAGTATATAGTGGAGAAGATTTTGGATTCTCGTGTTTCGAGACGGAAACTCCAGTATCTGGTTAAGTGGAAGGGTTATGGTCAGGAAGATAATTCCTAGGTCTTTGCCTCTGATGTCCATGCTGCCGAACTTGTTCGTGCCTTTCATATGGCTCATCCTGGTCGGCCTGGGTGCTCTGGTGAGGGTTCGGTGACCCCTCCTCAAGGGGGGGTACTGTTGTGAATTCTGTGATCAAGCTCCCTCCTGTGGTCACGAGTGGTACTGCGGCTTCTGAGTTTCCTTCCTCAGGTGCTGAGGTTAAGTCGTTAGGTGCTGCTCTATTTAACTCCACCTAGTGCTTTGATCCTGGTCTCCAGTCAATGTTCTAGTATTGGTCTTGCTTCCTCCTGGATCGTTCCTGTGGCCTGTCTGCTCACATAAGCTAAGTTCTGCTTGTGTTACTTTTGTTGCTTATTTTCTGTTCAGCTTGCTTTTTTGGTTTTGCTTGCTTGCTGGAAGCTCTGAGACGCAGAGGGAGCACCTCCGTACCGTTAGTCGGTGCGGAGGGTCTTTTTGCCCCTCTGCGTGGTTGTTTGTAGGTTTTTGTGTTGACCGCAAAGCTATCTTTCCTATCCTCAGTCTATTCAGTAAGTCGGGCCTCACTTTGCTAAATCTATTTCATCTCTGTGTTTGTATTTTCATCTTAACTCACAGTCATTATATGTGGGGGGCTGCCTTTTCCTTTGGGGAATTTCTCTGAGGCAAGGTAGGCTTATTTTTCTATCTTCAGGACTAGCTAGTTTCTCAGGCTGTGCCGAGTTGCATAGGGAGCGTTAGGCGCAATCCACGGCTACCTCTAGTGTGGTTGAATAGGTTTAGGGATTGCGGTCAGCAGAGTTTCCACGTCTCAGAGCTCGTTCTATGTTTTGTGGTTTTTGTCAGGTCACTTGTGTGCTCTGAACTTCAAGGTCCATTGTGGTTCTGAATTACCTATTCATAACAGCCCTCCTTTAAATAAGATCCATAATTGACACCTGCTTCTTCACAGAATGAATGACCGCACTAATTGAACTCTGTATGTCACGCCATTGGTTGCCCATTACTCGTCTACACCTGTCATTAATTTTTTTCACATGTTGTATGATCTTTTCCGTCAAAAATAGTGATAAAACAAATTAATGATCTTACACTGATATTATTTTACACATAATTGTATTAGCATCCCCCCTCCCCCCCGGTATTACTGTCAACTATGGTATAAGAATATGGTCACAATAGGTAGGAGGCTAAGCTGTAAGCAATCTGGGAGTGGTTTGTAGCCCATATTACCAAATAACGTTCATAAGCTGTTTCTGGATGTTTGTTCTGCAGAACTGAGCTTTAAAAGGTGCATATTTCACTTGCATTTTGACATTTTTGTACAATCCTTGCTTTTCCTGCTGCAGATCCATCGGTGCTCAGAATGCAGAGCCCTGTATAACCCCACCCACATCCCCAATTAGCAGATTTTTGTGTACACTGTGCATAGGTAGAAAGAAGCTGCCAATCAGAATGGGTTACACAGAGTAGGAGGACTAAGGCTATGTGCACACGTCAGGATTTTTTGCGTTTGTTTTTTTTGCGGATTTTGCCGATAGAAACGCTATAAAATCGCTAAAAAAACGCAAACAATATGCATCCTATCATTTAGAATGCATTCTGCATGTTTTGTGCATGTTTGCGTTTTTTTCCACAAAAAAAATGCATTCTGCAAAAAGAAGTAGCATGTTCATTGTTTTCGCGGATTTTTTGCAGATTTCCCATTAAATTGGAGTGTCCGGAAAAAAACGCAAAAAATCCGCTAAAAATCCACACAAAAACGCGTAAAATTCGCGCAAAAAACGCATGCGGATTTCTGGCAGAAATGTCCTGATTTTGTCAGGAAATTTCTGCAAGAAAATCCTGACGTGTGCACATAGCCTAAGGGTATGTGCACACGTCAATGGAAACGCTGCAGATTTTTCCGCACCTGTTTTGGTAAATCCTCAGGTAAACTGCACTGCAGATTACTTGCGGAATTACCGCGGATTTACCTCGTTTTCTTTGCTGATTTTGTGCGGCTTCCACCTGTGGTTTTACACCCGCAGATTCCTATTATGGAGCAGGTGTAAACCGCAGCGGAATCCGCACAAAGAATTGACATGCTGTGGAATAAACAATGCAGCGTTTCCGCACTTTTTTCCCGCAGCATGTGCACTGCGGATTTTGTTTTCCAAAGGTTTACATTGTACTGTAAATGCATGGAAAACAGCTGACATTCCGCAGCAGCCAATCCGCTGCGGATCCGCAGCAAAATCCGCAGAGTGTGCACATAGCCTAAGAGGTGCGATACACCTAGTCCTATATGGATAATCTCATGCTGCTAAAATACTGATTTTATAGAAACAGCAACACACAGCTTAGTAAGTGATACATCAATTGTTATTCTCAGATTAAATAGCGAAAAACCTGATGACAGATTCCTTTTAAGCACTATAAAACCTTGTGTTGATCAAATCTTGTTCCAGCAAAACTGTGAGTAGGGGGCATTTACCCTAAACAATTGGTGATGTACGCAGCAGACACTACCGGATAAAATAGTTCTAAAAATCAAGGGGGAAAAAAGGTAGATGAGCACTTTTTATTTTTTTAGATTAGAAACTTGAATTTATTCACTTAGATGCACATCCTAAGAGGTTTATCCTGTTATGACGCAGCGGTCTCGCGAGACCGCACGACATCTGGGGTCATTGCCGCTATGCATTACTGGGACCGGGAGCATCGCGAGGATCGGGAATGCTGCAGGAGACGCCGGAAGGTGAGAATATCATAATTTTTTATTTTTATTATTTTTTACATTATATCTTTTTACTATTGATGCTGCATAGGCAGCATCAATAGTAAAAAGAGAGAGAGAGAACAGGGCATGCGCAGTTTGGAGGCCGGACTCCGGCGCCGAATATTGTCATGTAGCGCATCCGGCTCCCATAAGCGTCCATTGTCAGAAAAGCTGGACGGCGCTGATTCCGGCGCCATCAGGATTTTTGCCACAACAAAAAAGTTCCTCTGGACGTTTTCTGAGGCCGCCGGACCTGCAATTTTTGCCAGATCCGGCAAAAAACGGATGAAACGTTGGGATATCAGGCACAATCCGGCGCTAATACAACTCTATGAGAAAAAACGGATCCGTTTTTTTTTTTAATTTGCCGGATTGTGCCTGATGCAAAAAACCTGATGAGTGAAAGTAGCCTAAAGTGGCTTCTCCTGGGAAATGTCGTCATCTATATAGTGCCATGTGCAAATACTCTCTGCCTTTAAAATTTGCCGTGTGCAAATATTCTCTGCAAATAACCACAGAGTACATTGCAAGGCACTAAACCCCTAAGGATACGTTCTCATGTCCAGTAATCATCCGTTAGAACGGATCCAGCAGCAATCCGTTAACGTAAAGTTGCGCAGACACAACTTTTTTGTCCCCTAAAAAAAAACAGATTTCAACTGGATCCTCCTTTTTTTTTTTAACATTGAAGTCTATGAAAAATGGATCCATTAATTAGCCATCTGTTTTCTTCCATGTGAAAACTGATCCAGTAACAAAAAAAAGGATCCTTCTCAAATGAAAGAAGAATGGATTACTGGACTTGTGAGCATAGCCTTACAAAGATATAGAGTTGCAATTAATGGTAACGGAGCTGCACAAAAAAAACCCCGAAAAACAATAAAAACGTGATATCTTTCCGTAAGGGCGCAGTCAGACGGCCATGATCGGACCGTAAAGCACAGACTGATCGGCGGCTATCCCAGCCCGAGCTTCATGTATTTCTATTCAGCTGTCACTCTCGGGTCAGGAGAGCCATGGCCAGTCCAAGCGCTGTGATCCAATTTACCATATATGGCTGTCTAACTTCGCCCTAAAAGTAAGTTTTATTAAAAGATCATCATTTCATATCATGTTGTGCTTAGGGTTAGTGGGGGGTGGATTGTAAGGAAATGGGAGAGGGTTGGTGGCAGGTAAAGACAAGGGGGACCAACAGAATGCTCCAGTGCCTGGGAACTATAAGAGCAATAACATTGTGCTCCTAGAGATTTTTCCAATTTTCATACGGAATACCTGTTAGTAATTCCACTTGACCCTTTACCTTGCTCCTGTTATTTAACTATGTTCCAGCTGTCTCAACATTTCCACTGACATGCCTCGCCGCCAGTCAGTAAGAGTCGGAGTAGAGTGCCAGCCTGCCCCACCCAGCCCCAACCATCCGGTTGGTTCCTTTCATACTATCCTGTTCACACAGCCTGTGTTTATGTGTCTGGACAAGATTTTCTTGAGAGTTGAAGCTCCACCAATGTTCTCCAACCCTCGTATCGCATATGCACAGATACCCGTATTGCAGAGCATATAACTAATATTTCTGCCCATAGTACGTACTCTGGAGGAGTGAAACATTTTACCACCATTCATAAAGGTGACATGTCACAAGTTCTGTGCTATAGTTTAGAGAAGGTGACGTGTCCGCTAACACCACGAGAGACATTTTGGATCTTGAGTCTAAACACAAACTTTCCACATGGAAGGAAATATAAAAATGATTTGTTTTCTATGTATTGAATTTAATTTGTTTACTTCTTATTTCTATATCCTGTATATTTTTATAATGATTTACTTTGCATGTATTTTATGGATATTCATTTGCAATGTATATATTTTGTTGTGTTATATATCAGCCCCTACACTATTGTCACCAATTACATTATGTGCATTCAGTCCAACCTAGTTACAGCACACACCTGCATTGAGTTTCTCCAAATATCAGAATGTTGTCCCACATCCTAATTGGTTTGGACCTAGTTAAATAGCCTACCCATGATTCTGTTCTACATGCTATCACTAAGGGTGCGGATGTGCGCCAAAAACGCGTCAGCTGTTAACATGTGAATTTGATTTCAAGATTTTATGCTTTTCCAATAAAGACTGAATTTTTTATCAGTTGTTGGATGGAAGTGCTGAATACTTCCATTTTCCAATATTCTCCAAACTTTGCATTGCATATGCATGGAAAAGTGATGAGCAAAAGTGTAACAATGTTTTGACCTTCTGACTTTCAGGCTCCATATCTCACCATCCACTAATGCTTCGAATGTGACACCACCATCATTTTATAGACAATCATCTTGGCTATCTCAAACATAAATTTGACCTGCAACTATTTAGCATATGATTAGTTATGCAGATTCTTGTCATGTCACTGCATTGTTACTTTTTTGCTCCTGGTGAAAAACTATTTTTCTTTCTGTATACTACAAATTACAACCTGTTCTCACATTCCCCAATAGCGCAGTGTATTATTAGGTTGATTCCCAAGTGAAAGGTCGCTGGTTCGAATCAAGGAGCATGTAGAAAAGCCGTGGAGACACCATCACGTGTTTCTCAATACAAGCAATAAATAGCCAGGTCTTTCACCGGGAAGGAACAACCACGGGAAGGGCAGCATCCAAAAAGGAAAACCACCTATGCCAAAACATGGCATCCATCCACAGACAGCTGTTTCGGGGTACTTGCCCCTCATCAGTGTGGAGTAGGAAACTGGCTATTAGGAGCAGTGCCTAGTAAAAGGACTATAAACATAAGGATGAATGACCTCGGGGAGATCAAAACATCCAACACCGCGGAGACACCATCACGTGTTTCTCAACGCAGTGATCCAGAACACTGCCCCCATCCCTTATGGGAAATATGCAAATGCATGTAGGTAGAAAAGCCGCAGAGACACCATCATGTGTTTCTCAACGCAAGCAATAAATAGCCAGGTCTTTCACCGGGAAGGAACAACCACGGGAAGGGCAGCATCCAAAAAGGAAAACCACCTATGCCAAAACATGGTATCCATCCACAGACAGCTGTTTCGGGGTATTTCGAATCAAGGAGCAGCCATGAAGAAGATTTCCCAAGAAAAGAGAAACGGCGTCATCCGGCTCATAGATATCGGACTCTTGGTCAAGAAAATTGCCAAACTGCAACATGTGAGTGCCATGGTAGCTGGAGGAATGCGAAATGAATTCCCCCCATCCATTCAAATGCCAAGATGTGGACGTCCAGACGAAATATTGGAGTCAATAAGTTGGCTCATCACAAGGTCTATCAGTTCTGGCACAACAAACATGGCAGTGGAGGTGGCTCGTATGTTTTGTAATAGTGAGATCACAGATGTCCATGGTCGCACACTGGAATGGTGGCTTGAAAAAAGATGAAGTAGCCTTGAGTTTGGCTTGAGTTTGCAAAAGAGTACCAAAAGTTGATAGTAGAAGATTTGAAACAGGTCATTTGGAGCGACGAGACAAAACATCAAAGGACTAGGCTCTGATGGGTGCAAGTCGGTCTGGAAAAAGCAAGGGAAAAAGGGGACTAACGAATCGAGAAATTGAAGGAACTGTCAAGTTCGTTGGAGGAAGCCTGACGATATGTGGCTGCTTTTCAGCCAGAATCATTAGATACTTGACCAGGATCGATGGTGGTCTCAATGCCGAGTTACTTTGTACATTAGAGTACTAAGGGTATGAAAAAGACGTCTTCCTGCAGGAAAACGACCTGAAGTACCGTACAGACCAAAAGTTTGGACACACCTTCTCATTTAAAGATTTTTCTGTATTTTCATGACTATGAAAATTGTACATTCACACTGAAGGCATCAAAACTATGAATTAACACATGTGGAATTATATACTTAACAAAATAGTTGGACACAACTAAAATTATGTCTTATATTCTAGGTTCTTCAAAGTAGCCACCTTTTGCTTTGATGACTGCTTTGCACACTCTTGACATTCTCTTGATGAGCTTAAAGAGGTAGTCACCGGGAATGGTCTTCCAACAATCTTGAAGGAGTTCCCAGAGATGCTTAGCACTTGTTTGCCCTTTTGCCTTCACTCTGCAGTCCAGCTCACCCCAAACCATCTCGATTGGGTTAAGGTCTCGTGACTGTGGTCAAATAGCCCTTACACAGCCTTGAGGTGTGTTTGGGGTCATTGTCCTGTTGAAAAATAAATGATGGTCCAACTAAACACAAACCGGATGGAATAGCATGCCGCTGCAAGATGCTGTGGTAGCCATGCTGGTTCAGTATGCCTTCAATTTTGAATAAATCCCCAACAGTGTCACCAGCAAAGCACCCCCACACCATCACACCTCCTCCTCCATGCTTCACGGTGGGAACCAGGCATGTAGAGTCCATCCGTTCACCTTTTCTGCGTCGCACAAAGACACGGTGGTTGGAACCAAAGATCTCAAATTTGGACTCATCAGACCAAAGCACAGATTTCTACTGGTCTAATGTCCATTCCTTGTGTTCTTTAGCCCAAACAAGTCTCTTCTGCTTGTTGCCTGTGCTTAGCACTGGTTTCCTGGCAGCTATTTTACCATGAAGGCCTGCTGCACAAAGTCTCCTCTTAACAGTTGTTGTAGAGATGTGTCTGCTGCTAGATCTCTGTGTGGCATTGACCTGGACTCTAATTTGAGGTGCTTTTAACCTGCGATTTCTGAGGCTGGTGACTTGAATAAACTTATCCTCAGAAGCAGAGGTGACTTTTGGTCTTCCTTTCCAGGGGTGGTTCTCATGTGAGCCAGTTTCTTTGTAGCGCTTGATGGTTTTTGCCACTGCACTTGGGGACACTTTCAAAGTTTGCCCAATTTTTCGGACTGACTGACCTTCATTTCTTAAAGTAATGATGGCCACTCGTTTTTCTTTACTTAGCTGCTTTTTTCTTGCCATAATACAAATTCTAACAGTCTATTCAGTAGGACTATCAGCTGTGTATCCACCAGACTTCTGCACAAACACAACTGATGGTCCCAACCCCATTTATAAGGCAAGAAATCCCACTTATTAAACCTGACAGAGCACACCTGTGAAGTGAAAACCATTCCCGGTGACTACCTCTTGAAGCTCATCAAGAGAATGCCAAGAGTGTGCAAAGCAGTCATCAAGCAAAAGGTGGCTACTTTGAAGAACTTAGAATATAAGACATATTTTCAGTTGTTTCAAACTTTTTTGTTAAGTATATAATTCCACATGTGTTAATTTATAGTTTTGATGCCTTCAGTGTGAATGTACAATTTTCATAGTCATGAAAATACAGAAAAATCTTTAAATGAGAAGGTGTGTCCAAACTTTTGGTATTTACTGTATACGTCGAGATTGGCAAAGAAATGGTTCAATGACAATGAAGTAGGGGTGCTGGAGTAGCCCCCACAGTCCCCAGATTGTCCCCCATCAAACACATGTGGGTAGAATTGAAGAAAAACTGTATATATACTCAAGTGAGCTGACCAGCATGCACCAATTTTGGGAACATGTAGAAGAGACCTGGGATCAGATTTCCGTCAAAACATATTTAAATCTGATCAAGAGCATATCCAGAAGGATTCAGGCAGTGCTGAAAGCCAAAGGTGGGTTTACAAAAATACTAACAAACTAATAAAAATTAACATTTAGAATTTTAGGAGCAAAACAGAAACAATGCAGTGACATGACAAGAATCTGCATAATTAATCATGTGTTAAATAGTTGCATGTCAAATTTATGTATGAGATATCCAAGATGATTGTCTATAAAATAATGATAGTCTCATGTTCGAAGCAGAAGTGGATGGTGAGATATGGAGCCTGAAATTCAGAGGTTAAAAACATTGTTACCCTTTTGCTCATCACTTTATGTTGTAATAAGCCTGTGTGATTGTGCTTCCATATGTGTGCACTTGATTATTATTATATGTATCTACTATATCTTTACATGTACATTTGTATAAACACAACCACAACACATAGGCCTCAATTCATCAAAGAAATTTTGACAGGATTCTGGAATAAATTGCTTTGACAAGTCATAACACTTTTGGGACTTTTGGGCATTTTCAAGCTTTTCCCAGCCAAAATGGTCACAGTCGGGGCATGACTTCACAACTACGCTAATTCAGGATGAGCTTTTGTGTTCCTTATGTCAGAAATCTCACACCATTCAGAGACTGGAGTAAGATTTATGGTGCGGCACATGGAGGCGCACACCACTCATAAGACGCTCTAGATTCATTAGGCCCTTAACGTCATATGACAAGTCCACATCTTTGCCGGCAGACGATGGCTGTAATAATCAGTCATCAACTGCCTCTTACAGTCACGGGTGGAGCAGAGTTCTACCCGCGGCTATTAACTTGTCAGATGCCGCTGTCAATCAGTGATAGTGGCATTAAGAGTTCACCAGTAGGGAGATGTGCTGTTCAATATGCTCACTGGTGTGCCCGTGATGTGATCGTGGAATGTCGGTAGGTTGCCTAATGGCCAAGGGTCTGCTGAAGGCATCTGTGCATGTTATGACGGTACTCCTTTGAATGCCAATCTGTGGCATCATGGGGGACTGAGATTTTTGCTATACATACTGTAGATGAACTAAAGTTCAAGTCTTTTAAGGGGATTAACAAATAAATTGAAAAGTAAACAAAAAAAGTTTTCAAAAATATGAAGAAAATATATAAAAGTTCAACTCACCCCCTTTTCCCCCATTAAAAATTTAAAAATACACATATTTGATATCACTGATTAAGTAAAATTCAATCTATGAAAATATAAAATAAATTAAGCCGATCAGTAAATGGCGTGACGAGAAAAAATCTAAATACCAAAATGATGTTTCTTCAGCTTCTGCAACAACACAGAAAAATGTAACAAGAGGCGTTCAAAACATTGCATCTACCGCAAAGTTCTATACATAAAAACATCGGCTGCGGTGCAAAAAATAACCTCGACACAGCCCCCGAACATAGAAAAATTTATGGCTCTCGCAAAATGCCGTCACAAGTAAAAAAAAACTTTCACAAATTTCTGATTTTTTTTTCACCATTAAGTAAAAAAAAAAAAAAAACTATACGTTTGGTATCTGCGTGAAACCAATAATATTCCTCACATAAAGTTAAGTAGATCCTTTCCAAAATACGTCATATACTTTCAATGTCATTGAAGGAGCAACATAGTTACATAGTTACATAGTTATTAAGGTTGAAGGAAGACTATATGTCCATCTAGTTCAACCCATAGCCTAACCTAACATGCCCTAACATGTTGATCCAGAGGAAGGCAAAAAAACCCCATGTGGCAAAGAGTAAGCTCCACATTGGGGAAAAAAATTCCTTCCCGACTCCACATACGGCAATCAGACTAGTTCCCTGGATCAACGCCCTATCAAGGAATCTAGTGTATATACCCTGTAACATTATACTTTTCCAGAAAGGTATCCAGTCCCCTCTTAAATTTAAGTAATGAATCACTCATTACAACATCATACGGCAGAGAGTTCCATAGTCTCACTGCTCTTACAGTAAAGAATCCGTGTCTGTTATTATGCTTAAACCTTTTTTCCTCCAAACACAAAGGATGCCCCCTTGTCCCTGTTTCAGGTCTATGATTAAAAAGATCATCGGAAAGGTCTTTGTACTGTCCCCTCATATATTTATACATTAAAATAAGATCACCCCTTAGTCTTCGTTTTTCCAAACTAAATAGCCCCAAGTGTAATAACCTATCTTGGTACTGCAGACCCCCCAGTCCTCTAATAACCTTGGTCGCTCTTCTCTGCACCCGCTCCAGTTCAGCTATGTCTTTCTTATACACCGGAGACCAGAACTGTGCACAGTATTCTAAGTGTGGTCGAACTAGTGACTTGTATAGAGGTAAAATTATATTCTCCTCATGAGCATCTATGCCTCTTTTAATGCATCCCATTATTTTATTTGCCTTTGTAGCAGCTGCCTGACACTGGCCCCTGAATATGAGTTTGTCACCACCCATACACCCAGGTCTTTTTCATTGACGGTTTTGCCCAGAGTTTTAGAATTAAGCGCATAATTATACATCTTATTACCTCTACCCAAGTGCATGACCTCACATTTATCCCCATTAAAGCTCATTTGCCATTTATCAGCCCAAGCTTCTAGTTTACATAAATCATCCTGTAATATAAAATTGTCCTCCTCTGTATTGATTACCCTGCAGAGTTTAGTGTCATCTGCAAATATTGAAATTCTACTCTGAATGCCCCCTACAAGGTCATTAATAAATATGTTAAAAAGAAGAGGGCCCAATACTGACCCCTGTGGTACCCCACTGCTAACCGCTACCCAGTCCGAGTGTGCTCCATTAATAACCACCCTTTGTTTCCTATCCCTGAGCCAGCTCTCAACCCACTTGCACATATTTTCCCCTATCCCCATTATTCTCATTTTATGTATCAACCTTTTGTGTGGCACCGTATCAAAAGCTTTTGAAAAGTCCATATACACTACATCCACTGGGTTCCCTTGGTCCAATCCGGAACTTACCTCTTCATAGAAACTGATCAAATTAGTCTGACATGAACGGTCCCTAGTAAACCCGTGCTGATACTGGGTCATGAGGTTATTCCTCTTCAGATACTCCAGTATAGCGTCCCTTAGAATGCCCTCCAGTATTTTACCCACAGTAGAGGTTAAGCTTACTGGCCTATAATTTCCGAGTTCAGTTTTTGTTCCCTTTTTGAATATTGGCACCACATTTGCTATACGCCAGTCCTGTGGCACAGACCCTGTTATTATGGAGTCTTTAAAGATTAAAAATAATGGTCTATCAATGACTGTACTTAATTCCTGCAGTACTCGAGGGTGTATCCCATCCGGGCCCGGAGATTTGTCAATTTTAGTGATTTTTAGACGCCGCCGCACTTCCTGCTGGGTTAAGCAGGTGACATTTAATTGGGAATTTTTATCACTAGACATTTTGTCTGCCATGGGATTTTCTTGTGTAAATACTGATGAAAAAAAGTCATTTAGCATATTGGCTTTTTCCTCATCCTCATCCACCATCTCACCCAGACTATTTTTAAGGAGGCCAACACTATCATTTTTTAGTTTCTTACTATTTATGTAGTTAAAGAATATTTTAGGATTATTTTTACTCTCTCTGGCAATGAGTCTCTCTGTCTCAATCTTTGCTGCCTTGATTTGCTTTTTACAGAATTTATTTAATTTTCTGTATTTATTTAATGCCTCCTCACTACCTACTTCCTTTAATTCTCTAAATGCTTTCTTTTTGTCACTTATTGCACCCCTTACAGCTCTATTTAGCCATATTGGTTTCCTCCTATTTCTAGTATGTTTATTCCCATACGGTATATACTGTGCACAGGTCCTATCCAGGATGCTAATAAACGTCTCCCATTTTCTTTGTGTATTTTTGTGTCTCAGGATATCGTCCCAGTTAATTGCACCAAGATCCTCTCTCATCCGTTGGAAATTTGCCCTCCTGAAGTTTAGTGTCCTTGTAACCCCTCTACTACACATCTTTTTAAAGGATACATGAAAACTTATTATTTTGTGATCGCTATTTCCCAAGTGACGCCCAACCTGTTGTGAATTCTGTGGCTGAATTCACTCCTGTGGTCACAAGTGGTACTGCAGCTTCTGAGCTTCCTCCCTCAGGTGTTCTGGTGAGCTCGTTAACTGCTTCATTACTTAACTCCGCCTGATGCTGCTATCCTTGCTCCTTGTCAATGTTTCAGTGTTGGATCTGAGCTTCTCCTGATTGTTCCTGTGACCTGCTGCTCTGTATAGCTAAGTGCTTTTTGCTTTTTTGTTGCTTTTTTTCTGTCCAGCTTGTCTTTTGTTTTGCTGGAAGCTCTGAGACGCAAAGGGTGTACCGCCGTGCCGTTAGTTCGGCACGGTGGGGTTTTTTTGCCCCCTTTGCGTGGTTTTGCTTTAGGGTTTTTTGTAGACTGCAAAGTTCGCTTTACTGTCCTCGCTCTGTCCTAGAATATCGGGCCCCACTTTGCTGAATCTATTTCATCCCTACGTTTTGTCTTTTCATCTTACTCACAGTCATTATATGTGGGGGGCTGCCTTTTCCTTTGGGGAATTTCTCTGGGGCAAGTCAGGCCTATTTTTCTATCTTCAGGCTAGCTAGTTTCTTAGGCTGTGCCGAGTTGCCTAGGTAGTTGTTAGGCGCAATCCACAGCCGCTTTTAGTTGTGTTTAGGTTAGGATCAGGTGTGCAGTCTACAGAGTTTCCACGTCTCAGAGCTCGTTCTTGTATTTTTGGGTATTTGTCAGATCACTGTGTGCGCTCTGATCGCTAAGCACACTGTGTTTCTGGATTGCCTTCATAACACCTGTCATTAGCAAACATAACAGTACAAGGAGCCAAACTAATGATTCTCAATAGAGGGAAAGAAAGAGTTCTGACATCATTTTTTTTTTTTTTTTTTCTGCTCTGTGTTCACTTTTTTTTTTTCCCCTAGACATTTGGGTGATTCTGGACACAGGTGTGGACATGGATATTCAGGGTCTGTGCTCTTCAATGGATAATCTCGTTATAAATGTACAAAAAATTCAAGATACTATTGATCAGAAATCTATGTTAGAACCAAGAATTCCTATTCCTGATTTGTTTTTTGGAGATAGAACTAAGTTTCTAAGTTTCAAAAATAATTGTAAGCTATTTCTGGCCTTGAAACCTCATTCTTCTGGTAATCCTATTCAACAGGTTTTGATTATTATTTCTTTTTTGCGCAGCGACCCTCAAGACTGGGCATTTTCTCTTGCGCCAGGAGACCCTGCATTGAGTAGTGTCGATGCGTTTTTCCTGGCGCTCGCATTGCTGTACGATGAGCCTAATTCAGTGGATCAGGCTGAGAAAAATTTGCTGGCTATGTGCCAGGGTCAGGATGATATAGAAGTATATTGTCAGAAATTTAGGAAATGGTCAGTACTCACTCAGTGGAATGAATCTGCGCTGGCAGCTTTGTTCAGAAAGGGTCTCTCTGAGGCTCTTAAGGATGTCATGGTGGGATTTCCTATGCCTGCTGGTTTGAATGAGTCTTTGTCTTTGGCCATTCAGATCGGTCGACGCTTGCGCGAGCGTAAATCTGTGCACCATTTGGCGGTACTGCCTGAGGTTAAACCTGAGCCTATGCAGTGCGATAGGACTATGACTAGAGTTGAATGGCAGGAATACAGACGTCTGAATGGTCTGTGTTTCTACTGTGGTGATTCCACTCATGCTATTTCTGATTGTCCTAAGCGCACTAAGCGGTCCGCTAGGTCTGCCGTCATTGGTACTGTACAGTCCAAATTCCTTCTGTCCATTACCTTGATATGCTCTTTGTCGTCGTTTTCTGTCATGGCGTTTGTGGATTCGGGCGCTGCCCTGAATCTGATGGATTTGGATTATGCTAAACGTTGTGGGTTTTTCTTGGAGCCTTTGCGGTGTCCTATTCCATTGAGAGGAATTGATGCTACACCTTTGGCCAAGAATAAACCTCAATACTGGGCCCAGCTGACCATGTGCATGGCTCCTGCACATCAGGAAGTTATTCGCTTTCTGGTGTTGCATAATCTGCACGATGTGGTCGTGTTGGGGTTGCCATGGCTACAAACCCATAATCCAGTATTGGATTGGAATTCCATGTCGGTATCCAGCTGGGGTTGTCGGGGGGTACATGGTGATGTTCCATTTTTGTCGATTTCGTCATCCACCCCTTCTGAGGTCCCAGAGTTCTTGTCTGATTATCAGGATGTATTTGAAGAGCCCAAGTCCGATGCTCTACCTCCGCATAGGGATTGTGATTGTGCTATCAATTTGATTCCTGGTAGTAAATTCCCTAAAGGTCGATTATTTAATTTATCCGTGCCCGAACACGCCGCTATGCGCAGTTATGTGAAGGAATCCCTGGAGAAGGGACATATTCGCCCATCGTCATCACCACTGGGAGCAGGGTTCTTCTTTGTAGCCAAGAAGGATGGTTCGCTGAGACCGTGTATTGATTACCGCCTTCTTAATAAGATCACTGTTAAATTTCAGTACCCCTTGCCATTGTTATCTGACTTGTTTGCTCGGATTAAGGGGGCTAGTTGGTTCACTAAGATAGATCTTCGTGGTGCGTATAATCTGGTGAGAATCAGGCAAGGAGATGAATGGAAAACTGCATTCAATACGCCCGAGGGTCATTTTGAGTATCTAGTGATGCCGTTCGGACTTACCAATGCTCCATCTGTGTTTCAGTCTTTTATGCATGACATTTTCCGTGAGTATCTGGATAAATTCCTGATTGTTTACTTGGATGACATTTTGATCTTCTCAGATGATTGGGAGTCTCATGTGAAGCAGGTCAGAATGGTTTTTCAGGTCCTGCGTGCTAACTCTTTGTTTGTGAAGGGATCAAAGTGTCTCTTCGGTGTGCAGAAAGTTTCATTTTTGGGGTTCATCTTTACCCCTTCTACTATCGAGATGGATCCAGTTAAGGTCCAAGCCATCCAGGATTGGATTCAGCCGACATCTCTGAAAAGTCTGCAAAAGTTCCTGGGCTTTGCTAATTTTTATCGTCGCTTCATCTGTAATTTTTCTAGCATTGCCAAACCATTGACCGATTTGACCAAGAAGGGTGCTGATTTGGTTAATTGGTCTTCTGCTGCTGTGGAAGCTTTTCAGGAGTTGAAGCGTCGTTTTTGTTCTGCCCCTGTGTTGTGTCAGCCAGATGTTTCTCTTCCGTTCCAGGTCGAGGTTGATGCTTCTGAGATTGGAGCAGGGGCGGTTTTGTCACAGAGAGGTTCTGATTGCTCAGTGATGAAACCATGTGCTTTCTTTTCCAGGAAGTTTTCGCCCGCTGAGCGTAATTATGATGTGGGCAATCGAGAGTTGCTGGCCATGAAGTGGGCATTCGAGGAGTGGCGTCATTGGCTTGAAGGAGCTAAGCATCGCGTGGTGGTATTGACTGATCATAAGAACTTGACTTATCTCGAGTCTGCCAAGCGCTTGAATCCTAGACAGGCCCGTTGGTCGTTATTTTTTGCCCGCTTCGACTTTGTGATTTCGTACCTTCCGGGCTCTAAAAATGTGAAGGCGGATGCTCTGTCTAGGAGTTTTGTGCCCGACTCTCCGGGTTTATCTGAGCCAGCGGGTATCCTCAAGGAAGGAGTCATTGTGTCTGCCATCTCCCCTGATTTGCGGCGGGTGCTGCAAAAAGTTCAGGCGAATAAACCTGATCGTTGTCCAGCAGAGAAACTGTTCGTCCCTGATAGGTGGACTAATAAACTTATCTCTGAACTTCATTGTTCGGTGTTGGCTGGTCATCCTGGAATCTTTGGTACCAGAGAGTTAGTGGCTAGATCCTTCTGGTGGCCATCTCTGTCATGGGATGTACGTACTTTTGTGCAGTCCTGTGGGATTTGTGCTAGGGCTAAGCCCTGCTGTTCTCGTGCCAGTGGGTTGCTTTTGCCCTTGCCGGTCCCAAAGAGGCCTTGGACACATATTTCGATGGATTTCATTTCTGACCTTCCCGTTTCTCAAAAGATGTCAGTTATTTGGGTGGTCTGTGATCGCTTTTCTAAAATGGTCCATCTGGTGCCCTTGGCTAAATTGCCTTCCTCCTCTGATTTGGTACCTTTGTTCTTTCAGCATGTGGTTCGGTTGCATGGCATTCCTGAGAATATTGTTTCTGACAGAGGTTCCCAGTTTGTTTCAAGGTTTTGGCGAGCCTTTTGTGGTAGGATGGGCATTGACCTATCCTTTTCCTCGGCTTTCCATCCTCAGACTAATGGCCAGACCGAACGAACCAATCAGACCTTGGAAACATATCTGAGATGTTTTGTTTCTGCAGACCAGGATGATTGGGTGTCCTTTTTGCCGTTGGCTGAGTTCGCCCTTAATAATCGGGCCAGCTCGGCTACCTTGGTTTCTCCATTTTTTTGCAATTCTGGGTTCCATCCTCGTTTCTCTTCAGGACAGGTTGAGTCTTCGGACTGTCCTGGTGTGGATTCTGTGGTGGATAGGTTGCAGCAGATCTGGACTCAGGTAGTGGACAATTTGATCTTGTCCCAGGAGAAAGCTCAACTTTTCGCTAATCGCAGACGCCGTGTGGGTCCCCGACTTCGTGTTGGGGATCTGGTTTGGTTATCTTCTCGTCATATTCCTATGAAGGTTTCCTCTCCTAAATTTAAACCTCGTTTTATTGGTCCGTATAGGATTTCTGAGGTTCTCAATCCTGTGTCTTTTCGTTTGACCCTCCCAGACTCCTTTTCCATACATAATGTATTCCATAGGTCGTTGTTGCGGAGATACGTGGCACCTATGGTTCCATCTGTTGAGCCTCCTGCCCCGGTTTTGGTGGAGGGGGAATTGGAGTATATTGTGGAGAAGATTTTGGATTCTCGTGTTTCTAGACGGAAACTCCAGTATCTGGTTAAATGGAAGGGTTATGCTCAGGAAGATAATTCCTGGGTTTTTGCCTCTGATGTTCATGCTTCCGATCTTGTTCGTGCCTTTCATGCGGCTCATCCTGGTCGGCCTGGGGGCTCTGGTGAGGGTTCGGTGACCCCTCCTCAAGGGGGGGGTACTGTTGTGAATTCTGTGGCTGAATTCACTCCTGTGGTCACAAGTGGTACTGCAGCTTCTGAGCTTCCTCCCTCAGGTGTTCTGGTGAGCTCGTTAACTGCTTCATTACTTAACTCCGCCTGATGCTGCTATCCTTGCTCCTTGTCAATGTTTCAGTGTTGGATCTGAGCTTCTCCTGATTGTTCCTGTGACCTGCTGCTCTGTATAGCTAAGTGCTTTTTGCTTTTTTGTTGCTTTTTTTCTGTCCAGCTTGTCTTTTGTTTTGCTGGAAGCTCTGAGACGCAAAGGGTGTACCGCCGTGCCGTTAGTTCGGCACGGTGGGTTTTTTTTGCCCCCTTTGCGTGGTTTTGCTTTAGGGTTTTTTGTAGACTGCAAAGTTCGCTTTACTGTCCTCGCTCTGTCCTAGAATATCGGGCCCCACTTTGCTGAATCTATTTCATCCCTACGTTTTGTCTTTTCATCTTACTCACAGTCATTATATGTGGGGGGCTGCCTTTTCCTTTGGGGAATTTCTCTGGGGCAAGTCAGGCCTATTTTTCTATCTTCAGGCTAGCTAGTTTCTTAGGCTGTGCCGAGTTGCCTAGGTAGTTGTTAGGCGCAATCCACAGCCGCTTTTAGTTGTGTTTAGGTTAGGATCAGGTGTGCTGTCTACAGAGTTTCCACGTCTCAGAGCTCGTTCTTGTATTTTTGGGTATTTGTCAGATCACTGTGTGCGCTCTGATCGCTAAGCACACTGTGTTTCTGGATTGCCTTCATAACACCTGTCATTAGCAAACATAACACCAACCCTTATATTTGATATGCGGTCTGGCCTGTTGGTTAATATTAGGTCTAGCAGTGCCCCCTTTCTTGTTGGGTCCTGAACCAGTTGTGAAAGGTAATTGTCTCTCATAGTTGTCAAAAACCGATTACCTTTGCTGGAACTGCAGGTTTCTGTTCCCCAATCTATTTCAGGGTAGTTGAAGTCTCCCATAATAATGACTTTTCCTTGAGTCGCAGCTTCATCTATTTGCTTTACGAGGATATTCTCCATTGCTTCCATTATTTTTGGAGATTTATAACAAACCCCTATCAGTAATTTATTATTTTTCCCCCTCCCCTTATCTCCACCCACAGGGATTCTACATTTTCATTAAATTCACCTATATTATCGCGCAGGATGGGTTTTAATGACGATTTTACATATAGACACACCCCTCCCCCTCGCTTATCTGTACGGTCATTTCTGAACAGGCTATAGCCCTGCAAGTTAACAGCCCAGTCATGGCTCTCATCCAGCCACGTTTCAGATATCCCCACCATGTCATAATTATGCTCCAACAACATTAGTTCTAATTCGTCCATTTTGTTGGCGAGGCTTCTGGCATCAGTATACATGCACTTTATATTCCTCTCTGTACTTCTATTTCTTAAATTATTAACTGTTCTGACCCCACCCCCCATGCCACCGCCACCCCCAACTTCCTTATTTGTGCCCAGGTCTCTGTCTGCACTATCTTCCCCTCCTATAAAATGAATACCCTCCCCCCCAATTCCTAGTTTAAACACTCCTCCAACCTTCTAGCCATTCTCTCCCCCAGCACAGCTGCACCCTCCCCATTGAGGTGCAGCCCGTCCCTAGCGTAGAGCCTGTAGCCAACTGAGAAGTCGGCCCAGTTCTGCAGGAACCCAAACCTCTCTTTACTACACCAATTCTTGAGCCACTTATTAACCTCCCTAATCTCCCGTTGCCTCTCTGGCGTGGCACGTGGTACCGGCAGTATTTCGGAAAATACCACGTTGGAGGTCCTTGCTTTCAGCTTGCAGCCTAATTCCCTGAAATCATCTTTAAGGACCTTCCACCTACCTCTAACTTTGTCATTTGTGCTAATGTGCACCATGACCGCTGGGTCCTCACCAGCCCCTCCCAATAATCTGTGCACCCGATCAGCGACGTGTCGGACTCGAGCGCCGGGTAGGCAGCACACCGTTCGACGATCCCTGTCTTTGTGACAGATTGCCCTATCTGTTCCCCTAATAATTGAGTCGCCCACTACCAGCACCTGTCTGGCCTGCCCTGCTCTCCTATTTCCCTCCTTACTGGAGCAGTCACTCCTCCGGCTTTCAGAGGACATGCCTGGCTGCAGCAGTGCTACCCCTGTACTGGCACCCCCCTCATCTGCCAACTTAGCAAACTTATTGGGGTGTGCCAGGTCAGGACTAGCCTCCCTGGCACTCTTCCCTCTACCCCGCTTCCTAACTGTCACCCAGCCTGCTACTTCATTGTCCTGCAGCTCCATCCCACCATCCCCCCCTTCATCTGTCCCATTGAGCGTCTGCTCCGTGAGCAGAAGACTCCTCTCCATATTGTCTATGGATCTCAGTGTTGCCAGCTGCACATATAGAGTCAGAATCTGGGTTTCCAAATGCACAACGTGCTCACATCTCGCACAGCAGTATGCACCCTCGATCGGCTGCTCAAGGACTGCATACATGTGGCAAGATGTGCACTGGATGGCATTAACAATCGTGGAGCACATTTCCTAATGGGGATTGCACCAGACAGAACAGTTCAATAAAAAAAATAAAAAATAAATACAAAGTATTAATAAAAATCAGACAGCAATTCAGTAATTCCTCCCTTGGAAACTCCCTGACTCCAAAGTCACTGAATCACAAGTCACACTTACCGCCGTCCACACTTACACTCAGGCCACACTCAGCTCGCTCACACTCGCTATGCTGAAGATTTATAGATTTTTTTTCTTTCTCTCCCTTAACAGCAATCCACCTTGCTGTCCAAATGCACTTCCAAAAAGGACTGGAGCCCCAAACAGCTGCCCCTTATAAACCCTTAATTATGAGCCCCCACCCTAAGTTAACCCCTTATGAATATAGCTACCCCCAATTCAGCAACTCACACCAATTCACACAGGTATTTGTTAAAGGCTTTCCAAATACCTCTTCACTGAATCACAAGTCACACTTACCGCCGTCCACACTTACGCTCAGGCCACACTCAGCTCGCTCACACTCGCTATGCTGAAGATTTAAAGATTTTTTTTTTTCTCTCCCTTAACAGCAATCCACCTTGCTGTCCAAATGCACTTCCAAAAACATGATCAAATATAATAAAGCAAATCCTATTTTTATTAAATATTCAAAAAAAAATAACACGGAATATAATAACTATAGGAGTAATACATTCACTGTCAACATGGAACATTTATACAGAAACCAAAAAAGACAAACCAGAGTATCCTATAGGATTACATCTGGAAAATGCAGAGTGAACATCCAGTGTAGATATGAACTGTTGGTATGGAATTATTAAACCTAGTATGAAAGGAATGGTGTACAGGAATTCTGATGTATTGGAAATGTAAAGGATAGATTACCATGCAAAAATAGCACAAGTGGATCATAGTTAATATGTGGATTAATGCCTGGATCCATTACCTGTGGCCATTATGGAGAGGATGTATGGTATGTTCACTGCACCTTGATGTGCGTTTCACCGCCTGGAAATAGAAGAGCAATGTACTCTGCTATAACATTTAGTGAATCCGTATGTGTACCGTATCTGTATAGCTGGGATGCAACAAATGGGGTGCGACCTCAACAGAGGCTGTGAGTGAAGGGAGCCCACCGGGGACAGCGCTATTTTCAACTGCAGATATGTCCTCGGACTCTGGCTCTCCGTTGTGCAGCTGTGAACATCTCATAGGCCAAAAAACTGCAGTGTAGAGCAACTGCGGGGTGACAAGACGGAGGAAGAAGAGGACAGAGCTGCTTAACATGGGAGCGGTGACAGGTGAGAGATTTTTATTTTTTAATAGTAGTGGAGCACTGCGGTGGTAGACCTTGGGGGCATAATGGGGACCACATAGGGAGTTAGTAGTAGTACATGGGTGCAACCTAGGAGGACATTTAACTATATTGGGGGCATATTATTACAATATGGAGACCAGAATGGTGGACATGATTACAATATGGAGGCCAGAATGAGGAGACATCATTACTATATAGGGCCACATGAGGGACATTGTTAATATATGGGATCACAAACGAGAATATCACTACTATATAAAGAAGGATTTTAAACCTGTATGGGGGCATAATACTGGGGCAGATAATACTACTGTATGGGTGCTATGGTGGGAGCAATTCTACTGTATTTGGGCACAAAGGGGCATATAATCATTACTAACATACGGGGGACACATAGGGAACATCACTACTGTGTTGTAGTTTATTTTTTAGGGTACCGGGGGAAAAGTAGGAAGGGCGCTGTGCAAGTGATCAGCCTTAGATGTGTATGAGTATAACATTTGTTATTCGATATCTATATTATTATTTAGAAGTATCACTTCTAAAAAATATATGAATAAGATAATAGTCTGTCAGATTTGTATTTGTATTTTTTATGGACGCTAACAGATCATCCAGGCTACTGGGGTCCATGCAACTGAGCAAAAGTGTGTGAATGGGGGAAGAGGGCGTTCAGGCCCAAATTTTGTCCTAGGGCTCACCGGACAGTAGTTATCCCCCTGGCTTGAGCTTGTCATGAGTAGCTTCATGATCAGAAACTAGTTGGTTCACTTGAAAAAAATGTCTGAAAAATTACTAAAAAACACTTGAAAGACTCTGCTTATTCATGGCTATTGTAAAATCACAATTCTGTTCATGTGTTCAGTCTTTTCAACATTTTTTTCTGTTTCAGGTTGTGAAAATCACCTGGTGGGAAAAAAAGATAGTGCATGTTATTTTTTTGAAACTGCTCCTGATAAAAAACACCCTAAACTAGGTATCGTCTAATGTGAAGGCTGTAACAAACGCTTCAGGAAAAAACTTCTTCCAAAAAACACTTAAAAATGAGCGATCGCTAAAGTGTTTTCCGCTAGAAAATGCATTGTTTTTGGCTGCTTCAAAAACTTTTTGTAAACATGGCCTGCCAGTGCCAACTGTTCCTTACCTTTAGTCTAAGATCAAGTGTAGTATCTTGGGTGTATGCAGGGTTGCTCATACCGCCATCTGGTTAGGTGACCCCGATTGCACGGTGGTGTTCCTGATGGAAACCATCCATGGTGGAGTTAGAGGATTGCACAGTTGTGCTCCTGATGTAAACCATCAATGGTGGAGTTAGAGGATTGCACAGTGGCGCTCCTGATGTAAACCATCCATGGTGGAGTTAGAGGATTGCACAGTTGTGCTCCTGATGTAAACCATCAATGGTGGAGTTAGAGGATTGCACAGTGGCGCTCCTGATGTAAACCATCCATGGTGAAGTTAGAGGATTGCATGTTGGCGCTGAAATTTCATCTCCCAAGATCTTGGTGCCGAGATCTCCATCTGCTCATGCGCCGCCCCCAGCAGCCATTTTCCCGGAGTCGACCCCATAGCAAACCATGCAACTGCGGTGGCTCTGGCCTTTCACAAAATGTCGGTAGAGCCACCGCAGCACCGTACACCCACAGCACCGAACACCCACAGCGGTGCACCGCACATGTGATCACCCCTTCATCCCAGCCTGCGGCCTGCAGAGCCCCTGGACCCTGCTCCACACGGACAGCAGCCAGAAGACACTTTATTTTTAAAAATCTGTTGCTGTCGTCTTTCAGCGTTTCTTTCCCTATTCAAATGAATGGGACACAAAAATGCAAGTGAAAAGGCTGCACAAACTCTGAATATTTCCTGCCAACACTGTAGATCAATCAGCAGCAAAAATAGTGCGTGTGAACAAACACTACAGGGGTTTTCTGAGAATGTAAAAATAATTAGCCTGAAATGATGAATCCCCTGCAGCTCCAGCACTGATGCTCCGGGGGGTATCCGCTAGTCTTATCACTTTGCCGCAGGGGTCTTGTGGCTCTGGGGGTCTCCACCAGTCTCAGTGCTGGGCTATAGGGGTCTTGTGGTTCCGGGGATCTCTGCCAGTCTCAGCACTGGACTGCAGGGGTCTTGTGCCTTTACCATATATTTTAGCTGCTGTTAGAAGTCGAGTTCCCGCCGCTGCACAGGGGGAATCTCGAGCCGTGCCTGCTGCGGTCTCCCATTCTGTATTAGCCGCAGTGGAGCCTGCTCAGCGGAGACGTCAGTCCCAACGTCTCACTCAGCCTGATACTGTGCAAAGGGTTACTGCTGCCTTTTCAGGCTCTGCTATTGTACCCTGCACTGGTCTGCGGCGAACAGGCTTTTCTGGGACTAAGTCCTGCTTTGCACACACTGAGCATGCCCAGGGTAAGATCTCTCAGTGGAGGTCTAGGGTCACATGCTCAGGTACTGCAGCGACTTCCATTGGTCCTCCAGGAAGGCCCTGTACTTGATCAAGTTCTGTGGCAGCCTTCCATTGGTCCTTCTTGGAAGGTCCTGTACATGCTGCAGCTATAAAAGGTTCGCAGGTCCGCACGGCCATGCGCTAGTATCACCTCATGTCATGAGCTTGTTAATTGTGGTTGCGCCTGTATGTGTGTGTTCAGGGACCTGGCTGAAATAAGCCCCTAGAATGCCGGCACCTCCGGTGAGGAGTATTGCATGAATGTATTCAGGGACCCGGCTGAAATAAGCCCCTAGAATACCGGCTCCTCCGGTGAGGACTGTTTGTATGCTTTTCTGGGTGCGTGACCACTGACTGCCTCCAGCTCAGCAGTTAGCTGTGTTCCCCTGTGACGCTAACAGTGCACAACATCTTATTTCCAGCGACTCTGTGGAGTTAACAGAGTTCGCTTATACCGCCATATAGCGCCGCCATTTGCCAGCAGCAGGTTCCTCTCCTGCACGGTGGACCCCGGGTTGCGAACGCACCAATTTATACATATATATACTCGGTGCGTTCCGCCAACCCTAACAGCTGCAAAGTGAATAATAACCATCAGGGACCCTGAATCATCGGCCAAGGAGCCAGAGGAGATTTAGCAGAGTAGGTTGGGGAACATGTAGGACTTTTTTTTAATCGCTTTTTATTCTGCTGTTTGTGAGGTAGGATGTAGAAAAAGACGGCAATTCTGCTGTTTTCTATTATGCGACTCTATATGTTTTTCACAGATGCCACATGTACCCTATTTGAACTACGGTGCTGCACTCATGTCTGGGTTTTCCCAGCAGCACAGATGACAAGGGCCAATACAAGTCTATTAGTCCATGTAAACATGCCGTCCGTGTTTAACACGGAAAGTATATGAGAAGCTTTGTAATTTAGTTTCCATTATCCATACTGGAAAAACAGGGATGGCACATGGATGGCACACTGACTGAAAACACTGGTGACACAGATATCAGTCTAACATGTACGTGTTTTACATGGAAATGGAGGCCCCACTTTGAATTTTGCCTAGGGCCCCAATTTATCTAAAACCGACCCTGGTTAGAGGATTGCATGGTGGCGCTCCTGATGGACACCATACATGGTGGAGTTAGAGGACTGCATGGTGGTACTTCTGATGAAAACCATCCATGGTGGAGGTAGAGGATTGCATGATGGCGCTCCTGATGGAAACCATCCATGGTGGAGTTAGAGGATTGCACGGTGGCGCTCCTGATGGACACCATCCATGGTGGAGTTACAGGATTGCATGGTGATGCTCCTCTTAGACACCACCCATGGTGGAGTTAAAGGATTGCACGGTGGCGCTCCAGATGGACACCATCCATGGTGGGGTTAGAGGATTGCACGGATGCACTTCTGATGGAAACCAGCCATGGTGGAGTTAGAGAATTGCATGGTGGCACTCCTGATGGACAACATCCATGGTGGAGTTACAGGATTGCATGGTGATGCTCCTCTTAGACACCACCCATGGTGGAGTTAAAGGATTGCACGGTGGCGCTCCAGATGGACACCATCCATGGTGGAGTTAGAGGATTGCACGGATGCACTTCTGATGGAAACCAGCCATGGTGGAGTTAGAGGATTGCATGGTGGCGCTCCTGATGGACACCATTAATGGTGGAGTTAGAGGATTGCAAGGTGGTGCTCCTGATGGACACCATCCATGGTAAAGTTAGAGGATTGCATGGTGGCACTCCTGATGGAAGCCATCCATGGTGGAGTTAGAGAATTGCATGGTGGCGCTCCTGATGGACACCATCCATGGTGGAGTTAGAGGATTGCAGGGTGGCGCTACTGATGGAAACCATCCATGGTGGAGTTAGAGGATTGCATGGTGGTGCTCCTGATGGACACCATCCATGGTGGAGTAAGAGGATTGCATGGTGGCGCTCCTGATGGACACCATCCATGGTGGAGATAGAGGATTGCACGGTGGCGCTCATGATGGACACCATCCATGGTGGAGTTAGAGGATTGCAGGGTGGTGCTCCTGATGGACACCATCCTTGGTGGAGTTAGAGGATTGCACGGTGGCGCTCCTGATGGACACCATCCATGGTGGAGTTAGAGGATTGGATGGTGGCGCTCCTGATGGACACCATTAATGGTGGAGTTAGAGAATTGCAAGGTGGTGCTCCTGATGGACACCATCCATGGTAAAGTTAGAGGATTGCATGGTGACATTCCTGATGGAAGCCATCCATGGTGGAGTTAGAGAATTGCATGGTGGCGCTCCTGATGGACACCATCCATGGTGGAGTTAGAGGATTGCAGGGTGGCGCTACTGATGGAAACCATCCATGGTGGAGTTAGAGGATTGCATGGTGGTGCTCCTGATGGACACCATCCATGGTGGAGTTAGAGGATTGCATGGTGGCGCTCCTGATGGACACCATCCATGGTGGAGATAGTGGATTGCACGGTGGCGCTCATGATGGACACCATCCATGGTGGAGTTAGAGGATTGCAGGGTGGGGCTCCTGATCGACACCATCCATGGTGGAGTTAGAGGATTGCACGGTGGCGCTCCTGATGGACACCATCCATGGTGGAGTTAGAGGATTACAGGGTGGTGCTCCTGATAGACACCATCCATGGTGGAGTTAGAGGATTGCATGGTGGCGCTCCTGATGGACACCATCCATGGTGGAGTTAGAGGATTGCATGGTTTTGCTCCTGATGGACACATCCATGGTGGAGTTAGAGGATTGCATGGTGGCGCTCCTGATGGAAACCATCCATGGTGGAGTTACAGGATTGCAGGGTGGCGCTCCTGATGGACACCATCCTTGGTGGAGTTACTGGATTGCATGGTGGCACTCCTAATGGTCACCATCCATGGTGGAGTTAGAGGATTGCATGGTGGCGCTCCTGATGGACACCATCCATGGTGGAGTTAGAAGATTGCATGGTGGCGCTCCTGATGGATACCATCTATGCTGGAGTTAGAGGACTGCACGGTGGCGTTTCTGATGGACACCATCCATGGTGGAGTATAGGATTACATGGTGGTGCTCCTGATGGACACCATCCATGGTGGAGTTATAGGATTGCATGGTGTCGCTCCTGATGGACACCATCCATTTGGGAGTTAGAGGATTGCAGGGTGGCGCTCCTGATGGACACCATCAATGGTGGAGTTAGAGGATTGCATGGTAGCGCTCCTGATGGACACCATCCATGGTGGAGTTAGAGGATTGCATGGTGGCGCTCCTGATGGACACCATCCATGGTGGAGTTAGAGGATTGCATGGTGGCGCTCCTGATGGACACCATCCATTGTGGAGTTAGAGGATTGCAGGGTGGTGCTCCTGATGGACACCATCCATGGTGGCGTTACAGGATTGCAGGGTGGTGCTCCTGATGGACACCATCCATGGTGGAGTTAGAGGATTGCATGTTGGCGCTCCTGATGGACACCATCCATGGTGGAGTTAGAGGATTGCATGGTGGCGTTCCTGATGGACACCATCCATGGTGGAGTTAGAGGATTGCAGGGTGGTGCTCCTGATGGAAACCATCCATGGTGGAGTTAGAGGATTGCAGGGTGGCGCTCCTGATGGACACCATCCATGGTAGAGTTACTGGATTGCATGGTGGTGCTCCTGATGGACACCATCCATGGTGGAGTTACTGGATTGCATGGTGGCGCTCCTGATGGACACCATCCATGGTGGCGTTACAGGATTGCAGGGTGGCATTCCTGATGGACACCATCCATGGTGGAGTTAGAGGATTGCATGGTGGCGCTCCTGATGGAAACCATCCATGGTGGCGTTACAGGATTGCAGGGTGGCTTTCCTGATGGACACCATCCATGATGGAGTTAGAGGATTGCAGGGTGGCGCTCCTGATGGACACCATCCATGGTGGCGTTACAGGATTGCAGGGTGGCGCTACTGATGTAAACCATCCATGGTGGAGTTAGAGGATTGCACGGTGGCGCTCCTGATGGAAGCCATCCATGGTGGAGTTAGAGGATTGCACGGTGGCGCTCCTGATGGACACAATCCATGGTGGAGTTAGAGGATTGCATGGTGGCGCTCCTGATGGAAACCATCCATGGTGGCGTTACAGGATTGCAGGGTGGCGTTCCTGATGGACACCATCCATGGTGGAGTTACAGGATTGCAGGGTGGTGCTCCTGATGGAAACCATCCATGGTGGCGTTACAGGATTGCAGGGTGGCGCTACTGATGGAAGCCATCCATGGTGGAGTTAGAGGATTGCAGGGTGGCGCTCCTGATGGACACCATCCATGGTGGAGTTAGAGGATTGCAGGGTGGCGCTCCTGATGGACACCATCCATGGTGGAGTTAGAGGATTGCAGGGTGGCGCTCCTGATGGACACCATCCATGGTGGAGTTAGAGCATTGCAGGGTGGCGCTCTTGATGGAAACCATTCATGGTGGAGTTACAGGATTGCAGGGTGGTGCTCCTGATGGAAACCATCCATGGTGGAGTTAGAGCATTGCATGGCGGCGCTCCTGATGGACACCATCCATGGTGGAGTTAGAGGATTGCATGGTGGCACTCCTGATGGACACCATCCATGGTGGAGTTAGAGCATTGCATGGCGGCGCTACTGATGGACACCATCCATGGTGGAGTTACAGGATTGCATGGTGGCGCTCCTGATGGAAACCATCCATGGTGGAGTTACAGGATTACACGGTGGCGCTCCTGATGGACACCATCCATGGTGGAGTTACAGGATTGCAGGGTGGCGCTCCTGATGGACACCATCCATGGTGGAGTTAGAGAATTCCATGGCGGCGCTCCTGATGGACACCATCCATGGTGGAGTTACAGGATTGCAGGGTGGCGCTCCTGATGGACACCATCCATGGTGGAGTTACAGGATTACACGGTGGCACTCCTGATGGACACCATCCATGGTGGAGTTACAGGATTGCAGGGTGGCGCTCCTGATGGACACCATCCATGGTGGAGTTAGAGCATTGCATGGCGGCGCTCCTGATGGACACCATCCATGGTGGAGTTACAGGATTGCAGGGTGGCGCTCCTGATGGACACCATCCATGGTGGAATTAGAGCATTGCATGGCGGCGTTCCTGATTGACACCATCCATGGTGGAGTTACAGGATTGCAGGGTGGCGCTCCTGATGGACACCATCCATGGTGGAGTTACAGGATTACACGGTGGCGCTCCTGATGGACACCATCCATGGTGGAGTTACAGGATTGCAGGGTGGCGCTCCTGATGGACACCATCCATGGTGGAGTTAGAGCATTGCATGGCGGCGCTCCTGATGGACACCATCCATAGTGGAGTTACAGGATTGCAGGGTGGTGCTCCTGATGGACACCATCCATGGTGGAGTTAGAGCATTGCATGGCGGCGCTCCTGATGGACACCATCCATGGTGGAGTTACAGGATTGCAGGGTGGCGCTCCTGATGGACACCATCCATGGTGGAGTTAGAGCATTGCATGGCGGCGCTCCTGATGGACACCATCCATGGTGGAGTTACAGGATTGCAGGGTGGTGCTCCTGATGGACACCATCCATGGTGGAGTTAGAGCATTGCATGGCGGCGCTCCTGATGGACACCATCCATGGTGGAGTTAGAGGATTGCATGGTGGCACTCCTGATGGACACCATCCATGGTGGAGTTAGAGCATTGCATGGCGGCGCTCCTGATGGACACCATCCATGGTGGAGTTACAGGATTGCAGGGTGGCGCTCCTGATGGACACCATCCATGGTGGAGTTAGAGCATTGCATGGCGGCGCTCCTGATGGACACCATCCATGGTGGAGTTACAGGATTGCAGGGTGGTGCTCCTGATGGACACCATCCATGGTGGAGTTAGAGCATTGCATGGCGGCGTTCCTGATTGACACCATCCATAGTGGAGTTAGAGCATTGCACGGTGGCGCTCCTGATTGACACCATCCATGGTGGAGTTAGAGGATTGCAGGGTGGCGCTCCTGATGGACACCATCCATGGTGGAGTTAGAGGATTGCAGGGTGGCGCTCCTGATGGACACCATCCATGGTGGAGTTAGAGGATTGCATGGTGGCGCTCCTGATGGACACCATCCATGGTGGAGTTACAGGATTGCACGGTGGCGCTCCTGATTGACACCATCCATGGTGGAGTTACAGGATTGCAGGGTGGCGCTCCTGATGGAAACCATCCATGGTGGAGTTACAGGATTGCAGGGTGGCGCTCCTGATGGACACCATCCATGGTGGAGTTACAGGATTGCAGGGTGGCGCTCCTGATGGACACCATCCATGGTGGAGTTAGAGGATTGCAGGGTGGCGCTCCTGATGGACACCATCCATGGTGGAGTTACAGGATTGCAGGGTGGCGCTCCTGATGGACACCATCCATGGTGGAGTTAGAGGATTGCAGGGTGGCGCTCCTGATGGACACCATCCATGGTGGAGTTACAGGATTGCAGGGTGGCGCTCCTGATGGACACCATCCATGGTGGAGTTAGAGGATTGCAGGGTGGCGCTCCTGATGGACACCATCCATGGTGGAGTTAGAGGATTGCAGGGTCGCGCTCCTGATGGACACCATCCATGGTGGAGTTACAGGATTGCATGGTGGCGCTCCTGATGGACACCATCCATGGTGGAGTTACAGGATTGCATGGTGGCGCTCCTGATGGACACCATCCATGGTGGAGTTACAGGATTGCAGGGCGGCGCTCCTGATGGACACCATCCATGGTGGAGTTACAGGATTGCAGGGTGGCGCTCCTGATGGACACAATCCATGGTGGAGTTAGAGCATTGCAGGGTGGCGCTCCTGATGGACACCATCCATGGTGGAGTTAGAGGATTGCAGGGTGGCGCTCCTGATGGACACCATCCATGGTGGAGTTAGAGCATTGCAGGGTGGCGCTCCTGATGGACACCATCCATGGTGGAGTTAGAGCATTGCAGGGTGGCGCTCCTGATGGACACCATCCATGGTGGAGTTACAGGATTGCAGGGTGGCGCTCCTGATGGACACCATCCATGGTGGAGTTACAGGATTGCATGGTGGCGCTCCTGATGGACACCATCCATGGTGGAGTTACAGGATTGCAGGGCGGCGCTCCTGATGGACACCATCCATGGTGGAGTTACAGGATTGCAGGGTGGCGCTCCTGATGGACACAATCCATGGTGGAGTTAGAGCATTGCAGGGTGGCGCTCCTGATGGACACCATCCATGGTGGAGTTAGAGGATTGCAGGGTAGCGCTCCTGATGGACACCATCCATGGTGGAGTTAGAGCATTGCAGGGTGGCGCTCCTGATGGACACCATCCATGGTGGAGTTAGAGCATTGCAGGGTGGCGCTCCTGATGGACACCATCCATGGTGGAGTTACAGGATTGCAGGGTGGGGCTCCTGATGGACACCATCCATGGTGGAGTTACAGGATTGCAGGGTGGCGCTCCTGATGGACACCATCCATGGTGGAGTTAGAGCATTGCAGGGTGGCGCTCCTGATGGACACAATCCATGGTGGAGTTGCAGGGTGGCGCTCCTGATGGCATCTGAGTAATGTTAAAATATCCAAAGATGCAAGAGTCCTGTAAATTATTTCAAATATTTGACAGTCTCCCAAATATTGCAACTAAATATATCGCCCAGAAATCTTCTTAGCTCTAACCTCCAATCTCAATCTAAAAAGTCAAAAAAGTCAATCAGTGTAAATCCACTCCAGCCTCGCAGGTGTTAAAATCTCCATGGCGCACAAGAGTGAATGGGTAGTGCGCATTCCTGATGGATGTGCTAAACACTGCACGTATTGTGTTGCACACACGTAGAGCGAGTCCCTGCAGGGGTTAAACAGCTGAGCGCCCTCCCTCCAGCATTCCAGGCTTTTTGCTCCCATAGCTGCGCATGCGTCCTTTTGCGCCCAGTGCCAGATCCCTGCGCAGTGCGCCCCGGACATAGGACTGGAGGAGGGGGACGAGTGAGCGCAGTGCTGCGGCCAATCACTCCGGAGCGGCAGCAGGGGCAGAGCCACGGGCACACTGCACTCTGCAAACTTCTGGTGCCAAGCGAAAGTTGCCAGTGCGACCGGTAGGAGAGAGGGTGAGAGGAGCTGCCGCCCGGGAGCCACAAGGAGCGGAGCAGAGACTTTGTATCCGCCGCCGCCTCATCTCTGTCCCCTCTGCACTCTTTGTCCTCTGCCGGCACCATGCTCGGGAGATCCTGCTCCACTCTGCTGCTTTGCACTTTAGCCGTCTGCAGCCTCAGTGTCCGGGCTGACAAGACCAAAAGTTGTGTGGAGGTCCGGAAACTTTACGAGTCCAAAGGCTTCAACATGAACGATGCTCCAGCCCATGAAATCAATGGTGAGTTTATATGGGGGGTCTCTGCTGTGATTTACCCTAGTGGGGGCCGGTTGGGGGCCAATCTGGCCCTGTATGTGAGATATCGAGCCGACCGGTCCGTACATTGTGATTCCCTATATGATGAGCTTGGGTGTCCCATATTGGGGGGAGGGTCTCTGGGGATAATGTGCTGTGAATTACCCTAGTGGGGGCCGGTTGGGGGCCAATCTGGCCCTGTATGGGAGATATCGAGCCGACCGGTCCGTACATTGCGATTCCCCATATGATGAGCTTGGGTGTCCCATATTGGGGGGAGGGTCTCTGGGGATAATGTGCTGTGAATTACCCTAGTGGGGTCCGGTTGGGGGCCAATCTGGCCCTGTATGGGAGATATCGAGCCGACCGGTCCGTACATTGTGATTCCCTATATGATGAGCTTGGGTGTCCCATATTGGGGGGAGGGTCTCTGGGGATAATGTGTTGTGAATTACCCTAGTGGGGTCCGGTTGGGGGCCAATCTGGCCCTGTATGGGAGATATCGAGCCGACCGGTCCGTACATTGTGATTCCCTATATGATGAGCTTGGGTGTCCCATATTGGGGGGAGGGTCTCTGGGGATAATGTGTTGTGAATTACCCTAGTGGGGGCCGGTTGGGGGCCAATCTGGCCCTGTATGTGAGATATCGAGCCGACCGGTCCGTACATTGTGATTCCCCATATGATGAGCTTGGGTGTCCCATATTGGGGGGAGGGTCTCTGGGGATAATGTGCTGTGAATTACCCTAGTGGGGTCCGGTTGGGGGCCAATCTGGGCCTATATGTGAGATATCGAGCCGACCCGTCCGTACATTGTGATTCCCCATATGATGAGCTTGGGTGTCCCATATTGGGGGGAGGGTCTCTGGGGATAATGTGCTGTGAATTACCCTAGTGGGGGCCGGTTGGGGGCCAATCTGGCCCTGTATGGGAGATATCGAGCCGAGCGGTCCGTACATTGTGATTCCCCATATGACGAGCTTGGGTGTCCCCATTGGTGGCATGGTACCAGTGACTTCTGATGACACTAGAGGGGGTGTCGTGGCAGAATCCTCACCCCACCTCTCTGTCCTGGCTGTGGGGCCAGGTAAGTAGGGAAACCAGTGAACCATTAATGTGCGGACCTTCTACAGCAAAAGGACTGGTCTGGGATCAGAAAACTGCTGACCTGAAACATAACATGGGGAAAAAAGTATATATTAACTATAATAAATATATATATATTATTGTCCCATAAGTAATCGTAGTAATTATTCTGTTTTGTTCCAGTCCACGATACTTTTCGGATACAGTCGCCTTCTAACATTTCTAGTTGACCGTATTGTTGTAGGGTGTGCAGAGAACTGTACAATATCTGGTTGGTTTCGGGCCGGCTGTAGTGATTCAGACACAGGACACAAGGTCTGGACTGGGTTCAGTCACCCAAGTGTCCCATCAGGCCTGTGTTCTGCAGCCATGGTGTGCTCCAGCCTTCACACACTTTAATTGCACCTTGGGGCAGGATTTCCTCACTCTCTACCTTATTACCTATTGGCCGCTCCTTCCCATTGTGTGGCTTTCTGCATTGTTTTCTCTACCCTCCTGTATACTTCTGTTGGGTGCTTTGTACTTTTTCTGAGTAGGTGGTAGCGATCTGCTGAGGAGATCCCACAAGGAGCTGATTCCGTTGTCACAAAGCTTTCATTACTTGTTTCTCAATAGTGTAAATATTTACTGTTTATTTGATTGTGTATTTTACTGTTTCTCTGCATTGGGACCTTTGTAAGGGTGTTTTTTTTTTCTCTTAAGGGTTAATCAGACATCGCCGCACAATAACCCTTTCAGTTCTACAGATGGTCTTTTGAGAAGTTATGTCTGGCACCTTCTCGTTCCTTTTCAAAATGTTTGGTTTGAAAATATTGCGCTTGAACATTGCCGTCGAGTCTGGACTTGGAGCAATCGCATGACTAATACAGTACAGGGAATTTTTAGGGTTTGCATATTCAATATTAGTTTTTTTTTTTGCTGCCAAAACGTGGGCACTTATTCTATTTTTTTCTTAATAGGTAAAATTCTGCCAAAGTCATAGGGAGTGTGAATATATTTTTAGTAGTTTCGAGTCAGGATAACCAGACATCAAGTGTGATTTACCGGTGACACTTCTGGTCATTTTCCATTCCGTTGCCCAGGAGTTGATTCGTCTTTTTGTGTAATATAGCAGACCTCATACCTGTAGGACAGGGCAGAGTGGTGGCTCAGTGGTTAGCACTGTTACTTTGCAGCGCTGGTGTCCTCGGATAGGCTACGTTCACACTAGCGTTATGCGCCGCTGCGTCGGCGACGCGACGCACAACGCACCGAAAAACGCTGCGTTTTTCGACGCGTGCGTCGTTTTTTGATGAAAATCGGACGCAAGAAAAATGCAACTTGTTGCGTTTTCTTGGTCCGACGCTAGCGTCAAAAAAGACGCACGTGTCGGAAAACGCAACAAGCAAAAACGCATGCGTCCCCCATGTTAAACATAGGGGCGCATGACGCGTGCGTCGCCGCTGCGTCGCCCGACGCTAGCGCGACGCACACTAGCCGAACGCTAGTGTGAACGTAGCCTTAATATCTCACCAAGAACAACATCTGCAAGAAGTTTGTTTGTTCTCCCCATGTTTGTGTGTTTAATCACTGATAGGGAATTTTAGATTTTGAGCCCCAGTGTGAACTGTGATGTCACAAACTATGTCTATGAAGCGCTATGGAATATGCTGGCACTATATAATAGCAAAGCATAACAATAAAAATAGTGGAGTATATGTATCTTGCAGCTTGGGTGCTAGTCCTTGATTTTTTTTTTTTTTTTTTTCTCTCCACGTGTGACTTGGCTGTATACACCCATAAACCTTTTTACTTTCCCTTTCTTTGTCCTCCTGCTTTTAAGACTTATATTTTCTTTGCCAGCAACATATGGTGACAAATTTCCATAAGACCCTTGATAGCATTTCTATCTGGATTGTTATGTAATCTGATTCTGCCTAACAATGGTGATGTACATGCTATTCATAGTCTGCGGAAGGCCGGTGACCACTCCTATAATGGTAATGGTTGTCATTAGTCCTTCAGAAACTTTCACCTCTGAGGAGCACAAAGGCTACTTTGAATATTGTAAGATGTCATAGACCTACTTGCAGAACTAGTCTTACTTTGGCTGAGTATGCATCTGTCAGCATTGCAGGACTGGCCCAATCTCAGAACACCGTTGGGTCAGTGTGCCTAAAAAGTTGCCTTTACTATTTTTACTTTTGGGGAGTTTTTATATTGGTGGCTGTGAAAGAACTGTTTTTTGCTCCTTAAGTCTTAATTGTTTTGTCCAGATTAGGACTCTTAATTGTCCAAGGAAATGGGACATGTCTAACGACTACTGAAGCCAAACTTGTCCCAATTCTTCCAGTTAATACATAGGTTATGTTAAAGTGAGGCGTGCACAGATCCTCCAGTGTTCTCCTCTGTAGGTGTGCTTTTTCAGAGCAGCTGGTAGGCTCCCATGTTTTTTTTTTTTTTCCAGGGACATCATTTGGGCCATAAGTAGACGCTGTTGGAAAAATGGGAAGTGTCGCTCAATTGGTTTGTTTATTTCTGCACTTCATCGTACCTCTTTTTTTTTTTAGCATACGGTTATGTTAACTTCCAATGTATGTGACACTAAACCCCCCCCCCCCCCACCACTCCAGTGTACAGTAGCAGTACTGTATATTTTGACATCCTCGTATCTTTATATTTTGGCATTAGTACATTTTATTTTATTTTTTTGACGTTTTGTCTACAAGTTTGCCAAATTCTGTTTAAAAAAAAAAAAAAGTTCCAAAGGCTCTGTAAAATAACCAAAGTGCTAGAAGTAAGGACAGTTGTATACTTTGTAGCTGATAATGACTTAGGAATCCATCAGTTCATGTTAGCTGCTTGGGGTCCAATTTGGGATACCTGTATGTAAAGGAAACTCTGTGATTTTTCTGTGACCCACTTTCTTTTGGAGGTTAAAGCAGATGTTTTTCTGTTGGGTTTTATTACTGTTTTTGCTGAATTAATTATAAGTTCTATCCAGTAATCTGCAGAAGGTTCCCTAAACGCTGGGAGTGGGCAGGTTACTATAGACTACAGCTGCATTCATATGACCTCCCCATACACATGGATACTCAGTTCAGCTGATAAACTGTGCCAGAGGTGTCCAGTAGAGGCTTATCTCCCTTGAGAACAGACAATTGGGCATGTTAAAATCTAGCATGCCTGATACTTGCCTTACAGGGAAAGTTGGGCCACCAACCACAGGATAGTCATCCAGTCCTTCCAAACTCAACAAGTAGTTCTGAGTACATATGGCTTTATAGTATGGTTGTTTAATAAGGCCGTCCAAAACAACCGTATGCAAAAAAGTTATGCTGCTGAAAGAAAAACTTCTAGTTTTGTCAGGTACTCGGCTTCTGGAGATTTTCCGTCCTTGCTAAATGTAACTTAGGAGCCTTATAAAAGTGTTGATGTCAAAGGCCTCGTCAACTGTTTAATAGCTTATAACGAGGGGTATTTTGTGGGTTTGGACCTGTCAAGTAGATTGTTTTTGTCTAAACTGACAATGTATGGCTTGAATTTATAAATCATGGTTTGAGGGGTTGTTGGCACAAAGTTTCTGTTCAAACCAAGCCCAGGCACTTGGTGTGGCCGAGCGGTACAGTGCACCGTCTTCTTGTTTTCGCTCTATCTCCGTCTCTTCTTTAGCTCCTGGAAAGCCGAAGCTGTCATTCAAGAAAGAGAATAAGGTGCATGGTGATCGAAAGCAGGTAGATGCACTGACCGGGTTGTCCACACTAAGAGAGCAACGCGCGTCGGGGCTTGGTTTGAATAGTCAGTTTGCACTGACAGACTCCCTTTAATGAACATGTCAGTTCCTGGGCCTTTCCTAAGCCACCACCATAACGTTATATAAACCCTTTCCTGGACTATCAGAAATAAGTGTATGTCACACTAAGGACCTTCTAAGTATGAAACATCCAGGACTAGTCCTGTGGGGTGCCGATTCGCAGTCACCCGGCTTCATTGCTGATGGCTTCGAAAAGCAGAGAGAATACTTGAGCCCTGATGGTGACGTGTATCCAGTGTGGAGCATGATTACAAAATATGAGACGGTGTAACTTTGGGGGAATTTGCCCCCTCCACCGGACTAGTTGTGGATATTTTACACTGCAAGGCAGATTTATATTTTGATTTTTCAGACTTAGAAATTAGTGTATGGTATATGAAAGACCTCAGGATTGGGCTTTTATCACGTGGTGGTGCAGCGGGGGCTGCTGAGCTGACAGGTTCCCTTGACCATGTGCCCTCTTCTCATTTAGTTGAATCATTTGCATCAAGTCAAAAATGTAATTCTGCAAGTTATGACTGTCATTGTGTACATGGTCCAACATTTTCAGTTCTTTTTAGACCCTCTCTTTATGCCCCATAAAGGTTGCAAGCGGCCTTCCTTACCATTTTTTATTTTTTTTTCTAGCTTTGTCTGTTTCTGTAAAGACGGCCGGAAAGACTGAATTTCTCCAGGCGAAATATGATCTGAGCCACCAGAAATATTTGTACCCTTCAGAATGAGAAAAATGTGCATAGAATTTTAAGTTTGAGCGAAGTGTGGTGGTAGAGGGGGAGCCACTGACATTTGTTCTTATTATAGACTTTTCCCTAAAAAAGTGTTTGGTGTTTTTTTTGTTGTTTTTTTTGTGCTTTTTGTTTAATAGTTTTTTTTTTTTTTTTGAAGCCCAAATCATCTATGTGGGCACTAGCGCAAAGCAACATAATTTCAGGCGACCAACTAAAAGTCCACTTTGTTTTTTTTTTTAAAGATTTAGAATGGTTGGACGTAATATTTTAATATGTGACTTGGTTTTGAAGCTTTTGTCACATGCTACATATGAGATGCTCTAGGAGTCTGTTAAATGTCCACTTTCCAGACTTTTAAATGAGGTTTGGTAAGGATATGAAGTTCTAGTGTTAAAGGACTCGGCCAAGAAGGGACTTGTGAATAATTGGCTACTCTATGCAAGAAGAGATTTCGACAGGCAGTTATAGACTGACTTATGATCATTTACCAAATTGGGGAACTTCAGTATAACATTAATGAATGCTAAAGTTGAAACATCTGAGGTTGCATATTTCAGCAGGTTGGTATTACTAGTGATGAACACACGTGCTGCGATAAGGTGTTATCCGGCCATGCTGTGGTGCTATCCGAATTACTTCGGCATGCTCAAATAATATGTTTGAGTCTCTGCGGCTGTTAGACTGCAGGGATTGCCGGACAGCCGGGAGACATGCAGCCGCGGGGACTCGAACATATTATTCTATCACGTCCAAGACACTCGGTTAGCGCCCGAGCATGCTCAGATAACACCTTATCTAAGCACGCTCACTCCTCACTAATTACTACGCCTTCCTATATTATTTGCTTGAGGGTTGACTGCAATTTTTGTTTTTGACAGATGTGGACTCGCCTTGATGCATCTACTACTATTTCCAGCATGGTGTCATAGTTCCAATGTTAGTTTTGCTTAACACAAGAAATCTATAAATATACAAAGTATTTTTTGCACATTACTACACTTTAAAGGGGTGGTCCAGTCTAAGAAGAAAAGTATGCAGACGGTCTGTCACTACATGCTGCTGAATCATGACATTGTGCACGTTCCCATGTGTTCTCCCTGCGGGTGGGCATTCTTGTGACCGGCTGTATGTGAATTTTGCACAACTCTAGTCACATGCCAACTAAACTCCCCACTGCTTCTCCATGTTTTAGTGGAGGATAGTCTAGTTGGCACATGACTGCTAGCATGCAACTCGCCTGCAAGTGTTCATATGACCGCCCACCTTGATGGGGGGACATTCATTCTACAATTACATAGTGATTGCGGACTTTTCTTCTTGAAATGGGCAACCCCTTTTTATGGCCAAAGCGGTGAAAGGGTATGTGCACACCTTGAGTATTTTACAGGGTTTTTTTTTTTTTTAAATTTATGGCTGAAAAACGCTGAACGAATGGACATGTTGCAAACTTGAAAAATTTAAAAATTACTTTGGCTTTAGCAGCATGTGCATAAGATTTCACAAACTTCACTTTGCAGGTACTGTAAAATGGCGTTTTTTTTATTTTTTATTCCCCCTGCCCCCTCCCCCCATGGGGGAATAAAAATCAGCAAAATCAGTGAAACTGGAACAAAATCAACGAGACCTTTCTAGCACACTAGCGGTTTTGAAGAGGATCTGTTCACTTTTCAGTTTTAGGCTACTTTCACACTAGCGTTGTTTGCTGTACATCGCAATGCGTCGTTTTGGAGAAAAACGCATCCTGCAAATGTGCCCGCAGGATGCGTTTTTCTCCATAGGCTTGCATTAGCGACGCATTGCGGCGTATGGCCACACGTCGCATCCATCGTGCGACGGATGCGTCGTGTTTTGGCTGACCTTCGGCACAAAAAAAGTTACATGTAACTTTTTTTGTGCGTCGAGTTCGCCATTTTCAACCACGCATGCGCGGCCGGAACTCCGCCCCCTCCTCCCCAGACCTTACAATGGGGCAGTGGATGCGTTGTAAAACTGCATCCGCTACCCCCGTTGTTCATTTCTTTCACAACGTGCGTTGGGCCGACGCATGGCGACTGCCCCGCACTGGCGCATCTTTACGTAGGACTCTACATTATGCTGTTCCTGCATTGTACCTCCTGGAAATTGTATTAATAAATTGATCGCTGGGTCAGAGTTGGGGTACGTACCTGCACACTTTCACAGTATCCAGTCACTCTGATTGCGCCCTTAAACGAGTGCGTTTTTAGAGTCGGCCGTGTAAATCTGCCTGCAGTGCTCATACTGGCTGTGGCTGTCTCGACTCAAGCTCGACAACTTCATAGAAATGTATGCGGCGGTCACGCTTGGGTTAGAAGAGCCACTGGCCAGTCCATGCAATGCGGTCCCAACTCAGTCCATTTTATACATCCGTCTGACTGCGCACTAAGGCCGGGGTCACACTTGCAAGTTGAATGCGAGAAACTCGCCCATCAATATCCGGCAATGCCACCGCCACTCGGACCGGAGCTTTCAGCCGCATAGAAATACATGCAGCCGCGCACTGCGGTCCCGAGTGACAGCGGCAGTGCTGGGACTTGATGCGAGAGACTTGTGGGAGTTTCTCGCATTCAACTTGCAAGTGTGACCCCGGCCTAACAAGGATGTTCAACTATTATTAATGGTACCAACCCAGTTGTCAATTCATACATTTCTAGCAGGAATAATGGAAGAGAAGCAGAATGTTAAAAAAACAACAACAAACAAACAAAAAACGTCCAGAATTTTTCCATGCGGGATAGAAATATTTACCAAAACCGACTTGTCTGGTGATGACAGATCCTCCGTTAGGTGAGTATCATGACTAAAGATGCATGCTCTTTGTAAGGGAGTGGAGTGGCTACCTGACCATCTTGGGTAGTGGGCGCTGCTTATTATTAATTTCCCCAATGAAAGACCGTTCTGGCCTGTTCAGACAGTCCTACAGTCTGGACCGATCGTTCCTACAAATCCATTCGTGGAATGTTAATTGTTAATAATTAATTATTTATTTATATAGCGCCAACATATTCCGCAGCACTTTACAGTTATAGAGGGGATTTGTACAGACAATAGACATTACAGCATAACAGATACCAGGAGGAATGGGGGCCCTGCTTATAATCTGATGAAAAGGGGAGACACGAGAGGTGGATGGTAACAATTGCTTCAGTTATTCGGACCAGCCATAGTGTAAGGGTACCGTCACACTATACGATTTACCTACGATCACGACCAGCGATATGACCTGGCCGTGATCGTAGGTAAATCGTAGTGTGGTCGCTGGGGAGCTGTCACACAGACAGCTCTCAGCGACCAACGATGCCGAGGTACCCGGGTAACCAGGGTAAACATCGGGTTACTAAGCGCAGGACCGCGCTTAGTAACCCGATGTTTACCCTGGTTACCAGCGTAAAAAAAACCAAACAGCACATACTTACATTCTGGTGTCCGTCAGGTCCCTTGCCGTCTGCTTCCCGCACTCACTGACTGCCGGCCGTAAAGTGAAAGTGAAAGCACGTCACCGCTGTGCTCTGCTTTCACTTTACGGCCGGCAGTCACAGTGCGGGAAGCAGACGGCAAGGGACCTGACGGACACCAGAATGTAAGTATGTGCTGTTTGTTTTTTTTTTACGCTGGTAACCAGGGTAAACATCGGGTTACGAAGCGCGGTCCTGCGCTTAGTAACCCGATGTTTACCCTGGTTACAAGCGAACGCATCGCTAGATCGGTGTCACACACACCGATCTAGCGATGCCAGCGGGAGATCCAGCGACAAAAGAAAGTTCTAAACGATCTGCTACGACGTACGATTCTCAGCAGGATCCCTGATCACTGCTGCGTGTCAGACACAGCGATATCGTAACGATATCGCTGGAACGTCACGAATCGTACCGTCGTAGCGATCGAAATGGCAGTGTGTGACGGTACCCTAAGGCTCGGGTGTTCATGTAAAGCTGCATGAACCAGTTAACAGCCTAAATATGTAACACTACTGTTGTAAATGGACCTTTATCTTGTTGGCTCGGTCATTTGTATGTTTGGTACTAAATGTTTATCACTGTGTTCAACTTTTTCTAGGTGTCGGCAAATTTACTTGTTTTTACTTGAAATCTTAAACTCCTTTGTCTGGAGATAGGAATGGAAATGAAGGCAGGCTCCAGTGATGAGCTCAGCAATTCTGCTTCATTCAGTTTGCTTGTATGAGTTTATTTCGTTATGTCTTTGTTTTTGTAACATTCTGTTCTTGGAAGATCGGAGGCGTGTGTGGAAATATTTGGGGACATTTGTTGGTCATAAATGGTGTGCACAGTGGAGCTAATAAGTTGCTATTGCATCTCTAGGATGTTGGAAGTCATTGATCAGTTGGAAGGCAGGTCTGGACTTTAATTGTTGACCCCCTTCCCCCAGGGCCCGTTGACTCTGCTGCTTCCTCCCCCATCAGTACACAGCTTGCCACATCTACCATGATTCAAAAAACACAGTGCTGAATATTTTGTTAGTTTGACATAATGTAAAATTCAGTAAATGCTGCCATGGATTTACTAACGTACAACCCATGATCCCAGTTGCTGCATGTGTAGTAACCGGCTGAAAAATATAAACCAGGCAGATCAAGTGTTGTGCTTGAAGACCATCTACAGAGACAATTTTCCATAAGTTTATGGTCGAAAAATTATTTTGACAGGAGATAATTGATGACAATGCTAGATCCTTACCTTTCTAAATTTCTATGAAATGTTTGAATACTTTTTGGCCACTTTTTCTGTCTGGCAACTTTTTTTTTATATATAACTTTTCTACTTTCCAATTTTGCAATCTAAAGACCAAAGATATTTGTATTACAGATCTGTGTCATTGTTTAATATGGTGGCACATATTGATCCACTGTCTTTGTGAAGTGCTTATACACTTGGAGTGAGGATTTTGTATCAGATCTTCCATTTGAAGTGTGTGATTTTTGGAGCAGATCTGGTTCAAGGGTCATGTGAAAAAAAAAAATTATTGGAAAAATTATGTGAACATAGCCTTAGAACTCTTACTGGATTTTTTTGTGTTTCCTCCGTTGACTGGAACAGCTCCAGTTGTGCACTTTTAGGCTACGTTCCCATGATGAGCTTTTGGTGAGGTGCAGTATTTCTGCACCTATTATGTAAATTAGGTTACTTGTACCTTTTTTCATTGCCTTTGTGTTGTACAATCACCTTTTGTTGGCGCTCTGCTTATTGCCAAGACTGTGTTTTACCATTCGTGGCGAGTGAGTATTATCTGAGCATGCTCGGGTGCTAGCTGAGTGTCTTCGAAAAATGTTCCGAGTCCCCGCAGCTTCATGTCTCTCGTCTGTTCGACAGCCGCAACACATGGGGTTTCCTGTTTCTTAGGCAATCCTCGCATGTGTTGCTGCTATTGAACAGATGAGAGACATGCAGCCGCGGGGACTCAAACATATTTTTCAAGCACGCCGAAGTCACTCAGCATCAGAGCATGCTCACATAACGCCTTATCTACTAGCATGTTCGCTCATCACTAGTAACCATGAATACAATTTATCAGGAGCACCTTGGTTCAGACTCCTAATATTTTCCTTACACACATAACTGACAGTGCGCCTGTCTAAGAAAGTTATTCGCCGTCCCCTCCAGTCTCTTCGACCTCCGTGTTCTCTCTTGTTTGTGAATTGTAACTCTTGCTATCCTGATGTCGCCTTTTTCCGTTTCCATTTTTAATGTGTAACGTGAACATAGTTGACAACCTACAAACTCTTCACACACACCTGGGAAACGTTTTTTTTCCCCCCTCCTCCTGTTCCAGGAATGGCAGAGCAGAGATCTAGAGATGTTTGCTGGCTCTGTCGCATCCACATCTTGTGTTAATTGAAGTTTTTTTTTTCTTTTTCCCCTCTTCTCAGGAAATCCTGGTCTAAAAGAACCGTTTTACAGTCTCGGTCATATTTTAGAATTTTGGCCGGCTCCCTTCATACCAAGGGATGCGTCAGCAGTGGAAAGTCTGGTGCCGTCTTTCCTGCTCCATAATGCAGCGATTGATTCCTCTTGGGCCGCGCTCAGCTCTTCGCTTGTCTGGCTTTGTGGCTTCGTACCTGCACAAGACCTTTACTAATGTTTCACTTTTGGCGCTTTGCATTCGGGGGGTGGACGGGACAGGATCTAATGTGGCGTGGTGATAGTGATTGATATCGTCTATGGTGGTGGAGCAGATCGGACCATATGGTGAATCCTGCACATTGTTACCTGTGCGCTGGAGACCTGGGCTAAAGACTATAAATTGTGACTAATGTATTCACCCAATATTTGTCCCATCCTTTATCTCCTTCCTAAGGCTGCCGCTGCCTTTATTTGGGCTATTCAATGACCTACTGGACGGCTTTATCTCCCATAACAAAAGAGATGCCTTTTTAGCCAGAAACCTTCGGAGACCACCAAGGACTCTGAGCTCACGCAGTGCAACGCCGCACCGCGCTCAACAATAACAAAAATGCCTGACTGAATAGTCCAAAAATGTGGAGTGGTGGAAGCGTTCATCTACGTCCAGAACACTGTCACAACACAGACAGACCGACCCGAGCAAATACCTCTGGGCCGCGAAAATAGAACGGAGAAGTGTTTAGGGCTACTGGTATGACCCGTGTATGTGACTCCGCGCCCGAAATATCACCAGTCACATTCGTAGGCGGACATTTCGGTAAACGTTACATTTACGGTAATAAACCTATGAAAAACTTTGACTTGGACGTATGAGACCATAAAATAGATTATTCTTTACAATTCTTGTGTTTTTTAAAGGCATATGATAGAAAATTTCATAGATGATTCCTACTAAATATCACGCCGGAATCTGAACTTTGCATTGTGTTACCAAAAAGTGGTGAAAAAAGTTGCTTGTTCCACTGATTATTTATTTATTTTTTTTTTCATGCAGATATGTGCTGCAAAATATACAGTAGAAATTTGTACTGATTATTGCATTATTTATTAATTTCTGTTTAAATAAGCTTTTAGCGCAGAAACGCCAGCGGCCGCTTCACCCCATACCGGGAGACCAGCAGTGCTCACTTCTCTGGATGTTAGGGGCCATCATTACGATTGAGAAGTGGACAAACCCTTTAAAGCCACGAGCCCCTGTTACTTTCTATTAAATTCTATTAAATTCTATTCATGTCAAGATCAAAACAAATCACAAACTGCGTCCCTTCTTTATAAAGGGAGTCTGTCACCTGTTTGTTTGTTTTTTTTGCCATCTGATCTGAGAGCAGAAATGTGTCACTTACCGCTGATAAAACCTTCTACCATGTAGCCTTCCATATTCATTTATAACCCCTCCACTGGCTGCTTTCTGCCTATGCGCAGTACACAGCTGCCAATCAGTGGTGTGGGCGGGGTTATCCAGGGCTCAGTGCTCAGAGAACTGCTAGATCTGCAGCAGATAAAACTGATTTTTATCAAACCTGCACAAAGTAGCCCAGCAAGTGACATCTCGAGGCAATCTGGGTCTCTGACTCTACATTATGCTGCTCTCAGATTACATAGAAACCTGCAGAAAGATTCCCTTTCGTGGTAATTCCACAGACTGTCCATCCCCTCAGCAGATGTCAAATCCACTTTTTAAAAAATGACTTCTCAGAATTGAAGCAGTTTCCGCATGGACACCATGCAGTGTGCAGCCGTCACATCCAAAGCGGACATCCAAGGGCCGAAGTCTTCCACGGACTCTGTACAATCACATTTTGCGTTTTTCCATGTAAATTTGCCATAAGACAATTTTTCTCATGATTACCCCCTCTTGTGATACGGTAAAAAGTAAGAACCCCTTTATTCTCTCCGAACATTTGGTATTTTTAGTTACATGGATGGTATTTTTTTTTTTTTTTTTGCACATATGTCTTGTTTGTTCCCATCTGCTCAGTGTTGGCACATGTTCATTGATTATTTTTTTTTTATTATTCTCCATTGCTTGTCTTTGCAGGCTGCATTTGCATTACACTTCCTCCTAAGTCCTGAGGTGTGCTGTGCAGCCCAGTGATAATTTATGAGTGCACATGTCACTGGCTGCCTGAGGCTGTTCGAAACTTTGCTTGTCTCTTGCTTGCCCTGATTTCTGCACAGGCCTATCCTATCATCCACCTGTGATCGGCAAAAATCTGACTGCCGAATCCATAACTGGAATCTCTGCAGTTTTTTTTTTTTTTCCCAATGTAATCTGACAGTAGTATGATGCAGGGGCAGAGACCCTGATTCCAGCAACGTATCACTTAGTTTGTACTGTATGCCTGATGCATTAATATCTGTGGGTTTAGCCAACATTAGTCTAATGTGCAAGAGGGGCCTTAAAGGGGTTGTCCAATCAAAACCGATAAGTCTGCAGTCACTCTGTGACTGCAGACTTACGATTTCCCCCAGCGCACACATTGTGCGCTGAAAGGATTTGCTGGTTTCGGACCCAGGACCAGTGAGTAATATATATCCCCGGCCAGTGGGTGCAGCCTCACTATCCATACCCTTGTCTGGAGCAAGGTTGCACCCTCTACTCGGCCAGTCCTGTCACTAGATGGGTCGTGCAAGTGCATGGAGCAAGGCCATACCCGCTGGCCGGAAGCATGTATAACTCATACATACCCTCCGATTGCGGCTCAGAAACCGGCGAATCCCCGCAGTGTATTCACTGGGGGGGATTCATAAGTCTACAGTCACACAGAGTGACTGCAGACCTATCGATTTTGGACCGGACCACCCCTTTATCATTTATTCTCATTGGCTATCAGTTATCCTGAAATTGTTCATTTCGAGATGGATAGATAAATAGAAAGGAAGCGCACACAGCTGGTAGAGGGTGCTGGCTGAACTGGACGTGTCCACGATCAAACGTATTGGACTTGTTATATCCGCTTTTCCATAGAACGCTTTTCCAGAACTGGGCTGACTGCTTTAGATGGTTTTTTGGCAAAGTCTAACCTGTCCTTTCTATTTTGAAAGGTGTTTTCCTCACAAACAAAGTTTTTAAATTTTAACCAACATGTTAAACGGAGATCTGGGAATAATATTAACCCCTTTACCCCCAAGGGTGGTTTGCACGTTAATGACCAGGCCAATTTTTACAATTCTGACCACTGTCCCTTTATGAGGTTATAACTCCGAAACGCTTCAACGGATCCTGGTGATTCTGACATTGTTTTCTCGTGACATATTGTACTTCATGATAGTGGTAAAATTTCTTTGATAGTACCTGCGTTTATTTGTGAAAAAAACGGAAATTTGGCGAAAATTTTGAAAATTTCGCAATTTTCAAACTTTGAATTTTTATGCAATTAAATCACAGAGATATGTCACACAAAATACTTAATAAGTAACATTTCCCACATGTCTCCTTTACATCAGCATAATTTTGGAACCAATTTTTTTTTTTGTTAGGGAGTTATAAGGGTTAAAAGTTGACCAGCAATTTCTCATTTTTACAACACCATTTTTTTTTAGGGACCACGTCTCATTTAAAGTCATTTTGAGGGGTCTATATGATAGAAAATGCCCAAGTGTGACACCATTCTAAAAACTGCACCCCTCAAGGTGCTCAAAACCACATTCAAGAAGTTTATTAACCCTTCAGGTGTTTAATAGGAATTTTTGGAATGTTTAAATAAAAATGAACATTTAACTTTTTTACACAAAAAATTTACTTCAGCTCCAATTTGTTTTATTTTACCAAGGGTAACAGGAGAAATTGGACCCAAAAACTTGTTGTCCAATTTGTCCTGAGTACGCTGATACCCCATATGTGGCAGTAAACCACTGTTTGGGCGCATGGGAGAGCTCGGAAGGGAAGGAGCGCTATTTGACTTTTCAATGCAAAATTGACAGGAATTGAGATGGGACGCCATGTTGCGTTTGGAGAGCCACTGATGTGCCTAAACATTGAAACCCCCCACAAGTGACACCATTTTGGAAAGTAGACCCCCTAAGGAACTTATCTGGATGTGTGGTGAGCACTTTGACCCACCAAGTGCTTCACAGAAGTTTATAATGCAGAACCGTAAAAATAAAAAATCATATTTTTTCACAAAAATTATATTTTTGCCCCCAATTTTTTATTTTTCCAAGGGTAAGAGAAGAAATTGGACCACAAAAGTTGTTGTCCAATTTGTCCTGAGTACGCTGATACCCCATATGTGGCAGTAAACCACTGTTTGGGCGCATGGGAGAGCTCGGAAGGGAAGGAGCGCAGTTTGACTTTTCAATGCAAAATTGACAGAAATTGAGATGGGACGCCATGTTGCGTTTGGAGAGCCACTGATGTGCCTAAACATTGAAACCCCCCACAAGTGACACCATTTTGGAAAGTAGACCCCCTAAGGAACTTATCTAGAGGTGTGGTGAGCACTTTGACCCACCAAGGGCTTCACAGAAGTTTATAATGCAGAGCCATAAAAATAAAACAAAATTTTTTTCCCACAAAAATTATTTTTTAGCCCCCAGTTTTGTATTTTCCCTAGGGTAACAGGAGAAATTGGACCCCAAAAGTTGTTGTCCAATTTGTCCTGAGTACGCTGATACCCCATATGTGGGGGGGGAACCACCGTTTGGGCGCATGGGAGGGTTCGGAAGGGAAGGAGCGCCATTTGGAATGCAGACTTAGATGGAATGGTTTGCAGGCGTCACATTGCGTTTGCAGAGCCCCTAATGTACCTAAACAGTAGAAACCCCCCACAAGTGACACCATTTTGGAAAGTAGACCCCCTAAGGAACTCATCTTGATGTGTTGTAAGAGCTTTGAACCCCCAAGTATTTCACTACAGTTTATAACGCAGAGCCGTGCAAATAAAAAATATTTTTTTTTCCACAAAAATTATATTTTAGCCCCCAGTTTTGTATTTTTCCAAGGTTAGCAGGAGAAATTGGACCCTAAATGTTGTTGTCCAATTTGTCCTGAGTACGCTGATACCCAATATGTGGGGGGGAACCACCGTTTGGGCGCATGGGAGGGCTCGGAAGGGAAGGAGCATCATTTGGAATGCAGACTTAGATGGATTGGTCTGCAGGCGTCACATTGCGTTTGCAGAGCCCCTAATGTACCTAAACAGTAGAAACCCCCCACAAGTGACCCCATATTGGAAACTAGACCCCTCAATGAACTTATCTAGATGTGTTGTGAGAACTTTGAACCCCCAAGTGTTTCACTACAGTTTATAACGCAGAGCCGTGAAAATAAAAAATCTTTTTGTTTTCCCACAAAAATTATTTTTTAGCCCCCAGTTTTGTATTTTCCCAAGGGTAACAGGAGAAATTGGTCCACAAAAGTTGTTGTCCAATTTGTCCTGAGTACGCTGATACCCCATATGTTGGGGTAAACCCCTGTTTGGGCACACAGGAGAGCTCGGAAGGGAAGGAGCACTGTTTTACTTTTTCAACGCAGAATTGGCTGGAATTGAGATCGGACGCCATGTCGTGTTTGGAGAGCCCCTGATGTGCCGAAACAGTGGAAACCCCCCAATTATAACTGAAACCCTAATCTAAACACACCCCTAACCCTAATTCCAACGGTAACCCTAACCACACCTCTAACCCTGACACACCCCTAACCCTAATCCCAACCCTATTCCCAACTGTAAATGTAATCTAAACCCTAACCCTAACTTTAGCCCCAACCCTAACTGTAGCCCCAACCCTAACCCTAACCCTAGCCCTAGCCCTAACCCTAACCCTAACCCTAGCCCTAACCCTAGCCCTAACCCTAACCCTAGCCCTAACCCTAGCCCTAACCCTAGCCCTAACCCTAGCCCTAGCCCTAACCCTAGCCCTAACCCTAGCCCTAACCCTAGCCCTAACCCTAACCCTAACCCTAATCCTAGCCCTAACCCTAGCCCTAATGGGAAAATGGAAATAAATACATTTTTTTTTATTTTTCCCTAACTAAGGGGGTGATGAAGGGGGGTTTGATTTACTTTTATAGCGGGTTTTTTAGCGGATTTTTATGATTGGCAGCCGTCACACACTGAAAGACCCTTTTTATTGCAAAAAATATTTTTTGCAATACCACATTTTGAGAGCTATAATTTTTCCATATTTTGGTCCACAGAGTCATGTGAGGTCTTGTTTTTTGCGGGACGAGTTGACGTTTTTATTGAAAACATTTTTGGGCACGTGACATTTTTTTATCGCTTTTTATTCCGATGTTTGTGAGGAAGAATGACCAAAAGCCAGCTATTCATGAATTTCTATTGGGGGAGGCGTTTATACCGTTCCGCGTTTGGTAAAATTGATAAATCAGTTTTATTCTTCGGGTCAGTACGATTACAGCGATACCTCATTTATATCATTTTTTTATGGTTTGGCGCTTTTATACGATAAAAACTATTTTACAGAAAAAATAATTATTTTTGCATCGCTTTATTCTCAGGACTATAACTTTTTTATTTTTTTGCTGATGATGCTGTATGGCGGCTCTTTTTTTGCGGGACAATATGACGCTTTCAGCGGTACCATGGTTATTTATATCTGTCCTTTTGATCGCGTGTTATTCCACTTTTTGTTCGGCGGTATGATAATAAAGCGTTGTTTTTTGCCTCGTTTTTTTTTTTTTTTTCTTACGGTGTTTACTGAAGGGGTTAACTAGTGGGACAGTTTTATAGGTCGGGTCGTTACGGACGCGGCGATACTAAATATGTGTACTTTTATTGTTTTTTTTTTTTTATTTAGATGAAGAAATGTATTTATGGGAATAATATTTTTTTTTTTTTTTCATTATTTTGGAATATTTTTTTTTTATTTTTTTTACACATTTGGAAAATTTTTTTTTTACTTTTTTACTTTGTCCCAGGGGGGGACATCACAGATCAGTGATCTGACAGTTTGCACAGCACTCTGTCAGATCACTGATCTGACATGCAGCGCTGCAGCCTTCACAGTGCCTGCTCTAAGCAGGCTCTGTGAAGCCACCTCCCTCCCTGCAGGACCCGGATCCGCGGCCATCTTGGATCCGGGGCTCGAGCAGGGAGGGAGGTGAGGAGACCCTCGCAGCAACGCGATCACATCGCGTTGCTGCGGGGGGCTCAGGGAAGCCCGCAGGGAGCCCCCTCCCTGCGCGGTGCTTCCCTGCACCGCCGGCACATCGCGATCATCTTTGATCGCGGTGTGCCAGGGGTTAATGTGCCGGGGGCGGTCCGTGACCGCTCCTGGCACATAGTGCCGGATGTCAGCTGCGATAAGCAGCTGACACCCGGCCGCGATCGGCCGCGCTCCCCCCGTGAGCGCGGCCGATCGGCTATGACGTACTATCCCGTCCAGGGTCAGATAAGCCCAGGGCACCTCGACGGGATAGTACGTCTAAGGTCACAGAGGGGTTAAGTTTCACAATTGGATGTAAAAAAAAAAAAAGTTCCTGTGCGGAGATAATCTTATACAAGTGATCCTGCTGCGTACTGAGTAATGGCTGTGTATGACTATACAGGGACATGGTCTGCTCATACCTCAGCTCCTGGGCAGGGGAGGAAGCAAAAGAGTATACTGACAACGTTTCCTGATCCCATGCTGTAATGTCTGTATACTCCTTTGTGTCCTCCCCTGCCCAGGAGATGTGGTACGGTCAGACCATGTTCCTGTATGGTCAGACACAGCCATTACACAGTACACAGCAGGGGCACATTTATAAGATTATCTCAGTGCAGGAACATTTTATTTAAACACATCCAATTCTGGAAATTATTATTCCATTATCTATTAATTAAAATGTACTCTGTTTGTGTAACAACGCTTTTAAGGCTGATTAATGGTTTGTACCTTGTGGTGAACACTCTTTATTTGCTCTCATGAAGTCTTTTCTTTATGGTACACTTAGGCCACATACACATGTTGAGTATTTGGTAAATTTTTACCTCAGTAGTTGTCAGCGAAAACCAGGAGTGGGCAAAACAATGCAGAAGTGGTGACGTGTTTCTATTATACGTTCCAGCTGAGTGTCCCGCTCGTGGTTTACAAACCCTGAGGTAAAAGTCACAAAATAATACTGAACGTGTGCACGTTGCCCTAGATCTTGAGATATCTACTTTCTGGATAGTGTTCTTTGCTCTGGTGGATGTTGTGAAGGAGTTTTTCTAAACTGTGGAAAGGATTTTGCGATAATCCACCACTGTTATCTTCCGTGTACATCCAGGCCTTTTTGAGTTAACAGGCTCACAGTACACCCTTTTTTATTTATATTTCAGAATGCACCACACTGTTGATTTGGCAATTCCTGATATTTCTGCTGTCTCTTTGGTGGATTTCTTCTTCTTTTTTTTTTTCAGCCTAATGATGGTATGATGATCCATTGATGGCTCATTTCACATGTTGTGGGTTCACAGCAGCAGTTTCCAAATGCAAATGCCACACCTGGAATGAGCACCAGACCTTTTTGTTATGGATGATGGATTAATGAGCGAATAGCCCATGCAGCCTATTAAAAAGAGCTTTTGAGATAATTGTCCAATTACTTTCAGTCCTTTGAAAGAGTCGGGTTCTTACTAAAGAGCTACCTAAATGCTTACTCCAACTAGGATGTGAAAACCCTCAAATTAAAGCTGAAAGTCTACCCTTTAAGCCCATATTGATTATATAACTATCTTAAATGTGTTTTTGTAAATGACTAAAATGACAACTTGTCACTGTCCAAATATATCTGGCCCTAACTGCTTTTTACACCGACACACACGGTAGCTTCAGCTAAATGTAATGTGAATATATATTTGTCTATCCATGCCAAAATCTACTGGGGAAAATGTCTTTCTAAATGAAGAGATCTCGGATGCCAAGCGCCTAGAATATTTTAAAGTGTTGGGTTGTTTGTTCTCCTGGCTTTGGCAGTGCACAGTCGTCTTCTTTTAGAGGTTTGGTAAATATTAATTTGGAGCTCCTGAGGACTTTGCCTTGTTGTTAACTTATTGAAAGGAGCCCTGTTCATATTTCTGAATATTTAACACTGCCGTATTATGCTGGTGTAGAGTTTGAGACTTAATGGGGGGATGTCCTTTTATTCATCACATCAACCATATTTTCTCAGGTTAAGGAACATAGGGTGTGTATTGTCTGATGTAAAGCAGCTGTGAAAGCTTTGTAAGGTGTTATAGCAATAGATTATACCCCCCATGTCCCACTGTAGTACTTAACGGGGGTCTCATGATGCATGCAGCCATCTTTATGTATGTAAACACTGATAATAATATTATTATTCTTTATATAGCGCCAACATATTCCACAGCGCTTTACAGCTTAACAGTTTCAAACACAACAGTTATAAGTAACAACGCTAGCAATACAATAATTAAAGCAAAGTAAGACGACCCTGCTCGTGAGAGCTTACAATCTACAATGAGGTGGGGGAGATACAAAGTACAGACGTGTATTTACAATGATGTCTTTACAATGATGGTCCAGCCATCTTCAGGTGGTGGGGGATAGATGGAGATAGTGAATGGGCTACACACACACAAACATAAGATGACTTTGATTAGTGAACGTGATAGGACGCTCTGAACAAATGTGTTTTGAGGGAGCACCTAAAACTACGCAAATTGTGGATGGCCCTAATATCTTGGGGTAGAGCATTCCAGAGGATTGGCGCAGCACAGGAGAAGTCTTGGAGTGGGAGGTACGGATTATTGCAGAGGTTAGTCGAAAGTCGTTTGCAGAGCGCAGCGGTCGGTTAGGCCGATAGACAGAAATGAGGGAGGAGATGTAAGGGGGTGAATTGAATTGTATCATGTAATGAATGGGCAGCCAGTGTAATGACTGGCGAAGGGCGGACACGTCCGAGTAACGATTAGGTAGATGGACAACCCTGGCTGCTGCATTAAGGATAGACTGGAGAGGGAAAAGTTGAGTAAGGGGGAGGCCAATTGGTAGAGCATTGCAGTAGTCCAGGCGGGAGTGGATCAAGGCGACAGTGAGGGTTTTTGTTGTTTCCATGGTGAGAAATGGACGGATTCTAGAGATGTTCTTTAGGTGTAAGTGGCACGAGCGGGCAAGTGATTGTATATGGGATGTGAAGGAGAGATTGGAGTCAAACAGAACACCCAGACAGCGCGCCTGCTGCCGGGGTGTTATGGTGCCACCCACGGAGAGGGAAATGTCAGATTTAGGGAGGTTAGTAGATGGCGGGAGCAGAAGTTGTTCAGTTTTGGAGAGGTTGAGTTTCAGATAGATAGCAGACATGATGTTGGAGACTGCAGACACACAGTCAGTGGCGTTCAGTAGTACAGCGGGGGTAAGGTCAGGGGATGACGTGTATAGCTGTGTGTCATCTGCATAAAGATGGTACTGAAAGCCAAATCTGCTGATGGTCTGTCCAATTGTGGCCGTGTAGAGGGAGAAGGAAACGGGGCCAAGGACTGAGCCCTGAGGTACCCCGACAGTGAGAGGAAGAGGAGATGAAGTGGAGCCAGAGAACCGAACACTAAAGGAGCGGTCTGAAAGATTGGTGAACCAGGAGAGAGCAGTGTCCTTAATGCCTAGTGACTGGAGCCTAGAGAGTAGGAGAGGGTGGTCAACAGTGTCGAAAGCTGCAGAAAGGTCGAAAAGAATGAGCAGAGAGTGGTCACCGTTAGGGTTGAGCGACCTTGACTTTTTTAGGGTCGAGCCGGGTTTCGCGAAACCCGACTATCTCAAAAGTCGAGTCGAGTGAAATCGGCCGATTATGGCGAAAAGTCGAGGATCGACCGAAACACGAAACCCAATGCAAAGGCAATGGGATTTTTTTTTTTCTCTCTCTCTCTCCCTCTCCCTCTCCCTCTCCCTCTCTCTCTCTCTCTCTCTCTCTCTCTCTCTCTCTCTCTCTCTCTCTCTCTCTCTCTCTCTCTGAAAAGCTGGTGTTACACAGTGCAAATCGCTACAGCGCACAAGCGACAACATGGCGATAGGCGTCCACGCCCCTAAGACCTATGTCATCACTCTGCCCACGCCCCTTCATTGGCTGAAAAAAATTGTCATCACTCTGCCCACGCCCCTTCATTGGCTGAAAAAAATGGCACCAAGCGCGTCATACGAACCGCGACTTTGGCGCGAAAGTCGCGTACCGCATGGCCGACCCCACACAGGGATCGGGTCGGGTTTCATGAAACCCGACTTTGCCAAAAGTCGGCGACTTTTGAAAATGAACGATCCGTTTCGCTCAACCCTAGTCACCGTTACATTTTGCTGTCAGAAGGTCATTGGTCACCTTGATGAGAGCCGTTTCTGTCGAATGTAGGGGGCGGAAACCAGACTGTGAAGGGTCTAGGAGGGAGTGAGTGAAGAAGTAACTGGTAAGTCAGGAGTAGGTTAGGGAGTAGGTTAGGCGCTCCAAGAGTTTAGAGATGACGGGGAGATTGGAGACTGGTCTGTAGCTGTTTGTGCAGGATGGGTCGAGGACGGGTTTCTTTAGTAATGGAGTAATGATAGTGTTTGAAGGAGGAGGGGAAAATGCCAGAGGAGAGGGAGAGATTAAAGATTGTAGTTAGGGGAGTTGTGACAACTGGAGGAGATGTGAGGGGAATTGGGTCGGTAGTGCATGTAGTCGGACGAGAAGAAGAGAGGAGCTTGGAGACTTCTTCTGTGATGGAATCGAATGTGGATATTGAGCCAGGGCTGTTTTACTCTGTGCTTGGAGGTTCTGAGGGTGAGGAGCGCTACTTGGTCCATGGTGCTTCTAAAGGTACCGTCTCACAGTGGCACTTTGGTTGCTACGACGGCACGATCCGTGACGCTCCAGCATCGCTCTATTATCGCTCCAGCGTCATAGACTGCGGTCACACTTCGCAATGCACGGCACTGGAGCGATAATTTCATGACGTATTTGCGATGTTGAAGTCATACGTATCAAGCTCCTCCACCCATTACATCGTATACAATATCGTGCACACCTTTTTTACATGATGCGATCATGCCGCCACAGCGGGACACTTGACGACGAAAGAAAGTTTCAAACGATCTGCTACGATGTACGATTCTCAGCGGGGTCCCTGATCGCAGTAGCGTGTCAGACACAGCGAGATCGTAAGTATATCGCTGGAACGTCACGGATCGTGCCGTCGTAGCGACCAAAGTGCCACTGTGAGACGGTACCCTAAGAGTGTCATTGTAGTGATGTACAGCCAGATCAGAACAGGATAAAAGGGAGATTGGGGACAGTGATGAGTGTAGGGAGTCAGAAAGTGTTTGAGGGTTGATAGCATGTAGATTTCTGAATGTGTAGTAGGTAGGAGTGTGCTGGGGTGGGCGAGGAATTGTGAGCGTGAAGGAGAGAATGTTGTGGTCAGAGAGGGGAAGCGGTGAGTTATCTAGGCAGGAGATTGAACAGAGCCGGACGAAGACCATGTCAAGGGTGTTACCGTCTTTGTGTGTTTCAGAGGTTGAGAGCTGTGAGAGGCCTAGGGAAGTGGTTAGTGATAGAAGCTGGGATGCAGATGTGGAAGTGACGATGTTGAAGTCTCCCAGGATAAGGGTTGGTAGTTCTGAAGACAGGAAGTGGGTGGGCGAGCCTGGGGGCCGGTATGTGACCGCTACTCTGAGGGAGAGGGGACGAAAGAGCCTGATGGTGTGGACCTCAAAAGAAGGTGAATGAGCGTGATGGAGCTGGGGGGGATGACCTGGAAAGTGCATTGTGCGGACAGGAGTATGCTGACTCCACCACCATGTCTGTTTGTGGGTCTTGGGGAATGTGAGAATTGTAAGCCACCATGGGAAATGGCAGCAGGAGAGACCGTGTCGGAATCCTGAATCCAGGTTTCCGTGAGGGCCAACAGATTCAGAGAGTTTTTCAGAAAGTAATTGTGTACGAAAGGAAGCTTGTTACATACAGACCGTGGATTCCAAAAGGGACAATTAAAAAGAGATGAAGGAGTGCAAATAATATTAGTAAGATTAAGGTTTCGATGTGAGGTAGGGTAGGGGACTGATTATTTCAGAATATTTCATTTCTATTCTTCGGTCATTCACACTTGAATACTAGCCCAGCTTCACTTTCTGTAAATTTGTCAGGAAAAATTTTCATATTTCTACGGTTGGATCATAATGATTTCATGTGAACTGTCAAACACTTCCCCACCCTTTCTACTTAATTTTATCTATGAGATTGTTTCAGTTGCCATAATACAAAGTCATGATATAAACCAAACTTTGTCTTTGAGAGTCATCCGAATATAAACTGTTCTCTCCCTTGGCTTGGCTAATTAACATCTGAAGCCAGATATTAAAGTAAAAAAAAAAAAACTGACCACGATGTGACCCAGTAAAAATAACATTTGGCATAAGCTTCATACATCATCCATGATACATTTTATCTGTGTTTTGTAAATGTAACTTTGAGTTGATGACCCTCCAGTGTTCTCCCGCCCAATCTTCAGATCGATCGTGGAAGGAACTAAATGCAAGCTGGACTGTTCATTGGCGCCAAGTGATTAATTATCCACGGGTCCTAAAGCCCAGATTAGGACACATGCACCGTACTTGTTAGGTTGTGTTGTTAGGAGAGGCAACAGTGGAGAATACTTACCGTAAATGTTTTTTGACGTGGCCACAAGTAATAGAGCTACCTACCGTAATTTAGTATGGTTGAAAGAAGACTTGTCCATCATGCTCAACCAAAGGATTGGAGCAGATGTGGTAAAGGGGAAGGAATATACTTCAAAGTGATTGTTCCTTTCTTGAATGCATTATGACATAAGCTGCAACTTTGTTTTTGAGTACTATTTGCCCTCTTTAGGTTCCACTACTGCTCCTGTCTGCCTTGTTCTGATGCTGCTGTGGTGTTGCATCAACAGCTCTTCAGCCAGTTGCTAATATCAGCAGCTCATGCCATCTACATGAGCAGAGCCACTCATTTTGGCTGCAGCGCTGCTTGTGAGGTCACCGCTGCAGAGAGCAGGCATCAGGGTAACAGCGAAAAGGCCATAGTGCACACGTTGCGGAAAATGGTGAGGATTTTTCCGGACTGATTTTGGTAAATCCGCACTGCAGATTTCCTGCGGAATTACCGCAATTTTTTTTGCGGATTTTGTGCGGATTCCACCTGCGGTTTTACACCTCCGGATTCCTATTATGGAGCTGGTGTAAACCGCTGTGGAATCCACACAAAGAATTGACATGCTGCGGAATAAACAACGCTACGTTTCCGTGCGTTTTTTTGTTCCGCAGCATGTGCACTGCGGATTTTGTTTTCCATACTTTACATGGTACTGTAAACTCATGGAGAACTGCTGCTAATCCGCAGCGGCCAATCCGCTGCGGATCCGCAGCAAAATCTGCAACGTGTGCACATACCTTATCTTTTGCAGACAGGTGTTCGTTTGAATGGCTATTTAAACTGGCGACCAAAGTAAATTATGCACACTGAGCTATCTTTAATGGATCACCCAGTTCATATAGGTAGCACGAGTCCGGTTTACAAGGGATTTGCACCACTGAGAAGAATGATCTATTGTGATGCACAAAAGATCATTTCATCCAACAAACTTTTTTTTTTTTTGCTTGTTTTTTGGGTGGTCAGCAGCCGGTTTACATGGCAAGGATAGTTGTTGACAGTCATCTTGCAGCATAAAAGGGTAATTAATAATGCTTTTTTTTTTTTTTATCACAGCACATGGTGTCAAGTTTTCTAGAAAAAGACAACCTTTTTAACCAGGACTGTGGAGTGTAGGCCAAAAATCTCACACTTCGATTTCCCCGACTCCCCTCTCCACAGCCCTTCCTCACTACTGAGCCTGAGCATAAAGTGCAGCACAGATTAATCTCAACTACGACTCCACAGCACTGGTCACTACTGAGCCTGTACGTAAAGTGCAGCACAGATTCATCTCCACTACGACTCCACAGCCCTGGTCACTACTGAGCCTGTACATAAAGTGCAGCACAGATTCATCTCAACTAAAAGCCGAGATCCTCAGATCAGGAACAGAACAGACATTTATAGGAAATAAAGATACCAAATTATTGTGAAAACATTTCCAACACATCCTATATTGTATTAATGTTCCCAATTTACTGGTATTGTGTTTTAGGAGTCAGTGCATTTTATTCTGACTCCACCAAAATAGATTCTGATTCCACATCCCTGATTTTAAGTTTAAAACTTTTTTTCTGACCTATTGATGGAGGAAAATGAAAGAAACAAAACAAAAACAAGTCTACTTTTGAATGGGGAAAAAAAAAACGACCTCCTCTCCGGCAGACGGCTATCCTTCCTCACTCCGATATAGAAAACGCTCAGCTCAGAGATTTTTTTTTTGTGTTCTCTAGTAGAGAGATCATCTCCTCCACCCTGCAGGGAGACTGGCCCCATACACATTAGATGAAGGAACGATCCCGCTGGAATCGGTTGGCTGCTAACGTTAACCTACCGTAATCTGTTTGGGTATTTAGTTGGTAATCAATTAATACATCCGCAGGCTTCTCTGCAAGTGACTTTAATAGTTTTCCTGCCTCCCTTCCCCTCCTTAGGCCATTAGTACCTGAATACAGAACTTTACTTGTATCCATGTTCATCAGTTTGACGTCCTAATGTTCAACACAACATTGTCTTCACGTTCTCATCCGGAGCATCTGAACATCTACTGTGGATTGCACTGTGGAGTTGGCAGAATATATTAATCACTCCCCTCCAATCATAAGCATTAAAGTTGTAACATATTCGTATATTGGAAATCGTAAAGTCAGGTTAGTAGCCTATTTTTTAACACTGCTTTACAGCCCTGGGGAAAGTGAGTGCCGACACTACGGGAACGGTGTCGGCACAGGAGCGGAGTATAGGTTCTATTATTTTATCGGGGCCCAATATTTATTTTAAGAAGTGGATGTCCTAATACTGGACAATGCCATTAAAAAAAAAAGTGCCAATTTTCAATGTTACTCAAAATAATTTACTTTAGAAAATGGCAATATTTACTTAGCTTGTTACATAAGTTATAAAGTTGTACTGTTGAGAATTGTTCCTTTGTTGAAGACAAAAAGGAAGCGCCTAACCTGGCTTATTTTCTTCTGATTAATAATTAGTGACCTTCTTCTTTACGTGCTCTATTCTTGCCTTGTTTTCCTTTACCTTTTTGACTTGTATTGGTTAAAGACTGTCACTTGTCTCCTCTAGTCACATTGTATTGTTGGCCGTGAAAGTAATTATCTCACAAATCAGGTCTTCTAAAATATGGAGACCTATCTGATCAGCGTTTCCACTTTTTTTTTGTTTATTTTTATCTTTTATCTTTCCTGCTTTGTATAGAAGGATGTTTCTTGAGGATGTGTTTTCAGAGTTGCAATGTATTTGATTATGAGTAATGGTTGAATCCTCACACGCGGCAGTGTTAATTGTATGGGTAACAACAGTGACGGCTTTCATTTGTCCAGTTAGTGGGAGTCTAGTTTTCATTGGCAGTCACTTCAGAGGAAGCGGAGATGCTTTAGGCAGAATAAGCAGTTGTTCTATTCACTCCAATGTATTGTCAAATTTTGCCCATTGTCATAATTGCCTTGATAAGAACTGAATCCTGCTTCAATTCAATTCAAATGGGCTTTATTGGCAGGACTAAGTACATGTTAGCATTGCCAAAGCAAGTAGTAAAATACTGGGGGGATGGGGATAGGGACACATGCAGGGTTGGGGTATAGGGGTCCATGGCACATCAGGCTCCTCTTAAGGTACCGTCACACTGAACGATATCGCTAGCGATTCGTGACGTTGCAGCGTCCTGGCTAGCGATATCATTCAGTTTGACACGCAGCAGCGATCAGGATCCTGCTGTGATGTCGTTGGTCGCTGCAGAAAGTCCAGCACTTTATTTCGTCGCTGGATCTCCCGCAGACATCGCTGAATCGGCGTGTGTGACGCCGATTCAGCGATGTCTTCACCGGTAACCAGGGTAAACATTGGGTTACTAAGCGCAGGGCCGCGCTTAGTAACCCGATATTTACCATGGTTACCAGCGTAAAAGTAAAAAAAACAAACACTACATACTTACATTCCGCTGTCTGTCCCCGGCGCTCTGCTTCTCTGCACTGGCTGTCAGCGCCGGCCGGAAAGCAGAGCACAGCGGTGACGTCACCGCTCTGCTTTCCGGCCGCTGTGCTCAGTCAGTGCAGGAAAGCACAGCACCGGGGACAGACAGCGGAAGGTAAGTATGTAGTGTTTGTTTTTTTTACTTTTACGATGGTAACCAGGGTAATCATCAGGTTACTAAGCGCGGCCCTGCGCTTAGTAACCCGATGTTTACCCTGGTTACTGGCATCGTTGGTCGCTGGAGAGCTGTCTGTGTGACAGCTCTCCAGCGACCAAACAGCGACGCTGCAGCAATCGACATCGTTGTCGGTATCGCTGCAGCGTCGCTGAGTGTGAAGGTACCTTAAGTCTGTGGCAGGCACTAACATATTGCGATGCTTTCCTCTTCCCCCAGTAGGCAGCCTTTTGACTCCTTGGTTGTTGAGATGTTTATCATCATACAGGTAATGGATGGTAGGCTATGTGTCCACGTTGCAGAATAGAAGCAGAATTTTCTGCTTCAATTCTGCATACCCTTGGCAGGAAAAACACATGCGGATTTATACGTGCACTAGACTTGTTTTAGATGCGTTTTGCGTGCTATTTTTTTTCTACTAATGCATGTTTATGGGTGTGGAATTGCTGCGATTCCGCAAACATAATGAACATGCTGTGTTTTTTTTTTTTTCCTGGGATGCATTTCCGCCGCGGAAATAAAACGCAGCATGGGCACATCAATTGCGGAATGCATTAGTAAGTAATGGGATGCTGTTTGCAAGCGTTTTTTAAGCGTTTCCGCCTCAGAAAATTGCGACAAAAATGCTTAAAAACCTTATGGCTGGATGTTGTGCCAGGGTGATTTTGAGGTGATCTTAGCTGCTAGCTCTGTTATTTCTTGAGGGCTTTTTTCTTGGGGGCAGCAGAGATGACAGGATGGTCTTACAGCCGGGGAACTTCTGTCACGTGGTCTTTGCTGGCACAATTTGCACGATTTTCCTGAAGGTTGTTGGTGCCTTTATGTATGATGATATGGTTTGGGTCTGTGAAATATGCATTATTGTTTTATGGTTGTTACTTGTTCTATAGTTGAGCAGCAGATTTCGGAACCCCCCCCTCTTTTTTTTTTTTTCCTGGGAAGAGTCTCCTTGTATTGAAGTATTTTCCGTTGGAGTCTATATCTCGGACGGTATAAGGACGTGGTGATTGGCTGCTTCCGTGTGGTCTTTTGTTGGCGTTCTGCTTGCTTCTGTCATGTCATAGTGGCCTGCTGTCCTTCTAGATTTGGGGGTTTTAGGATGTTTGGCTCTGGCCCATCCTGTATTTCTCAGTTGTTTTCTGCTTTGCTCTCAATATTTAGGTGGTTATTTAAGTTAGTGGTGTTGTGGCTGTTGGCCTTCATTTTGTCTGCACCTCTCTTCTGTGGATCCCCCTTCTGATTTAGGGATTGTCTGGCTCTTTAGCTTTCCTATCTCTCCTCTTAGTTTTTTTTTTTTTTTTTTTACTGCAATTCATGTTTGATTTCATGCAAGGCTTAAGGTATCTTCACACATAACGATTTCATTAACGATATCGTTGCAACGTCACGCTTTTTGTGACGTAGCAACGATCCCGCTAACGATCTCGTTATGTGTGACAGCGACCAACGATCAGGCCCCTGCTGGGAGATCGTTGGTCGCTGGGGAATGATCAGGACCTTTTTTTGGTCGCTGATCATCCGCTGTCATCGCTGGATCGGCGTGTATGACGTCGATCCAGCGATGTGTTCACTTGTAACCATCCGCAAACACCATCAGGGGAAAGACTTCGGCATCGTTGAAACGGTCTTCAACGATGCCGAAGTCCCCTGGTAACCAGGGTAAACATCGGGTTACGAAGTGCAGGGCCGCGCTTAGTAACCCGATATTTACCCTGGTTACCATTGTAAATGTAAAAAAAACAAACACTACATACTCACATTCCCGTCACCCGCTGTCAGCTTCCCTGCACTGACTCTGTCAAGCGCCGGCCGTAAAGCAGAGCAAAGCTCTGCTTTACGGCCGGCGCTGACGGCAGGGGGCGTGACAGACATCGGAATGTGAGTATGTACTGTTTTTTTTTTTTTTTTACTTTTACAATGGTAACCAGGGTAAATATCGGGTTACTAAGCGCGGCCCTGCACTTCGTAACCCGATGTTTACCCTGGTTACCAGGGGACTTCGGCATCGTTGAAGACCGTTTCAACGATGCCGAAGTCTTTCCCCTGATCGTTGGTCGCTGGAGAGAGCTGTCTGTGTGACCGCTCCCCAGCGACCACACAACGACTTAACAACGATCATGGCCAGGTCGCATCGCTGGTCGTGATCGTTGTTGGTAAGTTGTTTAGTGTAACGGTACTTTAAGGCAGCACGGTGGCGCAGTGGTTAGCACAGCAGCCTTGCAGCGCTGGAGTCCTGGGTTCAAGCCCCACTAAGGACAACATCTGCAGAGAGTTTGTATGTTCTCTCCGTGTTTGCGTGGGTTTCCTCCAGGTACTCCGGTTTCCTCCCACATTCCAAAGACATACTGATAGGGAATTTAGATTGTGAGCCCCAACGGGCACAGCGATGATAATGTGTGCAACCTGTAAAGCGCTGCGGAATATGTTAGCGCTATATAAAAATAAAGATTATTATTATTTAAGTCCAGTAGGCACTTCAGTCTGGTTCTCTGCATCTGTGTGGTCATTCTGTCTTTCATCCGAAAGCAGCCTAGGTGCAAAGTGGATTACAAAGCCCTGGCTGGAGCGTCTCTTGCTTTCAGGCATTGATCTATGACAAATTAGCCCTTGATTTGTGATACAGGAAAGATATATATCTTGGTACCCTTGATTTGTGTAATTCTCTCATCCAACCAGCAATAGATTGGTTTTACTTGGAGATTTAGGAGAAACAATAAAATAAGATTTATGACGCAGTGATCAATGTTTAAGCAGTCTTGTGACCTCCGGATAGGATCTCTGCATTTAGACATTTAGCTGTAATTGGCCTTGTAAGTGGGGGAGACGCTGAAGACACCAGACCTTTTTTATTCCTACTAATTCCTCTTTTATCAAATCTTACCAGTGTAGTCTTCAACTGAACCATCTTCTAACCTATCCTTAGTAAATCTAATGAGCTTATTAATCTTTGAACTTTGAATAATAATTACCATATATTAAAAAAAAGAAAATAGAATATTTGGCCAGAAACTGGATCAGATCCGAACACAGGAGTGTCCATATTATGAAAGTTATCCACTGAGACACTTTTGTCTCTCAGATGCCATTAAAAGCTCCTGTTGTCCTCTTCCCAGGGTCCACATTTTTTTTTTCTTCTGGTGCAGTAGACGGCTGTATAAGGGTATACACCCCCTGTTGTACGCGCGGTGATTCCGGATGTGTTCATTGAACACATGCGGAATCACCACATCGTATTCATAGACTGGGTTATTTATCTTGCGGAGATGGAGTGTCTCCGCAAGATAAATAGACGTGTTGCGGTCTGGAAAGACGCGCCGCATGTCCGGTTACGCAGGGCTACTGGACGCAACCTTGCACGCATAGTGGAGACGGGATTTCATAAAATCCTCTCCGCTATGCTGTAACATCTGGACGCTGCGAATGTATGCAGCGTCCAATCAGCAGCAAATCCTGAAGGTTTCCTGAACGATAATTGCCGCGCTGCAGAGAAATATGTGCTGTCACGCTCTGTTCAGGAAAGCTGCCGGCAAGTCCAAGCATTGCGATGCGATCGTCGTGCATGTTATAAGTCCGTCCGGCGCACTGATGGGTATGTGAACACGTCAGGATTTCTTGCAGAAATTTTCCTGACAAAAACTGGACATTTCTGCCAGAAATCCGCATGCGTTTTTACTGCGTTTTCACGCGTTGGACTCGTTTTTTCCCAAATGCATAGAATAGCGGGAAAAACGCAGAAAATCCGCAAAATTAATGAACATGCTGCTTTTTTTTTTTTTTTTACCACGATGCGTTTTTTTTTCGTGGAAAAAAATGCATCATGTGCAGAAAACATGCAGAATGCATTCTAAATGATAGGATGCATAATGTATGCGTTTTTAATGAGTTTTTATAGCGTTTTTACCGCGAAAAAACCTGAACGTGTGCACATAGCCTAAATGTTTGCAGACATTTTTGCATAAAAGTGTCGCTTGACAGGAAAAGCACTGTATAAAATTTTTTTTTATCCCGTGATGCATTACAATGGGTAAGAAACATTGCAAAAACATTGAAATGATTGACATGACTGCAGATTTAAAACTGCTTCAAGGAAATCAACATATGCACAAGATTTTAGGAATCTATATCACTTTGCTGGGTTGTTAAAATGTTGCATGATTCACTGCAAAACCTCAATGTGTGAATACCCTACCTGTTCATTTTTTTTTTTTTGCAACGCTTTTCATTAATATACAGTTTTGCAACAACCTATAGTTGTACCTGTAGATTTATGTCGCAGAACAAGTGTTGACCATAACAAATCCAAAAACGGATCGCCGGCAGTAACTTTCTAGGTGAATTTGCGTCATGTTTCCATAGGATTCATTCAATTCTGACTTAAACAGTAAAAAGTTGTCCCACTAAAATAGTCTGGTTTGACTATAACATTATCTGCGGCTACTTTTTATCCGTTACTTTGACTTTTCTATACCACCGCTTTAATCTTTTGTACAGGTTATCAAAACCCTTAATATTTTCCCTTTCTCGCCTTATGTCTTTGGCCTTGAACACTGTTTTGAGATCCAATTTGCTTGAGGTTGAGTGAAGTCTATTACTAAATAGTATTAAATGTGACTTTTACCCCGACACAGTAAATATTTCCCCGCTGACCTTCTAGTGATATTTAAATAGTCAAACAATAAATATTAATTAACCTCATGAGGTTGGAATATTTTGTTGTAATGAACATTTATAATTTTCCCTTTCTGCCGTCATGATGAATTTTATTTTGTGAATTTCTCAATGAATGCAGCTTGTGATAGAACTTCTGAGGAGCATAAAAAATGGGCACTTGTGTGCTCCTTTTCCTAAAGTTTTTTTTCTGTTTTTCTTTTGAAGTTTGCAGGTGATACCATGCTGGCTGTGCCCTCCAAATAATTAGCAAGTCTTTAGTCTTCACATACAACACTCCATGGGCCCTTCACAGTTCAGAAGGGAAATGCAAATGGGCCATTTATGGCTTCCCATGCTTACAAATCATTGCCCCCGTCTCTTACATTTGGAGGAGATCTTTTGTGATGAGGTTGGGTTGTCTTCAGGGGAGGCCAACACTAGAAATCCATGTGGCTTTTACAGCATGGTCCTGATTTTCTGTGTTGAAAGTGAATGCCTGGGAGAAATGATTACTTTCTTCTATTACCCAACGCAATAGTCATTTTCTCTTCTGGCCAAAGTCACATCAGCGGTTCCCGACGATAACAAGATGGCTGACAGCTTGGAATTTCACTTTTATCAGGAGCAAAAATTGGCAGTGTTCCCTAAGTTTATTTCCCTTTTAAACAGACATTACGAAGTGCAACTGAAGTTTATGGATTGTACCGCTGTGGCTTATTCTGTTTCACCGCCAAACCTTGTGCCATGAAATATAATGATTTCTCTTGCTTTTGCAAACACTTAAATACAAGAAAGAGATGGTAATATATGTGGGAACAGAAGGGATGATTCGGTTTCTTGCGTTATGTTCTGACCCCCCCCCAAAAAAAATCACTTCCATAGTAAGAAGAAAACACAAAACACAACCCACTGTACAATAATAAAAATCATAATAAAAATGATTATTTATTATTAATTAAACCTCTGGTCATTAGTGTCCCTCAGCACTTTCTTTCCATCTTGGTGCAGTGACATGTTGTCCTTCTATGCATGACTGCAGAAACCCTCGTTTTACTAGTCCCGATGCTCTCCTTACTGCTGGTGACCCTGATTTAGGATGGTTCCTGGATAAGGCTTGGGTCAACCATCCAGTAATCATCCTTTTGAAACGGATCCAATAGAAATCCATTATCTTAGCAAGACAAGTAAACTGTGCAGACTCTACTGGATCAGTTTTATTATATTTAGGTTTTTTTTTCAAATTTTTTAACATTGAGGCTTACGGAAAACGGATCCGTTAAATAGCCATCCGTTGTTTGCTTACTGGATCAGTTTCAAACAGATGAATATTGGACATGTGAATAATGAAGTAATCGTTAATCTGACACGGATCTAGTAGACAAACAATGGAGCAGTTTCAAATAGAAGAAAAACAGATGCTATTTGTAGGATCCGGTTTTCACAAACTTTAAATGTTAAACAGATCCAATTGCAATCCTTTTTCTTCTTCCTTTTTTTCTTTTTTCTTTTTTTTTTTATAATGGAACTTTTATATTTGGTCAGTTCTGTTGCCTGGGAAACAACCCATTGGTTTGAAATTATTTCCTAAAGGGTCGAAGTGGTAATATTTCACCTTGTTGAGATTGCTAACTCGACATAGAACTGGTGTAATTCGACTTGGAAATTTTTTTCTCTTCAAGAAAACAAAGCAAAATTTTAGAGTTCTCTGTAGTTTTATACCTTTTTAACGGCTAACATTCTTCCAGAAGAAAGCTGTGTCTCTTGTGCTACCTTTGTTAGGCTTCATTTGCACATCTTCGTGATATGTCCATGTGCTGCCCGCCTCTCTTTCGTTTATACTGGACATAACATGGACCCATTGAGCCAAATAGTTCTATCCAGATATCCATTAACATGACAGATCTGAGAATGAGAACCGTGAAACTCCGAGCATGTCCTATTCTGGTATGACTTGGAGGATCAGAATAGGACATAATGAATGGGTCTATGTGCTGTAGGAGAAAAGAAATTGGACAGCACACCAACACGGATGTGTAAATGCAGCCTTATGGCTCTTTCAGACGTCCGTGATCATCCATCCGATCTCTGATCACAATGCACAGACTGATCGCCTGTCTCCCAACCCGAGTGTGACCACTTCATATATTTTTTGAGGCTGTCACGCTCTGTTTAGGAGACTCGCGGTCAGGCTGTGCATTGTGTTCTGAGATCAGGCCAATGATCAAGTCAGTCTTCGACCATTGAAGAAGTTTTATAACGTGATGGTTAGAATGTGCCAGACTCGTTGAGTCGTTTGGCTTATAGGGCAGCGACCTTCAATCGGTGGCAATGAAGAGGCTGTGTAATTTTTTTTTTTTCTTTCTGGACAATAGCTATTTTGCATATGGTAATTCCTACAAGTCATACGTGTCTGTCACATTACTTGACATTTGGATGGTGAAACTAGATAAATTATCACTCTTGAGTTCTCCATAGAGTAGTGAGTAGACCTTAGGCTAGGTTCACATTGTGTTAGTGGGTATCCACTAATGGAATCCGTTACATAGCGCCACTAACTCAATGTAACGGATCTGTTAGCGCACCAATTGACCGCAATGTATGTAACGCATGCCTAACGCATGCCATTTTTGGCATGCGTTAGCGGTGTTCCGTTATGTTGTGACGGACCTCGAACGCTGTCTGCAGCGTTTTTGGGTCCGTTCTCGCTAGCGTAGATCTGGCATCTGCGCTAGCGCGATCGCTAAACGCGATCCCTTTTTGAACATTGCGTTAACGCAGTCCATTAGAGTATGCGCGAAACGGACTGCACTAACGCAATGTGAACCTAGCCTTAAGGCCCCGTCACACATAGCGACGCTTAAGCGATCCCGACAACAGTTTGAAACTGTTAAACTGTAAAGCGCTGCGGAATATGTTGGCGCTATATAAATAAAGATTATTATTATTATTATTATTACGACCTGTCAGGGATCGTTGCTGCGTCGCTATGTGGTCGCTGGTGAGATGTCACACAGTGAGATCTCCCCAAGACGCAGCAGCGATGCGGCGACCTGTAGCGACCTGTACAACGATGCTATTTCATGACGATTCAATGGGACGTCCTGTCAACGAGGTCGTTGGTAAGGTGTCAAACACAGCGATGTGCGCTACCCAGCGGGACCTCAACGATCAAAAAACGGTCCAGGCCATTCCGACACGACCAGCGATCTCACAGCAGGGGCCTGGTCGCTGCTACGTGTCACACATAGCGAGATCGCTACTGAGATCGCTGTTGCGTCACAAAACTTGTGACTCAGCAGCGATCTCGCTAGCGATCTCGCTATGTGTGACAGGGGCTTTAGTATTCTCCATGACACAGATTGAAATTCTATGTCCACGGTGGATGTCAATGTGAAGATAATGGAAGGATGCTTGATTAGGCTGCCAGGGAATCTGAGATTAATTTACTTGATACAATTCTGGACTGTTCTGTGACTGCGGAGCAGAGGTTGGAAATAATAGCTGTTGTCCAGGAGCTCGGAGGTGGAGGAGTCTGTTTTCCTTTTAGTCCGTTATAGCTTTCAGGTTGTGGAATGTGGGGAGAAGTCCTGGATTTCTTGGAATGCATTAATGGGTCTTGGTTGCCAGTCTGATGTTGGTCTTCTAGGTCAATCTTTGAACATGCCTGGCTGCCCATCTAAGGCGCAAAAGAATTCTCTGCTCCAGGAGCATTGTCTCCGAGTTTTTATGTTTATTCTTTTTATTGTTTAGCAGAACTCTTTGTACTTGTATTTTGTAGCTCTTGTTTGCTTTAGTGGGTACTAGTAGATAATGCAAAGTGTAACCTAAAGTCCCTGAGAGGGTGTTCCAGAAATACGTACAACCATGTAAGCATAAAGTTGTAATAAAATCCAGTGTCATTGCCTTTTTTTTTTTTTGTTATAATTTGCACTAATTCATTTTTTTTCTTTGTCTCAAAGCTGCCGCAATTATAGATTATGGGTAGACAATGATGTCATTTTATGTGAGATTTGAAAAGTTGAACTTTCTTAACCCCCAGTAACACAGCCAGTTTTGATTTAGCAGTTTTATTTTTTTTTCTCCTCCCCTTTTTGCAAGAGCCAGAACTTATTTTATTTTTATGTCGATCAAGCCGTATGGGGCTTGTTTTTTGCTGGACAAGCATGTTTGAATGTCATTGACCATTCCATATATTGTACTTACACAGGGAGAGAGAAAGCCAACTTTTGAACGACACCAAAATTGTAATTTTTATTTTCTGTTTTTTTTTTTTTGTTCTGTAATAAATGTTTGAGAGCAGTCATCTTGCCTGATCTTTGTTAAAGGGAATCTGTCACCATGAAAATTCAGTCCAATCTGCCGGCACCGTGTTCTAGAGCCGGGGGAGCGGAGTAGCTTGATATATACAGCTCTGGCAAAAATTAAGAGACCACCACATCAAAACCCTGCCATAGATGGATAGTCACAAGCCATCAAACAAAGAAGAACTGCTTACATTTTTGCGCCAGAAGCCATGTGAAAGACTGGTGGAAAGCATGCTAAGAAGCATGAAAGCTGTGACTAAAAATCATGGTTATTCCACAAAATATTGATTTCTGAACTCTTGCTGAGTTAACCCCTTCCTGACCCAGCCTATTTTGACCTCAATGACGTTTTTTGCAATTTTGACCAGTGTCCCTTTATGAGGTAATAACTCAGGAATGCTTCAACGGATCCTAGCGATTCTGAGATTGTTTTTTCGTGACATATTGGGCTTCATGTTAGTGGTAAATTTAGGTCAATAAATTATGCGTTTATTTGTGATAAAAACGGAAATTTGTCGAAAATTTTGAAAATTTCGCAATTTTCACAATTTGAATTTTTATTCTGTTAAACCAGAGAGTTATTTGACACAAGATAGTTAATAAATAACATTTCCCACATGTATACTTTACATCAGCACAATTTTGGAAACAAAATTTTTTTTTGCTAGGAAGTTATAAGGGTTAAAATTTGACCAGCGATTTCTCATTTTTACAACAAAATATACAAAACCATTTTTTTTAGGGACCACCTCACATTTGAAGTCAGTTTACGGGGTCCAATTGGCTGAAAATACCCAAAAGTGACACCATTCCAAAAACTGCACCCCTCAAGGTACTCAAAACCACATTCAAGAAGTTTATTAACCCTTCAGGTGCTTCACAGCAGCAGAAGCAACATGGAAGGAAAAAATGAACATTTAACTTTTTAGTCACAAAAATGATCTTTTAGCAACAATTTTTTTATTTTCCCAATGGTAAAAGGAGAAACTGAACCACGAAAGTTGTTGTCCAATTTGTCCTGAGTACGCTGATACCTCATATGTGGGGGTAAACCACTGTTTGGGCGCAGGGCAGGGCTTGGAAGGGAAGGAGCGCCATTTGACTTTTTGAATGAAAAATTGGCTCCACTCTTTAGCGGACACCATGTCACGTTTGGAGAGCCCCCGTGTGCCTAAAAATTGGAGCTCCCCCACAAGTGACCCCATTTTGGAAACTAGACACCCCAAGGAACTTATCTAGATGCCTAGTGAGCACTTTGAACCCCCAGGTGCTTCACAAATTGATCCGTAAAAATGAAAAAGTACTTTTTTTTCACAAAAAAATTCTTTTAGCCTCATTTTTTTTCATTTTCACATGGGCAATAGGATAAAATGGATCCTAAAATTTGTTGAGCAATTTCTTCCGAGTACGCCGATACCTCATATGTGGGGGTAAACCACTGTTTGGGCGCACGGCAGGGCTCGGAAGGGAAGGCACGCCATTTGGCTTTTTAAATGGAAAATTAGCTCCAATCATTAGCGGACACCATGTCACGTTTGGAGAGCCCATGTGTGCCTAAACATTGGAGATCCCCCACAAATGACCCCATTTTGGAAACTAGACCCCCAAAGAAACTAATCTAGATGTGTGGTGAGGACTTTGAACCCCCAAGTGCTTCACAGAAGTTTATAACGCGGAACCATGAAAATAAAAAAAAAAAAAATTTCTTTTCTCAAAAATGATATTTTAGCCTGCAATTTTTTATTTTCCCAAGGGTAACAGGAGAAATTTGACCCCAAAAGATGTTGTCCATTTTCTCCTGAGTACGGTGATACCCCATATGTGGGGGTAAACTACTGTTTGGGCACATGCCCGGGCTCGGAAGTGAAGAAGTGACGTTTTGAAATGCAGACTTTGATTGAATGCTCTGCGGGCGTCACGTTGCGTTTGCAGAGCCCCTGGTGTGCCTAAACAGTAGAAACCCCCCACAATTGACCCCATTTTAGAAACTAGACCCCCCAAGGAACTTATCTAGATGTGTTGTGAGCGCTTTGAACCCCCAAGTGCTTCACAGACGTTTACAACGCAGAGCCGTGAAAATAAAAAATCATTTTTCTTTCCTCAAAAATGATGTTTTAGCAAGCAATTTTTTATTTTCTCAAGGGTAACAGGAGAAATTGGACCCCAGTAATTGTTGCGCAGTTTGTCCTGAGTATGCTGGTACCCCATATGTGGGGGTAAACCACTGTTTGGGCACACGTCGGGGCTCGGAAGTGAGGGAGCACCATTTGACTTTTTGAATACAAGATTGGCTGGAATCAATGGTGGCGCCATTTTGCGTTTGGAGACCCCTGATGTGCCTAAACAGTGGAAACCCCTCAATTCTACCTCCAACACTAACCTCCCCCACACCCCTAACCCTAATCCTATCCATAACCCTAATCACAACCCTAACCACAACCCTAATTCCAGCCCTAACCATAAGGCTATGTGCCCACGTTGCGGATTCGTGTGAGATTTTTCAGCATCATTTTTGAAAAATCCGCGGGTAAAAGGCACTGCGTTTTACCTGCGGATTTACCGCGGATTTCCAGTGTTTTTTGTGCGGATTTCACCTGCGGATTCCTATTGAGGAACAGGTGTAAAACGCTGCGGAATCCGCACAAAGAATTGACATGCTGCGGAAAATACAACGCAGCGTTTCCGCTTGGTATATTCCGCACCATGGGCACAGCGGATTTGGTTTTCCATAGGTTTACTTGGTACTGTAAACCTGATGGAACACTGCAGCGAATCCGCAGCAGCCAATCCGCACTGTGTGCACATAGCCTAATTCTAAAGGTATGTGCACACGCTGCGGAAAACACTGCGGATCCGCAGCAGTTTCCCATGAGTTTATAGTTCAATGTAAACCTATGGGAAACAAAAATCGCTGTGCACATGCTGCGGAAAAACTGCACGGAAACGCAGCGGTTTACATTCCGCAGCATGTCACTTCTTTCTGCGGATTCCGCAGCGGTTTTACAACTGCTCCAATAGAAAATCCGCAGAGGACCAGAATACGTGTGCACATACCGAAACCCTAGCCCTAGTTCTTACCCCAACCTTAGTGGAAGAAAAAAAAAATCTTTTTTTTTTATTGTCCCTACCTATGGGGGTGACAAAGGGGGGGGGGTCATTCAGTATTTTTTTTATTTTGATCACTGTGATAGGTTTTATCACAGATAGGTGGATCAGAGCATGGGGGGGTAAATTGGAGCACAGGGGGGGGGGTGGATTGGAGCACGGGGGGGTGGATCGGACTGCACGGGGGGGGTGGTTGGAGCACGGGGGGGTGATTGGAGCACGGGGGGGGGAGCGGACAGGAGGACGGAGGGGAGCGGAGCAGTGTAAAGGACAGATCGGTGGGGTGGGGGCACATCAGTGTTTCCAGCCATGGCCGATGATATTGCAGCATCGGCCATGGCTGGATTGTAATATTTCACCAGTTTTTTAGGTGAAATATTACAAATCGCTCTGATTGGCAGTTTCACTTTCAACAGCCAATCAGAGCGATCGTAGCCACGGGGTGGGGGGTTAAGCCACCCCCCCCCCCCTGGGCTGTACTACCACTCCCCCTGTCCCTGCAGATCGGGTAAAATTGGAGTTAACCCTTTCACCCGATCTGCAGGGACGCGATCATTCTGTGACACAGCATATGCGTCACAGGTCGGATTGGCACCGACTTTCATGACGCATACGCTGTGTCACAGGTCGGGAAGGGGTTAAAACATTAGTATGGTTGTAAGTGATTATGGACTTGTTTTCTTTGTATTTGAGGTCTGAAAGCACTGGGGGTTTTTCTTTAATTTTGACCATTTTTTTTCTGTCAGAAAAAAAAAATACAACATTTATTGTTGGGAATTCGGAGAAATGTCAGAAGTTTATAGAATAAAAGAACAATTTACATGATTTTACTCAAAAATATACCTATAAAGAGAAAAATCTGAAAAACTGAACATCTTGCAGTGGTCTCAATTTTTTCCAGAGCTGTAGTAATGTAGGTGAAGATTCAGTGTAACTTGTGTTACTTGTGTTTTAATCATGAAAATTTCTGCTATTTGTGTCTTTTTGTTTTGTAGTCCAGTGGGCGGTCTTACCAGTGACTGACAGCTACCTCTGCAGGCACACTTCTACAAAGAAAGCTGTCAGTCACTAATGGGATCGCCTACTGGAGCAAAAATCCCAGAAACTGCAACGTTTTAAATGTGTTAAAATACAGATTATTCTGAATCCTTTCTCACAAAACAATATATAAATCTATTCGGCTGCCCCCTGCTCTATAACGCGGTGCCTGCAGATTGGACTGAATTCTAATTGTGACAGGTTCCCTTTTGAGTCTTCAGAGTTATTTTTTCCAGCAGCAAGATTGGCAAGATGTTAACTAACTTTTGAGTGTTGTGATCTGCAGAGAGTGGGAGGAGGTGAGCTGTGACCATCAGTGCTGTATCCTGTTCTAGAGATGCATTACCATTCATTGTCCAGACAGGATCTATTATTATTATTATTTTTTCTAGAAGTGGCTAAAGTAAGAATTGCAGCATGAAATTTATTTTTTAATAAGGGTATGGAACATTACATTTCTTTTATCTTTTAAAAAGTTCAACCTATAATTTGATCTAAACAGGTGGATTTCTGATAAAAAAAAACAAAAAAACAGTTTCATGAAAAGAACAAATTGCAAAGTACTTTGAGTGATTATCTCTGTAATGGACTTTGCAGTAGAAGGCCAGACACCTGATGACGAACTTTAATATTTTAAGTGCTCTTGGCTGAAGATACATGAGATGATGACCTCTGCCATCTCATTACTGTCTGGATGTTTGGCCAATGGCACAGTACCTAGTGAAGTGTTCATTTGATGATTTGCACGTGGTCAAATTGCCTTCAGATTGATTCGTAATGTGTGTGTGGCCACCATTAGTTTCTCGAATGTATCAAGAATTTTAAAGGCTGTAATTAGAAATGTTGGTTCCAGCTTTTAAGTTTTCGTCTTGTGCTCTTACTGCACCGTACAGGCAGATGTTGGCGTGTTTGGACAGGCATCTCCCCTTTAGTACTATCTGTATGTTTTCTGTTGGCTGTGAATATTTGACATTATCAGCTTTGGCAGTTAATTCATTCTTTTGTGTATTCAGCTCAAGAAAAGAAATCAATTCAGATCAATGACACTAAAACTTTTAACATCCCAATTATGTAGGTGCGGCGCGCTCTGTCCTGACAAGCTTAATGCACAGTAAACAAAGGTCTGCATATCATTTGTCACCTCGCAAAGTACAGCTCGAGAGTAGATCATGTACACAATCACTACCTGCTCCCTGTATATTTCCACCAATTAGAATACATCATTTATATCACTTCTTACATATAGTGGACCAACGATATGCATAAGTGCTCAGTCATGCCTTCTTGGCCCCTTCTTCTCCCCCAGTTTTGTGGAGGCTCTGCCGTGAGTTGTCCATTGGCTGCCAGATAACTGGTTGTTGAGCCCGGTTTGCCGAACTGGACGTTCCAACATGGCAGAACTAATGTAGTAGTGTTGTGATATCAGAAAAAGGGAAAGGAATCTCGACAGCAGTTTAATCTAGGAGTCTGGTAATTTGATGGTTCGAGAAGTTCAGCTTTTTGTTCTGAACATTGTTTCTCGTTTACTCGTTTACGCGAATGGTTCAAGAGATTGTCCAGCCTCTTAAAAATGTTTAAATGAATGTTTAGAATGGGTAAAAGAACGAAAACTCACCCTACTAATCTTTTGCCCCTCTTAGAACACAATTTTCTGTGCAACCGATTCTCTGCTTCCTGCTTTGGATGAATGTGTGACCACTGCAGTTAATCACTGACTGCAGTGGTCACATGTCTCTACTTCTGCTTCACCTTGATAGACATGTGACCACAGTCGCCAGTGACTGGCAGCAGTGGGGATGTGTTTACCAGTAGACATGAGCGAATGTTTGGCTCACTCCTTATTCGGCAAGCTATGAGGCTTACCGAAGAACCCGAATGCCTGGAGTGCTCCCAATAATCAGGTGTCCGGCATTGCTGCTGGATATGTCACGGCTGTGTGATAGTCACAACACATGCATGCAGCTGCGGCCCCGAACAGCTGATTATCGGGAGCGCTCCTGGTATCTGGGTTCCCGCTGCAGCTTCTTCGGTAAGCGCTATGGCCATTCAGATAAGGAGGGATCCGAAGATATTCGCTCGTCTTCACTTACCACATTAATCCAAATCAAGCAGGAAGTATGGATCAGTGGGAAAACCAGGAAGTGTCAAAACAACTAGTGGGGGGGGGGAGGGGGAATCGGTGTGACAAGTATTTATTAGTGATGAGCGAATATACTCGTTACTCGAGATTTCTCGAGCATGCTCGGGGGTCCTCCGAGTATTTTTTTTTTTTTTTTAGTGCTCGGAGATTTAGTTTTTCTTGCTGCAGCTGAATGATTTACATCTGTTAGCCAGCATAAGTACATGTGGGGATTCCCTAGCAACCAGGCAACCCCCACATGTACTTATGCTGGCTAACAGATGTAAATCATTCAGCTGCGGCAAGAAAAACTAAATCTCCGAGCACTAAAAATACTCGGAGGACCCCCGAGCGTGCTCGAGAAATCTCAAGTAACGAGTATATTCGCTCATCACTAGTATTTATCTTTATCTGAACCTTTATAACAGACTGTGTTATAGCTCACAGCTGCATTCAGTATACAGATCTTCATTGCAAACAGTTGATAAACTTTTCGGCAGACACATATGGCCCGACTCAACAAGGAGTTTTCTGGCATAAAACGCCTACAAATTAGTGTTACAGAACTAGAAGTTTGCATAAAAACTTTTTGACTTGATATTTTTACGCCAGTCCTTGTCAGCTTCACCAAAATTGGCGAGCTGGGCCTGGACACGGCGAAGCCCACCCAAAATAATAAAAAAAAATAACTTATACCACCTTCATGGCGTAATTTTAGCGATAAATGTACCCAATTCGTTGACCAGAGTAACAGTTTTGTCAAGGGGCACAGAGGCACACAGCTATTGTAAAATGAGCCCTATTCATTAAGTGGTGTGTGCCTTAATGAAGGGATCTCTGGAGAAAGAAGCCCCTAATTGATTGAGATTGGCATGCAAAACGGAATCCGGTCAATTATCTAAATGGGTGAAGCAACTAAACCATTGGCATAAAACTCTTGCTATTGAGCATATTTGTATATGCAAACACAAAAATAGTCATGAGATTGTTGGTTGAAGGTGAAATTGGTTGGCGCTTAATTGGCATTTTTTTCAAATAAGCAGCAAAATAACGAACTTCATACTAATGGGATGTCGTTGTTTATCGGTAAATGCTTCTGTCTAATGGTGCCGCTTCTACTGCTCATATTGGTGATGTCTAGTACAGAAGGGCTGCATTTTTGGCTAACCTAACCTTTTTTTTCCTCACTCGAACTTGAATGAGACCACACGCAATTTGGTGGACATTATTCATTGTTTAAGATTTTGATTTGAGGAGCGAGATTTATTCCTGCAAAGAAAACTGTATATGTACAATTTTTTTTTTGTTTGTTTTATCTACCTATTTTTGAAAATCATTGGCCCACCACTCCTTGGCTACTTAACCCCTTCATGACCCAGCCTATTTTGACCTTAAAGACCTTGCCGTTTTTTGCAATTCTGACCAGTGTCCCTTTATGAGGTAATAACTCAGGAACGCTTCAACGGATCCTAGCGGTTCTGAGATTGTTTTTTCGTGACATATTGGGCTTCATGTTAGTGGTAAATTTAGGTCAATAAATTCTGCGTTTATTTGTGATAAAAACGGAAATTTGGCGAAAATTTTGAAAATTTCGCAATTTTCACATTTTGAATTTTTATTCTGTTAAACCAGAGAGTTATGTGACACAAAATAGTTAATAAATAACATTTCCCACATGTTTACTTTACATCAGCACAATTTTGGAAACAACATTTTTTTTTGCTAGGAAGTTATAAGGGTTAAAATTTGACCAGCAATTTCTCATTTTTACAACGAAATTTACAAAACCATTTTTTTTAGGGACCACCTCACATTTGATGTCAGTTTGAGGGGTCTATATGGCTAAAAATACCCAAAAGTGACACCATTCCAAAAACTGCACCCCTCAAGGTACTCAAAACCACATTCAAGAAGTTTATTAACCCTTCAGGTGCTTCACAGCAGCAGAAGCAACATGGAAGGAAAAAATGAACATTTAACTTTTTAGTCACAAAAATGATCTTTTAGCAACAATTTTTTTATTTTCCCAATGGTAAAAGGAGAAACTGAACCACGAAAGTTGTTGTCCAATTTGTCCTGAGTACGCTGATACCTCATATGTGGGGGTAAACCACTGTTTGGGCGCAGGGCAGGGCTTGGAAGGGAAGGGGCGCCATTTGACATTTTGAATCAAAAATTGGCTCTACTCTTTAGCGGACACCATGTCACGTTTGGAGAGCCCCCGTGTGCCTAAAAATTGGAGCTCCCCCACAAGTGACCCCCATTTTGGAAACTAGACCCCCCAAGGAACTTATCTAGATGCATATTGAGCACTTTAGACCCCCAGGTGCTTCACAGAAGTTTATAACGCAGAGCCATGAAAATAAAAAATAATTTTTCTTTCCTCAAAAATGATTTTTTAGCCTGGAATTTCCTATTTTGCCAAGGGTAATAGGAGAAGTTGGACCGCAAATGTTGTTGTCCAGTTTGTCCTGAGTACGCTGATACCCCATATGTGTTTGGGCGCACGGCAGGGCTCGGAAGGGAAGGCACGCCATTTGGCTTTTTAAATGGAAAATTAGCTCCAATCATTAGCGGACACCATGTCACGTTTGGAGAGCCCCTGTGTGCCTAAACATTGGAGATCCCGCAGAAATGACACCATTTTGGAACCTAGTCCACCAAAGGAACTAATCTAGATGTGTGGTGAGGACTTTGAACCCCCAAGTGCTTCACAGAAGTTTATAATGCAGAGCCGTGAAAATAATAAATACGTTTTCTTTCCTCAAAAATAATTATTTAGCCCAGAATGTTTTAATTTTCCCAAGGGTAACAGGAGAAATTTGACCCCAATATTTGTTGTCCAGTTTCTCCTGAGTACGCTGATACCCCATGTGTGGGGGTAAACCACTGTTTGGGCACACGTCGGGGCTCAGAAGGGAAGTAGTGACTTTTGAAATGCAGACTTTGATGGAATGGTCTGCGGGCGTTACGTTGCGTTTGCAGAGCCCCTGGTGTGCCTAAACAGTAGAAACCCCCCACAAGTGACCCCATTTTAGAAACTAGACCACCCAAGGAACTTATCTAGATATGTGGTGAGCACTTTGAACCCCCAAGTGCTTCACAGATGTTTACAACGCAGAGCCGTGAAAATAAAAAATCATTTTTCTTTCCTCAAAAATGATGTTTTAGCAAGCATTTTTTTTATTTTCACAAGGGTAACAGGAGAATTTGGACCCCAGTAATTGTTGCTCAGTTGATCCTGAGTATGCTGGTACCCCATATGTGGGGGTAAACCACTGTTTGGGCACACGTCGGGGCTCGGAATTGAGGGAGCACCATTTGACTTTTTGAATACAAGATTGGCTGGAATCAATGGTGGCGCCATGTTGCGTTTGGAGACCCCTGATGTGCCTAAACAGTGGTAACCCCTCAATTCTACCTCCAACACTAACCCCCCCACACCCCTAACCCTAATCCCAACTGTAGCCACAACCCTAATTCCAACCCTAACCCTAAGGCTATGTGCCCACGTTGCGGATTCGTGTGAGATTTTTCAGCATCATTTTTGAAAAATCCGCGGGTAAAAGGCACTGCGTTTTACCTGCGGATTCCTATTGAGGAACAGGTGTAAAACGCTGCGGAATCCGAACAAAGAATTGACATGCTGGGGAAAATACAACGCAGCGTTTCCGCGCGGTATTTTCCGCACCATGGGCACAGCGGATTTGGTTTTCCATAGGTTTACATGGAACTGTAAACCTGATGGAACACTGCTGCGAATCCGCAGCGGCCAATCTGCACCGTGTGCACATAGCCTAATTCTAAAGGTATGTGCACACGCTCCGGAAAATGCTGCGGATCCGCAGCAGTTTCCCATGAGTTTATAGTTCAATGTAAACCTATGGGAAACAAAAATCGCTGTACACATGCTGCAGAAAAATTGCACGGAAACGCAGCGGTTTACATTCCGCAGCATGTCACTTCTTTCTGCGGATTCCGCAGCGGTTTTACAACTGCTCCAATAGAAAATCGCAGTTGTAAAACCGCAGTGAAATGCGCAGAAAAAACGCGGTAAATCCGCCATAAATCCGCAGCGGTTTAGCACTGCGGATTTATCAAATCCGCAGCGGAAAAATCCGCAGAGGACCAGAATACGTGTGCACATACCGAAGCCCAAGCCCTAGCCCTAGCCCTAACCCTAGCCCTATTCTAACATTAGTGAAAAAAAAAAATTCTTTATTTTTTTTATTGTCCCTACCTATGGGGGTGACAAAAGAGGGGGGGGGTTCATTTATTATTCTTTTATTTTGATCACTGTGATAGATTATATCTCAGTGATCAAAATGCACTTTGGAACAAATCTGCCGGCCCGCAGATTCGGCGGGCGCACTGTGCATGCGCCCGCCATTTTGGAAGATGGCGGCGCCCAGGGAGAAGACGGACGGACCCCGGCAGGATCGGTAAGTATGATGGGGTGGGAGGGGAGCACGGGGGGGGAATCGGAGCATGGGGGGGTGGATTGGAGCGTGGGGGGGGTGGAACGGAGCACGGGGGGGGTGGAACGGAGCACGGGGGGTGGTGGATCGGAGTGCAGGGGGGGTGATTGGAGCACGGGGGGGGGGTGATTGGAGCACGGGGGGAGCGGACAAGAGCACGGGGGGAGCGGAACACAGAACGGAGGGGAGCCGGAGCAGTGTACCGGACAGATCGGAGGGCTGGGGGGGCGATCGGTGGGGTGGGGGCACATTAGTGTTTCCAGCCATGGCCGTTGATATGGCAGCATCGGCCATGGCTGGATTGTAATATTTCACCAGTTTTAATAGGTGAAATATTACAAATCGCTCTGATTGGCAGTTTCCCTTTCAACAGCCAATCAGAGCGATCGTAGCCACGGGGGGGGGGGGGGGGGGGTGGGGGTGAAGCCACCCCCCTGGGCTAAACTACCACTCCCCCTGTCCCTGCAGATCTGGTGAAATGGGAGTTAACCCTTTCACCCGATCTGCAGGGACGCGATCTTTCCATGACGCCACATAGGCGTCATGGGTCGGATTGGCACCGACTTTCATGACGCCTACGTGGCGTCATGGGTCGGGAAGGGGTTAAAGATTTTTCTGTATTTTCATGACTATGAAAATTATACATTCACACTGAAGGCATCAAAACTATGAATTAGGGCATGTGGAATTATATACTTAACAAAAAAGTGTGCAACAACTGAAATGATGTCTTATATTCTAGGTTCTTCAAAGTAGCCACCTTTTACTTTGATGACTGCTTTGCACACTCTTGGCATTCTCTTGAAGAACCTAGAATATAAGACATAATTTCAGTTGTTCCACACTTTTTTAAGTACCTCGAGTATAAGCTGACCCGAGTATAAGCCGACCCCCTAATTTTGCCACAAAAAACTGGGAAAACTGAATGACTCGAGTATAAGCCTAGGGTGGGAAGTGCAGCAGATACCGGTAAATGTCAAAAGTAAAAAGATACCAATAAAAGTAAAATTAATTGAGACATCAGTAGGTTGTGTTCTTGAATATCCAGATTGAATAAGGATCCCCATATAATGCCCCATACAGTTCATGATGGGCCCCATAAGATGCTCCATATTAAAATATGCCCCATATAATCCTGCATAAAGGTTAATAATGGCCCCATAAGATGCTCCATAGACACATTTGCCCAATATAATGTTGCACAAATGTTGATTATGGCCCCATAAGATTCTCCATAGAGATATTTACTCCATATAGTGCTGCACAAACGTTATGGCCCCATAAGATACTCCATAAAGATATTTGCCCCATATAGTGCTGCACAAACGTTGATTATGGCCCTAAAAGATGCTCCATACAGGCACTTGCCCCATTTGCTGTTGCTGCGATAAAAAAAAAAAATCACATGCTTGCCTCTCTTCGCTCAGGCCCCTGCCGCTCCGTCTTCAGTGTCTTCTGCACTGACGTTCAGGCAGAAGGGCGCGCACTAACCACGTCACCGCGCCCTCTGACCTGAGCGTCAGTGCAGAAGACGGAGCGGCGGCTGGAACAAGGAGATGTGAATATCGCGCTCCCTTCCCCAAATCACCTGCTCTTGGCGCGGTGCTGTCCCTGGTTCCCCGCAGCTCCTTCCTATATTGAAAAGCCGGGTCCGCGCCATGAGCAGGTGAGTATTATTAGACAGCCCCTGCTCCCCCTCCCCTGCCGACCCCTGGGTATGACTCGAGTATAAGCCGAGAGGGGGACTTTCAGCCCCAAAAAAGGGCTGAAAATCTCGGCTTATACTCGAGTATATACGGTATATAATTCCACTTGTGTTAATTCATAGTTTTGATGCCTTCAGTGTGAATGCACAATTTTTATAGTCCTGAAAATACAGAAAAATCTTTAAATGAGAAGGTGTGTCCAAACTTTTTGTCTGTTCTGTATATCTTTATTAGCTAGGTAATCTATGTATAAGAAGTGTTTGGCTAAGGCCGGGATCACACACGCGAGAAACACGTCTGTGACTCGCATGTGAAATCCAAGCTGTGGCGCCGGCACTTGGGAGCGGAACGTGCGGCTCCATGTGTTGCTATGCGGCCGCACGTTCCGCTCTGGAGTTCCGGCACCAGAGCTTGGATCGCCTAATGGTGATTCCTGAGGGTCATAGCAATTAGTCTCTTCGGGTTCAGCTATATACTAGGTGTTTTGGTAGATTCACCAGTGACCCTGTTGTCAATATGGATTTAGATTTTTTATTTTTTTTTTCAACTTGCTCTACTTAATTAAACTGGTGAAAGGAAGCTATCCTTACTAATAGTTGAGCTTTACAGGTAACTTTTTTTTTTTTTTTTTTTCTTCTGTCAATTAGTCCTCTGTTGAAGTTCTGGTCATCGCATATGTTCAGCAAATCCCACCAAAGACGCTGCTGACCTTTTATGAATGCCATAATGAAGAGTTGTTGAGACATTTTGGACAGCAGGATTATGGATTTGGAAAGTATGACTTTCTGAAATACAAGATAAAGAACTCTGAAAAAGCCAGAGACTTGTCGAGGCATGATTCTATCAAGGTGGTCATGGACTACATGTCTTGTTCTTTAAGGATGGGCATAAAAGGGGATTATTGGTATCTTTAGTTGTATTTTACATGAACTGTCAAATTCTGCCATTATATACAAGTTTGGCATATTGTGTCTCATGTAGTTTTTTGGTGCCTGTCTTATTATAACTTTGTAGAACACCATGTCTGCAACCCCATAAATATTAACCTACTAGGTGGCTTTCAAAATCTCCTAAAATAGTTAAAATTGAGAGTACTCAGTGGTTGATACCTTTCAATTAGCCATTAAAAAGATGATATATAGCAAGCTTTCGAGACTACTTGGGTCTCTTCCGCAGACAAAGGTATAACACAATATCTGCAGTTGCATCTGTAGACACAACAGGACATAGAAATAGCGCAATAAATAAGTGATGCAAGCGAAAAACGGTTGTGACTGTAAATATTGGTGCAGCTCATAGGTGAGGATTGGGAAAACATTTCTTGTCTACCAATTTTTTTTTTTTTTTTTTTTAACGTTTTGTCCATTGTTGTGATGTACCCAGGAGGTCCGAAGAGCAAATTCCTTAATTTATGTAAAATTACCGAAATCCCTGCGGCGTATTCATTCCTGATCTACGTATATCAAAGTTTATTATAAGTTTGTAACTGGCAAACGGCCACATTGGCTTCCTTTTTTGGCTCAACATTAACTCTGCAGAATTCCTGATGGAGTAGTCCTCTCTTAGTCCGCATTATCAACGCAGTTGCGTCAAGAGGCAAGTGTCATGTATTTCCAAGTTCAGGGATGCGAATGATGTGGACTTTTTGCCAGAGATTAGGTAAAAATATATACAAATATAATGCTGGCATTGACTACAGAATAGCAATTTTCTTTTACGGTATCCAGGACTGGAAGTCGTTGTAAACCAGTTGCTACCACAAAATATCCAAATATCTGGAAATGCACCAAAATCTTTCACTGCATGGGAGACTTTACAGGAAACCTATATCTTGTACCGTGTTATCCAGTAGAGAGAATAAAATGGTAAAAATTTGAGTCCTTTCTGGTTGATGGCTTTCAATTAGCAATTAAAAGGCAACACAAGTATTCTACAAAAGTAACTTTTACAACGAAACCAAAGAAATGAGCTGGCGCAAAAGTTAGTATATGTGCGAGCACGTTCATTGGCCATTTCACATACAATACCCAAGAAAAAAAATGAGCATATAACCTGCAGTAAGTATATAGTAATAGTATATGTAAATAAGATGGGATACTTCGCTAACGTTATTTTGATAGACCAAAGTGTAAAAGCCATCCCACCACGAAAAGGTGTACCCGATCGGGTTGGTCCTATCCTGTCTCTAGTGTAAGAACCTTACCATGTGTCAGACGACCTCAGTATAGATGGGGCAGAGCAGGACATGGACCCGAGTGTTCAGACACCTGCTCATGAGAAGCTATATAGATGAAATGCCTAGCTCAAAAAAGGGGGGCTTTGCCTGTTGTCATATATTTTCCAAAAATAAATGCCTCTAACACTAAGTTGCAGGGTGTGATGCATGACCATCTGGCACTCTTGTCCTCTTACAGTTTTGTTTTCATGTACGGTAGTTATTGTTCCAGACAACTGTCTGTTTTATTTAGACATACTTTCATGCCTTGTCTTCTATTTTAGCGGCCACTGTAGGGGTGATGTCTCTGTCCTCAGCTTCTGGTCATTTGATTGCTGTGGCTTTGATATACCGGTAGCCTAAATGGGACAACTTCTTGTAAAGGATGAATTTCTGGACGTTGTTTGTGTGCATTTTCTACATTTAGTGCTCCTTTTAAACCCTTAAAGTCTTAGAAGACCCAACGTATATGTTAAGCTTGCGTTCATTTGCAAAAAGTTACCAACTAGCTCAAAGTGCTTACTCTGATATTTTCAACCATCTGTCACAGCGGAGACCAGAGATTAACTTTCACTTGACAATTATTTATGGATGCCATTACAAGTCTGGTATGTCCTGGCCCATCTACTTGTATCTCTGTAGTCTCTGCTGTATTCTCACTGCTGGATGTTGTCATCACCCTCTTGAGACTTCTCAATTATGACGTTTTCCGATAAAGGTCCATGCCAGGGTTGGACCAGAGTGACCTCTTTCTGTTGCGGTCACTGAGTTGATTCAGAACTTTACAGCACAAAGATCTGGCCCTATCTGCACCACTTATACTTTTGAAGTCCACCTTTCTGAGAATTTACATTATACTCGGTTTTAGGTAGAGACTCGTATGTTTAACACGTGTGCACCTTTTTGCAATTTTAATTTTCATGACCATAAAGATGTTAACATTTTAGTTTTCAATTTGTTGACTTGTCCTTAATAGGTTCAAGATTTAGTAAATATCAAGTTCGAGTTTAGAGTAGTTCTGTATCGTCATTTGGAGCTATCACTCCAAAGATGAAAGAAGCCAATGACGTTACTGCCATAATTTGATATGTGGTTTGAAATTAGAAATTTCCACTCATCTACTAGTTTGGGAGAAGTATTTTTGATGGCGGTATGTTTTAGATTAGCCCTGGAATTGTGTGATGTTTTTCAGCATTTACTTCCTATAGACCATTCTCCCTTTTCTTTCTAGGGAGCTTATTTTAAGACTTAAAGCCATACATGTGTGGCTCCTGCTGAAGAACAAGGGTGATAAAGCTATGGTTCTTATTTCAGAGCCTTAACACTGCTGCGTTGTGCTACTAGCTACATTTTCTCAGATGTGCAAAGTGTGTTTCCCAGAAAGGAGAGATCCAAGATGTCCCATAGATAGGACGCATACCTGGTTGTGAGAACTGATCTCCATAGCTTGGCCTCTGAGGTCAGTGGCATCATCTATGCTTTGTTCATGGTCTGTGAAATTGATAGAGCTGTAAGGAAAGAGAAATTGAGATTTTTTTTCAATGAGAACAGTTCTCAGCTGAGGTTTTTTTTTCAGTTGGGGTTGATGTATTAAAGCACCACTCCAGCAGGCTTTTTCCGAGCACTGGAGTGGCGCTTTTAAATTCAAGTCCCCTGCCCCTGGTCATAGACTCACCCTCTGGCATCTTTACCGGATTTCGGCATTGTCTTGTGAGCACAGCTTCTGACTGGCCGGAAGTCAAAAACTACATCACAAGCTCTCAGTGCAAGTCTGAGAGCTAGAACAAGGCTTTAATAGACTTGTATTGACGAGTGACCTCCCATGAAACGCTGGAGTTGCCGGAAGGTTACTTTTCGCCAGAGACCGATTGGAGCGATGCTGGAAAATGATGAAGCAGAAAGGGAATTACTTTTAAAGCACCACTCCACCAGGGCAATAAAAACAAACGCTGTGGTGGTGCTTTAAGCGAGAAGTTTTTTACTTTTCTGAAGTCTAAAAATCTTGAGTGCATAAAGAATAGCAAGTTACTTTTCCCTTTAACCCCTTAGTGACAGAGCCAATTTGGTACTTAATGACCAGGCCAATTTTTGCAATTCTGACCACTGTCACTTTATGAGGTTATAACTCTGGAACGCTTCAACGGATCCCGCTGATTCTGAGATTGTTTTTTCGTGACATATTGTACTTCATGTTAGTGGTAACATTTCTTCGATATTACTTGCGATTATTTATGAAAAAAACGGAAATATGGCGAAAATTTTTAAAATTTTGCAATTTTCAAACTTTGTATTTTTATGCCCTTAAATCAGAGAGATATGTCACGAAAAATAGTTAATAAATAACATTTCCCACATGTCTACTTTACATCAGCACAATTTTGGAAACAAAATTTTTTTTTGTTAGGGAGTTATAAGGGTTAAAAGTTGACCAGCAATTTCTCATTTTTTACAACACCATTTTTTTTTAGGGACCGCATCACATTTGAAGTCATTTTGAGGGGTCTATATGATAGAAAATAATGAAGTGTGACACCATTCTAAAAACTACACCCCTCAAGGTTCTCAAAACCACATTCAAGAAGTTTATGAACCCTTTACGTGCTTCACAGGAACTGAAACAATGTGGAAGGAAAAAATGAACATTTAACTTTTTTTTGCAAACATCTTAATTCAGAACCATTTTTTTTATTTTCACAAGTGTAAAAACAGAAATGTAACCATAAATTTTGTTATGCAATTTCTCCTGAATACGCCAATACCCCATATGTGGGGGTAAACCACTTTTTGGGCGCACCGCAGAACTTAGAAGTGAAGGAGCGCCGTTTGACTTTTTCAATGCAGAATTGGCTGGAATTGAGATCGGACGCCATGTCACGTTTAGAGAGCCCCTGGTGTGCCTAAACAGTGGAAACTCTCCACAAGTGACACCATTTTGGAAATTAGACCCCTTAAGGAACATATCTAGATGTGTGGTGAGCACTTTGAACCCCCATGTGCTTCACAGAAGTTTATAATGTAGAGCCGTGAAAAAAAAAAAATCGCATTTTTTCTACAAAAATTATCTTTTTGCCCACAAATTTTTATTTTCACAAGGGTAACAGGAGAACTTAGACCACAAAAGTTGTTGTGCAATTTCTCCTGAGTACGCTGATACCCAATATGTGGGGGTACACCACTGTTAGGGCGCACCGCAGAGCTTGGAAGAGAAGGAGTGCCGTTTTACTTTTTCAATGTAGAATTGGCTGGAATTGAGATTGGACGCCATGTCGCGTTTGGAGAGCCCCTGATGTGCCTAAACGGTGGAAACCCCCACAAGTGACACCATTTTGGAAACTAGACCCCTTAAGGAACTCATCTAGATGTGTGGTGAGAACCTTGAATGCCCAAGTGCTTCACAGAAGTTTATAATGCAGAGCCGTGAAAATAAAAAATATTTTTTTTTTCCACAAAAAAGATTTTTTAGCCCCCAAGTTTTTATTGTTACAAGGGTAACAAGAGAAATTGGACCCCAAAAGTTGTTGTCCAATTTGTCCTGAGTATGCTGGTACCCCATATGTGGGGGTAAACCACTGTTTAGGCGCACGGCAGAGCTCGGAAGGGAAGGAGCGCCTTTTTGGAATGCAGACTTTGATAGAATGGTCTGTGGGCATTATGTTGCGATTGCAGAGCCCCTGATGTACCTAAACTGTAGTAACCCCCCACAAGTGACCCCATTTTGGAAACTAGACCCCCCCAAGGACCTTATCTAGATGTTTGGTGAGAACTTTGAATGCCCAAGTGCTTCACAGAAGTTTAGAATGCAGAGTCGTGAAAATAAAAAATATTTTTTTTTCACAAAAAAGATATTGTAGCCCCCAAGTTTTTATTTTCACAAGGGTAACAAGAGAAATTGGACCCCAGAAGTTGTTGTCCAATTTATACCGAGTACGCTGATGCCCCATATGTGGGGGTAACCCACTGTTTGGGCGCACGGCAGAGCTCAGAAGGGAGGGAGCACCATTTGACTTTTTGAGCGCAAAATTGGCTGTCGTGTTTGGAGACCCCCTGATGTACCTAAACAGTGGAAACCCCCCAATTCTAGCTCCAACCCTAACCCCAACACACCCCTAACCCTAATCCCAACCTGATCCATAATCCTAATCACTAACCCTAACCATAATCACAACCCTTACCCCAAAACAACCCTAATGTCAACCCTAACCATAACCCTAATCAAAACCCTAAATCCAACACACCCCTAATCCTAATCTCAACCCTAACCTCAAACCTAACCCTAATCCCAATACACCCCTAATCACAACCCTAACCTTAACCCTAATCCCAAACCTTAACCCTAATCCCAAACCTAACCCTAATCCCAAGCGTAACCCTAATGCCAACCCTAACCCTAATACCAACCCTAATCCAAACCCTAACCCTAATCCCAGCTCTAACCCTAACTTTAGCCCCAACCCTAGCCCTAACTTTAGCCCCAACCCTAACCCTAGCCCTAAGGCTACTTTCACACTTGCGTCGTTTGGCATCCGTCGCAATCCGTCGTTTTGGACAAGAAACGGATCCTGCAAATGTGCCCGCAGGATGCGTTTTTTGCCCATAGACTTGTATTGCCGAAGGATCATGACGGATGGCCACACGTCGCGTCCGTCGTGCACTGGATCAGTTGTGTTTTGGCGGACCGTCGGCACAAAAAAACGTTCAATGAAACGTTTTTTTGTACGTCGCATCCGCCACTTCTGACCGCACATGCGTGGCCGTAACTCCGCCCCCTCCTCCCCAGGACATAGATTGGGCAGCGGATGCGTTGAAAAACTACAGCTGCTGCCCACGTTGTGCACAATTTTCACAACGTGCGTCGGTATGTCGGGCCAACGCATTGCGACGGCCCCGTACCGATGTAAGTGTGAAAGAAGCCTAACCCTAAATTTAGCCCTAACCCTAGCCCTAACCCTAGCCCTAACCCTAGCCCTAACCCTAGCCCTAGCCCTAACCCTACCCCTAATTTTAGCTCCAACTGCTGTTCTCCTGCCGGCCGGCAGATGGAGACAGATGGCGGGCGCACTGCGCATGCGCCCGCCATTTTCTTCTGCCGGCGGCCAGGAGGAGCAGCAAGAGGATCCAGGGACACAGGTGAGTATTGTAGGGTCCCCGAATTCCCCTATTTCTCTGTCCTCTGATGTGCGATCGCATCAGAGGACAGAGAATTACACTTTACTTTTTTTTTTTTTTTTTTGCGGTCGCCGGTAAACAGTTAATTACTGGCGATCGCAAAACAGGGGTCGGTAAAACCGACCCCGATCATGCTCTTTGGGGTCTCGGCTACTCCCGGCAGCCGAGACCCCAAAGATTCTCGCGGGGCCGGCCGGCGGGCGCACTGCGCATGCGCCCGCCATTTTGAAGATGGCGGCGCCCACCGGGAGACACAAGGAGCATCGGGGGAGATAGGTGAGTATTGGGGGGCTACCTGGGACCCCTTTTCTCTGTCCTCCGATGTGCGATCACATCGGAGGACAGAGAAATTAAAGAGAGATCGCGTTTTTTTTTTTTTTTGCGATCGCCGGTAAACAGTTAATTACCGGCGATCGCAAATGCGGGGTGGGTTAAAAACCCCCCGAATCATGTTCTCTGGGGTCTCGGCTACCCCCGGCAGCCGAGACCCCGGAGAAAATCCGAGTCTGGGGGGCGCTATTCACTTTTTCCACAGCGCCGTTAATTAACGGCGCTGTGGTTTAAGTACCCTTAGCGGCCGCCGTTAAAAGGCGTATCGGCGGTCGCTAAGGGGTTAAAAGACGCGATAAAACTTTAACAAACAAAAAACCCTGTTGAAACTCGTTTTAGTACGAGAATGTTTGAATTTTTTTTATACAATTGCACTTCCAAATTTTTGTTTCCTCAATCTCCTTTTTTCCCCAGAATATTTATTATACAACTGGGCGTTACCATTGTCACTTGTCGACGGTGCATGTCTACACATCCTAGCACGGATTGGACAGTGACAATGTAGGGGACTCCCTCCAAACCAGTACTGCCCAGCTGTAAATATATTCATGTGTTTCTAGTAAGAAAAGCACAAAACAGAGTTTTAGGAAAAGATGCTCCACAAAACAACAGTATTCCTATCAGGAGAGCTCACACATCATCTTTAACCCCTTAGTGACGGAGCCAAACTTTTTAAATCTGACCAGTGTCACTTTATGTGGTAATAACTCTGCAACGCTTCAACAAATCCCACTGATTTTGAGATTGTTTTTTCGTGACACATTATATTTTATGATAATGGTAAATTTAGGTCAATATGTTTTGTTTTTATTTATAAAAAATATCAAAAATTTGAGAAAAATGTTAAAAAATTAGCAATTTTCTAAATTTTAATGATTATCCCTTTAATCCAGATGGTCATACCACAGCAAACCATTAATAAATAACATTTCCCACATGTCGGCTTTACATCAGCATCATTTGTAAAATGTTATTTTATTTTCTTAGCATTTTAGGAGGTTTAAAAATGTAGCAGCAACTTTTCATTTTTTCTAGGAAATTTACAAAATTTATTTTTTTATGGACCTATCATGTTTGAAGTGACTTAAGGGGTCCCATATATTGGGAAACCCCCAAACATGATACCATTTTAAAAACGGCACCCCCTGACATATTGAAAACTGCTGTCAGGTAGTTTATTAACTCTTCAGGTGCTTTACAGGAATTAATGCAAAGTGGTATGACAGAAATGAAAATGTGTATTTTACCACCTAAATGACGCTAACTTCTGAATAGGTTACAACAGCTGTCAGACTCTAAAGGTACCGTCACACTTAGCGACGCTGCAGCGATACCGACAACGATCCGGATCGCTGCAGCGTCGCTGTTTGGTCGCTGGAGAGCTGTCACACAGACCGCTCTCCAGCGACCAGCGATGCTGGTAGCCAGGGTAAACATCGGGTAACTAAGCGCAGGGCCGCGCTTAGTAACCCGATGTTTACCCTGGTTACCATCCTAAAAGTAAAAAAAAAAAACACTACATACTTACCTACAGCCGTCTGTCCTCCAGCGCTGTGCTCTGCTCTCCTCCTGCTCTGGCTGTGAGCGTCGGTCAGCCGGAAAGCAGAGCGGTGACGTCACCGCTCTGCTTTCCGGCCGCTGTGCTCACACAGACCGTACAGGAGGAGTGCAGAGCACAGCGCTGGAGGACAGACGGCTGTAGGTAAGTATGTACTGTTTTTTTTTTTTTTTACTTTTAGGATGGTAACCAGGGTAAACATCGGGTTACTAAGCGCGGCCCTGCGCTTAGTTACCCGATGTTTACACTGGTTACCAGCGAAGACATCGCTGAATCGGTGTCACAAACGCCGATCCAGCGATGTCTGCGGGGAGTCCAGCGACCAAATAAAGTTCTGGACTTTCTTCCCCGACCAGCGACAGCACAGCAGGGGCCTGATCGCTGCTGCCTGTCACACTGGACGATATCGCTAGCGAGGACGCTGCAACGTCACGGATCGCTAGCGATATCGTCTAGTGTGACGGTACCTTAAGGCTGCTGTTTGGTTGTGAATCGCCATGGCAAACATCAGGACCACAAAATCATGATCTGAGGGCACCAGTTTGGATAAAGAGGAAACCCCCACACTCTGTTAACCATTTATAATGATGTAGTCACTATTGACAGCAGCATCTAAGGGGTCAACCAGATTTGGGAGGTGCAAACACTGATCTTGGCTGATACAGCAAGTTGTCAGCTATAGTGTACAGCCGACAGCTGCTGGATTGTCACCTGTATGGGGAGGCTATTCTCTTATATCTCAGGTCAGTTAAAAGAGGTATTGGCTGTCATTAAGGGGTTAAGTGAATTATGCATAGCTTCAAATATTGTGGCTTCATTTTATTTGGCACCACATGTTTATCTTTGCAGACTTTTCATGTGGAGGATTGTGTTTTATGTTTTGCATCATTTGACATGTATACTTTATCAGTTTCTTTTTTTCCTTTTATGTGAAAGACATGTGATTATCCAGCTGTAGCGGAAAGTGTTTATGTATTTCTTTTAGTAGTGTCTTGCTCAACACATGCATTACATTGGAACATGTGTGCCCTGTCTTGTGTGCCTGTTCTTGTGTCTGTCTTGCTATGGTTGTGTATTTGTTCCTTTATACCCGAAAGCCGGAATACTATGAAAAAGGAAAAAAATTAAAAAATTTCAGATTTAATAGTGACTAGTAGTGAGTCGGTCAGCACAAGACGACCGGTCAAACCAAGCACCAGGCGCTCAGTGCACCCTTGGCACAGCAGAGCAGTTGAGATGATGCAGTGGCTATACCAAGGGTGCGCTGATCACCACTGCTTGGTTTGAACAGTAAGGTAACACAAAATTAAAGTCAGCCAAGCCTGACCGTAATAATGTGTACGGTATGTGGACCTACTCTTAACTCTTCCCCCACTGATGATCTTGGATGATAGAAGGATTGGGCTTGTTGAATTATTATTTTTTTTTACCCAGGACAGAAGTCAACACCAGTGGTCAAGTATGTATACTTACTGGGGAATCGGGAGGGATGGCTATTGACCTGATGACTTCTCACTTGTGTTTTTTAAGAGCTATGCAACTCTAGGCTCTGTTCACATCCTGTTCATGGCCCAAGGTTAAAGTATGCACTGAAAAAAAAAAATAGCTAACTTCATATATGTTAGAAGGATATTTCCAATGGATGACATGTAGTGGCTTTTGTCTTGTAGGGTCGGGAACACATTCTTTTTGGCCTCCCTTGTAACCCTATGGACAGTATCTACCTCTAATATGTGTAAGAATCTTTAGTCTCAGTCTTGTGGGCCCTTATCTTTATTTATTCATTCATTCATATCTCAATAGTTAATTTTATTATACATTAAATGTTTGTTTTTTTTTGCTTAGACTTTTGCACAAGTGTTAATTCTTGTAGTTTAGTCTCTGCCCCCCTATACAAAAAGGAATACTTAATTGAAGGTGCTCACGTTTTTTGATGCCTGACTGCGCATTGTGGCTGCCATGTGGACATTTGGTACCCAGCAAAGGAGTTAATTCTTGGGTAGTAACCATGTAGACAGCAAAAGCACAAAAAGAGGATTCAGAGATCCTCCAAAAATTAGAAAAAACAGCAAAACACGGCAGAGGTTCTTACCTGCCTAGGCCTCCAAACAAATGCACTATCAGGATGCAGTGGACCCATGTGGTTAAAATAGAAACAACACAGGTGCAGCATAACCGATGAGGCAGCCACTCACCAGCAACCAAACTAATAGGGGGGGGGGCCTGCATGGCATTGCTGTGCATCTCCATTGTGTGAACAGCGCCACATACAAGTTTTTATGTGCAGCAATGTGCCAAGCAGCCACCCCCTCCATTATTTTGGTAGCTGGAGAGTGGCTGCCTCATCGGTTATGCTGCACCTGTGTTGTTTCTATTTTAACCACATGGGTCCACTGCATCCTGTCAGTGCGTTTGTTTGGAGGCCTAGGCAGGTAAGAACCTCTGCCGTGTTTTGCTGTTTTTTCTAGTAACCATGTGGGCAAAGAAGGTACAATAGTTGGGCAGTAAGATGGATGTTTCGCAGCTTGACAAAAAGTGTTGTGGAGAAGACCACTCACTGTAGTCTTCTATTTGTATGTAGTCTTGGTGGCCAGGTGACTAAAGACTCGGTCAATACAGTAAGAACTATTGCTCTTGTAGTGCAGACAATTTCTTTTACTTGTAAGTTCTTTTTTATTTTTATTTCCATGTTGGAAACCTAATTTCTTGTCCTCAGATAACTTGGCCACTTGCAAACCTTTTCTCGCTCGAGAAGTCTGATGATTAAATTCCCACAGACAAGAAATAAAGTACAATTGTTCTATCCACATACGTGCCTTGGGAGAGCATGGATTTGTAATATCTTGAAGTAAACTTGCTCAAAGGCAAAACATCCCGTCAGTGTGTAGACTTCATGTTGACGTGCGCTGCCAGTTCATATGTGTGAACGATGAGGTGCCGGTCTTTAGGGAGAAGGTGCAGATGTGAGAAGATCCTCTTTTGAGGTTTAGTCTTGTCAAACTTGTGTGATTTGGGGAAATACACACACACATTAATGTCACGTCATGTCATTTGTTTCCCCAAACTCAAATCACTTGTTCTGTGGGAAATGTCAGCACAGTTTAGAGTTTTTTTTTTCTTTTTATTTTTTTACTTGTGACCCCAGCCTCTAGAAATCTGGCAAATCATTCCTTATTTGTTCCTAGTAATGAGAGCAACTGTCTTGGGGCTCTGAATCTGTCTGTGTGCCAGGAATCTCCGTTCTTATGTCTCCTATACTCATAAATCTGTTTGTCATCAGTCTCCGGCATTCTTTCGTTCTTTGAGTATACGGTATTTATTTTTGTAGTTGTGTTGCGGAGCCCATTTGGGCTTTGCCTTTTCTACATGAAAGTTGAGCAGCGATATTGTGCCGGAATGCATATAATGTGCATGAGTCAATAATGAAAGTCATATGTTGAGCATGTAGAAGAAGCTGCCAGAACTATGAAGAAGCTTCTAGTGCAGACTTGTCATGTACGAAATGTATAGACCGCTTACCAAAGGCCTATGTACAAAGAACACGTATTGGTCTGGTGCAAACGATAATGAACATCATAGTAATTATCCAATTTGAATGACTTGCATGTAATTTTGTCTGGAAAATTGCCTGTGTATGAAATAAATGGTAACAAGGCCAGCTCTAGGAGACTGCTAGGATTTTTACAGTCGCTCAATGCACTTAGAGCAGGAACCCCATACTTGTGAATGGAAAATTCTTTGAAGGTTTTGGGGCGTACTTTTTTTTTTTTTTTAAAGGGAACCGGCCCCCCCCAGGCGTTTTTAACTAAAAGAGCCACCTTGTGCAGCATTCTGTCAAGGTGGCTCTTTTCCTCTGCAGTCATTAACGTCCGCAGCGCCTGCGCAGTAAGTATTTTTTTTTCCCCCGGGTATGCACAGTTTGTGCTGCCCTTCAACTCCCATCACATGATGGAAACTTACAGCCCAGGTGCCGGGGACGTTAATGACTGCAGAGGAGGCGGCGCACGGAGGGGCTGAGGGATGGCTGGGAGACGTTTGTGTCTGGGGGGGAAAGACATGCCCCCTGTACAGACTACAGGTAAGGCGGGCTAATTAAAAAAAAAACGAATATTGCAGCTTTGGAAGTGACCCCAAATATAAGAGCCATCTTGACAGAATGCAGCATTAGTGCTGCACAAGGTGGCTATTTTAGTTAAAAATGCCTGGGGAGTGACTAGTTCCATTTAAAAAAAAAAAAAAAAAATTGAAAGCCTCTTTAAAACAAGCTGGGCAAATTTTGCAGTCAATTGCAGATTTTTTTTTTTTTTTTAAATCTGCATCTAAAAATCTTTGCCTCTCAACAAATCTATTGTAATTTGTGAACCAGTACCCTTGGGCTCAGTAATATGCGCTAGAATGAATATTGCTCATATGCATATACTGGCCCTAGTGGTGGGACAATATGCCGATGCTTTGTTCCCAGGAAATAAAGTGGATAGTTCTCTTTTCCTAATTGAAATAGACATTCTCGCTCGGTTGACAATGGAATCAATCCTGGGTTTCCGGTGGAGGTGAGGATTTCTATCAGTGTCTATCCATATCCTTTTTTCCGTGTTTTTTTTGAGATTTCATTTGTGCTTGGCCGTGTTGATTGTGCTTGTTTATTGGTAAGTTGGGTAACATTTCGGGAATCTATTTGGGTTCTAATTTCATAGACAACATGGATGACCGTAGACTGAGCCACACTGTACAATTTTACTTGACCTGCTTGGAAGCATTTTCCTGTACCTGCAATACTTGTGAGTAGAGATGTCCCTAAAGTACCGGTAAATCTTTTCTTTGTGAAGCTTACTACCTTTCATCGGGCCATTGTTGCCTCAGAATCCTCGAGGTCATATGAACATTCCTTCCTTGCTAAACTAAACATCCAAATATTTAATTTGTTCTCTCTCGTAATTGTCAGAAACACAAAAACAGTTTTTTGAATAAGTGTTCATTGGCGACACCGACCACTTGATCTGCGCTTGTTCTGACCTTGCCTTCTAGTTGAGTTTTCTGTATTTGCAGGGCCACAAAAGGAATAAAGGAATTTCGGTGTCATAGCTAATTAAGTATGCTTGGATCTCCTATCATTTTTCTGCTCTGCTTCACAAAGTAATTAGACTTCCCTTTTGCTGCACGCTCACTTTTCAAACACTGTGATCTAGAAAGAACATCTCTCCTGGTCAGTGCTTCAGCGGAATTCCATTCTCAATGTAAACCGAGATCTGGAATTGTTTTTCATTTTACAGAGTGTAATTGTGTCAAGGGGCTTTTTGTGATTTTCCCATATTAAAATCGAATGGTGGGTTCTTAACCCGAAGACCATTCCTGCTTTCCGCTGAAGATTCAAAACTTGTTTTTAAAGTAACGATCAGTAAATTTAATTTATGGACTTCTGTTTATGGTAGACAATTCAATGTACAATACAAGTGACTTTAACAAAAAATGCTTAATTGCAAAAGCTACTGTCCATACTGGTCTTGGCCATATTTACTTGCTAGATTTCAAGTTGGTCGATAAGGTGGGCTTGCTTTTGAACTTGTTTGTGTGGCTCCATCATATCATTAATATCTTCCTGTAAAAAAACAAAAACAAATTAAATTAAATAGTTTTTTAAATTAACGGCATGGGGTCCCCCCTATTTTTGACAACCAGCCAAGCTAAAGTGGGCAGCTGGGGGTTTTTATTCTCAGACTGGCCCATGGATATTGCTCCCCCCAGCCTAAAAGTAGCAGCCTACCGCCACCCAGAAAAGGCGCATCTATTAGACGCGCCATTTTTGGTGCTTTTCCCAGCTCTTCCCACTTGCCCTGTAGCGGTGGCAAATGGGGTTCATATTTGTGGGGTTGATGTCACCTTTGTTATTGTCTGGTGACATCAAGCCCATGGCTTGGTAATGGAGAAGCATCTATAAGACACCTATCTATTACTAATCCTATAGTTACTTTGTAAGTAAAGACACAGCTAGAATAAAGTTTTTTATTTGAAATAAAACAAAACACAGTTTAAAAACAAAAAAACAAAACAAAATAATAACAAACAGTTATTCTCAATGATTTTACCGCCGATCAGAATCTGTGTTTGCCGTGCCATCATGCACATGACAGCGTGACAAACGCGCGGTGTTCAGGGGGGGCCGAACCTGAACAGTAACATGGACTTACTGGTGAGGTCCGTGTTCGTGCCTGAACGGTAGGTGTGCAATATGGACACTGAACTTTACTGTTCGGATTCGCCCATCTCTAGTCAAGATTCATAGACTCAACACAAATTATTTATAAGGAATATGTAATGCTCAATGATCTGTTAACAAGATGCCAGGGAAAATATCTCAGGTGTGCAATTGATGAGTTTCCGCAGACATGCACAGGAAAATAATCAACTAAGCTAATGTTGTGGTGACTTGGTAAATAGTATGTAAATTGACGGCAAATACAGACGCTTATGAAATATTTAGGCTATGTGCACACGTCAGGATTTTCTGCAGAATTTTCCTGAACAAAACTGGACTTTTCTGCAGGAAATCCGCATGCTTTTTTTTTTTTTGCATTTTTACCGCGTTTTTTTTTTTTTTGCGTTTTTTTTTCTGGAGCTTTCCCAATGCAATTAAATAGTGGTAAAAACGCGAAAAATCCGCAAAATTAATAAACGTGCTGCGTTTAAAACCGCGATGCATTTTTTCGCGGAAACAAACGCAACATATGCACAAAAATTCCGGAATGCATTATAAATGATGGGTTGCATATGTATGCGTTTTTTAAGCGGTTTTATAGCGAAAAATACTGAACGTGTGCACACAGCCTTATCGTAAATGTTTTTTTGTTGTTCTGGTAGTCATATATTCATTTCTTCAAAATACTAAATCATTGTCTTCTTCATAGCCATATGCTCAGAGCCACTGTCATAAACACCGTCTGTCAGTCAAAGCCTTCTAATGAAGCTGCAGCCATTAAGATCTTCACAGTGGAAAATGAAATGCTAGGTGAAATCCCAAGAAACAATGAAAACCCTATATTAAGGGTCACCAATCTAACCCAAGAAGAGGTGCGAAACCGGCTAAATAAGATTAAAATAGATAAATCGCCGGGTCCGGATGGCATACACCCACGAGTACTAAGAGAACTAAGTAATGTAATAGATAAACCATTATTTCTTATTTTTAGGGACTCTATAGCGACAGGGTCTGTTCCGCAGGATTGGCGCATAGCAAATGTGGTGCCAATATTCAAAAAGGGCTCTAAAAGTGAACCTGGAAATTATAGGCCAGTAAGTCTAACCTCTATTGTTGGTAAAATATTTGAAGGGTTTCTGAGGGATGTTATTCTGGATTATCTCAATGAGAATAACTGTTTAACTCCATATCCGCATGGGTTTATGAGAAATCGCTCCTGTCAAACCAATCTAATCAGTTTTTATGAAGAGGTAAGCTATAGGCTGGACCACGGTGAGTCATTGGACGTGGTATATCTCGATTTTTCCAAAGCGTTTGATACCGTGCCGCACAAGAGGTTGGTACACAAAATGAGAATGCTTGGTCTGGGGGAAAATGTGTGTAAATGGGTTAGTAACTGGCTTAGTGATAGAAAGCAGAGGGTGATTATAAATGGTATAGTCTCTAACTGGGTCGCTGTGACCAGTGGGGTACCGCAGGGGTCAGTATTGGGACCTGTTCTCTTCAACATATTCATTAATGATCTGGTAGAAGGTTTACACAGTAAAATATCGATATTTGCAGATGATACAAAACTATGTAAAGCAGTTAATACAAGAGAAGATAGTATTCTGCTACAGATGGATCTGGATAAGTTGGAAACTTGGGCTGAAAGGTGGCAGATGAGGTTTAACAATGATAAATGTAAGGTTATACACATGGGAAGAAGGAATCAATGTCACCATTACACACTGAATGGGAAACCACTGGGTAAATCTGACAGGGAGAAGGACTTGGGGATCCTAGTTAATGATAAACTTACCTGGAGCAGCCAGTGCCAGGCAGCAGCTGCCAAGGCAAACAGGATCATGGGGTGCATTAAAAGAGGTCTGGATACACATGATGAGAGCATTATACTGCCTCTGTACAAATCCCTAGTTAGACCGCACATGGAGTACTGTGTCCAGTTTTGGGCACCGGTGCTCAGGAAGGATATAATGGAACTAGAGAGAGTACAAAGGAGGGCAACAAAATTAATAAAGGGGATGGGAGAACTACAATACCCAGATAGATTAGCAAAATTAGGATTATTTAGTCTAGAAAAAAGACGACTGAGGGGCGATCTAATAACCATGTATAAGTATATAAGGGGACAATACAAATATCTCGCTGAGGATCTGTTTATACCAAGGAAGGTGACGGGCATAAGGGGGCATTCTTTGCGTCTGGAGGAGAGAAGGTTTTTCCACCAACATAGAAGAGGATTCTTTACGGTTAGGGCAGTGAGAATCTGGAATTGCTTGCCTGAGGAGGTGGTGATGGCGAACTCAGTCGAGGGGTTCAAGAGAGGCCTGGATGTCTTCCTGGAGCAGAACAATATTGTATCATACAATTGTTAGGTTCTGTAGAAGGACGTAGATCTGGGGATTTATTATGATGGAATATAGGCTGAACTGGATGGACAAATGTCTTTTTTCGGCCTTACTAACTATGTTACTATGTTACTATGTTCCATATAAAGTTATTTGTGCTACATATCAAAGATTGTTCTCGGACTAGTGACAATAGGATTAAAATTTTAAACACGGCCAACTATTTTTTTTGAGATGCTAAGCTTTTTATTAGACTCCCATTGGGTGTTAAAGTTTGGTCAGAAGATGTGCTGCCAGATCTGCATTATATACGGACTTAAAATACGCTTGTGTGCACCCGGCCTTAGGATGCATTCACACACCTGTTTGTACATTCATGTATCATCAATTTGTAATTTTTTTCATCCATCTTTAAAAATTGCAGGAGTTAGACTGAATCCGTTTTTGACGGATCCCCATAGACTTGCAAGGCAAGGCTGAGCCCTATTATCAAAACACAGAAGAGAATAGGAAGCATACACACGTGCATCCTTTTTACAAACACAAACAAAAAAAACGGATATGTGAATGTTTCTGATGAAACTCTATGGGATATTGTACTGTATTGCAGGATGATAAAATGTATGTGTGAATGCAGCCTGAGACCAATAATGGTCTGAGAGTTCTGCGCAGGATCTTAGCTGTTCCTAGCACTGAGCTTTTCTGGACAGAGTTCAGATTTTGCTCTTGGGATCTGTTGTAGCCATTCTTCCAACTTGGCAATCACTCTTCAGGCACTCCTATCACCACTGGAATCACTGTTGCCTTCACCTTCCACATCTTCTCCAGTTCTTCTTTGAGGCCCTGGTATTCCTTCAGCTTCTCGTATTCCTTCTTTCTGATGTTGCTGTCACTTGGCACTGCCACATCTATTATCATTGCTGTCTTCTGATCCTGGTCTACTATCACAATGTCTGGTTGGTTAGCTGACCTCTCCTTATCCTTCTGGATCTGGCAGTCCCATAGGATTTTGGCCCTTTCCTTCTCCACCACTTTTTCTGGGGTCTCCCGCCTGAACTTAGGAGGACAGCCCATATGCTGGGCAGATGTTCCTGTATACAATGCCCGCTACTTCGTTGCGGCGTTCGGTATATGCTGTTCCTATTTGCATTTTGCATCCTGTCACTATGTGTTGAACGGTTTTCGGAGGCCTCTTTGCATAGTCTGCACCATGGGTCTTGTGTGGTAGATCCCTGCTTCTATGGACCTGGTACTTGGCGCTTGTTCTTGTGCCGCTATGATTAGTGCCTCCATACTAATCTTGAAGTCCAGCTTTCTCCATCCATTGGTAAGATTTTCCCATATCAGCTACCTCCATTATCTGTTGATGGTACGTCCCATGCAGCGGCTTGTCTTGCCATGGCGCCTCATGTTCCTGTTGTTCCTTCCAGCACTGTTGTTGCTGCATTATACTGCGAGACTGGAAACGCACTCCAGATATTGTTTTGGTGCAGTTTTTTGAGCCAATGCCAGAAAGGGGTCATGCATTAAGGCAAAGCAAAGATCCATCAATTATATTTCCAATATTTTTTTTTTTTTTTTTTTTTTAATCCATTCCTGGCTTTGATTCAGTAAACTGTCAAAGACAACTTCATGTGTTTCCAGCCTAGGGGTATGTGCACACAACATCTTTAAGACATCTGCAAACTCGAAAAGTTTTCAGGCTTAAGACTCTTCAAGATTAGCTGGTGTCGTTGTCATTAAATGTGTGGGGTTTTGTTTTTGTTTTTTTGCACCTATTGAATTAATCACTTTTTTCCCGACCTCTTTTGACCACCAACTTTTAAATTTTAAATTATATTCAGTAAACTAATGAGCGACTTCCATACAGGAGCTGCCTGAAGTATAAATCTGTTATTTCTTTTACCCGCTTGATGTCTTTGGAAACCTGAAGCAGTTTAAAAAGAAAACAAAACAAAAAAAAAGCGCATAAAATATATGCACAAGAAGTTGTTTTACATCGCAATGTATGTGTTTGTTTTTTTTTAGCAATTTTCAGGTGGGTTACGGAGTGTTTCAGTTTTTGCTGCGTTTTATTTGTGCTGCATTTTACAGTACCAGCAAAAGCTAGATTTCAGAAATCTCATGCACACTTTTTTAAATTTTTTTTTTTTCCTGACTGATTTGTTAACCTGCCGTATTTTTGATAACTACAGCGTGTCCCTTTCAGCAATTTTTCACCCATAGAGATCAAGGAGTACCGTAAGTACTTTTTCTAAGCAACTTCTTTACTGCCAAGAGAGCAGGTTTTGCTTGCAGTAAAAAAAAAAACGCAGAAAAAATGCAACTTTGGAATATGGGCAGCACGGTGGCGCAGTGGTTAGCACAGCAGCATTGCAGCCCTGGGGTCCTGGGTTCTAATCCCACCCAGGACAACATCTGCAAAGAGTCTGTATGTTCTCTCCGTGTTTGCGTGGGTTTCCTCCGGGTACTCCGGTTTCCTCCCACATTCCAAACACATACTGATAGGGATTCTAGATTGTGAGCCCCAATGGGGACAGTGATGATAATGTGTGCAAAACTGTAAAGCGCTGCGGAATATGTTAGCGCTGTATAAAAATAAAGATTATTATTATTATTATTATGGCTTTAAGGCTTATTCAGACATCCATTTTCATGTATGTGCTCCATGTGTGATTTTTATTCACGGAACATTTATCCATTAATCTATGGAGCTGTTCGTGTGATTTTGCTGAGCCGATGGTAATTTTACTAAAGCTTTTTTGTCGGAGGTTTCGCCATCATTCATGCAGTGGTTCTGCTGCCGACATGTCTTTTTACTCTGTACCTTCAAGTATAGAGAGTGGCTGGTAACTTGTTTTAACCTCTTCAGGGTTTCCAAACCCTAAAGTGAATAAAAGTGACACAAGGCGGAAAGTGTTGTGCACAACAATGGTGTTTTGACATTAGTGTGCATCATGTTCATTTTATAATGATGCCTTTTCAGGCGGATTCTGAGCAGAATTCTCTACCGGACAGTATTGGTAAATGTTCTTCACCGTCTAAATTGTCTTGCGTTGCAGATTCTATGGATGAATTAATAAAACAAGATAAGCGGTTAGCCAAGCATTCTGCTCTCATGCCTTTATAAATGCTGATGCAATAACTTTCAGAATGTCAGCACTGGTGTTCTGCCAATGCACCAAATACTCTGAACTTCTGACCATGTAGACATTTTTTTTTCCTATTTATATTAAAAAAAATAACATTGCTCCAGATGTAATCATGCTGAGTGTGGTGGAATTTATAATCCTTCCAGAATTTGTCATTTGATAGCTCGACATACATTGGAAAATCATATTTACCCCTCAAACCAAGAATATATGTTTATCTCTACTCTACGGGTTATTATACCATCGATGGGCTAGTAATGATCTGTCTGGGGTATCAAGCCAATTCCATAGCAGAGACGTGCAGTGGATGGCTTGGATTAATGGCAACTAATTAATGTACTAGGGCGGGGACTTAATCACAGAATGGGTATTCTGTTCAAGGCTTTTAGTCATACTGTCTGCAAAACAGACTTTACAGGAGAAAAGTCTGAGATGGTGATATGCTGAAGACAACACAAATTAAATATAGTAAAGGACTTGTTGACAGGTCCTGTCTAGGCAGCAGCATCTCCAAACTTGTATGTTGTATGGAGCACACCCATGTAGACCTTAGTTTGATGTACTGACAAAGGTGGGTTTCAGACATCTCTTCATTTAACTCTTGTCCTGCAACTATCTCTGAATATGAAGTTGACCGTACAACACCTAAGATCTGAAGAGCCTCTGCCTAAAATGTAACCTATATTTTTCTGTAGGTGTTCTTATCTTCTGGTTCCTTGAAGGGGTCTTAACTAGCTCTTAAACCACCCATACACCATAGATTTATGTCGACTGGACCTGCCAATCGACTGGTTTGACCAACGCCGTGTGGCAATTTATTCTTCTGGCAGACGTCAGTCCTGGATGTCAGGTTTTCGATTGACAATCTTTGTTTTTTTTTTTTTTTTTTTGGTTGAGAATCTGCCACAAGACATGTCTAGCGGTGGATCTCCTATAGAGAACACATGATCGCTTATTCGGAAGTGCCGTCCTGTTTGAGAGCCATCGGCAGCTGAAGTATCACTTGGCCAAAATCCATTCGTGTGTGGTGGGCTTTAAAGGCCATATGGCTGACCTGGGGTAGCGAAAAATGTGCTTGTTTGCCGATCATAGTTGCTCGAGTCATATTTAAACAGGATGCTGCAATTCTTTGTGATGATCTTTTTTTTTTTTACTGCATAAAAGGTTAGTTCACCCCACGAACGAACAAGCATGTTTAGACTGCAAGGATATTGTGAATGAGCATTCTTTCGTTCATGATAATCTTGCTGTATAAATGTATCTTAAAGGAGTTGTCCACTATTGGGACAACCACTTCTTGAGCTAAATGTTTGTTGCCGATGAAATATAGAAGCTTACGCTCTCCTCCAGTGCCGCCGCCGTTCCAGCTTTGTTGGCACTCATGTTTCCAGGGCTCTGGTGCAGTTGTTATGACTCGTAAGCTCGGTTCCCAATTGGCACTGACATCCCTGTCTGCCTTCGTATGGTTAAGTAATAGGGAGTTAGAGTGCAGCCGGAGCTCATTCCTGTTAATTACCTAATTGTATGAAAACGGAGACAGTGACGTCAGAGCTGATTGGGCGCTGGGGTCACGTATCATAATAACTGCCGAGAGCCCCGGAAACGCGACTGCTGACAAAGCTGGAACTGTGCTGGCATGGGAGGTTTGTGTAAGCTTTTTTTATTGGGGGACACGTCTTTAGAAGGGGCTGTCCAAGTAGTGGATAACTTCTTTAAATCAAGTTTTTGATAAACACAAATGGAGATTAAATGTCCTGGGAAGAGAATGGTAATATACTTTAAAAAGGCTGAAAAGGGGCAAAGCCTCACTAGATATTACCCCGCGCTAACAGGTCAATAAAACTTAACCTTAACTGTATTAGATTAAAATTATAATCCATATTTGCTATTGATAGATTATAATAGTATGTATTCAGTAGCAATTGCTTGTCTTCCTATATACGGTAAGTGAAAGCACCTTGGGGTACCATCAATAGAAATGAGGAAAATATTAGATTACTAAACATCAAACAAGTCGCTTATGTCCCCGTTTGTTTCACCAAAGCATCGGCATCATCAGGGGAATGTTCCATCCCTGGAGGACGCCGATGCTTCATCAGTGTTGACTCTTGCAGTTCATAGGATGGTTGTCTGCTGATTTAATTATCTAACTTTTTTCTTAGTTTTTCATTATGTATGCTCTTTGAGATAGGATGATCTTAAGGGTATGTTTCCACGTTCAGTGTTTGCAGTGCTTTGGATGCAGCTGTGCCCAAAGCGCTGCCGGCTTTTGTACGCGCGGTGATGCCGCATGTGTTCATTGAACACATGCGGAATCACCGCATCCTATACATAGAAAGCAGCGTCTCTGCAAGATAAATAGACGTGCTGCAGTCTATAAAGATGCACCACATGTGCGTATACGCAGGTCTGCCACCTGCATCTTTGAACGCATACTGGAGATGGGATTTCATAAAATTCCCTCCACTATGCTGTAACATCTGGACGCTGCGGATGTATGCAGCATACCGTGGAAACATACCCTAAATGTTTATGGCTCTTGGATAAAAAAAGGATAAGATTATTTCACATCATTGTTTCAAAATTGGTTGCTGTCTCCATAATATATTGCAATGTCTGTCTCTAATCCATGTAATGAAAATTGGTTACATGCGCTATAAGGCTTCCTTTCTGTGGTACACTCCATGCTATTGGTTATTTAACCAGGTAGTTAAAAAATGTCATGCCTTATGAACTGGAGCATCGGTTGTGTGGGGCCATATTATGGTGGTTCTATTGGATCTCTGTTTGAAACTGGAGGCATTCTGTCATAAGCTACCGTAACTGTTTTCAGAAAAAAATGTACGGCAAATCTATTTTATGAAACCAAATATTTTCTCGCGTCCCTTTCCAGCTAGCAGCCATTTGACTGAAAGCCTTTCTTTTGTGTTGGAGAGGATCTGTGTTTGCGGTAATCGTGTAAATCGCTTCTAATGGTCTTTCTTAATGCTGCCTTGGACCAATGGTTTTTCTACAGTGTTTGTATTGGCTCTCTAATAACAAAATATGGATGATACAGCATTAGAGAAAGGGTGTTGCTGGTAACGTCCAGCTGACATATCACTTATAAAATACTAATTCAGCCAAAATATACATCCCGTTTTTTTTTTAGTGCTTTTATTATTTTAGCCATCTGAAGATAATCTGCCTGGCGGTTTATAATGTATTCTTCTTTTTTGCTTTGCCTTGGAAAAATTAGAATTTCTAAATCCTTAAGAACACATCGCTGCTCACGTTACCAACCCATGAGAAAACCTTTTCCCAAAGAGTTGGGTTTCTTTGAACAGTTTCATTTTGTATTAGACAATTAATATTGTAATTGCCCTGGGAGTTGATTGGACATACAGAGCTATTGCCTTAGTAGAAAATGGTTTGTTGGAGTTGAGGGAAGAGGTTTTACACCATATACTTGTGGTTCTACACAGTTGCACAGCTGGGAGATCAGGTTTAGAGTTATTCACTTGCCCAAGAGTCGGGTGTCTTAAAGAACAAAGCTGAAGAACTATATCCTATTCACAAGGACAAATTGCACTTGTCGATGCCTTTTTAAGATTTTGCACTTTTTTTTTTTAAATTCGTATGCATCAGATTCCCGACTCCCTTGCTTGTCTCTCTCTAAAAAAACCCAAAATATATACCCTATATATATCTATATCTATATATATAATTGTCTAAGGGTTTTTCCGTCTGTCTGTCTTTCTGTCTGTCTTTCTGTCTATCTGTCCTGGAAATCCCGCCTCTCTGATTGGTCGAGGCCGCCAGGCCTCGACTAATCAGCTACGAGCACAGCGACGATGATGTCATAAAGGACGTAGAAATCCCACGTTTCTGATTCAGCGACGGGCACAGTATCGACGTAGATGTCATAATGGTTGCCATGGCGACGATGATGTCATAAAGGTTGCCTCGACCAAGCAGCGACGGGCACAGTCTGCCGCGAATTCTGGAATCATCATTGTCCATATACTACGGGGACATGCATATTCTAGAATACCCGATGCATTCGAATCGGGCCATAATCTAGTTTCCATCTATATAATTGTCTAAGGGTTTTTCCGTCTGTCTGTCTGTCTTTCTGTCTGTCAGTCCTGGAAATCCCACGTCTGATTGGTCGAGGCCGCCAGGCACAGCAACGATGATGTCATAAAGGACGTAGACATCCCTGGCGGCCTCGACCAATCAGAGACGGGCACAGCATCAACGTAGAAATCCCGCGTCTCTGATTGGTCGAGGCCGCCAGGCCTCGACCAATCAGTGACCGGCACAGCGACGATGATGTCATAAAGGACGTAGACATCCCGTGTCTCTGATTCAGCGATGGGCACAGTATCGACGTAGATGTCATAATGGTTGCCATGGCGACCATGATGTCATAAAGGTTGCCTCGACCAGTCCGCAACGGGCACAGTCTCTTGCGAATTCTAGAATCATCATTGTCCATATACTAAGGGGACATGCATATTCTAGAATACCCAATGCGTTAGAATCGGGCCACAATCTAGTATATCTATATATATATCTATATACGGTATATTTTGTATATACACTAGATTGTGGCCCGATTCTAACGCATCGGTTATTCTATAATATGCATGTCCACGTAGTATATTGCCCAGCCACATAGTATATTGCCCAGCCACATAGTATATAGCAGAGCCACGTAGTACGGTATATTGCCCAGTCATGTAGTATATTGCCCAGTCACGTATTGCCCAGCCACATAGTATATAGCAGACCACGTAGTACGGTATATTGCCCAGCCACATAGTATATAGCAGACCACGTAGTATGGTATATTGCCCAGCCACGTAGTATATTGACCAGCCACGTAGTATATTGCCCAGCGACGGAGTACATTGTCCAGCCACATAGTATATTGCCCAGCCACGTAGTATATTGCCCAGCTCAGGGCCACGTAGTATAGAGACTTAAAAAAAAATAAAAATAAACATATACTCACCTTCCGAAGGGCCGTTGAAGTTCTGCTATACTCACCGTCCGCCGCCTTTCCCGGTACTCGCCACGCTCCCGGGACCGCTCCATTGCCAGCGGCAGCTTCTGGTACCAGGGCTGGTGTGAGCAGGACCTATGATGACGTCGCGGTCACGTGACCGTGACGTCACGGCAGGTCCTTGCCGCACACCAGCCCTGGGTCGGGACCGGAAGCTGCTGCTTGCAATGGAGCAGTCCCGGGAGCGTGGCGAGTACCGGGAAAGGCGGCGGAGGGTGAGTATAGCAGGTTTTTTTTTTTTTTAATTATTTTTAACATGACCTATTTTTACTATTGATGCTGCATAGGCAGCATCAATAGTAAATAGTTAAGGACACACAGGGTTAATAGCAGCGGTAACGGAGTGCGTTACACCGCGGGCCGTTACCGCTGCCATTAACCCTGTGTGAGCGGTGGGGATTACGGAGCGGGCGTCGGGCAGGGAGTGTAGGGGAGGGACTAATCGGACTGTGGCCGTCGCTGATTGGTTGCGGCAGCCATGACAGGCAGCTGCCAAGACCAATCAGTGAACGAATAACCGTGACAGAAGGACAGGCAGACGGAAGTGACCCTTAGACAATTTTATATATATATATATATATATATATATATATATATTTTAGTATAATATATTTTGCCATGGTAAGCAAGAAGTATGTCTGAGGGTTGGGGCTTGTTCACACACTGCATTTGCTGCCAGAAGAATGCAGCCAAGGTGAGCGTGTTATCCAAAATCTTGTGCACATACATGCTCCCTATTTTTTTTTTTCATTGCAGATTTCACACATCAATGTTTTTTTTTTTTTTTTTTTTCCCTCAAATCTGCAGCATGTCAATTCCTTCAGCGTTTCTGCAACATTCTACACCCATTTAAATAAGAGGGAAAAATGTAATCAGTGTATTTTATGCAGCGCTTTTCCTGCCAGCACTGTTTTAGTGCAGATTAATACGCTGCAAATACTCAGCTTGTACACATAGCGTTAGTGATTTAATAATGTATCATTGTTTTCTTCCATATGGTAGGAAGGAAGTCTGTGTATGTTTATCCTAATTAAATTTGAGTCATTAGGTTGTGAAAGCGAAAATATTCTTTTATATTACAACCTTAAAGGGAACCTGTCACCTGCAAAAAACGTGGTTAATCTGTAGATTAATAGTGTTAAAAACCTGCATGTAGCCGAACAATGCTGGGAGAAAACTAACTTTATTCTCCCTGGCAGCATTCGTTTTCAGTCACGGTGGCAGAGTTTTTACCGGGCTCAGTCACCGCTCTCAGTATACAGAGCGGCTCTGTAACCGCACCCCCGGCCCTGACTGACACTGGCTCTGCATTAAGGCCTGTTTCACAGGTCAGTGGCTCCGGTACGTGAGGTGACAGTTTCCTCACGTACCGGAGACACTGACACACGTAGACACATAAAAATCAATGCATCTGTTCAGATGTTATTGATTTTTTGCGGACCGTGTCTCCGTGTGCCAAACACGGAGACATGCCAGTGTTCGTGGGAGCGCACGTATTACACGGACCCATTAAAGTCAATGGGTCCGTGTAAAACACGTACCGCACACGGACGTTGTCCGTGTGCAGTCCGTGTGCCGTGCAGGAGACAGCGCTACATTAAGTGCTGTCCCCCCCCCCCCCCCCCCCACTGGTGCTGAAGCCGCGATTCATATCTTCCCTGCAGCAGCGTTTGCTGCAGAGAAGATATGAATAATAGTGTTTAAAATAAAGATCTATGTGCCCCCCGACCTCCCACCCCCTGTGCGTTCCCCCCCCGCTGTTCTGAAAATACTCACCCAGCTCGCTCGCTGGTGCTGCTTCCTGTTCTGGCCGCATCTTCTCCTGTATGTGGTCACGTGGGGCCGCTCATTTACAGTAATATGCGGCTCCACCTCCCATAGCGGTGGAGCCGCATATTCATTACTGTAATCGGCGGCCCCACGTGACCGCATACAGGAGAAGATGCGGGTGAGTATTTTCAGAACAGCGGGGGGGACAGATAGATCATTATTTTAAACACTATTATTCATATCTTCTCTGCAGCAAACACTGCTGCAGGGAAGATATGAATCGCGGCTTCAGCACCAGATGCTGGTACGTGTGGTACCCAGCACAGTGCGTGTGGTACCCAGTGGGCACACGTGTGCCACACTGATGTGCCACAGAAACGTAGGGCCACATGGACACGGACAATTCCGGTACCGATTTTTTTTTTTCTTTCTTTTTTTTGCAGTACCGGAATTATCTGGACGTGTGAAACCAGCCTTAAGGCTGTGTGCACACGTTGCAGATTCTTCACGTTTTTTTCGCTATAAAAACGCATACATTATGCATCCCATCATTTAGAATGCATTCCGCAATTTTTGTGCACATGATGCGTTCTTTCCGCGAAAAAACGTATCGCGGTAAAAAAATGCAGCATGTTCATTAATTTTGCTGATTTTTTTGCAGATTTCCCACTATATTATTGCATTGGGAACCTCCAGAAAAATCCACAAAAAAAACGCACCAAAAACGCGGTAAAAACGCTTTCTTGCAGAAAATGTCCTGTTTTGCTCAGGAAATTTCTGCAAGAAATCCTGAACGTGTGCACATAGCCTTAAGGTACCTTCACACTGAACGATATCGCTAGCGATCCATGACGTTGCAGCGTCCTGGATAGCGATATCGTTGTTTTTGACACGCAGCAGCGATCTGGATCCTGCTGTGCCATCGTTGGTCGGAGCAGAAAGTCCAGAACTTTATTTGATCGCTGGACTTCCGCAGACATCGCTGAATCGGCGTGTGTGACGCCGATTCAGCGATGTCTTCACTGGTAACTAGGGTAAACATCGGGTTACTAAGCGCAGGGCCGCGCTTAGTAACCCAATGTTTACCCTGGTTACCAGCATAAACGTAAAAAAACAAACAAACACTACATACTTACATTCCGGTGCCTGTCCCCCGGCGCTCCGCTTCTCTGCACTGTGATCATCGGCCGGCCGGAAAGCAGAGCACAGCGGTGACGTCACTGCTGTGCTTTCCGGCTGGTGCTCAGTCAGTGCAGAGAAGCACAGCGCCGGGGGACAGACACCGGAATGTAAGTATGTAGTGTTTTTTTTTTTTTTTTTACGTTTACGCTGGTAACCAGGGTAAACATCGGGTTACTAAGCGCGGCTCTACGCTTAGTAACCCGATATTTACCCTGGTTACCAGGGGACTTCGCATAGTTGGTCGCTGGAGAGCTGTCTGTGTGACAGCTCTCCAGCGACGCTGCAGCGATCGGGATCGTTGTCTAGATCGCTGCAGCGTCGCTAAATGTTGACGGTACCTTTAGTCTGGCTGTCAGTCAGAACTGAAGTGCGGTTACAGCCACCGCTAGGTATACCCAGAACGGTGACTGAAACTGAATGCTGCCAGGGAGAATAAAGTTCATTTTCTCCCCTCAGCGTTAGGCTATGTGCAGGAGCTAAGCAGGTTAATAATGCTATTGACCTTCAGATTAACCCCATATCTGCAGGTTAATAGCATTTTTTTCTGGTGACAGGTTCCCTTTAAGTAACCTTCATACTACTGATTTCAATGAGAATGTCTCTTAGTAGTAACTTTAATAAAATATACAATTTTTGATTTTTCCATTATGCAGCGTCTTAAGCCTGTTTTTTCATTGGAGTATTAAAGGGAACCTGTCACCCCGTTTTTTCGATATGAGATAAAAATATGGTTCAATAGGGCCTGAGCTCTGCTTTACATCAGTACCTTTCATATCCCCCGATTCCCCACCTTTGCAGAGAAAATACCATAGTAATCTCCGTTTTAGTCTGTTAATCACCCCGGTCCAATGGGCGTGGCCTAATCGCCGATTCTCGCCACCTCCGGCTTTGCTCTACGAATCTTCTTTCCTTTCTTTGGCGTCAGTTTCTGCGGTTGCGCATTGAATTAGCGTCTCGCGGGTGCGCAGTATGCTTTGACCTTTGACCAACTGTGGGCAAAGCATGAAATCATTATTGCGCATGTGCCGGCTTTTGACTCCGTGCCCCGGAAGCATAGAAAGACTTCCGGGGCACAGAACGTCAAGGAAAATGCCGGCGCATGCGCAATAATTTCATGCTTTGCCCACAGTTGGTCAAAGCATACTGCGCACGCGCTAGAGGCTAATGCAATGCGCAACCGCAAAAAATGACCGGGATCTGTGCTATTCACAGATCGAGTTACATCTGACACGCCGAGGAGCGGGGGGAGAGACCGCTTTTAGGCCCTGCCCATTGGACCGGGGTGATTGGCAGACGAAAACGGAGAGCTTACTAAGGTATTTTCTCTGCAAAGGTGGGGAATCGGGGGATATGAAAGGTACTAATGTAAAACAGAGCTCATGCCCTATTGAACCATATTTTTAGCTCATATTGAAAAATTGGAGTGACAGGTTCCCTTTAATTAACCCCTTCCCGACCTGTGGCACAGCGTATGCGTCATGAAAGTCTGTGCCAATCTGACCTGTGACGCGTATGCTGTGTCATAGAATGATCATGTTCCTGCCGATCGGGTGAAAGGGTTAACTGTAATTTCACCCAACCTGCAAGGACAGGGGGAGTGGCTTCACCCCCCCCCCCCCCCTCCCCGTGGCTACACTCGCTTTGATTGGCTGTTGAAAGTGACTGTTTCACTTTCAATTAGAGCAATTGTAATATGTCACAAATGAAATTTGGTGAAATATTACAATCCAGCCATGGCCAGTCCCACCGATCTCTTCCCCTCCGTCCTGTCCTCTGCTCCCCTCCATCCTCCTGTCTGCTCCCCCCATTCTCCGATCCCACCCCCTGTGCTCCGATCCCACCCCCTGTGCTCCGATCCCACCCCCCATACTTACCAACCTCCGGTGCCCCTCTCGGTGTCCGTCCATCTTCTGCACCAACATCTTCCAAAATGGCGGGCGGATGCGCAGTGTGCCCTCCAAATTGGCCGGCAGATTCATTACAGGTACATTTTGATCACTGTGATAGAACATATCGCAGTGATCAAAATAAAATAGTAAATAAAACCCCTTTTTCACCCCTCATTGGTAGGGACAATAATAAAATAAAGAAAATTATATTTACTTTTATTTTTCCACTAGGGTTAGAACTAGGGTTAGGGTTGCAATTAGGGTTGGATTAGGGTTAGGCTGTGTGCACACGATGCGGATTTAGTGCGGATCCTCAGCGTTTTTTTCAGTACCATGTAAACCTATGGAAAGCCAAATCCGCTGTACCAATGGTGCGGAAAATACCGTGCGGAAATGCTGCTATTTTCCGCAGCATGTTAATTCTTTGTGCGGAATCCGCAGCGTTTTACACTTGTTCCTCAATAGGAATCTGCAGGTGAAATCCACACAAAAAAACACTGGAAATCCGCTGTAAATTCACAGGTAACATGCAGTGCCTTTTACCTGCAGATTTTTCAAAAATGGTGTGCAAAAATCCTCACACGATTCCGCGACGTGGGCACATAGCCTTAGGGTTAGGGTTGGAATTGGGGTTAGCGTTGGAAATAGGGTTAGGATTAGGGTTAGGGGTGTGTTGGGGTTAGGGTTGTGGTTAGGGGTGTGTTGGGGTTAGGGTTGGGATTAGGGTTATGGCTAAGCGTACTCAGGAAAAATTGCACAACAACTTTGGAGGTCTAATTTCTCCGGTTATCCTTGAGAAAATAAAAAAAATGGGGCTAAAAAATTATTTTTGTGGGAAAAAAATGATTTTTTATTTTCATGGCTCTGCGTTATAAAATTCTGTGAAGCACTTGGTCATTCAAAGTACTCACCACACATCTAGATAAGTTCCTCGAAGGGTTTAGTTTCCAAAATGGGGTCACTTGTGGGGGGGTTTACTGTTTAGGCACATCAGTGGCTCTGCAAATGCAACGTGACACCCGCAGACCAATCCATCTAAGTCTGCATTTCAAAACGTCACTACTTCCCTTCCGAGCCCCGACGTGCGCCCAAACAGTGGTTTACCCCCACATATGGGTTATCAGCGTACTCAGGACAAACTGGGCAACAACTATTGGAGTCCAATTTCTCCTGTTACCCTTGTGAAAATAAAAAAAAATGCTTGCTAAAAAATAATTTTTGAGGAAAGAAAAATGATTTTTTTTATTTTCACGGCTCTGCGTTATAAGCTTCTGTGAAGCACTTTGGGGTTCAATGTGCTCACCACACATCTAGAAAAGTTCCTTGGGGGTCTAGTTTCCAAAATGGGGTCACTTGTGAGGGAGCTCCAATGTTTAGGCACACAGGGGCTCTCCAAAGGCGACATGGTGTCCGCTAACGATTGGAGCTAATTTTTCATTCAAAAAGTCAAATGGCGCTCCCTCCCTTCCGAGCCCTGCCGTGTGCTCAAACAGTGGTTTACCCCCAAATGTGAGGTATCGCTGTACTCAGGAGAAATTGCCCAACAAATGTTAGGATTCATTTTATCCTGTTGGCCATGTGAAAATGAAAAAATTGAGGCTAACCGACATTTTTTGTGAAAAAAAAAAAGTGCTTTTTCATTTTTACAGATCAATTTGTGAAGCACCTGGGGGTTCAAAGTGCTCACTATGCATCTAGATAAGTTCCTTGGGGTGTCTAGTTTCCAAAATGGGGTCACTTGTGGGGGAGCTCCAATCTTTGCACACAGGGGCTCTCCAAACGCGACATGGTGTCCGTTAAAGATTGGAGCCAATTTTTCATTCAAAAAAGTCAAATGGAGCTCCTTCCCTTCCGAGCCCTGTCATGCGCCCAAACAGTGGTTCCCCCCCCCACATATGGGGTATCAGCGTACTCAGGACAAATTGTACAATAACCTTCGGTGTCAAGTTTCTCCTTTTACCCTTGGGAAAATAAAAAAAAATTGTTGCTAAAAGATCATTTTTGTGACTAAAAAGTTAAATGGTCATTTTTTCCTTCCATGTTGCTTCTGCTGCTGTGAAGCACCTGAAGGGTTAATAAACTTCTTGAATGTGGTTTTGTGCACCTTGAGGGGTGCAGTTTTTAGAATGGTGTCACTTTTGGGTATTTTCAGCCATATAGACTCCTCAAACTGACTTCAAATGTGAGGTGGTCCCTAAAAAAAAAAAAAAAAAAAAATTTGTAAATTTTGTTGTAAAAATGAGAAATCGCTGGTCAAATTTTAACCCTTATAAATTCCTAGTAAAAAAAAATGTTTCCAAATTTGTGCTGATGTAAAGTAGACATGTGGGTAATGTTATTTATTAACTATTTTGTGTCGCATAACTCTCTCGTTTAACAGCTTGAAAATTTCAAAATTTTCGCCAAATTTCCATTTTTTCCCCCCACAAATAAACGCAAAAATTATCGACCTAAATTTACCACTAACATGAAGCCCAATATGTCACAAAAAAACAATCTCAGAACCGCTAGGATCCGTTGAAGCGTTCCTGAGTTATTACCTCATAAAGGGACACTGGTCAGAATTGCAAAAAATGACCAGGTCATTAAGGTCAAAATAGGCTGGGTCATTAAGGGGTTAAAAAAAAATAATTTAAAATTCCTACTAGAGGTTGCTTCTATTGGTTTGGTATTGGTGTGAATTCAAACCACGTTTTAGGAATATATACCTCCTGAGTAACCTTTTTAGGAAAAAAACATGAAGCTTCCCAAATCCCCCAAATTTAAGAAATGTATTTATTTGTTTTGCCTTCCATTGCTCTCTGCCATCTTGGGAATTCTACCTACTGTACTTCAGTGTTTTCTTCCTTGCACAACTCTTACAACAGAACTCTGCTCTAAACAGTGAGGTTTTGTGATAACGCCGTTTGGCGCAGGTGGTGTGTGGGAATGGAGGATAGCCCTGATAAGTCTGTACGCATTGTTTTAATTTTAGTAGCTCTGTTGTTGCTACGCTGCACACTGCATTACTGTAAATCTTCTATCGCACACTGCCTCTGCCATTCACGGTGTGATTCTGGTGAAATCACGCTGTGGAAAGGCAAACGGGGCTCTCGGTAGAAGATTTATAGTAATGCAATGGGCTGTTGTAACTACTAAAATCAATCTGCCTCTGTCCCCTTTTACACCCCATTTAGACAGCTATTGTCATCAGTGTTCACGATGTCCGTTTTTACCATCTGGGATATTCTCGTATGCAAAAAAAGGAAATTAAAATAAAAAAAATATTAACATATCTTTGTACCTATTCTTCTGTTTCAGCCCTTGATATTGCCTAGACTTGTAGACTTGAGTGATTTTGAGCTCTGATTCTTATCAGTCATGCGTGATATAACACACACACACACACACACACACACAAATAAACGGTCGTGTGAACAGCCCAATAGAGTAGGGGTGGGGAATTTTTTTTCTGCCAAGGGCCATTTGGATATTTATACCATCCTTCGAGGGCTGTACAAACTCCACCAACAAAGTGCATCCTGACTCTGGCACTGGTGTCAGGACGTAATCTTTCATTGCATGCCCTTCAGTGTTCAGTAGTGAACAATGTGTGTGTGTGTGTGTGCTAACAGAGCAAGAAGAAATTAATGAGCTGGTTTCAATCAAAATACACCTCCCTGCCCAATAATGCCATCCCTGAGAACCTGTCCGGGGGCCTGATAAAAGGTCGAGGGCCGTAAAGGGCCCTGGGACCTGAGGTTCCTCACCCCTGCCATACAGTATGATACTATATGAGACTATATTGGGTATGTTTTCCATCTGTCAAAAGCACAAAACTGGTGAAAAAGTCGTCTGAATAAGGCCTAAGACTGAGTTCACAAGAGCATATAAAAAAAAAAAAATTTTATTTTTTAATCCAAGAAAGATTTTTCATCCGTGTTTTTTTTTTATCTGCATGGCATTCATTTTGTATTCGCAATGAATAAAATGTATCTGTAAAATCAGATGCTGTACTGTTGATCCGTGTGGTATAGCAGTCTATGCACACAAAAAACCCCATTAAATATACGACTCTCATCCAATGTTAAGAATAAAATCGTGCATGCTGTGATATTGTTTCACGTGGATAGTGGATATTCGGGGGGAAAAAGCCATCTGAAGAGCCCTACTGAATAACAGTAGTATGAATTTTGCCATATTTTTTTTCCCACGCACAGCGAAAATATGGTCATGCTTCCATTTTATCGAACGCACTCTGCCCTAGTATTGGGGGACAACGAGCGTCCAGTGTCAGGGGTGGGACATAGTGCAGCGAGGCAGCCGGGAGCTGCAAGTTTGGCCGGCCATTGCAACCTTCTGTAGAAAGTTGACAATGCATGGTATGCAAATCATTTTATATTGATCTCTTTCATTGTTTTTACAAAGTTTGAATGCTTTTTAATTTTTGATGATTTTGCGTGTTAGTTACTCATAACTGTTCATTAGAAAAAAAAAAAAAATTGTCATATATTTTTTTCTTTTTTCTTTTTTTTGCCGTTCCTGAAATTCTAGTTACCACGGGTTATTCATGGAATTTCTTTTTTTTTTTTTTAAGAAAATTGTGTGGGGACTATTTTGATAGGGGGGTTACACTCTGGCAAGCCATCAAGACTTGGTCAATCTGGAAAGCCCTCATGACTACAAGGTTTAATGATGGGTTGTCCTGACGTGAACAGCCCCCCTTGTAGAAAATGAACTTTTTCAGTAGCAGTCAGACTGTTCTCCTTTGACCGTGTCACTGTCTGTCTGTACAGTGAATCTGCCAATTACCAGCACAAATGATCCTTTGAGAGCCGTGAACAGCTGAGTGAGGATTTCTCAATTTGCCCCCTAACCAAGAGACGTGTCTTTAAAAATATGCTTGCTTTTTTTTTTTGTTTTTTTCTATTTATTGAATGAACCTTTGCCCTGATCCACCAAATGTAGATAACGATTAAAACGTCTGTTCTATCTCCTAGATAATAATAAAATATATATATATTTTTTTTCTTTTGTATACAGCAATATTGTAGGGTTCCCGGAACCAAGACAACTAGGAATGTTTTGTAAATTGGTTGATCCACGGTCTGTAGATTAATGTTGACTGAACCTGGCTATTGGCAGATGTCTTGGGAGGGGGAATGAAGGATTGGGCATGTTTAATTGAAACATGCACAATCTGTTTTTTCTTTATTAGGGTGTCCTCTACCCTTTCAGAATGCATGTATTCTAGAAATGTGGCCAGCTGTACTAAAGGAAAAATATCTAAGTGTGAGGGAGAGTCTTAGTCCGGGGTCACACTTGCGAGTGCAATGCGAGAACCTCGCGCCTCAATATTCCGGCACTGCCGCCAGCACTCGGGACCGGAGCTTTCAGCTGCATGTATGTCTATGCTCCGGTCCCGAGTGCCGGCGGCAGTGCCGGGTATAGAGGCGCGAGGTTCTCGCATTGCACATGCAAATGTGACCCCTTAAGGTACCGTCACACTCAGCGACGCTGCAGCAATATAGACAACGAGCCAATCGCTGCAGCGTCGCTGTTTAGGTCGCTGTAGAGACGTCAAACACGGCAACTCCAGAACGATGCAGGAACGATCCAGTGACGTAACGGCGACTCACTTCTCGTTCTCGCTGGTTGTTAGCGCCATGTAAAACATTGCTGGCATCGTTGCTTTTGATGTCAAACATGACGATACACGCCGACCTGACAACCAAATAAAGTTCTGGACTTCTAGCTCCGACCAGCGATGGCACAGCGGGATCCAGATCGCTGCTGCGTGTCAAACGCAACGAGATCGCTATCCAGGACGCTGCAACGTCACGGATCGTTGTCGTTCTCGTTGCTGAGTGTGACGGTACCTTTAGGCTGGCTATACACGATTCAGTATTTTGACCCAGCATGACCATAAAACCACTGAGACTACAGCCACACATCTGTGGGCAGTGTCAGTGTGCTGTTTTTTGTTTTGTTTTTTCTGTGACAGCTGCACACGGACCCATTGAATGTGTCCTAATCTGATCCTTAAATTGGCTAAGAATAGGACCTGCACCCGATCTCGCTCTCGAATCCATCATTTTAACGGATGTCTGAATGGATGCATTTTATTCACTGCAACCGTAAAAAAAAATAAAAAAAATCAAGACCACATTCGGACAAATCACACTGGTGTGTGAATTCACACTGTATGATCATCTTGAACAAGCGTTCTCGAAAACGGCCGATCACCCAAGAAATGTGCCAGATGTTCTTTCATCTGGTAAAATGATCTTTTGTGCAGTGCAAATGATCATTGTTCTCAATAGTGCAGTATCGGGACTCTCGCAGTAAGAAAAAATGGCAGCTAATGCAAACTTTTTTTTTTTCCCCCAATGTTTACTGCGGTCTGTCTGTGTAAACCGGCTATTAGCAGACCGCCGGATCACAAAATATTTTACAGATCGGTGACTGTTTAATACTGCATGTTGGACTCTTAATGGAATTGTATTTGGGGAAACTCTAGTTTAATACGCACAGTTTTCCATCCAGAATAGTACTCTCATGTTCTTAATTTATTTTTTTTATTTCCCCTCTATTAGGTGACCATCTGAAAGTCTGTTCACCGGGACATACATGTTGCTCTCAAGCGATGGAAGAGAAATACAGCCAGCAAAGTAAACATGATTTCAAGGCAGCGGTCACAGAGCCATGTAGCACGCTGCAGAATGTATTTTCTTCCAGATACAGCAAGTTTGATGGTAAGGGAACATTATTGATTTTTATTAGTGAAAATGTGCTCGGTTTTTGTAAAGAGTTTTCGATTACTTGATATAACTTTTTGCTTCTACCTTTTTGAATCAAACCTGATCTAGTGGTTCATTTTCTATGCCAAGGATAGCCAAGTGGTTGGTCACGATCTACTGATCAACTGCCAAGTGGCAACGCATACATCACAAAGACTGGCCAGTCATTTATACTGTGGAAGCAAAAAATCTATACAGAGGGCGTCATGGTGCCCTAACATCCCTAAACCCCAGCCTATCAGATCCTGCCAGTCTCGCAGTATCCGATCAATGCGATCACTCGGTCACATTTTCACGTCCCCTTCTGGGACTAGTTAGAATTCTAAAAGAAAGAATGTTTTTAAGTGTAGAAATAAAATGTAGAATTTATTGCTTCTTACCGGTTATTTTTATAGAAAAGACAAACCCATATTTTTACTTGCCGCATCCGTGTTGACCAATACTATAAAAATTTATATTTCGAAGCGTGTATTTATTGTACAAAATAATAAACTTCAGTAAGACTATAAATTTGGAATCACAGTATTCGTACTGACCCAATAGAATAAAGTGAATACTTTATTTGTGCAGTACTGTTAGTGTACAATTTTAAAGTCCAATATGCGCCGAGACAGGCAATGGAGAAATTACTTTCTCCTTCTCCTCCGCACCTGTGCTGTGATTCATGTGAGAAGTTCGGAGTACAGAGCCCTGACAATCTGATCATGCTGGCAGCAGAGCTGGAGCTGAGTGTCATTAGCATCTCACATCTGATGCTATACGCTCGTCTGATTCCAGCCTAATAATGTGATGTTACAGACGTAATGGAAAAAGGAACAATTAGCTGGGTAGAAAAGCAAAAATTAGCAATTGCATTAAAAGGATAAAAATTTTGGTGGGAGTGCTTCTTTAACCCCTTCATGACCCAGCCTATTTTGACCTTAACCCCTTCATGACCCAGCCTATTTTGACCTTAAAGACCTTGCCGTTTTTTGCAATTCTGACCAGTGTCCCTTTATGAGGTAATAACTCAGGAACGCTTCAACGGATCCTAGCGGTTCTGAGATTGTTTTTTCGTGACATATTGGGCTTCATGTTAGTGGTAAATTTAGGTCAATAAATTCTGCGTTTATTTGTGATAAAAACGGAAATTTGGTGAAAATTTTGAAAATTTCGCAATTTTCACATTTTGAATTTTTATTCTGTTAAACCAGAGAGATATGTGACACAAAATAGTTAATAAATAACATTTCCCACATGTATACTTTACATCAGCACAATTTTGGAAACAACATTTTTTTTGCTAGGAAGTTATAAGGGTTAAAATTTGACCAGCGATTTCTCATTTTTACAACGAAATTTACAAAATCATTTTTTTTAGGGACCACCTCACATTTGAAGTCAGTTTGAGGGGTCTATATGGCTGAAAATACCCAAAAGTGACACCATTCTAAAAACTGCACCCCTCAAGGTACTCAAAACCACATTCAAGAAGTTTATTAACCCTTCAGGTACTTCACAGCAGCAGAAGCAACATGGAAGGAAAAAATGAACATTTAACTTTTTAGTCACAAAAATTATCTTTTAGCAACAATTTTTTTATTTTCCCAATGGTAAAAGGAGAAACTGAACCACGAAAGTTGTTGTCCAATTTGTCCTGAGTACGCTGATACCTCATATGTGGGGGTAAACCATTGTTTGGGCGCACGGCAGGGCTTGGAAGGGAAGGAGCGCCATTTGACTTTTTGAATCAAAAATTGGCTCCACTCTTTAGTGGACACCATGTCACGTTTGGAGAGCCCCCGTGTGCCTAAAAATTGGAGCTCCCCCACAAGTGACCCCATTTTGGAAACTAGACGCCCCAAGGAGCTTATCTAGATGCATAGTGACCACTTTGAACCCCCAGGTGCTTCACAAATTGATCCGTAAAAATGAAAAAGTACTTTTTTTCACAAAAAAATTCTTGTCGCCTCAATTTTTTCATTTTCACATGGGCAATAGGATAAAATGGATCATAAAATTTGTTGGGCAATTTCTCCCGAGTACGCCGATACCTCATATGTGGGGGTAAACCACTGTTTGGGCACACAGCAGGGCTCGGAAGGGAAGGCGCGCCATTTGACTTTTTGAATGGAAAATTAGCTCCAATTGTTAGCGGACACCATGTCGCGTTTGGAGAGCCCCTGTGTGCCTAAACATTGGAGCTCCCCCACAAGTGACCCCATTTTGGAAACTAGACCCCCCAAGGAACTTATCTAGATGCATATTGAGCACTTTAAACCCCCAGGTGCTTCACAGAAGTTTATAACGCAGAGCCATGAAAATAAAAAATAATTTTTCTTTCCTCAAAAATGATTTTTTAGCCTGGAATTTCCTATTTTGCCAAGGGTAATAGGAGAAATTGGACCCCAAATGTTCTTGTCCAGTTTGTCCTGAGTATGCTGATACCCCATATGTGGGGGTAAACCACTGTTTGGGCGCACGGCAGGGCTCGGAAGGGAAGGCACGCCATTTGGCTTTTTAAATGGAAAATTAGCTCCAATCATTAGCGGACACCATGTCACGTTTGGAGAGCCCCTGTATGCCTAAACATTGGAGATCCCCCACAAATGACCCCATTTTGGAAACTAGACCCCCAAAGGAACTAATCTAGATGTGTGGTGAGGACTTTGAACCCCCAAGTGCTTCACAGAAATTTATAACGCAGAGCCATGAAAAAAAAAAAAAATTATTTTCTCAAAAATGATCTTTTAGCCTGCAATTTTTTATTTTCCCAAGTGTAACAGGAGAAATTTGACCCCAAAAGTTGTTGTCCAGTTTCTCCTGAGTACGCTGATACCCCATATGTGGGGGTAAACCACTGTTTGGGCACATGCCGGGGCTCGGAAGTGAAGTAGTGATGTTTTGAATATCAGACTTTGATGGAATGCTCTGTGGGCGTCACGTTGCGTTTGCAGAGCCCCTGATGTGGCTAAACAGTAGAAACCCCCCACAAGTGACCCCATTTTGGAAACTAGACCCCGAAAGGAACTTATCTAGATGTGTGGTGAGGACTTTGAACCCCCAAGTGCTTCACAGAAGTTTACAACGCAGAGCCGTGAAAATAAAAAAATCATTTTTCTTTCCTCAAAAATGATGTTTTAGCAAGCATTTTTTTATTTTGACAAGGGTAACAGGAGAAATTGGACCCCAGTAATTGTTGCGCAGTTTATCCTGAGTATGCTGGTACCCCATATGTGGGGGTAAACCACTGTTTGGGCACACGTCGAGGCTCGGAATTGAGGGAGCACCTTTTGACTTTTTGAATACAAGATTGGCTGGAATCAATCAATGGTGGCGCCATGTTGCGTTTGGAGACCCCTGATGTGCCTAAACAGTGGAAACCCCTCAATTCTACCTCCAACACTAACCCCCCTACACCCCTAACCCTAATCCCAACTGTAGTCATAACCCTAATCACAACCCTAACCACAACCCTAATTCCAACCCTAACCCTAAGGCTATGTGCCCACGTTGCGGATTCGTGTGAGATTTTTCAGCATAATTTTTGAAAAATCCGCGGGTAAAAGGCACTGCGTTTTACCTGCGGATTTTCCGCAGATTTCCAGTGTTTTTTGTGCGGATTTCATCTGCGGATTCCGCACGTTATTTTCCGCACCATGGGCACAGCGGATTTGGTTTTCCATAGGTTTACTTGGTACTGTAAACCTGATGGAACACTGCTGCGAATCCGCAGCGGCCAATCCCCTGCGGATCCGCAGCCAAATCTGCACCGTGTGCACATAGCCTAATTCTAAAGGTATGTGCACACGCTGCGGAAAACGCTGCGGATCCGCAGCAGTTTCCCATGAGTTTACAGTTCAATGTAAACCTATGGGAAACAAAAATCGCTGTACACATGCTGCAGAAAAACTGCACGGAAACGCAGCGGTTTACATTCCGCAGCATGTCTCTTCTTTCTGCGGATTCCGCAGCGGTTTTACAACTGCTCCAATAGAAGACCGCAGTTGTAAAACCGCAGTGAAATGCGCAGAAAAAACATGGTAAATCCGCCATAAATCCGCAGCAGTTTAGCACTGCGGATTTATCAAATCGCAGCGGAAAAATCCGCAGAGGACCAGAATACGTGTGCACATACCAAAACCCTAGCCCTAGCCCTAACCCTAGCCCTAACCCTAGCCCTAACCCTAGCCCTAGCCCTAGCCCTAACCCTAGCCCTAACCCTACCCCTAACCCTATTCTAACATTAGTGGAAAAAAAAAATTCTATATTTTTTTTATTGTCCCTACCTATGGGGGTGACAAAGGGGGGGGGGGCGGGGTCATTTATCATTTCTTTATTTTTGATCACTGGGATAGATTATATCTCAGTGATCAAAATGCACTTTGAACGAATCTGGCATGCGCCCGCCATTTTGGAAGATGGCGGCGCCCAGGGAGAAGACGGACGGACCCCGGCAGGATCGGTAAGTATGATGGGATGGGAGGGAGCACGGGGGGGGGGGGGGGGGGGATATCGGAGCATGGGGGGGTGGATCGGAACGCACGCGGGAGGGGTGGAACAGAGCACGGGCGGGGGGTGGAACGGAGCACGGGCGGGGGGTGGAACGGAGCACGGGGGGTGGAACGGAGCACGGGGGGTGGATCGGAGTGCAGGGGGGTGATTGGAGCACGGGGGGGTGATTGGAGCACGGGGGTGAGCGGACAAGAGCACGGGGGGGAGCGGAGCACAGGACGGAGGGGAGCGGGGCAGTGTACCGGGCAGATCGGAGTGCTGGGGGGGCGATCGGTGGGGTGGGGGCACATTAGTATTTCCAGCCATGGCCGATGATATTGCAGCATCGGCCATGGCTGGATTGTAATATTTCATCCGTTATAATAGGTGAAATATTACAAATCGCTCTGATTGGCAGTTTCACTTTCAACAGCCAATCAGAGCGATCGTAGCCACGGGGGGGTGAAGCCACCCCCCTGGGCTAAACTACCACTCCCCCTGTCCCTGCAGATCGGGTGAAATGGGAGTTAACCCTTTCACCCGATCTGCAGGGACGCGATCTTTCCATGACGCCACATAGGCGTCATGGGTCGGATTGGCACCGACTTTCATGACGCCTACGTGGCGTCATGGGTCGGGAAGGGGTTAACCTCTTTCCAACATTGGGTGTAATAATACGCCGATGTCGGACTCCCTCCCTTACCGCCGGAGCCCACATCTTTTCCGGCACATGTCGGCTGTTTTGAACAGCTGACATGTTCCACTAAGGCAGGGTTCATATTGCGTTAGGGCAGTCCATTCAACGCATGTGATAAACGGAATGCATTAACGCAAGTGCCGTTAAAGATCGTGTTATGCGATCAGCCTAGCGCAGATGCTCCATCTGCGCTAGCGGTGACAGACCCTAAAACGCTGCAGACCGCGTCCGCGGGTCCGTCACAAAATGACAGCACATCGCTAACTCATGCCAATCATGCGTTAGCGATGCGCTACATAATTGCAGTCAACAGGTGCGCTAACGTATCCGTTACATAGCGTTAGAGCCGCTATGTAACAGTTGCCGTCAGCGCATTGCCATTACCAGAATGTGAACCCAGCCTAACAGCCGCGGGAGGAATTGCGATCCTCCCATAGCTGTTAACCCGATAAAGGCCACTGTCAAACTCTGACCGTGGCATTTAATCCGCTTCCGGCAAGCACGCTGGAAATCCGCCCATCGGTGCCCCCCATCATGTGATCGCAGGTGACCGGTGGGTTGGCAGGACAACCGGAGGTCTCTTGCAGACCTCTATGGTTGTCACTGCCAGATTGCTATGAGTGCCGCCCGGTGGTCGGTGCTCATAGTAAGTGAGTAATTCTACATACAGGCAATCTGATCATCGGGTTATGGCAGCTTCTACTCTTCTATGGAGACAATTGAAGCATGCCAAAAGTGAGGGGAAAAAAATGTTTTTAAAAATATAAAAGAAAGTAAAAAAATATAAAAGTTCAAATCACCCCCCTTTCGCCCCATTCAAAATAAAACCATGAAAAGAAAATCAAACACACATATATTTGGTATCGCCGCGTTCAGAATCGTCCGATCTATCAGTAAAATGAATAAAATAAATAGAAAGGATTAACCTGATCGATAAACGGCGCAGTGAGAAAGTCAGAACACCAGACTTACGTTTTTTGGTTGCCATGACATTGCATTAAAATGCTCGGAACGCAAAAAATAAGCCCTCACCCAACCCTAGATCATGAAAAATGGAGACGCTACTGGTATTGGAAAATGGCGCCTTTTTTTAACAAAAGTTTGGATTTTTTTTTTTCCACCACTTAGATTGAAAAGAACTTAGACATGTTTTGGTATCTATGAACTCGGAATGACCTGGAGAATCATAAAGGCTGGTCAGTTTTCGCATTTTGTGAACATAGTAAAAAAAAAAGCAAAACAAAAAACAACTGTAGTATTTTGTGATTTCAATGAACTTGAAATTATTTTCCTGTTTTCCAGTACATGATATGCTAAACCCAATGGTTTCATTCAAAAGTACAACATGTCCTGCAAAAAAACTATCCCTCACATGGCCATATGATCCGAAAACTAAAAAAGTTGTGACTCTGGGAAGAAGGGAAACAAAACGAAAACGCAAAAACGAAAATACTTCTGGTCATGAAGGGGTTAAATACTGTAATCCTGGAATTTATCTTTATGTACATTTATATAATTTATGGGAGTATCTTCAGAAAACTCTTCAAATTTATTAATTGATTATATTCTCGCTGATCACTGAGTATTCGCCGCACATCCTGCCCTACTCTCTCCTAGTGTTTCATCACCCATCCCCTGCAGACTGTGAGCCCTCGCGGGCAGGGTCCTCCCTCCTTATGTACTCGTGTGCCTTGTTATCTGCTCATGTTTAATGTATTTGTCTATATTTGCCTCGTATTCACATGTAAAGCGCCATGGAATAAATGGCGCTATAAAAATGTATAATAATAATAATATTCCTTTTACTGTATTATGCGGATTATAAGACACTCCGGATTATAAGATGCACCCCAAATTTTGAGGAGAAAAATAGGAAATAACTTTTTTTTTTTTAATAAAATGTTGGTGGTGCTTATAATCCATGCGTCTTATTTCTTACCGTGGGATGGTGGCTGCAGTGACGCGGGGTCCCAGGGTCGCTGCTGGAGGAGGCAAGAGTGGAGCGTTGCTGCAGGCTGGGATAAGGGGTGTTCGGATGTGCGAACACGATCTTTAACGGCACTTGCGTTAATGCAGTCCGTTTATCACATGCGTTCGGTGCTGTGAGGATCTGCCGACATTTTGTGAAAGCCCAGAGCCCCTGCAGTTACATGGTTTCCTATGCGGTGGACTCTGCGAAAATGGCCCCCGGGGATGGCGCATGCGCAGATGTCGATTTCGGCACCAAGATCTCTGGAGATGAGATTTCATCTCCTGAGATTTCCACCTGCGCATAAGCTGCCCCGGCAGCCATTTTCCCGGAGTCCACCGCATTGGAAACCATGTAACTGCGGAGGCTCTGGGCTTTCACAAAATGTCGGCAGAGCCCCTGCAGCACCGAACACCCACAGCGGTGCACCACACATCCAAACACCCCCTCATCCCAGCCTGCAGCAGCCCTCCACTCTTACCTCCTCCAGCAGCGACCCTGGAACCCTGCTCCACCTCAGCCTGTAAGGCAGGGGTGTCAAACTGCATTCCTCGAGGGCTGCAAACAGGTCATGTTTTCAGGATTTCCTTGTACTGCACAGGTGATAATTTAATCACCTACACAAATAATGAGTTGGTGATTAAATTATCACCTGTGCAGTACAAGGAAATCCTGAAAACATGACCTGTTTGCAGCCCTCGAGGAATGCAGTTTGACACCCATGCTGTAAGGTATATGTGCATTATAAGACACACCCCCATTTTCCCCAAAAATTGGGGGGAAAAAGTGCATATTATAATCCAAAAAATACGGTATTCCTTTATGGGCATGTGAGCATTGCCCCTTTAATAAACATAATTTTTATGATCAGTTAATAAAAAAACACATCTCTGGAATCATTTTAGTGGATAAAAAAAAAAAAAAAGCAGCGTGAGTGGACTGAGGGAAAATTCTGCCTCTTTTGCCCTGGTTGACAAGTCCAGTAAGAGAAAATTCTCTGTCTGTAGGTAAAGGTTTCCTCATTCCCTGATTCTGTGGTGTAGTCCAAATATCTGTGCATATGGCCGTGTTCACATCTGTCACATCAGCCTTTGCTTTTTTAACCTCCTTATTTAAGTGTTGTGGTCTGCCAGAGATCTGAGGTTTTACAGCCCCAAGCATTCTTTATGTGAAGGCCTTTTTTTTTCTTCCCACAAACGTCTGGTGTAGCAGTTGAGCTTTCATGTGGGGCCTGCTGACCTTTTCCCTTGCTGTCACCAACTTTTTAAGTGCCCTTAATTGCTAACTAACCAAATTAAATTCTGCTTCCAACCAAAGAATGGATTTCAAAAGTGAATGTCCTGATCATAAAACCTCCAAAACCTGAAGGTGCCAGGAGACCATAATGGGCATCTGTATAGATGTGACCTTGGCAGCTGGCGGGACGTATTGTAGAAGTGAACGCGGAGGGGGCCGCATGTACATTAGGATTCCACTTAAGGGTAAAATGAGTTCCTGTTCCCATCCTTGGTAAAATTTGGCCTGTTAGATATGGATTTATGGTGGAAATCCACCTCCATGTCAGGGTTACATTAATCTATATGGCACCTTACACCGCGCTTCCCATGAAGTCATAAACCGTTTATTATCTCCTTATCTTGTATTGTGCAACAAGACTTTTATGGTTTGGAGCGTTTCTTAATAAGGATCATATTCCTCCTAAAAAAAACCAAAAACAAAAAAAACAGCAATAACAAAAAAAAAACCCTTGATTATCGCTATCTTTCAGTTACTGGCATATGCATGTGTTTTAGGTTGTGTAACTGCAACACGAAACCAAAAAAACACCCCAACGTTGGTGTCTTGTTACCTTCTTCCCTTCAAGTTTCCCTTTAATCTGCCCAGTTCAAGCTGCTATTTTGATGTTTTATTATGTAGCGCCAGCTGTGGGGTGGAGTGAAGTTCTCATACACCTTGTCCCTTGGGAAAACTAGGGCTGCACATGTCCACACACACAATATCCAAGGAATTGAAATATGGATGTGTTATATGTATGAATGCATCTCTCTGGCTTTAAGGAATGGGTCACACCTTGGAGGTTGAGTATCTGTATGCACCGTATGTAGGGGGCGAAGAATCTGTATGTCACAGCAGATGTTCTCATTTAAATCTTACATATGTTGAAATTATTACAGTCTTAATATTGCCTCCATAGTAACTGGGATTTCACTTTTACTCTTAATTTATTTTTCATATAATTTGTACCTGTGAAAATAAGAAACCTCTTTATAAGAGAAAATCTGCTTCTTTCTTCTCCTGGACTGAATTTTTATTCTCAGTTCACATGTTAAATAGTCTTCAGTGAAGACAGATTTTTCCCATTACTAAGAATGGAGATGACAGTTGGTGCTCATAGAGTTCTACGTCTGCCTCTAGCTCCTCCTCTCTGTAGAATTTTAAAAGCACCAATTGTCCCTGCCTAGCTCAGTGATTGGAAATACTAAGCTCACTGAATACAGATTGTACCCATGGATTAGAGTAAAATATCAATGTGGGAGGAAATGAAAGCAGATTCCTCTAAGATATGTTACAAGCGTGCTTATTTTCATGTGTGGTATTAATTTATGAAGTTAAAATGACAGTTATGCTTTAATACATTTCCAGTATTTGCACGATATATGCGTCATGGTCGGGAAGTACTTCCCGACCTATGCAGTATATGCCGTATATACTCGAGTATAAGCCGAGATTTTCAGCCCAAATTTTTGGGCTGAAAGTGTCCCTCTCGGCTTATACTCGAGTCAAGGTGGGTGGCAGGGTCGGCGGGTGAGGGCGCTGAGGCATACTTACCTGTTTCCAGCGATCCTGGCGCTCCCTCTGCCGTCCCACGGTCTTCGATGCTGCAGTTCTTCCACTGTTCAGCGGTCACGTGGGACCGCTCATTAGAGAAATGAATATGCGGCTCCACCTCCCATAGGGGTGGAGCCACATATTCATTTCTCTAATCAGCGGTGCCGGTGACCGCTGATAGAGGAAGAAGCTGCGGCACCGAAGACCAGTTGTCCGGGAGAAGGAGCCGGACGCCGGGAGCAGGTAAGTATCGCATAGTTACCTATCCTCGTTCCAGCCGCCGGGCGTCGCTCCATCTTCCCGGTGTCTATCTGCACTGACTGTTCAGGTCAGAGGGCGCGATGACGCATATAGTGTGCGCAGCGCTCTCTGCCTGATCAGTCAGAGCGGAGAGACGCCGGGACCGGACGCTGGGAGCTGCAAGCAAGAGAGGTGAGTATGGCTTTTTTTTTTTTATTGCAGCAGCAGCAGCAATGGCACAGATATATGTGGAGCATCTATGGGGCAATATGAACGGTGCAGAGCACTATATGGGGCACAGCTATGGGGAAATATGAACGGTGCAGAGCACTATATGGCACAGCTATGGGGCAATAATGAACGGTGCAGAGCACTATATGGGAGAGCTTTGGGGCAATATAAACGGTGCAGAGCACTATATGGCAGAGTTATGGGGAAATAATGAACGGTGCAGAGCACTATATGGGGCACAGCTATGGGGAAATATGAACGGTGCAGAGCACTATATGGCACAGCTATGGAGAAATATGAACGGTGCAGAGCACTATATGGGAGAGCTTTGGGGCAATATAAACGGTGCAGAGCACTATATGGCAGAGTTATGGGGAAATAATGAACGGTGCAGAGCACTATATGGGGCACAGCTATGGGGAAATATGAACGGTGCAGAGCACTATATGGCACAGCTATGGGGCAATAATGAACGGTGCAGAGCACTATATGGCACAGCTATGGGGCAAGAATGATCTATTTTTATTTTTGAAATTCACCGGTAATTGCTGCATTTCCACCCTAGGCTTATACTTGAGTCAATAAGTTTTCCCATTTTTTTTGTGGCCAAATTAGGGGGGTCGGCTTATACTCGGGTCGGCTTATACTCGAGTATATACGGTATATACATCGTGGCTGATACGACAGCTGACACCCGGCACCCACTGTCAGGAAGCAATTTAACCAGCTAAATGCTGGGATCGATACCAATCGCAGCATTTAGAAGGCAGACAGAGGGAGTTATCGCGAGGGGCTGTATGGTGCCATGGTGACTCTTTCATTATGGCATCTCCGGGTCAATGGAGCAAACTTGTTGCATCATGCGCAAAGCATGGTGTATAAAGCTTATGTGTCAGTGTTCGTACATTGCTTTATTAGAGATCAGAGGCCATCAAAGTTTAAAAAGTGAAAGTCCCATACAGGGACTAAGTAAAGACAAGTGTTAACATTTTTACCATTAATTTTTTTAACTCTCAAAATAATAAAAATAATTACAATTTTGTACATACCAAATGTGTATTTTTTTCCATTAAAGTATTCATCTATTTTGCCTCGTTCAGAACAACCCGACCTACAAAACTGCCCCACTAGTTAACACCTTCAGTGAACACCGTAAAAAAGTCAGTCAAAAGCCATTCTTTATCATCATACGACCGAACAAAAAATGCGCTAAAACGCTATCAAAAATACTAATTTAAATAAAAATTGTATCTCTGAAAACGACATCTGGTCCCGCAAAAAACATGCCGCCATGAAGCTCCATCAGCAGAAAAATAAGTTATACCTCTCAGAATAAAAAGAACATGCGCAAAATATGGACTAAAAAATCGGTAATAAAAAAGATGATGGCAGGGAATAATATTAAAAAATGATTTTTCTTATTATATATAGCAACAGCAATAAAAAATAAAAAGATAAAACGACTGTGTATATGTATATTTTTTACATTCATATGTATATGCACATATCACACACCATATAATTAATGCAATAAAATCAGCGCATGGCAGGTCAAAAAAATGTATATACTCTGGATACCCCAGTGGACCGGATAAAAAGATACATAAAAATATGAGTACCAAAAAAGAGAGACCATATGTCAAATAATACCAAAAGCAAATTATGTGAGACCAAAAAGATAAAAAATATATAAATAAATAAATAAAATAAAAATTAGGGTATGTTCACACGTTCCTGATTTCCATCCTTTTTTTTTTTCAGGACTGAAACCGCAGCTCTTGGCAGAAAACGCAGGTCCTTTTTTTGTGCTTTTTTGGTGCGTTTTTTGATGCGTTTTTTGATCCTTTTTTTTATGCAGTTTTCTATGCAGAGTCTGTGTGTTTTCTAGGAAGTTTTTTAGGGTTAAAATGGCTGAAAATACCCTACCCCTACCCCTAACCCTAACCCTACCCCTAACCCTAACCCTATTCTAACCTTAGTGGAAAAAAAAAAATTCTTAATTTTTTTATTGTCCCTACCTATGGGGGTGACAAAGGGGGGGGGGGGTGTCATATACTATTTTTTTATTTTGATCACTGAGATAGGTTATATCTCAGTGATCAAAATGCACTTTGTAACGAATCTGCTGGATGGCGGCGCCCAGGGAGAAGACGGCCGGACGGACATCGGGAGGCCGGGTAAGTATAAGGGGGGGAGATTAAGGCACGGGGGGGCATCAGAGCACGGGGGAGGGGCATCGGAGCACGGGGGGGGGGGGGGGGGGGCATCGGAGCATGGGGGGGTGGGATCGGGGCAGCCACACTCCGCCCACGCACTTCCGCCCGCTTCCCCGCACTTCCTGCTGCAGCGGTTCGGCACCACAAACCGCAATAAAACCCGCAGATATATTTTTGATCTGCGGGTTTTACTGCGGGTTTGACCTCACAATGGAGGTCTATGGGTGCAGAACCGCTGCGGCTCCGAAAAAAGAAGTGACATGGTACTTCTTTTTTCCCGCAGCTATTCAGCGCGGCTTTTTTTTTTGAAATTCAGGAACATGTGCACAGCGGTTCCTGTTTTCCATAGGGTACATTGTACTGTACCCTGCATGGAAAACAGCTGCGGAACCGCAGCGGCAAAAACGCTGCGGTTCCGCAGTAAAAAAACGCACTGTGTGAACATGGCCTTATATATATGTGCGTATATGAATAAACCATATATAATATATATAAGTGATATGTGTCACATAACAATAGAGGACTTGTGTATAGGCACCTACTATAGGTGCTTAGGAAGAAAGACTTGTGCAATAACTAAATAACAGGGAGCTTATCATGCATGCCGTGCTGCACCCACACCAAAAGGAAAGTGCTATTTGACCATATGATCCAGTCTATCTGATGTCACTTACTTATAAAGCTGGGGAAAATGCTTCCAGGACCGCCAATATGTGGTGATATGTACCCCTCTCAGAATAAAGCAGTGCAAATTTTTTTTCTTCTATAAAAGTATTTGTGTAATTGCAACAAAATATATATAAAAATCTGTGTTCTCACTATATGTATACTATAAACATAAGGATGAATGACCTCGGGGAGATCAAAACATCCAACACCGCGGAGACACCATCACGTGTTTCTCAACGCAGTGATCCAGAACACTGCCCCCATCCCTTATGGGAAATATGTAAATGCATGTAGAAAAGCCGCGGAGACACCATCACTTGTTTCTCAACGCAAGCAATAAATAGCCAGGTCTTTCACCAGGAAGGAACAACCACGGGAAGGGCAGCATCCAAAAAGGAAAACCACCTATGCCAAAACATGGTATCCATCCACAGACAGCTGTTTCGGGGTATTTGCCCCTCATCATATGTGTATACTGACATGAAAAATAAAGCTGCCTCATCAATTTTACCACACGTGGAGCAGAATAAAACAAAAAATCCTGAATTGCTGGTTTTTCTTCATTCTGTCTCCCAAAAATCAGAATAGAAAGCGATCAAAAAATGTTATGTGCCAGAAAATGGTACCAATAGAAACATCAGCCCATCCCGGAAAAAACAAAACCCTCACATGGCTGTCAGCTGAAATATGTAAAATTATAGCTATCAAAATACGGTGATGCAAAAACTGTTTTTTGCAATAAAAATCGTATTTTTAGTGTGAGACAGCAGCCAAACATAAAAACCCGCTATAATTCTGGTATCGCTGTATTCGCACCGACCAGAAGGATAGTCACCTAATCACGTATACTACAGGAGGAACGGCATGGAATCAATTTTTCACCTACTACTGATTTTTATTTTTTCATTCAGTCTCTAAAAGATCGCAATTAGGCTGAGCTCTTACACCGGGGTTTCCGTATAAATCTCTGAAGCAAGATAAAATCCTAGACTCAGAGGTCTCTTCCCGCGGGCTAGATTCTATCCTGAGACCAGAGGAACAATCACCATCATCGTCATATTTCCGTAGCGTCTCAGTCTCCAGAGTGATGAGACCTGATGGGGTGAGTCTGGCGGTTTGCTATTGTCTGCTCGTATAACCTCCATTAACTTTGGTACTGGGGTACTGTCTTTCTGCTGCAGACGGTTGAGGAGAGGAAAACAGTGCGGGACAGTGACGGTAACACCACCACCACAGTGACGGTGACGGGTAGCGATCCGCCCATCGGTAAGTTCTCCATCCTCTAGTGACAGTAAGGGGCTGTGCGTCTTCTGTCCACTATACTTTACACTCTCCTTTCTTTCTGTAGATGAGACTCGGGGCCTGCACCGGTCACTGTCCGATCTCTCTGATTCACAGACTATTCTGAGCCGCCTCCTGCAGCAATGGTTCTCCAACTGAGAACATAGTGTCTGGGACCCCTTCTGCAGCTGGATTGCAGGGATCACGTCTCCACAAAAGACGTATAACATCAGCCTTGCTCTAGAGACATCCCCTGCAGTGTCACCTACTTCCTGGCTAATAACAGATGACAACACTTTGCTGTGTTGCTGCCCCCTGTGTCCTGTCCTGGTCATGCTTCTATTATTAAATTTTTGTACAGGGTTTATATATGAGGCATCGGGAAATGGAGGAATAAATGTCTGCTGCCTGGGACTGAGCACTCCGCAAGGAGTCCAGGGGTGCGAGGTGATGATTTCCCTGGAGGTGCAGGATATTGGGTTGAATGCTGATAGCTGTGGATTACTTGGGTCGCTGTGCTCGGTGCTGCCGTCAGATAGCGCTCTGACTCATCCTCTGGTTATTTGTATTAGGCTGCCGTCACACTGGCATTGTGTGGTCGGTATTTTACATCAGTATTTGTGGACCAAAACCAGGAGTGGAACAAATAGAGGAAAAGTATAATAGAAGCATATGCACCATTTCTGCAGTTATCACCCACTCCTGGTTTTGGCTACAAGTACTGATGTAGAATACTGATCAAGTACTGCTAGTGTGACGGCAGCCTTAGACTGTTTGGGGTTGTGATACTCATGTCGCTATTTCATGATTGTGCATGTTATGATCTATCCCCTCGAAGTTTCCTGTTACTCCCTGCCATTGCTGCTGCTTGGTGTACAGTCAGGCAGCTGCTGCTACAGGCCTATGTTTAGCAATCCACATAATTAGACTTGGTACTCACCATGTCTGAGGACCACCAGAAAACTCGGCCACTTCTCTGAAATATGGGTATGTGAGGTTCCTATTTATGGGAGTGTGCTATGGTCCCGTCGGGCTTGCAGCCGCCATTGAGCTTGGTTATATAAACTGTACATTTTGCATTTCCCATTAACTGTAGTTGAAGAAAGGGAAAGAGGTGAGTAGTTGAGCCTCCTCTGGACAAAAGTATTGGTCCCTACCTGCCTGTAGCATGGCTTTGGGGGCACATGAGGCTCGTCAAGAATATTTATCCACCACCAAGAACTTACTCAGAGTTAATGCTAAAATCCTCTCTGATCCAGATCCTCCGACCACAGCAAATGTGCAAACCCCTGCCTCATAGGAAGGCTTTGGCAGTCAGTGCCTGCTGCTGTACACCTTTATGGTGCCCTGTGCATTCTTCCACTCAATAATCCCCAATGTGGCTCCACCTACCGACAAATGGAAAAGGTCTTGGAAAATGACAACACAACTTTTGGCATCGCTGGCATAGTGGAGATCCATTTTCTTCCACTGCTTAGTCAACGCCGTGAAAACAAAACCAACAAACAAATGTAGAATTGCGCTTTTTAGTTTTCATTTCCACGATTTTACTGGAAAATAGAATAAAAAAATCTGTGAAAAAAAACCATGACAGCAAAGGGCATAAAAGGTTTATAAAAAATACAGTATCGGTCCAACCAGAACCATCGACGGCTGGAGGACAATCCTTGCAATTCCGAAAACAATGTCCTCTTCCCAGATGTACTCTTGTCGAGGGGTCTACCTATGCATCGCTGCATACTCGTTGGGGAAGGAGGAAATTACCAGTTTAAAACCGAACAGTGACGAAACACAAGACGTGTTCTGTATAAGCCTGCTGCTCCTCCACGATCTGTCATCTCCGCCAAAAAATCCTTTGGTTCCTGCCAAAGTTAGATGGAAATAACCCCGATTACCACCAAGTGCTAAATATTAAGACATCACAAGAGTCACAGGGTTAATGAGTGATGTAAAATGCCACATCCCTGACCAGGAAACAAAAAGGTACTGTTAGGGCTTGGAATTGGTAAGCTAAACCACCGATTCTGACTTCTCAATTTCCTTGAAGCCGACTCCACAGCACTGGACACTACTGAGCATGTACATAAAGTGCAGCACAGATTCATCTCATCTACGACTCCACAGCACTGGTCACTACTGAGCATGTACATAAAGTGCAGCACAGATTCATCTCATCTACGACTCCACAGCACTGGTCATTACTGAGCATGTACATAAAGTGCAGCACAGATTCATCTCATCTAAAAGCAGAGATCCTTATATCGAGAACAGAACAGATATTTATAGAAAACTTCATAACTTTCCCAAATTATTATGAAAACATTTACAGCTCATCATGCATTTTACTACTGACCCCAAAGTATTATATATTTTTGTTGTTGGTCCATTTTCCACCGACTCCCCCAAACTGGACGCAGACTCCACAGTCCTCTGTACTGTGCAATGTGTATATATATGTATATGTATATATATATATATATATATGTGTATATATATCTGGAGAAGTGGTACTGTGCAGTGTATATATATATATATATATATATATATACAGAATAATACATATACTGAGAATTACACCCAGTAGACAGGAGAAGTGGTACTGTGCAGTGTACATATACAGAATAATACAGATAATACATAATGATCTGTCTGTTACTCCTCATTGCTGGTGACATATCCCCAAATCCCGGCCCTCCCCAATTCATCCCCACACTCGTTTCTAACCCCCTGCCACGATCCTCCGCACGTTTTCCCAACCACGACAACCTCATACCCATTCATCCAGCCCCCACTCCCCAGCTCCCCCTACTTGGAGCACTATGGAACGCACGCTCCATCTGCAACAAACTGACATTTATCCATGACCTCTTCATCACCAACAAACTCTCCTTCCTCGGCCTCACTGAAACCTGGCTCACCCCCTCTGACTCGGCCTCTCCAGCTGCGCTCTCCTATGGCGGATTCCACCTCTCTCACACCCCTCGCCCCAGCAACAAACGCGGTGGAGGAGTTGGCTTGCTCCTGTCCGACACCTGCTCCTTTACTCCAATCCCGCTACCACCCTCCGCTACTCTTCCCTCGTTTGAGGTGCACTCTGTCCGCATCTATACCCCCTCCAACCTCCAGCTGGCTGTCATCTACCGCCCCCCAGAACTAGCCATCTCCACCTTTCTCGACCACTTCACCACCTGGCTACTTCATTTCCTCTCTGTTGACATCCCCACTATCATCATGGGTGATTTCAATGTCCCCATTGACACTTTCACCTCAGCTACCTCTAAACTTTTATCACTGACTGCCTCCTTTGGCCTCACTCAATGGTCCTCTGAGGCCACTCGCAAAGATGGCCACACGCTGGACCTCATCTTCACCCGCCTCTGCTCCCTTACTAACCTCACTAACACACCCCTCCCCCTGTCTGACCACAACCTACTGACATTCTCGTCCCTCTCCTCTCCTAGTGTGCAACCCCCACTCCACAAACTCACTCACCCTCGCCGAAATCTCAAACATCTCAACTTACAATCACTCTCTGAGTCCCTTCTCCCTCTCACAGACATAGCTTCCCTTCATGACACAGATGCTGCTGCCACTTTTTATAACACCACAATAACAACAACACTCGATTCGGCCGCCCCACTCATGCATAGTAAAACTCGTACAATTAACAGGCAGCCCTGGCTGACCAGCCTGACCAAAGAATTGAGACGGGCTTCCAGGATTGCTGAGCGGAGATGGAAGCGATCCCACTCTGCCGACCACTTCACTGCATACAAGCAGTCCCTCGCCAGCTTCAAGTCTGCGCTCACTGCCGCAAAACAAACTTACTTCTCATCCCTCATATCCTCCCTGTCTCACAACCCTAAACAGCTTTTCAACACTTTCAATTCTCTACTCCGTCCCCCCGCACCTCCTCCTTCCCCCCTCATTTCTGCTGATGACTTCGCCTCTTTCTTTAAACAGAAGATCGATACGATCAGAGAAAGCTTTGGCCCACAGCGCCCACTGCCCCTCTTAGCTGCTCAACCCTGCTCCTCCAAAACCAGCTTCTCCACCATGACAGAAGATCAGCTCTCCACCCTCCTGTCAAGATCACACCTCACCACCTGCACGCTTGACCCGCTCCCATCCCACCTCATCCCTAACCTTTCCACGGTCTTCATCCCAACCCTAACGCACCTCTTCAACCTCTCACTCACAACAGGTGTCTTTCCCTCATCCTTCAAGCATGCCAAGATCACACTCATCCTCAAAAAGCCCTCCCTCGACCCATCCTCTGTGTCTAGCTATCGCCCGATATCTCTTCTCCCTTATGCCTCCAAATTGCTGGAGCAACACGTCCATCTTGAACTGTCCTCCCACTTCTCCTCCTGATCCCTCTTTGATCGGTTACAATCAGGCTTCCGTTCCCATCACTCAACTGAAACTGCCCTAACTAAAGTCACCAATGACCTACTAACTGCCAGGAGCAAGCGACACTACTCTGTCCTCCTTCTCCTGGACTTGTCTTCTGCCTTTGACACTGTAGACCACTCCCTTTTGCTACAAATCCTCTCATCCCTTGGCATCACAGACTTGGCCCTTTCCTGGATCTCGTCATATCTGACAGACCGAACATTCAGTGTCTCCCTCCCCCACACCACCTCCTCACTTCGCCCCTTGTCAGTCGGTGTTCCTCAAGGCTCTGTTCTAGGACCCCTACTCTTCTCCATCTACACTTTCGGCCTGGGACAGCTCATAGAATCCCACGGTATGCAGTACCATCTCTACGCTGACGACACGCAGATCTACCTCTCCGGACCTGACCTCTCCTCCTTGCTTACCAAAATCCCGCACTGTCTGTCTGCCATTTCAGCCTTCTTTTCTGCTCGCTTTCTACAACTGAACATGGACAAAACAGAATTCATCATCTTTCCCCCATCTCACTCTACCCCTCCACCAGACCTATCCATCAATGTCAATGGCTGCTCACTATCCCCAGTCCCACACGCCCGGTGCCTCGGGGTGATCCTCGACTCTGCCCTCTCTTTCAAGCCACATATCCAAGCCCTTGCCTCCTCCTGTCGTCTCAAACTCAAAAATATTTCCCGGATCCGTGCTTTCCTTGACCGCAACACTGCAAAAACGCTAGTGCATGCCCTTATCATCTCCCGCCTCGACTACTGCAACCTCCTACTCTCTGGACTCCCCTCTAGCACTCTGGCACCGCTCCAATCCATCCTACACTCTGCTGCCCGACTAATCCACCTGTCCCCCCGCTATTCCCCAGCCTCTCCCCTGTGTCAAGCCCTTCACTGGCTTCCTATCGCCCAGAGACTCCAGTTCAAAACCCTCACACTGACATACAAAGCCATCCACAACCTGTCTCCTCCATACATCTGTGACATGGTCTCCCGGTACCTACCTACACGCGACCTCCGGTCCTCCCAAGACCTCCTTCTCTACTCCCCTCTCATCTCTTCTTCCCATAACCGCATCCAAGACTTCTCCCGTGCTTCCCCCATACTCTGGAACTCTCTACCCCAACACATCAGACTTGCGCCTACCATAGAAACCTTCAAAAAGAACCTGAAGACTCATCTCTTCCGACAAGCCTACAGCCTGCAGTGATCCTCAACCTACTGAACAGCCGCACAGCCAGCTCTTCCCTCTCCTAGTGTATCCTCACCCACCCCCTGCAGACTGTGAGCCCTCGCGGGCAGGGTCCTCCCTCCTTATGTACTCGTGTGCCTTGTTATCTGCTCATGTTTAATGTATTTGTCTATATTTGCCCCGTATTCACATGTAAAGCGCCATGGAATAAATGGCGCTATAAAAATGTATAATAATAATAATAATAAAATACGTGATTCAGACAGAAGCCTCGGCGGAAGATTGCCTATGAGGCAGATGCAGGCACTGTGGACGCCGTCTGGTCCGTGAAACGGCAGTGTCTGTCCTTTCAGGCGTGCATAAAAGCTCGGCTGGCCACAGTTTTGTGCACTTCTGAAAAGGACACCGCTAAACAGAGGCCAGACGGAGTCCAGAGTAACTCTGCTCAGTATGCTGCCTCATTATAGTGAATGGATCCCTCAGGGGGTTCATCTGAATCGCGTCACTAGGAGGTTTAGATGGAAACCCCAAAGTAAGTGCTCAGTGTAGAGCGTCGGATTAATGTGATCCCAAATCTTTTTGTAAAATGTTCCCAATAAAATCTTCAACTCTGCAAAAAAAAAAAAAAAAAGCCCTCACTCGGGTCCATCTGATAAGGGAAATATAGGGGATTTCCACATTACTGGTAGCACAAAGTGTCTGGAAAAGTGCTATGCTCCCCCCATCCCCAAAAATAAATGCAGAAAATTCTGCTCTCCCAAATCCAAATGCCTCTCTCCCTTCTTTGCCCCATTATGCCTAAACCACATTTAGTGTCCACGTGTTTAACATTGCTGTAGCGATGAGAGCCCGCCTAATTTATGGGTGCGTGTTTCCAGAGGCATGAGCTAGGCACTACCACATATTAGGCGCTACCACGGCAGTTTGCAATTTTCACTCGGCATCATTACTTCTACTGGTTTCTGGAAAACGCCCATGGAGTCAAAATCAGCAATACACCTGTGGATAAATTCCCAAAAAAGTATAATTTCCAAAAGGGGTCAATTGAGGGGGGATTCTGCTTTTCTAGCACTTAGGGGGTCTGTATATGGAGTCCGCAAACTGTTCTAGGAAAATCTGCACTCCAGGAGGCAAATAGTGCTCCGTCCCTCCCGAGTCTCGCCATATGGGGTATTTCTACATTCAGCAGAAATTGTGGGACACATTTTGGTTTCTTTTCTTAATGTAATGTAAATGTAAAATCTAGAGATGAAACAAAATGTTGGTGGTAAAAATGTGTTTTCTCTAGTCACCTTTCACGACAGTCACCTTGGAGGATGTCTCCCCACCCTAATGGGGACAGGAAACACAAAGAGGTTAAATAACCCTCCCCTTCCTGCTATCTTCAGTGTTTTTCCTGTCCCCCAGTGGGGCATGAAGAGGTTCCTGCAGGTGCTGCCGTGGCCAGTGAACGGAGCACTTGAATATTCTTACCAGCCGGGCAGCCGAGGTCCGGTCCGGCGGTGCTACCTCTCCTCCTCCATGTGGCTGCGCCCATCTCCTTCTTGCTTGGACTCTGGCCCCCTTTCCTGCCCCTCCCGCACCTCTGTTGGGGGCAAAACGGGGCGTTGATGTGCTGCCGGGGTCCTCTTCGAGCTCCTAGGCGTCCTCCGGCTTATAGTGGAGTTCCGGGTTCGCGCTCGCCGGATGTGACGTCAGCGGACGTGCTTCTGGTTTGCGGCCTGGGGCTCCACGCTGGAATGCACGCCATCTCCTGCGTTCCATGCGGGGCTGAATCGCCGGCATGATAGGGTCGTCTCTGGCCTCCCTACGGACCAAGGGGAGGAGGAGCACACAACGCTGGACCTCGATTTCTTCATATCCTGGTCAGGTGCCTCCAGGTAAGACGCTATGTCTCTGTCTGTGTGACTACGTACAGCTTGACCATGGATGGCGACCAACCCTCTGCTACATCTGCAGATCCCAGCGTTCATCCTCCTACCGTGAGTAGCTGGGCTGGTCCCTTCACTGTTCAGCCATGTTAAGATGGGTCATTTAGTATACCTCTCTCTCTCTTTTAGGCCTGTTTCACACGTCAGTTTCTCCGGTACGTGAGGTGACAGTTTCCTCACGTACCGGAGACACTGACACACGTAGACACCTAAAAATCAATGCATCTGTGCAGATGTCATTGATTTTTTTTGCGGACCGTGTCTCCGTGTGCCAAACACGGAGACATGTCAGTGTTCGTGGGAGCGCACGTATTACACGGACCCATTAAAGTCAATGAGTCCGTGTAAAACACGTACCGCACACGGACGTTGTCCGTGTGCAGTCCGTGTGCCGTGCAGGAGACAGCGCTACATTAAGCGCTGTCCCCCCCCCCCCCCCCCCCCCCTGGTGCTGAAGCCGCGATTCATATCTTCCCTGCAGCAGCGTTTGCTGCAGAGAAGATATGAATAATAGTATTTAAAATAAAGATCTATGTGCCCTCCGCCCTCCCACCCCCTGAGCGCCCCCCCCCCCCCCCACTGTACTGAAAATACTCACCCAGCTCCCTCGTTGGCTGTCGCTGCTTCCTGTTCTGGCCGCATCTTCTCCTGTATGCGGTCACGTGGGGCCGCTCATTTACAGTAATGAATATGCGGCTCCACCTCCCATAGGGAGGCTATATTAGGAAGATATGTTTGTGCAGGTAACTATTACTGTGCAGAATTATTAGGCAACTTAATAAAAACCAAATATATTCCCATCTCACTTGTTTATTTTCACCAGGTAAACCAATATAGCTGCACAAAATTTAGAAATAAACATTTCTGACATGCAAAAACAAAACTCCCCAAAATTAGTGACCAATATAGCCACCTTTCTTTATGATGACACTCAACAGCCTTCCATCCATAGATTCTGTCAGTTGTTTGATCTGTTTACGATCAACATTGCGTGCAGCAGCCACCACAGCCTCCCAGACACTGTTCCGAGAGGTGTACTCTTTTTCCCTCCCTGTAGATCTCACATTTTATGAGGGACCACAGGTTCTCTATGGGGTTCAGATCAGGTGAACAAGGGGACCGTGTCATTATTTTTTCTTCTTTGAGACCTTTACTGGCCAGCCACGCTGTGGAGTAGTTGGAGGCATGTGATGGAGCATTGTCCTGCATGAAAATCACGTTGTTCTTGAACGATACAGACTTATTCCTGTACCATTGCTTGAAGAAGTTGTCTTCCAGAAACTGGCAGTAAGTCTGGGAGTTGAGCTTCACTCCATCCTCAACCCGAAAAGGTCCCACAAGTTCATCTTTGATACCAGCCCATACCAGTAAACCCATCTCCACCTTGCTGGCATCTGAGTCAGAGTGGAGTTCTCTGCTCTTTAGTGATCCAGCCTCTGGCCCATCAAGAGTCACTCTCATTTCATCAGTCCATAAAACCTTTGAAAAGTCAGTCTTAAGATATTTCTTGGCCCAGTCTTGACGTTTTATCTTATGTTTCTTGTTCAAAGGTGTTTTTTTTTTTTTTAGCTTTCCTTACATTGGCCATGTCCCTGAGTATCGCACACCTTGTGCTTTTTGTTGCTCCAGTAACGTTCCAGCTCTGAAATATGGCAAAACTGGTGGCAAATGGCATCTTGGCAGCTTCACACTTGATTTTCCTCAATTCATGGGCAGTTATTTTGCACCTTTTTTGCCCAACACGCTTCTTGCGACCCTGTTGGCTATTTGCCATGAAACGCTTGATTGTTCGGTGATCACGCTTCAAAAGTTTGGTAATTTCAAGACTGCTGCATCCCTCTGCAAGACATCTCACAATTTTGGACCTTTCAGAGCCCGTCAAATCTCTCTTCTGACCCATTTTGCCAAAGGAAAGAAAGTTGCCTAATAATTAAGCACACCTTATATAGGGTTTTGATGTCATTAGACTACACCCCTCCTCATTACAGAGCACATCACCCGATTTACTTAATTGGTAGTTGGCTCTCAAGCCTGAACAGGTTGGAGTAGGACAACATGTATAAAAAGTATCATGTGATCAAAATACAATTTGCCTAATAATTCTGCACACAGTGTATTTGGGAGGTTCCCAGGGTGGACTTCCAGGTCTCTAGTTACTAAAGACGTCTCTCCCATATGAGGACTCTTCTCAATTGAAAGATCCAATGGATTGAAAAATAGAAAGCCACCTAAAGTCCTCGGAGTCCTCTGCAAACCTGCTTAAAGCAAATATTGCATTTACATGCGTCGCCGAAGCCCTAGTCCTCTGGCTTTGCAAATTAGAGGAACATCTCTCCCAGGGTACTTCCAAAGAGGAAATCCTGGACTCCCTTCCCCTTCTTCAGAAGGCATCAGGGTTCTTGGCCGATGCTTCAGGGGAGTCCGTTTGTGTGGCTGCTCGGTCCCTAGTCCTCTCGAACTCAACCAGGAGAGCCCTTTGGCTGAAGTTTTGGGGAGGCGACATTACCTCTAAAACTAAACTCTGCCTCATCCCCTTTCAGGGACACCATGTGTTCGGGCCAGTCTTGGATGATATCCTTGATAAGGCATTCGATAGGAAAAAATAGCTTCCCGAACAAAAGGTTGCTAGGAAGTGTTTTTTTCGCCCCCCTCGTGACCAGTCCTCCCAGAAGGACTTTAGAGGAAAAGGTAAAACGGGTCGATGGAGCTACCTGAAGGGGGGTAGAAGCAGGAATATCCTTGTGCCTCAACAGCAACATACCCCGGATAAACAGTGACTCTCCAGTGGGGTGCCGACTCTTACAGTTTCTCGCCCAATGGCAGTCCATATCCACGAACCAGTGGATCCTCCACACCATACAATTCGGACTGAAATTGGAATTCGAGAGCCCCCCCTCAATGCCTGAGCATTACCCCGGAACAATCCCCAGACCTCCAGGACTCCCTTCTTCTCCTTCAAATTCAGGATCTCTTGTGAGAAAAAGTGATCTTTCATGTACCTCAGCAGGACTTAGGCAGATATCATTACTCTAGCCTATTCTTCATAAGGAAATTCTCTGGGAAATGCAAAGTGATCATAAATTTAAAACCCTTGAACCAGGTCATCAAATACCAAAGGTACAAGATGGAGTCAATCAAAACGGCAATCCCACTTATCGGGCAAAACTGGGTAATGGCGATGATAGACCTAAGGGACCCCTATTATCATGTTCCGATGCATCCGGATCACAGGAGGTTCCTCAGGTTCGCGGTCTCCCACATCCCCAGGATCGCTCACTTCCAGTTCAGGGTGCTTCACTTTGGAGTATCCTCAGCCCTGAGGGTATTCTCGAAAATCATGAGAGAAGTGGTCATCTTCATCCGTCTTCAGGGAATTTGCCTTGTCCCTTACTTAGACAACCTTCTCATTCTTGCTCCTTCAACATCTCAGTTGAACCAAGATGTGTCAAAGACTCTAGGTATTCTTGAGTCCCTGTTCTGGATCCTGAATCTCCAAAAGTCAGACCTACAACCTTCCACAACTAAAAAAAATTCCTGGGGATTCTCTTAGTCTCGGAGGAAAGAATGTCCTTCCTTCCCGAAGATCGTCAGCATGACCTTTGTCAGAGAATCTCCAGATTCAAACAACAAACGTCCCCAACCCTGAAAGTCTTTTTCCATTCTAGGGTCCTTAACTTTGTGTATTCAGGCAATATCCCGGGCACAGGCACATACACGAATCCTCCAGACTCACATCCTCCGTTATTCTCGGAGGTATCGGAACACTCTGTCCAGGAGAATTCCACTCCCCGGACACGTGAAGTCAGCCCTCTCGTGGTGACTAAAGAGCTTCCCCTGAAAGTGCTTCACACAGATGGCAGCCAAAGAGGTTGGGGCGCTTTGGTGGAACAAACATATTGTCAGGGACTATGGTCCTCAGACATAGGTTCCAGATCTTCCAACCTGAGGGAATTAACCCATTATCTACCAATGTCCATTTTTTGGAACGCCTAATCTTTTGCTTCTAGCAACTAAGATTTTATAATTTTCTAATTAATTCCAATTTTTTGTGGTGTTTGTAAAATAAATGTTTTCAAAATAGGAAATCATGTCATTGTCTTTTTTAATTGAATATTAGGGCGCCCATTTCTGAAAAATCCGTAAAATGAAAATTTCTAATTTGGCAAGTAATGGGTTAAAGGCAGTAGAGGAAGCACTGGTAGCTGCTTCATCTCTAGTCCAAGGCCATCATATCTGTGTCTACTCCAACAATGTAACGACGGTGGCTTATCTTCAGCATCAAGGGGGCACGAAGTATGCCAGTCTGAAGCTAGTGGCAGCACGGATATTTCTCTGGGCAGAGAAACACCTGCTTTCAATCTCCGCAGTACATCTGAAGGGCTCGGACAACACTCAGGCGGATTTCCTCAGCAAGAAGGACGTCCATCCCGGGGAATGGTGCCTGCACCAGGAGGTTTTCCTATCCTTAACCTCGAGATGGGGGATCCCGGAGGTCAACTTATTTGCAAATGCCCAAAACGCAAAATCAAAAACATATTTCTCGCTCAGCCCCATGCATGAGGCTCTGGGGATAGATGCTTTCATTCATCCATGGACCTTCAACCTGGCTTACGCCTTTCCACCTATTCCGATTCTGTCAAAGACGCTGCAGAAGATCCGGTCAGACAAAGTCACGACAATTCTGATTGCCCCAATGTGGCCGGGTCATAGCTGGTATAGCGCCTTGAGGGGAATGGCCGAAGAAGGTCCCATAATTCTTCCTCAAAGAACCGACCTCCTTGTTCAAGGTCCCCTACATTACCTAGGACTCAAAGTTGAACCTGGTTGCTTTGCTACTGAGACAGACCTCTTAAAGGCCAGGGGCCTCTCAGGCAGGGTTATCCAAACTCTCCAAAAGAGTAGGAAACCTGTGACCAATGCCATCTATGGCAAAGTATGGAAGACGTTCTCTTCCTGGGGTCTTCCCAGTGTCACTGATCCCTTCCACCCCAACATTGCTCAAATCCTAGACTTCCTCCAGAAGGGTTTAGATCTTGGGCTCACCCCGAGTACTCTAAAGGTTCAGGTATCGGCCCTTAGTTCTTTTTTTGACCAGGATCTGGCTGGCCACCGCTGGATCAAAAGATTCATGACTTCAGCAAGCAGATTATGTCCTAGGCTCCCTAGTCTGGTTCCCCCTGGGATCTAAATTTAGTACTCAATAGTCTAACCTTTGAGGCCTTGTCTTCTTTACCCCTTAAAATCCTAACGCTTAAAAAGGTGTTCCTGGTGGCAATTACCATAGGCGCATAGGAGAATTGCAGGCCCTTTCTGTTCAAGAGCCCTCCCTATTCATAAACTCCTCTTATAGTCCAGCGTCTAGATCCCGCCTTTATGCCAAAAGTCGTTTCGGATTTTCATAAGGGTTATTTTGCCCTCATTTTGTCCAAATCCTTCCAAAACGAAGGAGGAAAACTTGCACACCCTGGATGTCCGCAGGGTAGTCCTCCACTACCTGGAGCAGTCCAAGGCTTGGAGGGTCGACCAGAATCTATTTATCCAGTTGTCTGGACAGAATAAAGGAAGGAAAGCAGCACAATTGCAAACTGGATTAATCAAGCCATCTGCCTTGCATATTCGGCAAAAGATCTTCCTCCGCCAATCTCGCTGAAAGACCATTCTACCCGGTCGGTCTCCACATCATGGGCAGCAAGAGGAAACACCTCATCTGAGCAGATATGCAGAGCTGCCACCTGGTCTTCTATACATACTTTCATCAGAAACTACGGGCTAAATTTCAACAGGGATCTGACATTCGGCAGACGTGTTCTATATGCCGTAGTCTCTCCCTAAAGAAATTAACATTGGTATAACTCCAAGGTGACTGTCGTGGAAGGTGACTAGAGAAAATAGAATTAGACTTACCGGTAATTCGGTTTCTAGGAACCTTCCACAACAGCACTAATTTCCCTCCCTATCTGATACTCCTATTGGATGATTCCTGCACTTTAGTATCTATTCATGCTACTATGGCCAGAAAAAGACTGGAGATGGCAGGAAGGGGAGGGTTATTAAACCTCTTTGTTTTATGTCTCCTATTAGAGCGGGGAGACCTCCTCCAAGGTGACTGTCGTGGAAGGTTCCTAGAAACCGAATTACCGGTAAGTCTAATTCTATTTTTCCTCATTGCCCAATGGTATACAATTCTGTGACACATCTGTTGTCACTATGATCACTGCACCGCTATAGAAGTTCATTAAGAGGTGTAGTTTGTAAAATGCGGTAACTTAAAGGGGGGTCTGCTTTTCTGGCACCTCAGGGGCTCTGCCAATGTGACATGACACCCTCAAATCAGTCCAGTAAAATCTGAACTCCAATATGGCGCCTCTTCCCTTCTGAGCTTTGCACTGCTCAAAAAAAATAAAAGGCACACTATAAAATACCACATCCTCGATATCACTGGATTAAATATTCCAGTTGCAAATCTTTATTCATTACATAGTAGAATGCATTCAGAACAAGAAAACATAAAAATGATCACTGTAAATCAATATTAATATATTGGAATGACACTCAAAATCAAAGTGGAAAATCAAAATGCAGGCTGATCCAGCTTCAGTGGAAATGCCTCAAGACAAAGAAATGATTCTCAATAGTGTGTATGGCCTCCATGTGCCTGTATGACCTCCCTACGTGCTCCTGACAAGGCAGCATATGTTTTCTTAATTGATCTCCTCCCAGACTTGGATTAAAGAATCTGTCTACTGCTGGAAAGTCTGTTTGGTGCATTGTTATGCATCACTGTCCACTGCACCTGCAGATGGTCTCACAATGAGTCTGGGGATCTCATCCCTGTACCTAATGGCAGCCAAGGTACCTCTGGTTAGCACTTGGAGGGCTGAGCGGTGCTCCAATGAAATGCCTCCTCACACCACACCACTATGACTCACTGCCAAACTTGTCATGCTGGAGGATGTTGCAGGCAGCAGAGCTTTCTCCACGGCATCTCAGGACTCTCATGTCTGTCACATATGCTCAGGGTGAACCTGCTCTCATCTGTGAAAAGCGCAAGGTGCCAGTGTCTAATCTGCCAATCTTGGTGTTCTCTGGCAAATGTCAATAGCCTACACTGTGTTGGGCTGTAAGCACAACACTCACTTGTAGACGTCGGGCCCTCATACCACCCTCATGGAGTCTGTTTCTGACAGTTTGAGCAGACACATTGATGTTAGTGGCCTGTTGGAGCTCATTTTGCAGGGTTATCTCCTCCTGTTCTTTGCACAAAGGAGGAGATAGTGGTCCTGCTGCTGGGTTGTTGCCCTCCTACAGCCCCCTCCACGTCTCCTAGTGTACTGGCCTGTTTCCTGGTGTGTGTTCCATGCTCTGGAGACTGTGCTGACACACAGCTACCCTTCTTGCCATAGTTCACATTGATGTGCTATCCTGGATTATCTGCACTACCTGAGCAACTTATGTGGGTTGTATAGACTTCCTCATGCTACTGTACAGTACCTCTAGGGATGAGAGCAATGACAAAATGCAAAAGTGTCCAAAACAGCCAAATAGGATGAGAACAAAGAAATGGACTGAGGTCACCACCTGTATAACCACTCCTTTTACAGGTGTTGTCTTGCTAACTACCTATCATTTCTACCTGTTGTCTGTTCCATTTGCAGAACAGCAGTAGAAATTGATTCACAATCGGTGTTGCTCCATAACTGGATAGGTTCATTTCACAGAACTGTGATTGACTTGGAGTTACATTGTGATGTTTAAGTGTTCCCTTTATTTTTTAGCAGTGCAGTTGACAACCACATGTAGGGTATCTGTGTAATCAGGAGAAATTGCACAACAAATTTTGAGATCTATTTACTCTTGCTGTCCTTGTGAAAATGTAAAAAATTGGAGCTAAAACTTTTTTGTGGGAAATTTTTTTTTTTTTTTCTAATTTTCACTGATCAACATTTGTAAAATTCTGTGAAGCACCTGTGTGTGGAAGTTGCTCACCACACATCTAGATAAATTCCTTGAGAAGTCTAGTTTTCAAAATGGTGTTACTTCAGGGAGGTTTCCACTGTTTAGGCGCATCAGGAGCTCTCGAAATGCAACATGACCCCTGTAGACCATTCCATCAAAGTCTGCGTTCCAAGATGTCACACCTTCCTTTCTGAGTCCTGCCATGCACACGAATAGTAGTTTTCCCCCACATATGGGTATTGACATACTCGGGAGAAATTGCTCTACAAATTTTATAGTGCAATTTCTCCTGTTACTCTTGTGAAAATGCAAAACTTGGGGCTAAAGGGACATTTTTGTTCAAAAAAATTGTTTTATTTCACCGCCTCACGTTATAATTTTCTGTGCAGCACCTGGGGGTTTAAGGTGCTCACCACACATCTAGATTTGTTACTTGAGGGGTCTATTTGCAAAATGTGGTCATTTGAGGGGGTTTACACTGTTTAGGCACATGGTTCCCGCTAATTATTACAGCAAATTTTGCATTCAAAAAGTCAAATGGCACTCATTCCCTTCTAAACTCTGCCGTGCGCCTAAACAGTAGTTTACCCCCACATATAGGGTGTCCGCATGCTCAGGACAAATTGCACAACAAATTGTGTGGTCCATTTTCTTTACATTCCATTAATTTCTGTAAAACACCTGAAGGGTTAATAAACTGCTTGTATGTGGTTTTGTGCACCTTGAGGGGGTCCAGTTTTTAGAAAGGTGACACTTTTGGATACATTCTGTCATATATATATAAAAAAAAAATTGGTATTATAAATTTTGTTGTAAAAAAAATGAGAAATTGCTGGTCAACTTTTAACCCTTCTAACTTCGTAACAAGCAAAATTGTTTAAAAAAAATTGTGCTGATTATAAAGTAGACATGTGGGAAATATTTTTTTTTTTACTATTTTGTGTGACATAGCTCTCATTTAATGGTATAAAAATTTAAAGTTTAGAAATTGTGACATTTTCTAAATTTTCACCAAATGTTTTTTTTTTCCCACAAAAAATCGCAAGTCACATTGAAGAAATTGTACTACTATCATGAAGCATAATATGTCACGAAAAAACACTCACAATCAGTGGGATCTGTTGAAGCGTTTCAGTGTTATCACATAAATTGACACTGGTTAGAATAGTAAAATTTGGTCTGGTCATGAAGGTGAAAACACTTTGGGTGAAGGGGTTAAAACATTGGTCCCATAGATAAGCTTATAATATAATTTGCTTAACTAATGTGCATCCAGACAGGGCATGGTTTCTTATACAAGAAAAGTTACATAGAAGTAGATGACTTGCGGTTGCCCCGAGAAGTCCATAATGAAACACATTGTAACCCATAAAATTTTCTCTAATGTTGGACATGATCCTTAAGACCACCATGTCTGATTTTATAGCTTCACTAAATCTACAGTCCTGGTAAAACAGTTAAGATGGGATATTGCTATTTATCCTAGGTGTAAAGCACTAATGTCTGTCCATTGTTTATGCCATATGCTTTCTTATGGGCTTTTTCCTTCAATCTTCACAGCAGCCAATCACTAAAGGTACCTTCACACATAACGATATCGTTAACGATATCGTTGCTTTTTGTGACGTAGCAACGATATTGTTAAGGAAATCGTTATGTGTGACAGCGACCAACGATCAGGCCCCTGCTGGGAGATTGTTGGTCGCTGAGGAAAGTCCAGAACTTTATTTCGTCGCTGGATCTCCCGCTGACATCGCTGGATCGGCGTGTGTGACACCGATCCAGGGATGTCTTCACTGGTAACCAGGGTAAACATCAGGTTACTAAGCGCAGGGCCGCGCTTAGTAACCCGATGTTTACCCTGGTTACCAGCGTAAGCGTTAAAAAAACAAACACTACATACTTACCTTCAGCTGTCTGTCCCCGGCGCTCTGCTTCTCTGCAGTCCTCCTGCATCCTGTGTCAGCGCCAGCCAGCCGGAAAGCAGAGCGCTCTGCTTTCCGGCTGACCGGCGCTGACAGTGCAGAGGAAAGCAGAGCGTCTGAGGACAGACAGACAGGAATGTAAGTATGTAATGTTTGTTTTTTTAACGTTTACGCTGGTAACCAGGGTAAACATCGGGTAACCCGATGTTTACCCTGGTTACCGGGGACCTCGGGATCGTTGGTCGCTGGAGAGCTGTCTGTGTGACAGCTCTCCAGCGACGCTGCAGCGATCGACATCGTTGTCGGTATCGCTGCAGCGTCGCTTAGTGTCACGGTACCCTAAGGCATCCACGTGATTGCACATCTTGGTTAACAAGAAGACCAAATCTGATCTCATACTTTGCACTGATGAGGGGGCGATACCCTGAAACACTGTCTGCAAGTTGATTCTGATTGGTCTTTTATCCTAAGACCATCTGCATATTTAATTTCCGAGAACTGCATGCAAGCGTTTGTCTCCTCATACTGGCAATCCAGACCTAGTATGTCACTCTTTATAAGAGACAAGAGACGATCTGCATGTTTTGTTTTTTTTCTTCTTTGCCCTAAATACATGCATATCATTTTTTTATTTTTTTATTTTATCTCAAGTGAACTGGAGATGAGGTTGGCTAAAGATTAGCCGGGCAGGCAGACATCAGCTGTATGGAAGGAGAAAAAATGGTAATCTTATCTCTTTCCAAGGAAAACACTTTAGTGTAAAAACCACTTGTATTCATATAGGAGCCTTAGCAGCCCTAGTTTTAGCCAGGGTGGGGTGCAAGAAGTGTAGGAACACACCAAGCTGGTATCCAGATCAGAAATTGAAAAATTTTCCTTGAGAACTGGGCTTAAAGGGAACCTGTCACCCCGAAAATCGCGGGTGAGGTAATCCCACCGGCATCAGGGGCTTATCTACAGCATTCTGTAATGCTGTAGATAAGCCCCCGATGTTACCTGAAAAAGGAGAAAAAGACGTTATATTATACTCACCCAGGGGCAGTCCCGCTGCTGGTCAGGTCAGATGGGCGTCTCTGGTCCGCTGCGGCGCCTCCCATCTTCATTCCATGACGTCCTCTTCTGATCTTCAGCCACGGCTCCGGCGCAGGCGTACTTTGCTCTGCCCTCTTGAGGGCAGAGGATAGTACTGCAGTGCGCAGGCGCCGGAAAGGTCAGAGGCCCGGCGCCTGCGCACTGCAGTACTTTGTCTGCCCTCAACAGGGCAGAGCAAAGTAAGCCTGCGCCGGAGCTGAAGATCAGAAGAGGACGTCTTGTAATGAAGATGGGAGGCGCCGCAGCGGACCGGAGACGCCCATCCGACCTGACCAGCAGCGGGACCGCCCCTGGGTGAGTATAATATAACGTCTTTTTCTCCTTTATCAGGTAACATCGGGGGCTTATCTACAGCATTACAGAATGCTGTAGATAAGCCCCTGATGCCGGTGGGATTACCTCACCCGCGATTTTCGGGGTGACAGGTTCCCTTTAAGCACCAATTGGAAAATGTTAAAACTTGACTCTTACCATGCAATTAAAAACATGATGCTAAAAAAAATTAAGGATTCATAAGCTTACACGTTTCGGGATAGTAACCCTTAGTCATGGTTTTCATCCCAGACATCATGTGAAGTTTTACAATATAGCACCAGTATAGATAGATCTTTGGCTCCGTGACTTGTCACCACTTTTTCATGGAGCCTAAGTTTTGAATGTGCATGATTACTGATCTGTCATCCAGAATATTGCATTCTCCTTTTGGAATGATTGGTATCTGTGTATTTTTCCAGCACATGCGTTCTATAGATCTCCCCATATATTTTAATAACTTTTCAGAATGTCCACCTTCCTTGTTTAGTGCTGATGGTTGCACATAATCAGTGGCTCAGCCATGGGGCATGCAACTTCTTGTGATTCATGTCATTGTGCAGGCGTCTTAACAAGCATTGGACACATTAGGCGAACACGAAAGACAACAGGGGCCACTATGAAAATGAAATAATGAAAACCTATAGACGCATTTCAGTTGGAATCGTTTTGTGATATAACAAAATAGTTACTTTTTAGTTGTTGGAAATCCCCTTCAATTTAGTCAATTACGCCACTGGCTGTACCTCACAATGTTCCCAATAAACCTGCATACCCAATTTGGCGGAGCGCGTATATTCCTGACATTAGATTGTTCTATTAATCTGCCAAATAAGTAGAGCGTTAACAGACCTTTCCACCTTTGGCTCTTCGATATAAGATTCGTGCTGGAACTGGTCAACACCTTTTTCAGCTGATTTATATTTGCCCCAATTTTCCACACGCCAAATGACCCAAGTATAATTTAGTTTTTGTTTTCACTATTGCAAAACGAATGCTAAAAAATGAAATAAAAAAATTAGTCTGCACTTATAGTTTTTTAAACAATAACCTATTGTAGCATTGTGAGTTTTTTGCCGTTGTCCCGAGAGTGCAGCGCGGAATGGTTTGTCATCCTAGAGTTCTTAGTGTGACACTCGTACATTGAACTTGTGTTGATGTAGTGATTTAATGAGTGTAGTGTATTTGTCCTGCTGCTATAAAGCATGTTTTTACAGCACGGCTAAACAGGAAAGTAATCCTCTGTGTATGTTTGTGTGTAGGACTTTGTTCCACTGACTTGCAGCAGAGGTGTTAATTTATGGAACCGAGAAGTCCAGACGGAATAAACCCTACATCTATTTCTTCAGGCAAAGCGAAGTATTTTAAGCTGCTCTTTGAGTCAGTCTGAGTGTCCTAAAGAGAAGAACTCATAGTTGAAAAAAGCATTTAAAAAAAAAAACAAATTAGAAAATTGTCTCTCCAGCTAGGAAGATGACTTGAACTCTAGTGCCACTTTATTGGGAGTAGCATGGAGAATATGGAGACAAATTCAGGAGGGACCAGATTCTGAGGAAAAACTTAAGGCCCCTAAAGGGGGAACAAGGAAGAGTAAGATTAGTGAGTTGAGGTGGTAGGCCGGTCTAAAAGGATGTGCTTTAGAGCATGACTAAAAATGTTGGTGCTAGGTATTGATTGGATTGTCTGGGGTAGTTCATTCCACAAAACTGGTGCAGGACGAGAGAAGTCTTGTAGTTGAAAGTGGGAGGTTTGGATTATGGAGGATGTTAGCCTTGGATCAGTTGGAGAATTGAGAGTATGGGTAGTGTGGTTGACAGATCAGGGAGTTGATGGTGCAGAATTGTGGAGAACTTTGTGGATGAGAGAGAAGTTTATTATGTAATCTGTTGTGGATGAGTAACCAGTGTGATGACTGGCACACAGTGTAGCGGCTGGACAGAAATACAAGCTGGTTACCTCATTCAGAATGGATTGTAGAGGCGAAAGTTTGGTTAGAAATAGACCAATTAGTAGAGAGTTGCAATAGTCCAGACGAGCATGAATAAGCGTGTCAGTAAGTTTTTGCAGTTTAAAAAATGAGATAAGGTCATATTCTGTAGATGTTTTTTTGATGCAGGTAACATGAGGAAGTGAGTGATTGGATATAAGGAATAAAGGAAAGTTTCTATGTGAAATATGACCCCAAGACCAAATGTGATACTTAGGAGTTATGGCTTAACCACCCAAGGAAGTTGTAGGATAGTAAAGGGTGGAAACATGAGATGTTCCGTTTTGGAGCAATTCAGTTTCAATAGAAAGAAGACATGGTGGTAGACACAGCAGACAATCGCTTATATTTTGTATTAAGGTAGTGAAGGACAGGAGAAGAGGTACTGTATATTATAATAATAATAATAATCTTTATTTTTATATAGCGCTAACATATTCCGCAGCGCTTTACAGTTTTGCACACATTATCATCACTGTCCCCGATGGGGCTCACAATCTAGAATCCCTATCAGTATGTCTTTGGAATTAAGTGTCCTCAGCATAGAGATGGTACTGGGAACCAAGTATGCTGATGGTGTGTCCAGTAGGGATGGTGTATAGAGAAAAGAGGAGGCCTAGGACTGCGCCTTAAAAAATGTACACCTCCAATTTGTGCTGGTAATAAAGTAGTTGAAAAAACGGGGGGGGGGGGGGGGGGGAGGAGTTTATATCAGCAAACAAAGTATGTGTATGTATGTGTGTATAAATATTTGATCCCTTGCCCACTGACAGACATGAACAGTCTATAATTTTAAGGGTAGTGTAATTTTAACATTGAGAAATAGAATATCAAAAATACAATCCAGAAAATCACATTGTATAAATTTATATAAATGTATTTGCATTTTGCAGTGAAAAATAAGTATTTGCTCCCTCTGGCAAACAAGACTTAATACTTGGTGGCAAAACCCTTGTTGGCAAGCACAGCAGTCAGAGGTTTTTTGTACTTGATTATGAGGTTTGTGCACATGTCAGGAGGAATTTTGGTCAACTCCTCTTTGCAGGTCATCTATAAATCATTAAGATTTTGAGACTGTCGCGTGCCAACTTGGAGCTTCAACTCCCTCCTTAAGTTTTCTATGGGATTAAGGTCTGGAGACTGGCTAGGCCACTCTATGACCTTAATGTGCTTCTTTTTGAGTAACTCCTTTGTTGCCTTTGCTGTACGTTTTGGGTCATTGTCTTGCTGGAAGACCCAGCCACGACCCATTTTTAATATCCTGGCGGAGGGAAGGAGGTTGTCACTCCAGGGTTTTGCGGTACATGGCTCCATCCATTCTCCCATTGATGCAGTGAAGTAGTCCTGTGCCCTTAGCAGAGAAACACCCCAAAACAATGTTTCCACCTCCATGCTTGACAGTGGGGGCGGTGTTCTTTGGGCCATAGGCAGCATTTCTCTTCCTCCAAACACGGCGGGTTGGGTTAATGCCAAAGACCTCCATTTTTGCCTCCTCTGACCACAGCACCTTCTCCCAATCACTCACAGAATCATCCAGATGCTCATTGGCAAACTTCAGACAGGCCTGCACTTGTGCCTTCTTGAGCAGGGGGACCTTGCAGGCACTACAGGATTTTAAACCTTTACGGCTTAATGGGTTAGCAATGGTTTTCTTGGTGACTGTGGTCCCAGCTGCCTTGAGATCATTGACAAGTTTCTCTGTGTAGTTTTAGGCTGATCTCTCTCTTCTTCCTCATGATCAAGGATACCCAACAAGGTGAGACTTTGCATGGTGCCCCAGATCGATGTCGATTGACAGTCATTTTGTATTTCTTCCATTTTCTTACTATTGCACCAACAGTTGTCTCCTTCTCGCCCAGCATCTTGCGTATGGTTTTATAGCCCATTCCACATTGGTGCAGGTCAATGATTGTGTCATCCTTATAAAGCTCTTTGGTCTTGCCCATGTTGTAGAGGTTAGAGTCTGACTGATTAATTGAGCCTGTGGACAGGAGTCTTTTTATGAAGGTGATTATGTAAGACAGCTGTCTTTAATGCAGGTAACTAGTTGATTAGGAGCGTCTAACTGGTCTGTAGGAGCCAGAACTCTTAATGGTTCATATGGGATCAAATACTTATTTCTCACTGCAAAACACAAAAATAAATTTATATAATTTATACAATGTGGCTTTCTGGATTTTATTTTTGATATTCTATCTCCCAATGTTAAAATTAACTAACCCTTAAAATTATAGACTGTTTATGTCTTTGTCAGTGGGCAAACTCACAATCCGCAAGGGATCCAAAAAATATTTCCTTCACTGTGTGTGTGTGTGTGTGTGTGTGTGTGTGTGTGTGTGTGTGTATATATATATATTTATATTATATAAATCTATTCTATATCGTATATGAAAATCATGATGTGACCTAATGCCTCACCCACTGTTCACGTTGGATACCGTATGTATTTCATATTGCTCTTTATTCAGGAAGTTTTGAGACCACAAAGGTCTTTTGCCATGGAAAATGAAAGCCTCCTCAGCTTTTTGCGTTCCCAATATGTATCCTCCACCCTTTCACATTTGTCAGGGCAAAGGTGGTATTGCTAAAATATATGTGCACAAATGATTGTAATATTTTTGTAACCACACCGCTCTGAACTGAATGGTTAACTAGAAAGGATGTGGCCGCCTTTTTGCTATAAGATAATTTGCACATTAAAATGCATTGCCGGAGCAAATTCCAGACATTCAGCAAGAAACCCCAAATTCCTCCTTCATACACGAACTGCCGCTTCATTTTATTGGAATACCTTCATTTATCTTAACTTCATGTGGACAGGAAGGAATGTTATTTCCTGTAGCTTAGTTTATGCAATTTGCGTTCTGATGAATGCGGTGGGAAATTATTATTGCTTTTTGAATGTGGGCGATCACGTGCTTTTTAAAGGATTTTCTGTTTCTGCTAAAGTATACAGGTTTGTGATTATCCTTTGTTTCAAATCCTAATCCCTTCCACTATCTTTCCTCACCGTCAGTGAAGGCGGATCCTTTGTGTTTGCTTCATGTCGGGTTATTTTTTTCCCCTGGAAGCACCGAGCCTCTGGTTTTGGGCCAGTCCTACAAACCTGAGGAGATACACTTGTGACCATATTACTACTTGTCTGAAACTGGCTGATGTCCCAGCACGAACTACCGCAGGTCTTCTGGCCCGAAATGACAGCACAATAGATCCCTATGATGCTGTTAGTTTGGGTCAGCAGGCTCACAATTGTGTTGGTGCTGATCGCGGCCGTGTTGGCGCTGAAATGAACCCTTTTAGTGCTGAATGGAAATTGGCCTTCGTTCGAGAGAAAACTTATAGCCCTCGGATACATTTTCCAGAGCTGGGGAATCAGCGGCTTCCCTACCAAATACCAAATTCTGAATGGCAGACAGTTTTCATTGGCACTTTTGCCATTTGTTAGCTTTTCAGATATTTTGAGTTAACCAATTGCGTTGGCTATTCTGACCTTCAGAAATATAAGGAATTGGGTAGATTTTTGGTATTTGCCAGGATTTATTGATCTCTGCTTACAAAGGATATAGCATAACCTGTCTTAACTCATTTATAACCAGACGTCACTCTTATTACGAACTGTTTTCTAAACAACATATTTTTGTGCCTTTATCTGCACACTTAAAAACTCACCATTCAATGCAACGCGACTCCAGATCCCTTCTGGTACATTTGGAGTACATCAGTATTTTGGCTCAATTTTTGCACCATTTGACAAGTGTGCGATGTTTAGTGTCAGAAAAAAAGACCCCTTTTGGCCTTGTGAAGAAAACCGGAGGTGCGCTGGAAACTGGGGAAGACCGCGATCGGCAAGTATAGCAAAACAGTTACATTGGTTTAGCTAATATACGGTAATAATTATTGGAAATGCTTCTTTAACCGTTCTTTGATCACTTTGTTTTGACCAAGTATTTAAATATTTAGTTTTTCTAAATGTATTTCTTCTTTTCTTAGAGTTTTTTAAAGAACTTCTGAAGAATGCTGAAACCTCTCTTAATGACATGTTTGTGAGGACTTATGGGCGATTGTACATGCAGAATTCAGAACTTTTTAAGAATTTCTTTGTGGAGCTGAGAAAATACTACGTCGCTGGGAATGTAAACTTGGAAGAAATGCTGAATGACTTTTGGGCTCAGCTACTAGAACGCATGTTCCCACTGTTAAACCCACAGTATCACTTCACCGATGACTACCTGGCATGTGTCAGCAGATACATCGACCAACTGAAACCATTCGGAGATGTACCACGGAAACTTAAGCTCCAAGTTACCCGCGCCTTTGTGGCAGCCCGCACCTTTGCACAAGGTTTAGCTATGGCCAGAGATGTAATCAACAAGGTTTCCATGGTAAGAGATTTTTTTTCTTTTCTTACTTTGACAGCTTTTAATTATTGGCATTTTGCATGTGTTGGTAGATTTTGGATTGACTCATGGGATTGTCTGACCGGTTCGCTGTGCCACAAATTGTCGGGTTAAGTTGGCATGGCTTGGATCTAGAGAGACCACACACGCTCATCACCTATATTATGCCAGTTTCAGCAAAGGGGAAATTTGTGCCCAAAGGCAGATTCTGTATTGTTGAATTTTGCCAAGTTATTATGAGACATGGCAGCAAGAAATGGCATTCACTTTCTTTCTGTTTTTTTGGTAATTTATGGAAGAAACTTTTTCTCTCCTCCCCCCCTCCCCCTTTTCTTAATAGGTTATTTAATGGAAGCAGCAAGGAGACACAATAAATTGACCCTTTTTCTTTTGCATGAAATATCTGTAAAATGTGACCTACATCATTGTTTGGGTGAGACGTCGTGTACAGTGATGAGCGAGTATGCTCATTACTCGGGTTTTTACCAGCATGCTTGGGTGATCGAGTATTTTGCCGTGCTCGGAGATTTAGATTGTCGATGCAGCTGCATGATTTGCGGCTGCTAGACAGCTTGAATACATGTGGGGGGTTGTTTAACAAACTTGCAATCCCCATCCCCACATGTTTTCAAGCTGTCTAGCAGCCACAAATCATGCAGCTGCATCGACATAAACTAAATCTCCGAGCACGGCGAAATACTCGGAGATCACCCAAGCATGCTCGTAGAAACCTGAGTAATGAGCATACTCGCTCATCACTAGTCGTGTACTTCCTCCCTAATAAATTGATTAGCCCTGCTATCATTCATTTAGATTAATCCTTGGCTCTTCTGAAAATCCATGAAAATAAGTAAAGTGCTTCTTATGTATGTCGTAGGCTATTTTCTTCAGAGGTTCCAAAAGCCTGCAAAGAAATTTTCTGCTACGTTTGAATGGGGTTGCAATTGTAGTCAGATCTGATGCTGATTTTTGGCACCGAATCTGCTACAAGATCAGAGTCCAGTCTTTTGGAACATTTTACGCAGATTTCTGTTCAAAATATGTTTGCGGAGAGACAATTGGGTCATCCAACCATCCTTTCCTAGAATTGCCGGAATGAAGTTATAATCTTGTTTGGATAGCCATGGTCCTGATGGGCATCAGTGTATGAATTCTTGCCTGCACTGGATAATGCTTCCATTTTTGACAGCTAACACTGCTGCCTTATAATGTGCTCTTTTTTTTTTTGACCATTGTGTAACTGTATATTGGAAATGGATTTTATTAATGCGGGTGTTTACCATAAAAATCACAACATTCCAGTTAATTGTGTACAGTTTGCACAGACCGCACCTATGGCATCCGTGTTCTCGGGAACATGTCCCATACTTTACTAATTAAACATTACTTAAGTCTAAATCCAAGCCTGTTTGCTGCTTCAGGGCACAAGTGCAGGATGTGTCTGTCTGGAAAGACGTTCTGTATTTAAGTGGTTTGCAGACTTAACTTGCACCTTTTTAGGGAGAGACAAGATCTGGCAGAATAATTTCGTCACGTGCAGATTTTGCAGAGATTCCCCAGCGATCCCACCAAGTATAAATTTGGTGTTTTCAGAGCCCCATCCTCATTTATTGTACTGTAATTTTGCCGTGGATTTGACTTGTGGCCCCTACAAGACCCAAATTATAGACCTAAGCGATATATACTCGCCTTTTGTAGCGGCGCTGTTCCATTGAAATTTTGTGATTAGGCTCTGCTGTGGCCACATGGTTTAGACAGCGGAGTGTTACCCATTTTAGAGCTGTATCTACCAGGAATTGGCACAGGGAACACAATATTGTCGTGTGCGTTTTTTTTTTTTGTGTGCTATTTAAATGAAGTACAGATGAATACTGTTCTCCCCACTCCCCAAGTCAGAAAAGCCCTTTAAAGAGTTTGTCCCTCTAAAAAATCTTCTTAAAAGCTAAAGTGCCCCATGTTAAATAAAATGTAAAACCAATAAAATAAAACATACACTTGCCACCCAGACCAGCACCTTTCCAACAATGCCAGAGCTGTCTGCTGGTGTTCACGCAACCTAATCAGCAGATATGCAAATTGCCTCTTCAGAGAGGAAGAGGATTTCAACTTTAGCGCCACCTATTGGAAGTAAATGTCGACCCTTTAACGAGCCTTGTCACATGACTTGGGATAAAAGCCGAATCGGAATATCAATTTGCAGACACGGTGTTTCAGGTTGTTGCCCCTCGTTAGTGCAAGGTATGAGATCTGATTTGGCTAAGTGAGGGGCTAAGACTGGGATCTAAGGGGTAAGGTTTCTCCTTGTGGAAAGTGACAAGCCAGGTCTGGCACATCAATATGAAGAGATTTAGACTCCTCAGAGGAGCATGCAAGTCATTTATTTGAATATTTAATTTCCCAGAGAGGATGAAGACTTGAACACCGTACTAGGGTGTGTGTGCGTGTGTGTGTGTGATATATTATTTTCAATGTGTTGGAATTGAAGGCTCAAGGTTGGCACTACGTGGCCAGTTATTGGTGAACTGACAGCCTCATCCATGAAAGGGAACTTGTCACCCCCCCCCCCCATCCCGAGCGTTTTTAAGTAAAAGAGCCACCTTCAGCAGCACTAAGGCTGCATTCGGTGAGGGTGGCTCTTATGTTTCTGATCCCTAGTAACACTGAAATATTGACTTTTATAAACTGCGCCCCATACCTGTATTGAGTCCCAGAGGTATGGTGTCTCCCCCTGTTTCAGCCGCCTCCCAGCCATCCATCATCCCCTTCTTGCATCTGTGTGCCACCTCCTGTGTTGCTGTTACATGCCCGGCGCCTGCCCCCATCTCCCTCTTTCTCTTTTCTCCCTGGGCAGCGTCTGATGAGCTGAGCTCCCCACAAGCAGTTCACTGGCAGGTCAGCTCATCAGACGCTGCTGAGGGAGGAAAGAGGAAGAGGAGGAGGGAGATGGGGGCAGGTGCCGGGCATGTAACAGCAACACAGAAGGCGGCACACAGATGCAAGAGGAGGGTGATGGATGGCTGGGAGGTGGCTGAAACGGGGAGATACCATACCTCTGGGACTCAATACAGGTATAGGGCGCAATTTATAAAAGTCAATATTTCAGTGTTAGTAGGGATAAATAGTAGAAGAGACACCTTAACAGAATGCAGCCTTAGTGCTGCTGAAGGTGGCTCTTTTACTTAAAAACTAGTGATGAGCGAATATACTCGTTACTCGAGATGTCTCGAGCACGCTCCGGGGTCCTCTGAGTATTTTTTTTTTTTTTTTTTAGTGCTCGGAGATTTTGTTTTTCTTGCCGCAGCTGAATGATTTACTTCTGTTAGCCAGCATAAGTATATGTGGGGGTTGCCTGGTTGCTAGGGAATCCCCACATGTACTTATGCTGGCTAACAGATGTAAATCATACAGCTGCAGCAAGAAAAACGAAATCTCCGAGCACTAAAAAATACTCTGAGGACCCCCGAGCGTGCTCGAGAAATCTCGAGTAACGAGTATATTCGCTCATCACTATTAAAACGCCCTGGGGGGTGACAAGTTCCCTTTAATCGCTGGCCAATCGTGTAATAGAAGGGACAGCAGAGGGATGTTTCTGACTAAAAGGTGATCTTTGACAATTGGTGGCAAGCGGTGGGGTCTGAGTTTCCTCTCTGGTGTCAATCATACTTTGCAATGACAAGGCACAATACCCTTAAACAGTGTCTGGAAACTGAGATTCTGATTTGACTTTTATCCTAAGTCATTTTTCACGGCTCGTCAGTCTGTATTGATTTTTAGGATATCTGCTTCCACTAGCTGGAGGCAATTTGCATATTTAATTTCCCAGAGGAGCATTGCATGGCATTTACGCCTCCTCATAATGGTGTGTCAGACCTGGTATGTCACTCTCCACAAGGAGAAACCTTACCCCTTAGATCAGTGTTCCCCAACTCCGGACCTCAAGAGCCACCAACAGGTCATGTTTTCTGGATTTCCTTAGTATTTTACAGGTGATGTAATTATTACCTGGGCAATTCTATGGAAATCTTAAAAACACGACCTGTTGGTGGCTCTTGGACCGGAGTTGGGGAACATTGCCTTAGATCCTAATTAGCAGATGGAAAATCATGGCCACTGATGAGCTGCAGCCTTCATGTGACATAACAATGTCATGTGAGCTCTAGCCGACACAGCCCGAAGTCACTGGATCGGAAGATAAATATACTTTTTTTTTTTCTCTCTCTCTTATACAGCTTCAGAGACCACTGCAAGATGTTCAGTTTGTCTGATTTTTCTCTTTATAGGTATATTTTTGAGTAAAATGTAAATTGTTCTTTTATTATATAAACTACTGACCTGTCTCCAAATTTCCAAGCAATAAATTTTGTTTTTTTTCTGAAAAGGAAAAATGGTCAACGTTTAAAAAACAATAAAAAAAACACTGCTTTCAGACCTCAAAAAATGCAAAGAAAACAAGTTCATAATCATTTAGAAACAACAATAGTAATGTTTTTAACTCGGGAAGAGTTCAGAAATCAATATTTTGTGGAATAACCATGATTTTTAATCACAGCTTTCATGTGTCTTGGCATGCTTTCCACCAGTCTTTCACACGGATTCTGGCGCAAAAATGTAAGCAGTTCTTCTTTGTTTGATGGCTTGTGACTATCCATCATCCTCTTCATTACATTCCAGAGGTTTTCAAAGGGGTTCAGGTCTGGAGATTGGGCTGCCCATGACAGGGTTTTGATGTGGTGGTCTCTTAATTTTTGCCAGAGCTGTATGTATTACCTTCGGGGCTTAGAGCAGGAAGATAAGACTCGCGTGAGCATATCGTTAACTGAATACTTCTAACACTGATTACACAAGAACCACAAGACTGAATTCTTCACTCCAGGTATCATTGTAATCGGTTTGACAACGCCAAACTGACAATGCCTGTAGTTTACTTAGCAAAATCCTGCTGACAGGTTTGCTTTAAGAAGAGTTTGCCCATTAGTGACGATCCTTTTTTAAGCCTGAGCCACGTACCCCAAACCTCCTCTCCCTTACATTTGTTTGAGTTTCTTTTAGGAAACCTAAAAAAGGGCTTTAATTTAAGTCTTATCAACCATTTACTTGGCATCTGTAAGTAACTCATCAAATATTACCCCCTGACTATCCGCATACCGGAAAATTGTATATAATATTATGATCTAATATTTTCCCATTACTGCAGACATTGCGAACATTTGAATGATACCACGTATTCATATAAATTTTAGAAAAATATTTGAGAACAGTATTTGTGCTGCACAACAGCTGCTGAATAAATTAGTTTCAGGACAGCCCTGCTGTTGAGAAAGCCAGATAAACTGATGTTATATAAGAGTTTTAGGTCTGCATTTTTTTAATTTATAATGATAAATAAGGGATTGTGTGCCGCTTCTGATCCCCTGAAATTGCATATAATATTGCAATTATATGAATCGTGTGTAAATCACGAAATTATAGATCTCTGTACCGTGTTGGCCAGTAGATGGGTAAAAAATTAAGATTTTGGAGTCCTCAGTAGTCTCGAAATCTTGCAATTTGTTACCTTTTAATGGCCAAGTGAAAAGATGGTATAATCTTTTCACTTGGCCATTAAAAGGTAACAAATTGCAAGATTTCGAGACTACTCTGGTCTTCTGAGAAACAACTAAAGACGTTCCATGAACACGTTAATCAATTTTATCTTTAGGCTATGTGCCCATGTTGCAGAAATGTCCGCAGCATTTCCGCAACTCCCTGCCATGGGTGAAACGCATGCGGAATTCGCATGCGTTTTCCCACAAAACACAAGCGTTTTTGCAAGCGTTTTTAGCTTGCAGAATGCTTGCGTTTTCCAAGCGATTTGAAGCATCGCTTGGAAAAGTGATTGACAGGTTGGTCACACTTATCAAGCATAGTGCTTGACAAGTGTGACCAACTTTTTACTATTGATGCTGCCTATGCACCATCAATAGTAAAAGATAGAATGTTAACCATATTTTTTATTTTTTTAATTTTTTGTTCTCGCCTTCCGACGGCCCCCCATCTCCTCAGCGGCGCTTCCAGGAATGCTTTGCGAGAAGGACCTTTGTGACGTCACGGTCGCATGACCACGCAATGCATCCCTGGGAACGGAAGCTGCCGCGTGCACCGCTGACAGGCTGGAGGACTTCGGGGGCCATCAGAAGGTAAGTATATCCTTATTTATTTTAATTCTTTTTTTTTTACAGAAATATGGTTCCCAAGGCCTGGAGGAGAGTCTCTTCTCCTCCAGACCCGGGTACCATCCGCACATGAAGCGCTCACTTTACACATGTTGGGCATAGCCACATGCATAAAGTGAGCGTTTCAATGCAATCCTATGGCTGCAGAATCGCTGCGATTCTGCAGAAATAATGAACATGTTGCGGATTTTACCGCTATGCGATTCCGCATAGGGAAAATCCACAGCATGGGCACAGCAACGGCGGAATCCCATAGGATTGCATGGAAATGCGTTTTTTTTAAGCGTTTCTATGCGTTTCCGATGCGGCAGAAACGCATAAACGCAACATGGCCACACAGCCTTACACTCCACTTCTCCTGTACTAAAATGAACTTTCTGGATCTACTGGTGGCCTATCCCTGATCACAGCATTATGGACATAAAATTACTGGTATTAAAAGGTAACTTCAAATCTCAGAGAGACAGAAAAATTTGGGAGTACAAACTCATGACAACCTTGACGCAATGCAGGAATGATGTGTCACATGGATTTATGCCTTTTTATATCAACTAAGGAATGTGCTCCTCCGATCATTTGGGGGCATCACAATCGTGGGCCAGACCTCAATCACAAGACAATAAAAGTTTTGTGCTCCTCGTCTATGAACTGTTTCAGTATTTGTCTATAAGTGTCTCTCCCTCTCTCATATTGATAGTTCTGCTTCATGTCACTTGTCTTATCTATTGCATCATTCCCAATTCCTGTTGTGCATAAATATGTGATTCTTCAGATTTTGTGGTGTTGTATGCCTGATGAAGAGACCTGAGTAGTGTAAATCAGTGAAATACTGCCTCAAATGTGGGGTGGGGATGAAACTTTTTTTAATGGTTTTCTGGGATTTTAACATTGATGACATATTGCGACACCTTGCACCCCGTCAATCAGCTGTTCCTGGTGTCCGAGATGGACGAAACTGTTCAGTTGTCGAGCTATACTGCATGGCTCTATTGATAGAAAAGAGGCTGTGACTGGATACTACATATTCGCCCCCTTTTTGATTCTGAATATATGTCATGTATACAGGCCAGTAAATGAGAACTGAATGACTCGTGTATAGTCGTTCAGGACTTTTTAAATTTCTTGACAGATGTGAAGGCGTGTTTCGGCCAAGCAAAATGGAGCTTGACCTCTGTCAGCAAACTTGTCTTGTTGAGATTTTTCAGTCCAAAATTGCATGAAACAGGAAATTCTGTACTTTCTTGCTGTTCTGTGACTTTTCATATGCCTCTTTCCCGTCTGTTTGAGGTCATCATTGACACTACATGACTGTAGAAGGCTAGAGGTCATATAATGGATGATATCCAGACACTATTCCATACAGGAGGAATGGGGACTGTCTTTTGGCAAGAGCCTGGATTGGCTATATAACTAAGTGTCGGCCCCTTACATCCACATATCTTATAGGGAGAATGTCCTTCAGGGTGTGCTGGAAGTCTGAAAGTGCCCATAAATCTAAGATGGCTGTCAGCTGAATGACAGCCATCCTTAATGCCCCTCACCCTATGTGTGAACATTCGGCTGTGCCCTATTTGTTTGGAAAAATTGGTCTGTTGTTGCAAAATTGTTTGCCCATACACATTACATGATCAGCAGGAATGGTCAGATTTAATCAATTTTAATATGTATGGCTGGTTTAGTCCTGCTACAGTGAAGGAAGTTGAGCAAGAGTGTTGGTGTCCTAATGGGGTTCGTGAACGGTTGAATAATGTGTGTGAGGCCTCGCGATCAGCTGTCATTTATTGAAAAATTTACAGTGTTGGCCAAATGCTCAGGGAAAATGGTCTTTAGCGCCCCATACACATTATACTATCATCATGTGAACCTGCTTATATCTGTGGGCCCGGACAATAATCTAAAGGTCATGGAGGGGCCCCGAAACTCTGCTCCCGACAGATAATTGCCGTTAGGAGATGAGACTCTAGCGTCATGGACTTTAAACTGGCCATCCTTTTACAGATATTAGCCTCTGCCTAAGCAACTCTATAGAAGAGGGCACAGGATACAGAAAAGTTTTGCCAAACTAGTGCTCCTGTGTATGTCAGATGAAATGGCTGCAAAACTTTTATTCTGCCAACAACTAAGTGTATGGAGACTTTACACGATGCTGTAAAAAAAAATTGTGATCTTTTATTTTTTTTCAGTGGCCCCTACATAAGTGAATACTGTCGTTAATAAAGATGGCATTACATCACGTGTAGCTGTTTCAGGTTTTCGTGATATTTTCTCCCATTTCAACCCAATCATTCACCTGCACAATGTCCTTGGTTGAGCATACTTGTGTTGTCCATAAGGCGTAGAGTAAGATGCTGCTAGACACCTTTCTATGGATTCTCTCCCCTAAAAGTAAGGATTGAACTAGTTGACCTCAAACATGTCTGATGATTGTTGACCCCGACATCACCCTTGGGGCTCCTACGCAACTCGGATGAGTCTCGCATGTTTAAAACCCGGCTCTGCACCCGGCACTCAGATCGACGCGTGTGGCCGCATAGGAATACTCCTCTGTGCCAGGTGCAGTGTCGGGGTATTGCCGTGCGAGACTCATGCGAGTCTCGGTCAAGTGAGTAGGAGCCCTTAGGGGAAGCATCAGAACACCACCATGCAATTAAAGAGGACCTTTCGCTGGATTTTTTTTTCTAAGTTTCTCCTGAACATTTCCTTCAGATGGTGGTGGTGCTGCTCCACTGATTCTAGAACAGTTTTTCTTCCTTTTGGCTCTCCATCCCAAAGTTATGACCCTCTGCCTTCCTCTGTCCTCAATCATAAAGGCTCACATTGTCCCTTCAACCAACTGGGCGTATGCTACAGAGCTCCTCTGAAAATTTTACTTTTGATTGGACCACAGAGGGGGAAAAAACCCACGGCTATGCCCACCGAGAGAGCCTGTGAAAGACGCCCTGTTGGTTGAAGTGAAAATCTGCACCTTTTTATTTTTAACCAGTGAGCATGGCAATGTTTGGACGCCATCGTCCATGAAAGCCTTCTACTAACGTTTGCGGTAAGATTTGTAATTGGGGAATGTGAAAGGATCTCTATAACTGAGAAGTTTATGTAACAATTCCACCTCCACAAGCAGTGATACATTTATTAATCTGCGAATGGCATTAATTTTTAGCATTTACCAAATAACCTTCAATCTACATCAATTTATAGTTCATTTTTGTGACCCGCTAATTGTAGCTAAGTGGCATGTTAAATAAAACCCATGTGTTTTATGAATTCTGTAAAAATTAATTTAAAGAGAAATTACACAAAAACGACTTTAGTTTTAGGAAGAAATTAGTCACTAACTTTACAAATGCTAATTATCTTGCATTAAAAGCTCCCCTTCCTGTAAAACTTATTTAGCCTTTTTTTAATTATAAAACTCCTTCAATTCCTTTTTTACATTTGGTTTTTAATTTTGTAACTTGGGAAGTGAAGGAGTTAATGATTATGCCTCCTGTTGCCCAAAGTAATAATTAGTCAATTCCCTTTGTTCCCACATGTAGACCAGTCATGGGGCAAGGTGTTGAAATTCTGCATGGTGTGACTCAGACCAATGAGTCACCAGGGAAACATCCTGTGTAAATCCACACTAAATTGCCTTACCTAATGCCTCCCTCTCTAAAAGTCTGACACCTTCTGACTTCAGACTGAAACCACTGAAAGTTAAGGAGTCTTTTACCATCTTTGGGATGTATGAGTTTTTTTGCAGGCCTTTTTTTGCTTCTTGTTTGCTTATTTTATGCATTACTTAGATATCACCATTATATTCCACAGCATGTTAGACATCACCGCCAATGGGGACATTGGGGCTTACAACCAATATTCCCTATCAGTATGTATGTGGAGGGTACCGGAGAACCAGGATGAAACACGCGAACACAGGAGAACTTAGAAACTCCTTGCAGATGTTGTCCTTTGTGGGGTTTGAGCCCAGGACTCCAGGGCTGCAAAGCAACAGTGCTAACCACTGAGCGACCGTTTTACATGTGTTAAAGGCACAATCACAGATTTTGTAAAAAAAAATGGCAAAAGAGGGGGTTTCTCGCTGTAGTATTTCCATTAAAATGATGCATCAACAATGACTCCCCGGAGGTTCGCTCAGATCCCACCACAGCGACCAGTTTGTCAGGGTGACGAAACTCCAGTGCCTTCAGTTGTCAGAACAATTTTGGCATTGAGTGAAAGACGAGGCTGCAGTTGGGGGAACTCCCAGTGAGCGTATGGTATATACACCGCCAATTCCAGGGCATGGAATATCAAAATATGTATTACCCAAACACTGGTACTGTCACTTCCAACTCCACAATAGCAAAGAACCACTAGCTGTCACCACCAAACGTTTATACATGCCGATTGGCCACCCGTTACAGGTTGCGTATGACCTCATGGGTCTGGTTTACAGAGGAAGAGGAACAGAGCTATTACATTTTAAAATATTTAACACAGAAAGATGGTCAGCGTTTATATAAAAAATACGGTAAATAAAATTACAACAATTCTACAAAATGGGAACAAGACAATACAATATATACAATTGCATAAAATAAAAAGGGATAAAGAAAATCATTTCTAAACCTGATGTCACGGAAATTGTTCAGAGCTAAGCTGAAGAAACACTCTGATTAGGAAAATGGGACACTTGTAGTGAACTTCCAGGAATGAACAATGACATACACCAAACCCCTGACTTTTTGTTTTTATTAGATCAAGGTTATGCCCTCATACCTCACCATGGTGAGCTCATGTGGGGGCTACTAGTGGGATATGCTAGGTCTGTTATAATTTTGAGATTCCTAACTTTCAGAATAATATTCGCCCCTGGAGGTCCCAGGTGCTAGATATTGTCATGTTTCCTATTGCGGTTTTACCTTTCTATAGAGGTGGAACATGGAGTGGATTGCATCATTTTTCGGACTGATATTCAGTTAGAGGGGTTAGAACTGCCTTATGGTGATGTGAGTTAAAGGGAACCTGTCACCTGAATTTGGCGGGACTGGTTTTGGGTCATATGGGCGGAGTTTTCGGGTGTTTGATGCACGCTTTCCTTACCCGCTGGCTGCATGCTGGCCGCAATATTGGATTGAAGTTCATTCTCTGTCTTCTGTAGTACACGCCTGCGCAAGGCAATCTTGCCTTGCGCAGGCGTGTACTACAGAGGACAGAGAATTAACTTCAATCCAATATTGCGGCCAGCATGCAGCCAGCGGGTAAGGAAAGGGTGAATCAAACACCTGAAAACTCCGCCCATATGACCCAAAACCAGTCCTGCCAAATTCAGGTGACAGGTTCACTTTAATGCGTTATGTTTGTCCTTTTGCGATGACACCAAAAATATTTCAGATTTTGGCAGGTTCTCCTCAGATTTCTTGTAATTACCTGGTCACTGCAGGGGGCTCCTACTTTCATGGAAGTTGAAGTGTCAGCTCTCTCTCACTTCCCCGGTTATAATTAATTCCATGTGTTGAATGTGAGGGTGATATGTCCTCTCTCTGGAGATGATTTTATGAATTAAAATTTTCTGACATGATGGATACTATAGGAAAAACTTGTTAGACCCTATTAAAGTCACTGGGGTGACTGTGTCAAATATCCAGCATTTCTTTGGGGAAAAAAAAGTCTCAACACCATCTGAAGGAGCACATTGCTCCTCTGTATCCTGGCATGCTGCTTGGTGAGGTGCATTCATTCCCAATCCAATTTAATAGTTAGGACCAGAAGAGTAGCTGGCCCAAACTGTTAAAGAAGCGCCGTGCTACTAAAGAGGACTGAATCCAGAAAACTAATCCTTTTTGTAGAGCTTACAAGTGGTTTGAAATGAACTTGTAAATGCTGCGATTCTTGCCTAGGAGAACGGCCACCACTTATAGACTTCAGAAGTGGCGTGTTACCTAGACAAAGAGCAGCAAACAATGGCATTAAAAATCCTTTCTGTTCTTGAGAACGCAGAGGATTTTTAAGTGAGTAAATCACAAAGTTGCAAAGGGGTTGTCCTGTATCAATCAATAAGTCTGCAGTCGGGGATTCACCGGTTTCCAACCCAGGACCGTAGGGCAAGTATGAGTTTTACATACTGAGTTATATACTTGTATGGAGCAAAGCCTCGCACTCTAGTTGGCCGTGGCCACTGGTCAACCGCGTCATTAGATCGAGCGCGGCTTCAGCTCAATACAAGTGTATGAGAGTGAGGCTGCTCCCACTAGCCGGGAGCATGTATAACTCCTACATACCCTCTGGTCCCGGGTCGGAAACAGTGTGTGCTGGGGGATTCAGAAATTTGCAGTCACACATAGTGACTGCTGACTTATTGATTTGGATAGTTTGTTCCTATGACAAGACCGAATTAAACATGCAGATATGAACATCTAAGGCAGTGTTCACACTTTCAGGATTTTTTGCGTTTTTTCGGCGGTTTTCCGCTATTAAAAATGCGATAAAACCGCTAAAAAAAGTATACATTAAGCATCCTATTATTCAAATGCATTCTGGATTTTTTGTGCACATGCAGCGTTTTTTACGTGGCAGAATCGCGTTCCGGAAAAAAACGCAGCATGTTCATTCTTTGTGCGGAATCGCGGGGATTCCATACACATAGGAATGCATTGATCCGCTTACTTTCCGCATGTGGCTATGCCCACCATGTGGAAGTAAGCGGATCATGTGCAGTTGGTACCGAGGGTGGAGGAGAGGAGACTCTCCTTCAGGCCCTGGGAACCATATACCTGAAAAAAAAAAAGAAAGAAAAAAAAATTGTGATATTCTCACCTTCCGGCGGCCCCGGCACCCTTCCCGCTCCTCGTGATGCTTCCGTTCCCAGTAATACCTCACGGCAATGACGTGTGATGACGTAGCGGTCTCGCGTGATGCTATGTCACCTGGGGTCTTTGCCGCAAGGAATTACTGGGAACGGGAGCATCGCGAGGAGCGGGAAGGCTGCCGGGGATGCCGGAAGGCGAGAATATCACAATTTTTTTAAAATTATTTTTAACATTAGATTTTTTACTATTGATGCTGCATAGGCAGCATTAATAGTAAAAAGTTGGTCACACTTGTCAAACACTATGTTTGACAAATGTGACCAACCTGTCAATCAGTTTTTCAGGCGATGCTACAGATCGCGTGGAAAACGCTAGCATTCTGCAAGCTAATTATGCTTGTAAAACGCTTGTGTTTAGCGGGAAAATGCGTGCAAATTCCGCATGTGTTTTACCCGCAGCAGGGAGTTGCGGAATTGCCGTGGAAATTTCCGTGGCAATTCCGGACGTGTGCACGTAGCCTTTTGTAGTGCTTGAGAGTCTTGGCAAATAAGTTTTGATTCTAGATTTTCTAGATGTGATTTATAAAGTGTGTGAGAATTAGGTTTGTGTCTTAGAAGTGGATGCTCATACTGTAAACCACATGCATTAAGACTGGCGTATGATACGATGATGGGTGTGTGGGAGCAAGTTACTCCTAATTCATTAAGAGGCGTTCTCCACTTAATGAATTTGGTGTGTACCATCACTGGTGTGCATTCCGCAGGAAATGTTACTCCATTGGGGACTGGTGTAACGTTTCTGATGTTAGTTAGGCCACAACTTTTGATGAATTATCAGTCAGGCTTTGCCAAGCCCTATTTAGCCTCAGCTTCACCTACTTTGATATATATACAGTACAGACCAAAAGTTTGGGGACACCTTCTCATTTAAAGATTTTTCTGTGTTTTCATGACTATGAAAATTCTACATTTACACTGAAGGCATCAAAACTATGAATTAACACATGTGGAATTATATACTTAACAAAAAAGTTTGAAACAACTGAAAATATGTCTTATATTCTAAGTTCTTCAAAGTAGCCACCTTTTGCTTTGATGACTGCTTTGCACACTCTTGGCATTCTCTTGATGAGCTTCAAGAGGTAGTCACCGGGAATGGTTTTCACTTCACAGGTGTGCCCTGTCAGGTTTAATAAGTGGGATTTCTTGCCTTATAAATGGGGTTGGGACCATCAGTTGTGTTGTGCAGAAATCTGGTGGATACACAGCTGATAGTCCTACTGAATAGACTGTTAGCTGCTTTTTTCTTGCCATAATACAAATTCTAAGTAAAGGAAAACGAGTGGCCATCATTACTTTAAGAACTGGAAAAAAAAAAAATACTGAAATGCGTTACAATAAAAACCTATTAAGATTGACCCTGAAGACACTACTTTTTCAGCAGCTCAGCCCCTTCAAACCAAACTGGTATATCCATTTTTTCATAATTCTTCCTTTGGGATCAATTCTCCCAGTCATGGAGCAGAGGCAGCTGGCACATATACTTTACGGAATTGTGCCCTCAATCAACAAATCCAGGTGGACGCAACAATCCGTCACAACTGTTTTCTCCCATTAGGGTATTGCCCTATTTTCTGCACCTTTCTGTTCCACTCTAGCTCACCAGCTTCACCTACTTTGGCAGAGCTGCCCAAAACTTCTGCGAAAACATCAAGTCTGTCTTTTTTTGCTAACTTCATGTTGGCACTAGTGACTTGTTTTTAGAGATGTGCAAGGAGTACATGAAGTCCAATCCTCTCTGAAAATGGCTCTAAACATTGCAATCAAAGGTCATCAATGAGGTTGAGAAATGTCTATTTTATCTTGACACAACGCCAATCTAATCTTTGGGCTGTGCTTGGTATTCTAGCTCATCCCAGTTGACGTTGGAGGAGCAAAGCCAGAATACCAGATACATCCCATGGACAAGTAGTGCCATATTTCTGGTAAAATCTATTTTTTGTTTTTTGCAGTTCTGTATGTCCTGTATGGGGTTACACAGAGCAAATGAATATGGAGAACTATCTGCCAGCATGTTTAGTAGTCCTGTAGTAATAATCTCCTGATTTTTAATAAGACTACGGCAAGTAGCACAGTAAGAGACTAATCGCTGAAATCGGGGTCTTTGTCTCTACATTGTACTTCTCTCAAGTTACATAGCAAAAACCTAGGTTCCTTTTAAGAAGACTGCCTATCTAGTTATGCTTCTGGGAAGTGAAAAACAGAGTAGGTGCATGAAACTGACAAGAAAACATTCTGCCGATATTGTCATGGTTTGTGACGCACCATTGCCCACAATATTTGCCAGTGATCCTGACATTTTGCTTGTTGTCCATCTTTGAAACCCTGATTGTTGTCCTTTTCAGGCTCACTATAAAATATCTACACGACGAATTTCAACTAGTTTCTGAACCATGTAACATCCAGCCTGGAAAGTCCTGACTTTGTCTAGACTGGATGTGACCCCTAAACTTGTTCCACGGCAATGGAGCTGAGAACTTGGCAGTACACGTATAATAGGATATATGCTGAGTAGCACGTCACAACCAGCATAGACAAATGAGACACTCTATCGCCTGGGGACCCCGACTGCTCAATGTCTGCCTGGCCTCAAGTCTCCCAACTTTTTTTTTTCCTCGCGTGGCAGATAAAGAGTTAATGTCTTAAATTCCAGCGCAGCGCATAAATTCCACTTAATGATCATTCTTGAATTTTTTGTGTTTCTGGCTCTCTCCCTCCCTAATTTCCTAGCAAAACAAGAGTTCTGTAATGACGAAAGAGGCTAAATCAGCTCCATATGTAGGCATTCTGCAATTTATTGTAGAATGTGTCTTTGGGCTGTCTGAGAAGACATGAGCCCAGCATGGACTGCAAAAAGTCTATCGAATGTTAGGTTTACAAATGGATTACAAAGCCCACCACTGGCCTTCCATTGTGCGTGCTTGTCTTGGTGCATGACTACAATCCCTCGTCACCTCAGATTCTTCCCCTTTGCAGAGATTGTGTGTTGATTTCAGAATCACCGTAGCTTCCCACCAAGAACCGTCACCGTAACATAGGAGGAATATACATTGGATGCATGTGTATTGAACGTTCTTATGTCATATCAGCCTCAGAACAAAGTCCGTTTATCAGTGAGTATTGGGCCTGAATGAGTGGCCCTCTGGTAAGGGTTAAGGTCCAGAAAGACTTGTTGAGGTACATGGCTATGATTAAGGGTGCGTTTAGACTGGTAGATAATTTGGGAAAAAAACACTCCTTTTGAACGCCCACTCCCATATTTTTGGCCTTTGTAAATAAGCCTCCAATCACTCATCAAATGAGCAAAACGTTTGTTCGTCAGGTGAAATGATTCTTCTCGACAGCACATCGTACTGTATAAATGGGGACATTTATGGAAACAGGAACACATGGGCTACTTGCACAGTGAACAAGTCTGTATGATCATGTTCACACACCACCAAGAAACCTGAAGACACAAAAGAGAATAGTAAAACCAAAAACACTCAGTTTGAAAAAATGTTGCAGTAATCCGCAAGTGCTAGTAAAAGATGTAAAAAACAGGGTATTTGGTTGATACGTTTTTTGCAAAAAATGTATACTAAGCTGCTCTACCAATCTTCACGGTATACCCTTATCAGAGCAGTCCTAACTAATTTATGCAATCCCTATCTGATGTATTTAAAAACCTGATCATCTGTATATAACCTGTGTGAACAGGGTTCAGAGAGGAAAAATCCATGTGTGCATACAGGGTAGAACAGCTTTTGTGCAGATAGCCCAAGAGGAGTGGTGGAACTCCCCAGTCTTGTAGACACAAGAGAACAATTATGGAAACAGGAACACATGGGCTACTTGCACAGTGAACAAGTCTGTATGATCATGTTCACACACCACCAAGAAACCTGAAGACACAAAAGAGAATAGTAAAACCAAAAACACTCAGTTTGAAAAAATGTTTGAAGTAATCCGCAAGTGCTAGTAAAAGATGTAAAAAACAGGGTATTTGGTTGATACGTTTTTTGCAAAAAATGTATACTAAGCTGCTCTACCAATCTTCACGGTATACCCTTATCAGAGCAGTCCTAACTAATGTATGCAATCCCTATCTGATGTATTTAAAAACCTGATCATCTGTATATAACAGCGGCCGGAAAGCAGAGCGGTGACGTCACCGCTCTGCTTTCCGGCTGCCCGGCGCTCACAGCCAGAGCAGAGAAGCACAGCGCCGGGGACAGACAGCGGTAGGTAAGTATGTAGCGTTTGTTTTTTTTACTTTAACGATGGTAACCAGGGTAAACATCGGGTTACTAAGCGCGGCCCTGCGCTTAGTTACCCGATGTTTACCCTGGTTACCGGGGACCTCGGGATCGTTGGTCGCTGGAGAGCTTTCTGTGTGACAGCTCTCCAGCGACCAAACAGCGACGCTGCAGCGATCCGGATCGTTGTCGGTATCGCTGCAGCGTCGCTTAGTGTGACGGTACCTTTAGTCTTGTAGTTATCTTTAAGCTACCAGATACCTAGTAGTAGGTGGTTTACTGTATGAAAATTGGTCTTATATGTGACTAGAGGTGTATTGACACTTTATGGTCATCATGAACGAGCAATCCTAGGAACCGTAATCATGCAGCGTAAATTGGCTGCTGATCATGAAATGATCTTGTGTGGATAAGATTTTTTTTCTCTGCATCACATCATCCTGTGTAAATACCATAGCTCCTGCGCTGCCGAGAATAATGGCAGCCTATGAACGATCTATTATTGCTTTGCACACCTCTGAAGTGCAGTCGCTCGGTCTCTAAATTCAAATAAACGACCACTGATCAGCTAACATGTTACCAGTCTGTGGTCGTTCAACGAAAATCCCAGCCTAAAAGGATAGTACTATATACATCTGCTGGCAAACGTATTCACCCCCTTGGCACTTTTCATGTTTTGCAAGCTCACAACCCCGAATTTCATTGTTTTTTTTGTTTTTTTTTGATGGTTTGTAACATTCATGTAAAGAACATGCTTACAACTGTGAGCATTTCGATTTTCTTTAACCCCTCTACCCCCAAGGGTGGTTTGCACGTTAATGACCGGGCCAATTTTTACAATTCTGACCACTGTCCCTTTATGAAGTTATAACTCTGGAACGCTTCAACGGATCCCGGTGATTCTGACATTGTTTTCTCAAGACATATTGTACTTCATGACAATGGTAAAATTTCTTTGATATTACCTGCGTTTATTTGTGAAAAAAATGGAAATTTGGCGAAAATTTTGAAAATTTAGCAATTTTCCAACTTTGAATTTTTATGCAATTAAATCACAGAGATATGTCACACAAAATACTTAATAAGTAACATTTCCCACATGTCTACTTTACATCAGCACAATTTTGGAACCAAAAATATTTTTTGTTAGGGAGTTATAAGGGTTAAAAGTTGACCAGCAATTTCTTATTTTTACAACACCATTTTTTTTTAGGGACCACATCTCATTTGAAGTCATTTTGAGGGGTCTATATGATAGAAAATACCCAAGTGTGACACCATTCTAAAAACTGCACCCCTCAAGGTGCTCAAAACCACATTTAAGAAGTGTATTAACCCTTCAGGTGTTTCACAGGAATTTTTTGAATGTTTAAATAAAAATGAACATGTAACTTTTTTCACAAAAAATTTACTTCAGCTCCAATTTCTTTTATTTTACCAAGGGTATCAGGAGAAAATAGACCCCAAACTTTGTTGTACAATTAGTCCTGAGTACGCCGATACCCGACATGTGGGGGTAAACCACTGTTTGGGCGCATGAGAGAGCTCGGAAGCGAATGAGCGCCATTTGACTTTTCAATGCAAAATTGACTGGAATTGAGATGGGACACCATGTTGCGTTTGGAGAGCCCCTGATGTGCCTAAACATTGAAACCCCCCACAAGTGACACCATTTTGGAAAGTAGACCCCCTAAGGAACTTATCTAGAGGGGTAGTGAGCACTTTGACCCACCAAGTGCTTCACAGAAGTTTATAATGCAGAACCGTAAAAATAAAACATTTTTTTTTCACAAAAATTATCTTTTCGCCCCCAATTTTTTATTTTCCCAAGGGTAAGAGAAGAAATTGGACCGGAAAAGTTGTTCTACAATTTGTCCTGAGTACGCTGATACACCATATGTGGGTGTAAACCACTGTTTGGGCGCATGGGAGAGCTCGGAAGGGAAGGAGCGCCGTTTGACTTTTCAATGCAAAATTGACAGGAATTGAGATGGGACGCCATGTTGAGTTTGGAGAGCCACTGATGTGCCTAAACATTGAAACCCCGCACAAGTGACACCATTTTGGAAAGTAGACCCCCTAAGGAACTTATCTAGAGGTGTGGTGAGCACTTTGACCCACCAAGGGCTTCACAGAAGTTTATAACGCAGAGCCGCGCAAATAAAAAATATTTTTTTTTCCACAAAAATTATTTTTTAGCCCCCAGTTTTGTATTTTTCCAAGGGTAACAGGAGAAATTGGATCCTAAATATTGTTGTCCAATTTGTCCTGAGTACACTGATACCTGATATGTGGGGGGGAACCACCGTTTGAGCGCATGGCAGAGCTCGGAAGGGAAGGAGCATCATTTGGAATGCAGACTTAGATGATTGGTCTGCAGGCGTCACATTGCGTTTGCAGAGTTCCATATGTACCTAAACAGTAGAAACCCCCCACAAGTGACCCCATATTGGAAACTAGACCCCCCACGGAACTTATCTAGATGTGTTGTGAGAACTTTGAACCCCCAAGTGTTTCACTACAGTTTATATCGCAGAGCCGTGAAAATAAAAAATCCTTTTTTTCCCCACAAAAATTATTTTTTAGCCCCCAGTTTTGTATTTTCCCAAGGGTAACAGGAGAAATTGGACCCCAAAAGTTGTTGTCCAATTTGTCCTGAGTACACTGATACCCCATATGTTGGGGTAAAAGCCTGTTTGGGCACACGGGAGAGCTCGGAAGGGAAGGAGCACTGTTTTACTTTTTCAACGCAGAATTGGCTGGAATTGAGATCGGACGCCATGTCGCGTTTGGAGAGCCCCTGATGTGCCTAAACAGTGGAAACTCCCAATTATAACTGAAACCCTAATCCAAACACACCCCTAACCCTAATCCCAACGGTAACCCTAACCACACCTCTAACCCAGACACACCCCTAACCCTAATCCCAACCCTATTCCCAACCGTAAGTGTAATCCAAACCCCAACCCTAACTTTAGCCCCAACCCTAACTTTAGCCCCAACCCTAACTTTAGCCCCAACCCTAACCCTAGCCCTAACCCTAACCTTAGCCCTAACCCTAACCCTAGCCCTAACCCTAATGGGAAAATGGAAATACATTTTTTAAATTTTTTAATTTTTCCCTAACTAAGAGGGTGATGAAGGGGGGTTTGATTTACTTTTATAGCGGGTTTTTTAGCGGATTCTTATGATTGGCAGCCGTTGCACACTAAAAGACGCTTTTTATTGCAAAAAATATTTTTTGCGTTACCACATTTTGAGAGCTATAATTTTTCCATATTTTGGTCCACAGAATCATGTGAGGTCTTGTTTTTTGCGGGACGAGTTGACGTTTTTATTGGTAACATTTTCGGGCACGTGACATTTTTTCATCGCTTTTTATTCCGATTTTTGTGAGGCAGAATGATCAAAAACCAGCTATTCATGAATTTCTTTTGGGGGAGGTGTTTATACCGTTCTGCGTTTGGTAAAATGGATAAAGCAGTTTTATTCTTCAGGTCAGTACGATTACAGCGATACCTCATTTATATCTTTTTTTTATGTTTTGGCGCTTTTATACGATAAAAACTATTTTATAGAAAAAATATTTATTTTTGCATCGCTTTATTCTGAGGACTATAACTTTTTTATTTTTTTGCTGATGATGCTGTATGGTGGCTCGTTTTTTGCGGGACAAGATGACGCTTTCAGCGGTACCATGGTTTTTTTATATCTGTCTTTTTGATTGCGTTTTATTCCACTTTTTGTTCGGCGGTATGATAATAAAGCGTTGTTTTTTGCCTCGTTTTTTTTTTTTTCTTACGGTGTTTACTGAAGGGGTTAACTAGTGATATAGTTTTATAGGTGGGGTCGTTACGGACGCGGCAATACTAAATATGTGTACGTTTATTATTTTTTTTTATTTAGATAAAGAAATGAATTTATGGGAATAATATTTTTCATTATTTAGGAATTTTTTTTTAAAATTTTTTTTTACATGTGTTAATTTTTTTTTTAAACTTTTTTACTTTGTCCCAGGTGGGGACATCACAGATCGGTGATCTGACAGTGTGCACAGCACTCTGTCAGATCAACGATCTGACTTGCAGCACTGCAGGCTTCACAGTGCCTGCTCTGAGCAGGCACTTGGTAAGCCACCTCCCTCACTGCAGGACCCAGATGCCGCGGCCATATTGGATCCGGATCTGGAGCAGGGAGGGAGGTGAGCAGACCCTCGCAGCAACGCGATAACATCGCGTTGCTGCGGGGGGCTCAGGGAAGCCCGCAGTGAGCCCCCTCCCTGCACGATGCTTCCCTGTACCGCCGGCACACCGCGATCATGTTTGATCGCGGTGTGCCGGGGGTTAATGTGTCAGGGGCGGTCCGTGACCGCTCCTGGCACATAGTGCCGGATGTCAGCTGCGATAGGCAGCTGAGACCTGGCCGCGATCGGCCGCGCTCCCCCCGTGAGCGCGGCCGATCGCGCTGGACGTACTATTCCGTCCTTGGGAAGTAGGGCCCACCCCACATGGACGGAATAGTACGTCCATTGGCAGAAAGGGGTTAAATTGTGAAGCAAACCACAAATAGGACGTAGCCGTATATACTCGAGTATAAGCAAACCAGAGTATAAGCCGACCCCCCTATTTTTGCCACAAAAAACTGGGAAAACTTAATGACTCAAGTATAAGCCTAGGGTGGGAAATGCAACATCTACCGGTAAATGTCAAAAGTAAAAATAGATACCAATAAAAGTAAACTTAATTGAGACATCAGTAGGTTAAGTGTTTTTGAATATCCATATTGAATCAGGAGCCCCATATAATGTCCATAAAGTTTATGATGGCCCATAAGATGCCCCATATAATCCTGTATAAAGGTTAATAATGGCCCCATAAGATGCTCCATTACATTTGCCCAAAATAATGCTGCACAAATGTTGATTATGGCCCCATAAGATGCTCCATACAGACACTTGCCCCATATAGTGCTGCACAAACGTTGATTATGGCCCCATACAGTCCCTTATGGTGCTGCACAAACGTTATGGCCCCATAAGATGCTCCATACAGACACTTGCCCCATTTGCTGTTGCTGCGATAAAAAAAAAAAATCACATACTCACCTCTCCATCGCTCAGGCCCCCGGCACTTTCAGTATTCACCTGACTTCGTTCCAGCGCCGCTCCATCTTCAGCGTCTTCTGCACTGACATTGTCAGAGGGCGCGCACTAACCACGTCACCGCGCCCTCTGACCTGAGCGTCACTGCAAAAGACGCTGAAGACTGAGCGGTGCCGGAATGAGGAGCAGGTGAATATCGCGCAGCGCTGCGCTCCCCTCCCCGTTATACTCACTTGCTCCTGGCGCGGTGCAGTCCCCGTTTCCCCAAGGCCGCAGCTTCTTCCTGTATTGAGCGGTCACCGTTACCGCTCATTACAGTAATGAATAAGCGGCTTCACCCCTATGGGAGATGGAGCCGCATATTCATTACTGTAATGAGCGGTACCATGTGACCGCTCAGTGCAGGGGGCGCTGGGGAAGCGGGGACTGCACCAGGAGCAAGTGAGTATAATTAGACAGCCCCCGCTCCCACTCCCCTGCCGACCTCTGGGTATGACTCGAGTATAAGCCGAGAGGGGGACTTTCATCCCAAAAAAATGGACTGAAAATCTCAGCTTATACTCGAGTATATACGGTAACTGAAAACTTCAGTCAGTACTTTGTAGAGCCTCCTATTGTGGCAATCACAGCTGTAAGTCGCTTTGGATAAGTCTCTCTTCCAGATTTTCACTGGGATTTTTTCCCATTCCTCAAGACAAAACTGCTCTAGATCCTTCAAGTTAGATGGTTTCCTCTGGTGAACAGCAATCTTCAAGTCTGACCACAGATTCTCAATTGCATTAAGGTCTGGGCTTTGACTAGGCCTCTCCAAAACATTTACATGTTTCCCCTTAAACTGAGTGTTGCTTTAGCAGTATGCTTTGGGTCATTGTCTTGTTGGAATATGCTCCTTCTCAGTCCCAAATCAATGACAGGCAAACAGGTTTTGCTCAAGGATATCCCTCAATATCGCATCATCCATCTTTCCTTCGATTCAGACCATTTTCTCTGCTCCAGAAAAACATCCCCACAGCATGATGCTGCTGCCACTGTGTTTCACTTTGGGGATGGTGTTCTTGGGGTGATCCGTATTGGTTTGGTTCCAGATATAAAGTTTATCTTGGTGACAGAATTTTTGTGTATAAGTAAAAGGATTTTTTTCTGCCCACTCTTCCATAAAGGCCACCTCTAAGTAGTGTATGGCTTATTGTGGTCGTATGGACAGTCTCTGCTTGGGAACTCTGCTTCTCCTTCAGGGTTACCTTTTGTCTCTTTGCTGCCTCTGATTAATGCCCTCCTTGCCCAAGCTGAGAGTTTTGGTGGGTGACCCTCTCTTGACTGGTTTGTTGTGGTACCATGTTCTTTGCATTTGATGATAATGGATTTGATGGTGCTTCGTGTATTATCAGAGATTGGGATATTTTTTATAACACAACCATGGCTTGTCCTTCTCAACTTTGTCCCTGACTTGTTTGGAGATCTTATTGGGCTTTGTGATTGGTTAGTGGCGCCTCTTGCTTAATGGTGTTGCAGTCTCTCTGGCCTTTCAGAAAAGGTAAAGTGCATATACTGACAGACATGTGACACTTAGATTGCACACAAGAGGACTTCCTGTCACAAGCATGGGACTGAAGAAGATAATTACTTGCACCAGATATCTTTTAGGGGCTTCACAGCAAAAGGGATGAATACATATGCCCATGCCAATTTTTAGATCCCATAAATTTAATTTCTGGCTATATTTTTCTCATTTCACTTAACTAGTTTAGACTATTTTTAGTGCTGATTCATTACACACAAATCAGATTTCAAAAATATATTTTAATCCAGGCTGTAATGTAACAAAATAGGTAAAAAAGCAAACAAGGGGCTTAGTACTTTCAAAAGTTAAGGCCCCTTCACATTTAGCGACGCTGCAGCGATACCGACAACGATCCGAATCGCTGCAGCGTCGCTGTTTGGTCGCTGGAGAGCTGTCACACAGACCGCTCTCCAGCGACCAACGATGCCGGTAACCAGGGTAAACATCGGGTAACTAAGCGCAGGGCCGCGCTTAGTAACCCGATGTTTACCCTGGTTACCATCCTAAAAGTAAAAAAAAACAAACACTACATACTTACCTACAGCCGTCTGTCCTCCAGCGCTGCGCTCTGCTTCTCTGCTCTCCTCCTGTACTGTCTGGGAGCCGGAAAGCAGAGCGGTGACGTCACCGCTCTGCTTTCCGGCTCACAGACAGTACAGGAGGAGAGCAGAGCACAGCGCTGGAGGACGGACGGCTGTAGGTAAGTATCTAGTGTTTGTTTTTTTTTACTTTTAGCATGGTAACCAGGGTAAACATCGGGTTACTAAGCGCGGCCCTGCGCTTAGTTACCCGATGTTTACCCTGGTTACCAGTGAAGACATCGCTGGATCGGTGTCACACACGCCGATCCAGCGATGTCTCCAGGGAGTCCAGCGACGAAATAAAGTTCTGGACTTTCTTCAGCGACCAACGATCTCCCAGCAGGGGCCTGATCGTTAGTCGCTGTCACACATAACGATTTCATTAACGATATCGTTGCTACGTCACAAATAGCAACGATATCGTTAACAATATCGTTATGTGTGAAGGTACCTTTACTGTATATTAGCAGGGAGCTCAGATTTTTGAGAACTCCACCGGATCCATGAAACTTGAGCAAGTTTTTTTTGAGGACATATTTGTTAATAACAAGTGAACTTGAGGGGAGTTAGATTAGAGGGGGCAATAAGGGTCTTCTCACACAGCAGATTATTTTCAGATTTCTGTCAATGAAAATCTGCTAAATTCTTCTGAATGGTTTTGTTTTTTCAGAAGTGCAGGATTTTTGAAAGCTCCCTTCAAAAGAACGAGCCAGGATACTTGTGCAAAAAATCTGCTACATGTGAATATACCCTCAAGGTTTTTGCGAGGGGACAGAATTTGCTACCCCTCAACCACATCCAAACTGCCCCCATCTTGTACAAAATATTTACTTTTGATAAAGAAAAGTGAGGCTAGCCAAACTATGTATTATGTAAATGGCTTATGTTAACGCCTACTTTGTCCAGAAAAACATTTTATTATCCAGTTAACGATTTGTCTGAAGTGGTTGACAAGACTGGTCAAACAATTCACTTGTTTGTCTGCTTCACAATGTGGAGCCTTGGGCAGGCGAGGCTTTCCCTAATGACCGTAGTAAGTAGTTTATATTGATAACAGGCAAAGGACACATTTATGCTTTCTTTCCTTTGTCTGAGTAGATAAAGATTAGCTGATTGAGACATTCACATCTGAGATGTTCCTTTGTGCCAGACTTCAATCCCGCATTGTTTTATGACCCTTCACTTGTGGTTTTGTTACGTTGGTTAATAGCCCCACCATTTCTCCTGCTCAGATTGTAAATGTGTAAGTGGATAGAATTGGCGCAATACGTACAAAGTCAAGGTCCAGATAGTCTGTATTGAGCGCCAATAAAGATGGACGGCTCACGTGTACATGCAAATATAGGCTCAGTAATCATGAGGATTTTGTCCAATCATTCTTCTGCCTCATTCTACTCCAGTCTTAAGCCCACCATACAACTGTCGCCGATATCAACTGGTTCGGCCAACGGTTTTAACCTGTATGTGGGCTACAGATAACTGATGGGTCGGAGAGATGTCAATCACACATGTCTGATTTCAGATTACCGATTGCATTGTTCTGCCTGAGATAATCTGCCAGCCGACATGTGAGCCGGTGGCTTTCTGATAGAAAACGCAGGTTGGCTCAACCAATTGAGCACTCGTGTGTATGGGAGAGTCGGCTGAGATCGCTGTTGGTGAACAATCAGCCAAAACATTGTTCAGCCGACAGCCATCTTTGTGTATGCCCTGCTTTAGGGGAGCCTTATAGTGGATTTGGCATGCTCATGTGGAGACCATTTTTGAGAATTTTACAGGGGATTGGTTTACATGCAAGCTGATTGTTGGCCTTTTAATAACCTCTTTGAATAGGCCAACCACGGCTCTATGTGCACACAATGTTATCCGCAGAGCATCACATTGCACAGGATGATATGCTGCCAACAATCATTTTTAAACCAGCTTCTTGCTCGTTCATTAAGTTTCTAGGTAGACCAATAGTCTGAAACTAGCATTCCTACAAACATTTGTTCCCAATTATCTGCCTAAAATTGGTCTCAATGAGCCTTTTATCTCAGAAATTAAGCACCACTCCAACTTTTTTTTTTCTTTTCTTTTACCACTGGAATGGTGCTTTACATATAATTCCCCTTTCCCTTGCCTTCATAGTTTTTCAGTGTCGCTCCGGTCTGCCTCTGGCAAAAAGTGCGGCTCCAGTGCTTCACGGAGGTCACTTTTTAATACAAGCCAATGAGAGCCTTGTTCTGGCTCTCAAAGATTTGCATTGAGAGCTTGTAGTGTATTTTCTGACATTCAGCCAATCAGAAGCTGCTGTCACAAGATGGCGCCGCGGGACTGAATTGGCACCGAAAAACGGTGAAGGTATTGGAGGGGGCGTATATGACCAGGGGCTTACATTTAAAGGGTCACACCAGTGCTGAAAGAAAAAAAAAATGAAGAAAAAAAAGCATTGTTTTGCATTGTGCAGAGAAGCACAGCGCCGAGGAACAGACACCGGAATGTAAGTATGTAGTGTTTGTTTTTTTACGTTTACGCTGGTAACCAGGGTAAACATCGGGTTACTAAGCGCGGCCCTGCGCTTAGTAACCCGATGTTTACCCTGGTTACCAGGGGACTTCGCATAGTTGGTCGCTGAAGAGCTGTCTGTGTGACAGCTCTCCAGCGACCACACAGCGACGCTGCAGCGATCGGGATCGTTGTCTAGATCGCTGCAGCGTCGCTAAATGTGACGGTACCTTAAAGGGAACCTGTCGCCCCGTTTTTTCAGATTGAGCTATAAATACTGTTAAATAGGGCCTGCGCTGTGCGTTACTATAGTGTATGTAGTGTACCCCGATTCCCCATGTATGCCGAGAAATACATTACCAAAGTCGCCGTTTTCGCCTGTCAATCAGGCTGGTCAGGTCGGGTGGGCGTGTTCACAGCGCTCTTTTCTTCCCCAGCTTTCCGTTGGTGGCGTAGTGGTGTGCGCATGTCCAAGGTCCGAATTCCCTGCGCCCACGTGAAGACACAGCGCGCGATCTGCGCTGTCATCCCTTTCATCGGTGGGGGCGGCCATCTTCCTGGGGCCGCGCGTGCGCAGATGGAGTGCTCTGCTGCACGGGGCTTCAGGAAAATGGCCGCGGGATGCCGCGCGTGCGCACAAGAGATCGCGGCGGCCATTTTCCCAAAGCCGAGTTTGCATCTCGGCTTTGGGAAAATGGCCGCCGCGATCTCTTCTGCACACACGCGACTTGTGCGCGAAAACGGCGACTTTGGTAATGTATTTCTCGGCATACATGGGGAATCAGTGTACACTACATACACTATAGTAACGCACAGCGCAGGCCCTATTTAACAGTATTTATAGCTCAATCTGAAAAAACGGGGTGACAGGTTCCCTTTAATGCAAAATACTGAGCGAATACTGATGTGTGAATTACTGTGTGTTTAGCTCCTAGTCCATGCCAATTATTGAGAGGAGCTAATCAAGAGTGCGATCAGCCATTCTGGGAATTTTGTCATCCTGACACAAGGTCGTGGATAGCACAAATGGGTTTCTATTTGCCTTTCCCTGAATCAACATGGTAAAGGTTAAACCTGGTATCTCTCTCCTGTTCACTTTTGCAGCAAGGTTACCAATGTTTATCTGCCTTTAAGTGTTGAAAATTTAGAACTATTTTATAGTATACTAGCTGAAGAGCCCTGCGTTGCCTGGGCATAGTAAATATCTGTGATTAGTTATAGCACCTCACTTCTCTCATTTTCCCCCTCACATCTCTCATTTTCCCCCTGACATCTCTCATTTTCCCCCTCACTCCTCTCATTCCCCCCTAACACTTGTCATTTCAACCTCACATCTGTCATTTTCCGATCACTCCACTATTTTCCCTCACTCCTCTCATTTTGCACTCACACCTTTTCATTTTCACCTCACACCTCTCATTTTCCCCTCAGTATATACATGTTTGTCATCTCCCTTACATATAGTATACACCTGTATGTCATCTCCTGTATATAGTATATACCTGTATGTCATCTTCCCTGTGAATAGTATATACCTGCTGTAGGTCATCCTGTATATTGTATATACCTATGTCATCTCCTCCTGTATATAGTATATACCTGTATGTCATCTCTTCTGTATATACTATATACCTGTATGTCATCTCCTCCTATATATAGTATATACCTGTATGTCATCTCCTGTATATAGTATATACCTGTATGTCATCTCCTGTATATAGTATATACCTGTATGTCATCTTCCCTGTGAATAGTATATACCTGCTGTAGGTCATCCTGTATATTGTATATACCTATGTCATCTCCTCCTGTATATAGTATATACCTGTATGTCATCTCTTCTGTATATACTATATACCTGTATGTCATCTCCTCCTATATATAGTATATACCTGTATGTCATCTCCTGTATATAGTATATACCTGTATGTCATCTCCTGTATATAGTATATACCTGCTGTATGTCATCTCCTCCTATATATAGTATATACCTGTATGTCATCTCCTGTATATAGTATATACCTGTATGTCATCTCCTGTATATAGTATATACCTGTATGTCATCTCCTGTATATAGTATATACCTGCATGTCATCTCCTGTATATAGTATATATCTGTGTGTCATCTCCCCTGTATATAGTATATACCTGCTGTATGTCATCTCCTCCTCTATATACCTAGGTGTAATCTCCTCTTTTATATAGTATATACCGGTATGTCATCTCCTGTATATAGTATATATGTGTGTCATCTCCTGTATATAGTATATACCTGCATGTCATCTCCTGTATATAGTATATATCTGTGTGTCATCTCCCCTGTATATAGTATATACCTGCTGTATGTCATCTCCTCCTCTATATACCTAGGTGTAATCTCCTCTTTTATATAGTATATACCGGTATGTCCTCTCCTGTATATAGTATATATGTGTGTCATCTCCTGTATATAGTATATACCTGTAGGCCATCTCCTCCTGTATATAGTATATACCTGTAAGTCATCTCCCCTGTATATAGTATATACCCGTGTCATCTCCTCCTGTATATAGTATATGCCTGTGTCATCTCCTCCTGTATATAGTATATATCTGTCATCTCCCCTGTATATAGTATATACCTGTCATCTCCTCCTGTATATAGTGTATACCTGTGTCATCTCTCCTGTATATAGTATATACCTGTGTCATCTCCTCCTGTATATAGTATATGCCTGTGTCATCTCCTCCTGTATATAGTGTATACCTGTGTCATCTCTCCTGTATATAGTATATACCTGTCATCTCCTCCTGTATATAGTATATGCCTGTCATCTCCTCCTGTATATAGTATATATGTCATCTCCCCTGTATATAGTATATACATGTCATCTCTCCTACATATAGTATATATCTGTGTGTCATCTCCCCTGTATATAGTATATATATATCTGTATGTCATCTCCTCCTGTATTAGACCTCGTTCACACGTTATTTGGTCAGTATTTTTACCTCAGTATTTATAAGCTAAATTGGCAGCCTGATAAATCCCCAGCCAACAGGAAGCCCTCCCCCCTGGCAGTATATATTAGCTCACACATACACATAATAGACAGGTCATGTGACTGACAGCTGCCGTATTTCCAATATTGTACATTTGTTGCTCTTGTAGTTTGTCTGCTTTATTAATCAGATTTTTTTTTTGAAGGATAATACCAGACTTGTGTGTGTGTTTTAGGGCGAGTTTCATGTGTCAAGTTGTGTGTGTTGAGCTGCATGTGGCGACATGCATGTAGCGACTTTTGTGAGATGAGTTTTGTGTGGCGACATGCGTGTAGCAACTTTTTGTGTCGAGTTGCATGTGACAGGTTAGTGTAGCAAGTTGTGTGCAGCAATTTTTGTGCATGGCGAGTTTTGCACGTGGCGAGTTTTGTGTGCTGCGTTTTGAGTATGTGCAAGTTTTGTGTGAGGCAACTTTTGCATGTGTTGTAAGGGTACCGCCACACTGAGCAACTTTCCAACGATCACGACCAGCGATACGACCTGGCCGTGATCGTTGGAAAGTCCTTGTGTGGTCGCTGGAGAGCTGTCAGACAGACAGCTCTCCAGCGACCAACGATGCCGAAGTCCCCAGGTAACCAGGGTAAATATCGAGTTACTAAGCGCAGGGCCACGCTTAGTAACCCGATGTTTACCCTGGTTACCATTGTAAATGTAAAAAAAAAAAAAATACTCACATTCCGGTGCCTGTCACGTCCCCGGCGTCCGCTTACCTGCACTCCTCCTGCATCCTGTGCAAGCGCCGGCCGTAAAGCAGAGCGGTGACGTCACCGTTGTGCTCTGCTTTACGGCCGGCCGGCGCTGACACAGGATGCAGGAGGAGTGCAGGGAAGCAGAACGCCGGGGACGTGACAGGCACCGGAATGTGAGTATGTGTTTTTTTTTTTTACATTTACAATGGTAACCAGGGTACACATCGGGTTACTAAGCACGGCCCTGCACTTAGTAACCCGATATTTACCCTCGTTACCAGTGAACACATCGCTGGATCAGTGTCACACACGCCGATTCAGCGATGTCAGCGGGTGATCCAGCGACTAAATAAAGTTCCAGACTTTCAGCTCCGACCAGCGATGTCATAGCAGGATCCAGATCGCTGCTGCGTGTCAAACACAACGATATCGCTATCCAGGACGCTGCAACGTCACGGATCGCTATCGTTATCGTTGTAATGTTGTTCAGTGTGAAGGTACCTTTTCTTTTGTGCATGTGGCAATTTTTCCACGTGTGCAAGTTTTGCGTGTGGCGAGTTTTCCATGAGGTGAGTTTTGCACGTGTGGCGAGTTTTGCGTGAGCCTAGTTTTGCATGTGACGAGTTTTGCGCGTGGAGAGTTTCGAGCGGCGACTTTTGTGTTTCGACTTTTATGTGGCGAGGTTGGTGTATGTGTAGTGAAATGTGTGCTGAGGGTGGTATATGTGTTCAAGCACGTGGTAGTGTGTAGCGTGTTTTGTGTGTGTGTGTCCATATCCCCGTGTGTGGTGAGTATCCCATGTCGGGGCCCCACCTTAGCAACTGTACGGTATATACTCTTTGGCGCCATCGCTCTCACTCTTTAAGTCCCCCTTGTTCACATCTGGCAGCTGTCAATTTGCCTCCTACACTTTTCCTTTCACTTTTTCCCCATTATGTAGATGGGGGCAAAATTGTTTGGTGAATTGGAACGCGCGGGGTTAAAATTTCGCCTCACAACAGCCTATGACGCTCTCGGGGTCCAGACGTGTGACTGTGCAAAATTTTGTGGCTGTAGCTGCGACGGTAAAGAGAAAAAAAGACATGAAATACCAGTGTTTTTGGCTTGGTTTGGCTGTATATATTCATGTACAAGACTAGCTATGCAGTGCATGCTATAACTGTCATTGGGGGCCGACATGGGGTATGTTCACATGGCAATTTTTATTTGCAGAAATCCAGTCACCTATTCAGGTGAATACATTGTTTACTGAAATTTTCCTAAAGAATTGGGGCATGCGTAAGCCCTTGAGGCCCTTTCTACATAGGCCTATAATCACTCGCATTACTGAACATGGTCGAACAAGCCTGATCACAGTGCTTATGCAGGACACAAAATCACAGACCGTGGCACATTTCCCTTTCTATATTACGGATGTAATGCAAACTGTATAAGGATCAAGCAATTACCGCATATTGCTAATCATTCGTCCCCTTACGGTTTTCATAGAACTGTGTAATGGGGCCTTAAAAAGAACCGCCGATTTACTTCCCGTATATCATTTCTTGTTTGGCCAAGAAATCTACGTGTGTAAATAGCGTCCCTGGTGCTGACAGATCTGTTGGAAATTTGATTGGTAATGTTTTATTTATTTATTTATTTTACATTTAATTGTGTTCTACAACGCCAATTGCCAGGCAACTAGATGGTGTAGATGTCGCCATTTTCCCCTTCTTCCCCCTCTTCCACTGCTTTTCCTGTTTCCTTCCTTCTTTGTCTCCTCTAATTCGGTTAGTCTGTTTTATACGTTTATTTTTTTTAATTTTTTTTAGTTATGTTTAAAAATGTATTTAATTATTAAATCTAATACAAAAAATATTGGAAACTAGTGTAGTAGGGCATGTTTTAGTTTTATAAAACTTCCGGGCCTCAAGATAAAATTCCTCCAACCTTTCCCTCCATATTTTCAGTTATTTATTTTTTTTTCAATTTAGTTATTTTACTCGCTTATGTAACGCCTTTAATTCCACAGCACATTACAGACCTTATCGCCACTGTCCCCATTGGGACTCACAATTTTTGAATGTGGGCGAGAACTGGCCAAACCAACACAAATCTAGATAAATGTATAGGTAAATAATAGAGGTATATATTATAGTGTGATGTGTGTCTAATATATGTATGTATAAGAGCGAGAGTTGTGTTTTGAAATTCTTTTTTTTTTTCCTAAATCAACCACATTACAAAAAAGTTGCAAGTTATGGCGCACACTAATTTAGCGTTTATTTCCCTAAGGCCGGCGTCACACTTGCGAGTTTTACGGACGTAAGAGCGCAGAAACTACGTCCGTAAAACTCGCAAAACATGCGGCACAATTATTCTCTATGCCCCTGCTCCTATCTGCCGTATTTTCCTGATCAGTATTATACGGCTTTCTACGGCCGTACAAAATCGCAGCATGCTGCGTTTGTCACCGTATTGCGCAAATAAAACGTCAATAAAAGTCTATGGAAGCCCCAAAAATACGGATTACACACGGACCAGCAGTGTGACTTGCGAGGAATACGCAGCGCTGTTAGAGAGAAAAGCCGGCAATTCAGTGCGGTGTACAGTAAAATCACACTGACAGCTTACAGTAGAATAGGTAGAATAAATGTGTACACATAGAATAGGTATATATATATATATATATATATATATATATATATATATATATATATATATATATATATATATATATATATATATATATATATATATTATATATATATTATATATATATATATATATATATAGTCATTGAGACACATATATGGATATATATATTATTATTTCATCCAGCGCGATATAGCAGAAAGCCGGTAATTCAATTACTGGCTTTTGCTATCTCCTTCCTAAACCCGACATGATATGAGACCTGGTTTACATACAGTAAACCATCTCATATCACCATTTTTTTTTGCATATTCCACACTACTAATGTTAGTAGTGTGTCTATGCAAAATTTGGCCGTTCTAGCTAGTAAATTAAAGGGTTAAATGGCGGAAAAAATTGGCGTGGGCTCCCGCACAATTTTCTCCACCAGAGTAGTAAAGCCAGTGACTGAGGGCAGATATTAATAGCCTGGAGAGGGTCCACGGTTATTGCCCTCCCCCCCCCCCCCCCCCCCGGCTAAAAACATCTGCCCCCAGCCACCCCAGAAAAGGCACATCTGGAAGATGCGCCTATTCTGGCACTTGGCCACTCTCTTCCCATTCCCGTGTAGCGGTGGGATATGGGGTAATGAAGGGTTAATGCCACCTTGCTATTGTAAGGTGACATTAAGCCTAATTAATAATGGAGAGGCGTCAATTATAACACCTATCCATTATTAATCCAATACTAGTAAAGGGTTAAAAAAAAAACACACACATTATTAAAAATTAATTTAATGAAAAAATCACAAAGGTTGTTGTATTAATTTATTCTACTCTCAATCCACTCACTGAAGACCCTCGATCTGTAAATAAAAAAAAAAATAATAAACCAGCAATATCCATACCTTCCGAGGATCTGTCACGTCCAACGATGTAAATCCATCTGAAGGGGTTAAAATATTTTGCAGCCACGAGCTCCGCTAATGCAGCTGCTCATGTCTGCAAAACCCCGGAGAATGTAGGTAAAGTAGGTCATTGACCTATATTTACCTGCATTTGCGGTGAGGCGCCCTCTGCTGACTGTTCCTAGATCGTGGGAACTTTCCTAGAAAGCTCCCAGGCTCGAGTTCATATGAGGACAACCAGCAGAGGGCTGTATATATATATACACATACAGTATATATGGTTTTTTTTTGTTTTTTTTACACATGATCCCTTGTATAGCCGTATGTCGGTTTTGCAAGCCTGCGATAAAAACACGCAGTACGGATGACATACGGATTACATACGGAAGATGCCATGCGCAAAAAACGCTGACACACCCTGCCTACGGAGGAGCTACGGCCCCTTATTTTCGGGACTTTTCAGCGTATTACGGCCGTAATATACGGACCGTATTTTCATACGCTGTGTGTGACGCCGGCCTAAGAGTGCTCACTATTTTTAAGTGACAAAAAAAAGTGATGGGATCTTAGTAGGGGGAGCGCGGCCTGCCACAACACGATAAATTTTCTGTCGTATATGCCAGGGGACTTGTATCTGAAATCTACCCCAGCTTATGTGGCTTATGACACATTTTCTGGCACGCGGACAAGTCTAACATGCTTCCAATTTATTACGAATCTATAGGTCCAAGACTAAAACGCCTGTCTTGATTCCCCTTTGTCTGGGAAATTCGCTTTTAGCTTTTTTGTAGCATTGCAGTCATACAACCAAACTGGTGTCCATCCGGCAACAGATCTATACTATGTTCATTTTTCTTGCAGATGTGACACATGGGAGACAAATTCTACATTTTTATTTTGTCTTTTTTTTTTCCCCAGAATTTTAACAGGCTCTCATAAAATAATGCATTTCTCCAGGAAATACTATTACACTAACTTTTCAAACCAGTCTTTTTATATTTTTTTGGTGGCACTTTCTCATGTAAGCCATTTTTGGCAGCGACATTACCGGCATCCCTGGGCTTGTGACTAATACGGCACTTGGTGTCTATGGGTTCTCCTTTGTCCTGTCACAGCCTTGTCATGCTTTCCAAAGTCAAATTCCTGGTAAGCATACAGATGAAGTATGGCATGATAATCTGATCGGTAAATATGTTAATCTATTCCTGTGTCGCACAATGCTGTTTTCAGCTGCCCCTGGTTACTGCGACACGACCGAGTAAAATGCATTGTGCTCACGAGCAGTTCCAGATCTCGGAAGCCTCTGCACAAGTGACAGCCGTTGCCATAGTAAGGGGTTTAGGGTAAAGGGTGTTATACTGTACATTAGACGTGTAAGCCGGCAGCCCTCCAGCTGTGGGATAGCATACAGATCAGTGATGGGCGTTGCCGTGAACCCATCATTTATATGTATTTTACCAAGTATGTTATTTGCTGAAATGCTTTGTCGCACAGCACATGTGGGGTTAATTAACTTTTACTCGTGAGAAGCGATTCGATGTGAGTCGAATTTTAGGAAATTCGCAAGACTAATTTGCAGTTTGATCCACAAGAATAGCAAAGAAATAACTGACATTATTTTACACAATGCAAAAGACTGAATCAGCCGGAGAAGCTACCCCCTGAGGAAGCGGAGTTTCGGCGATACGCATCTTCATTTCTTTGTTCCAATTTTAACTCCCTTATCCTCTCCCCTGGACTAGTATTTATCGAATTTAACATTTGTCTTATTGCTGGTGCTGCCCATGCAATATTTGATGCTGTGGTACTTTTTAACTTTATTGTATGTGTGTAATATATGATGTACTGCAGATACGGATATGACCCAAGAGAGGGAGGCTCTTGTCTCATTATTTCAGCTTAGACTGTTATTCTCACTGTGACACGTTGGTTTTGTGCATGTTTTAATTTTTCCGTGTTTGGTTGTTTTTTTACATTTTGGGATATGCCTGTAAAAGCATAGGTTTTTCTTCCCTTTTAGGCTAGGTTCACATTGCGTTAATGGGTTAATGCTAGCGGACTCAGTTACATGGCGAAATTGTCGCAATTAAAGCCATGCAACGGATCCGTTAGCGCACCCATTGACGGCAATGTGCTAACTGATCTCTAGCGCATAGCTAGCGCATGCCATTTTCGGCATGCGCTAGCAATGTCCCGTTAGTTTTGGACGGACCGCAGACGCTGCTTGCAGCGTCCGAGGTCCGTCCCTCGCTAGCGCAGATCAGGTATCTGCGCTAGCGGGATCGCCAAACGCGATCCCTTTTGGGACATTGCGTTAGCGCAATCCGCTAGCATATGCGCTAAACGGATTGCCCTAACGCAGTGTGAACCTAGCCTTACAGCCAGAAAAGGCTGACGTGACCCTCGGACTGGCTTCCCAATAAAGCCTTGTGGCTATCAGATAGTATAGCACATCACATTGTGTAGGACATCACATTGTATAGGACAGCCTGTATAAAAGCCAAGGCAAGGAATGCAGCAGCAATGTAGTGTGAATCTGTTTAATGTGAGGATGTAACAATTTAAAAATAGAAATATATGAAGAAAAGGCCAAAAAATGAATAAACTGTATATATTTTGAGTGTTTGGCAGAAGAGCAGAATGTAAAGGTTACCATGTGTTTACCCATAGCCATATATGTTGAGGTCATTTTGACATTACTAAGGCTGTAATTGCGTTAAAGAACTCGAGAGAGTTTACATACAGTCCTAGGAGACCAGAGTGTGTTATACATGTCTTTTCAGGGCAATTGGAGTACCTACACCTGGAAGTGATTTTATTCTCTGCATATAATTTTTTTGGGGAAAGTTTGCCATAGCTGGCTAGTTCAAATATCGAAAAGATTCAATCCTCTCTAGTTTTTACATGTTTCATAATATTAAGAGGTGTTGGGTTTTTTGCTTACTTTTTACACCATTTAGAAAAATGTCCATTTCTCTTTTAGGTAAACCCCACCCCTCACTGTGTACGAGCAATGATGAAGATGACGTACTGTCCTCACTGCCGGGGTCTCGTTACAGTCAAGCCTTGTAACAACTACTGTCTGAATGTATTGAGAGGCTGCCTGGCCAATCCTGGGGATCTAGATGCTGATTGGAACAACTTTATAGGTGAGTAACATTTGATCTAGAAGTCTCAATTGTTATGTATGCATCAGTTTAATTCGTGCAGTATTTGGTTACTGTTTTTATGGTTGACGTATACATCTAAGGAACGTGTCCAAGAAGCTCCTTAATTTGATAGGATTTTAAGACAACAAATCACCCTAAGGGCGGAATCAGACAGCCATATTAATCGGACCTAGATCAGACCACAGTTCAGACTGACCAGCAGCGTTTCTGACCAGAGCGTGACCGCTACCTAGAAGTATATGATGCCGTCTCCCTCTGCTTGGAAGAGCCGCCAGCCAGTCTGTGCACTGCGTTCCAATCTCTGTCCGATTTATATGGCCGTCTGACAGCCCTATTGGTGCAATAAGATGTCCCGATTTCGGCCCTTCACACCATTAACAAGCGAAGATTGACAATTCACAAGTCGCTTGGTGCTATTTTACCGGCTTATTTACACAGATCGACAAATAATGGAAACCAAACCATCACTATTGCGACAGTAACAATTATTTTTTTTGCTGGTGTAAATGACTCGATAACCCAGTTTGCTCATTCTTTGCTCATTTGTCGGGTGATTGCTGACCTTTATACCTGCCAATAATTGGGAATAAGGGTTCCTACAAATGCTTGTTGCCTGATATTCTATTGATGTAGATTCACCATTTTTCAAACTTAGGTTTGCAGTGAAATTCCGTTAATTGAACATTGAATTGTCCAGAAAATCTAATCGTAGTGCTCATCTCGTTCTCAGTACATTATGGACTTCTATTCTTGCCCTTGTTATGGCCAGAAGTTTCCGGCATGATGGGGCAATTCCAGCGAGTGACCTAGCTAGACTAGAAGTGGGGCTGCTCTTGGTGACCCCAACATAGGAGGCACCTACAAAGGCAAATAAAATAATGGGATGCATTAAAAGAGGCATAGATGCTCATGAGGAGAACATAATTTTACCTTTATACAAGTCACTAGTTCGACCACACTTAGAATACTGTGCACAGTTCTGGTCTCCGGTGTATAAGAAAGACATAGCTGAACTAGAGCGGGTGCAGAGAAGAGCGACCAAGGTTATTAGAGGACTGGGGGGTCTGCAATACCAAGATAGGTTATTACACTTGGGGCTATTTAGTTTGGAAAAACGAAGACTAAGGGGTGATCTTATTTTAATGTATAAATATATGAGGGGACAGTACAAAGACTTTTCTGATGATCTTTTTAATCATAGACCTGAAACAGGGACAAGGGGGCATCCTCTGCGTTTGGAGGAAAAAAAGGTTTAAGCATAATAACAGACGCGGATTCTTTACTGTAAGAGCAGTGAGACTATGGAACTCTCTGCCGTATGATGTTGTAATGAGTGATTCATTACTTAAATTTAAGAGGGGACTGGATACATTTCTGGAAAAGTATAATGTTACAGGGTATATACACTAGATTCCTTGATAGGGCGTTGATCCAGGGAACTAGTCTGATTGCCGTATGTGGAGTCGGGAAGGAATTTTTTTACCCAATGTGGAGCTTACTCTTTGCCACATGGGTTTTTTTGCCTTCCTCTGGATCAACATGTTAGGGCATGTTAGGTTAGGCTATGGGTTGAACTAGATGGACTTATAGTCTTCCTTCAACCTTAATAACTATGTAACTATGTAACCTTTACAATTCTCAAGTGCAAATTACTCCAAACAGATTGTGTTATTTTTTCTTATTTTTTTTTTTTGCTTTCTCGTATCAAAAATACTTTAATATAGCATTAAAGGGAATCTGTCACCCCCAAAATCGTATGAGCTAAGGCCACCGGCATCAGGGGCTTATCTACAGCATTCTGAAATGCTGTAGATAAGCCCCCAATGTAACCTGAAAGGTAAGAAAAACAAGTTACCGTATATACTCGAGTATAAGCCGAGCTTTTCAGTCCAACTTTTTGGGCTGAAAGTGCCCCTCTTGGCTTATACTCGAGTCAAGGTGGGTGGCAGGGTCGGCGGGTGAGGGCGCTGAGGCATACTTACCTGCTTCCAGCGATCCTGGCGCTCCCCGCCTGTCCCACGGTCTTCGGTGCTGCAGTTCTTCCCCTGTTCAGCGGTCACGTGGGACCGCTCATTAGAGAAATGAATATGCGGCTCCACCTCCCATAGGGGTGGAACCACATAGTCATTTCTCTAATCAGCGGTAACGGTGACCGCTGATAGAGGAAGAAGCTGCGGCACCGAAGACCAGCTGTCCGGGAGAAGGAGCCGGATGCCGGGACCAGGTAAGTATCGCATATTTACCTGTCCCCGTTCCAGCCGCTGGGCGCCGCTCCATCTTCCCGGCGTCTATCCGCTCTGACTGTTCAGGTCAGAGGGCGCGATGACGCATATAGTGTGCGCGGCGCGCTCTGCCTGAACAGTGCGGAAAGACGCCGGGACCGGACGCCGGGAGCTGCAAGCAAGAGAGGTGAGTATGGCTTTTTTTTTTTTTTTTTTTACTGCAGCAGCGGCACAGATTTATGTGGAGCATCTATGGGGAAATATGAACGGTGCAGAGCACTATATGGGGCACAGCTATGGGGAAATAATGAACATGCAGAGCACTATATGGCACAGCTATGGGGAAATAATGATCTATTTTTATTTTTGAAATTCACCGGTAAATGCTGCATTTCCACCCTAGGCTTATACTCGAGTCAATTAGTTTTCCCAGTTTTTTGTGGCAAAATTAGGGGGGTCGGCTTATACTCGAGTATATACGGTATATTATACTCACCCAGGGGAGGTCCCGCTGCAGTCCGATCCGATGGGCTTCGCGGTCCGGGTCCGGCACCTCCCATCTTCATACGATGACGTCCTCTTCTTGTCGTCTTGCCGCAGCTCCGGTGCAGGCGTATTTTGTCTGCCCTGTTGAGGGCAGCGTAAAGTACTGCAGTGCGCAGGTGTAGGGAAAGGTCAGAGAGGCCCAGCACCTGCGCACTGCAGTACTTTGCTCTGCCCTCAAAAGGGCAGACAAAGTATGCCTGCGCCGGAGCCGTGGCAGGAAGACAAGAAGAGGACGTCACCGTATGAAGATAGGAGGTGCCGGACCGTGACTCCCATCGGACCCGAAACGAACTGGGACCGCCCCTGGGCGAGTATAAAATAACCTGTTTTTCTTACCTTTCAGGTTACATTGGGGGCTTACCTACAGCATTCCAGAATGCATTACAGAATGCTGTAGATAAGCCCCTGATGCTGGTGGCCTTAGCTCATGTACGATTTTTGGGGTGATAGATTCCCTTTAAGAGTATGACTATTATAGAGTTGGGTTTTTTTTGTTTTAGGTCCGATCTAAGCATAGCATCCAAAATTGTCTTCTGCTTCTTCATCAGCTTGTCCGACATAATTTCTGCTTTTCGTTGAGGAGTAACAGGTTGATGTTATGTAACCTTCCCTTTTCACATTATCTGTAATGAGTCGCTTCTCATTTTCTCGAAGACCTCAGCTGTTAAAGCTGAATAGCTGAGTATTGTAGGCATGTGCGTACACAGGGACAATGGTATATTTTCTGAGGATTGGGAATCTCTGGTTCCTTTTGTATGCTTTTTTCCTTCACTGCGCAGAACATTATTGCCCTCAGGTGGATTATCTGTTGCTTATTTAGCCCGAATGACTAAGTCTCAACTATAAAGATAAAAAGTTACCGTAAATAACTTCAAATCGTTTTATACATGTAATGACTGTTGAGCCTTACAGATTTAGATGGTCTGTTTGCTATATTTGGTGACTGTTTCGCTTATTTTTGTGTTATGTAGTAGCATTAATAGATGTCGGCTTTAATAAGTTAATTATTGACACTACTGAAAAAGCAAAAATTCTTTACTAAGTTTTTCAGGAGACACAAAAATAGAGCCTTTACTGAAAATGTATAATCTTCTCCATATATTTCCCTTTAGACGATCCCTCTGGTTCCTTACTCTCGTAATAACTAGCAATTATAGCATCTCTTTTTCCATACTACTGATACAGTACTCTAGGCTAGAAAGTCACTAGCTTTCATTTTACTCCTAAATATAAGAATGTAAAAGCCAAATGGCTGCCCTGGAGGTTTTGATACCATCTAAAGGAAAGTATATGAAGAAAAGTTTGATTTTTGTTTGCTTTTTTAGAGTTTGTCTTAATAGTATAAACTAAGCACATGGCTTTGAACCCATGGCTAAAAGAATCAACGCACCTTTCTGCCCACTGGTTTTGCATGCCTTGCTTCTATCACTGGTCATTGACAGTCCTGGTTTGCCTGAGGTTTATATACAGACACTGATTATTTTAGGCAAGCGAGTGCTGTTCTTGAAAGTCTCTGTAAAATATTTTCATTACCATTAGGCTGGTTTCACATTTGCGTTTAAAAACGCAGCGTTTTAAACGCAAACTCATTTGGTAAAAAAACGCGTTTAAACGCTGCATTTTTTAGACGCATGCGTTTTTGCATGTTTTAATACAAACGCTGTGTTTTGACGCGTTTACATGCGTTTTTTCCTGCGTTTGCGTTTTTGAAACGCATGAGAAGTGTGTGACAGCTGCCAATCATCAAAATCAACAAGAAAACCCACTATAAACAGAAATAGCTAGGGTTAGGGTTGGGATCCCTAGTAACCCTAGGGATCCTAACCCTAAGGGATCCTAACCCTATCCCTGACCCTAACCCTAAGGGGTCCTAACCCTAAGGGGTCCTAACCCTAAGGGGTCCTAACCCTAAGGGATCCTAACCAGAAGGGATCCTAACCCGAAGGGATCCTAACCCTAACCTGAAGGGATCTTAACCATAAGGTATCCTAACCCTTAGGGTTAGGATCCCTTGTGGTTAGGGTTAGGTTTGGGGGTTGGCTTATCAGTGTGTATTCTTGTTTTTCTATTAAAACGCATGTGTTTAAAAACGCATGCAAACGCATGTGCTTAAAAACGCATGCGTTTACATAGACAGCAATACGTTTTTTTGCTGCAAAAAAACACCGCTAGAGATTACTACATGTTGCATTTCTGCAACACAACGCATGCAGAGAAAAAACGCATGTGGCGGCAAAACGCATGCAAGAAACGCATGCGTTTTTAATGTTAAGTATAGGGAAAAAAACGCATGCTTTTTTTGCGCTAAAACGCAGTGGCAAAAAACGCAAATGTGAAACCAGCCTTAGTCAGACTTTTTTTTAGTAGTTGGCCTGTCATTGCCAAAAGTTTTGAGTGTGACTCAAATTTGGGTTTTCACAAAGTTTTCTGCTTCAGTTTTATAGTGGCAATTTACAATAGCTCAACTTGATTTAATAAATTATGAAGAGTGATCAACAAAAGACAACTATTCAATTTTTAAAAAATTCATTTGATTTTTTTTTTTCCTTGGAATTAACAAGTTATCGTTGCCTTGCATGAAAAAAGGCTTTACAGACCAGGACATTTCTGCTTATGTAAGATTGTCTCTAAATCAGCCATTGATCAGATCATTAAGCGTGTCAAATTGAGAAGTTAAGTTGCTGTTAAGAAGGCTTCAGTGCTGTCTAAAAAGTCAAGCAACTTCCAAGACCATCTTCTAAAGAGGGTTCATTCAGCCAGTGGACCAGTGCAACATTAGTGCAGAGCTTGATCTGTGATGGCAGCAGGCAGGTGTCAATGCATCTCCATCACAATGAGGTGAAGGTTTTTGTAGGCTGGCCTGGTGTCAAAAAGAGATACCAAGAAGACACTTCTCTCAAAAAAAAACAAAGCAAAAACTGACATTCTCCAGGTAGTACAGAGATTGAACTGCTGAGGACTGGGGTAAAGTGTGGTGTGTATTTTTTTTTTTTCTGATGAAGCCTCCTTAGGCTGTTTAGGACAATCAGAAAGCATGATTGTCCGCAGAAGAAAAGGTGAGATCTACTAGGAGACTGCGTGATGCCAACAATAAAGCATGTTGAGATCTTTCTTGTAACCATTCTTGTGTGTGGAGTCAGGTCACTCACAATTTTTCCTAAGAATATTGCCATGGATAAAGAATACTATGTAACCATCCTCCAAGAGCAACTTCACCAAAATGCTCCCGTATCAGTGAGAGACGAACAATGTTTTTTTCCAGTATGATGAAGTACCACATCACAAGACAAAAGTGGTATGTAAGTGGATCAGTGAACAAAACATTTAAAATTTGGGTCAATAGCTAAGAAAACCCCTAGATCTCAATCCCATTAAAAACCTGTGGCCAATCCTCAAAAGATGGGCAGACTAAAGCCCCCGTCACACACAGCGAGATCGCTGCTGAGTCACAAGTTTTGTGACGCAACAGCGATCTCAGTAACGATCTCGCTATGTGTGACACGTAGCAGCGATCAGGCCCCTGCTGTGAGATCGCTGGTCGTGTCGGAATGGCCTGGACCATTTTTTGATCATTGAGGTCCCGCTGGGTAGCACACATCGCTGTGTTTGACACCTTACCAACGACCTCGCTGACAGGACGTCCCATTGAATCGTCATGAAATAGCATCGTTCTACAGGTCGCTACAGGTCGCCGCATCGCTGCTGCGTCGTTGGGGAGATCTCACTGTTTGACATCTCACCAGCGACCACATAGCGACGCTTGAGCGATCCCTGACAGGTCGTATCGTTGTCGGAATCGCTCAAGCGTCGCTATGTGTGACGGGGCCTTTACATAAACACCAACATTGTGAGAAGATCCATACACTGGTTAGACAAAAATGGGCCGTCATCAGTCAGGATTTGGACGAGAAGCTGATATCCAGCTGTCAGGACAAATTGCAGAAGCCTTGAGAAATAAGGGTCCGCACTGTGAAGATTGAGTCTTGGCATAAACTTAATGAATTTGTGAAAACTTTAAAAACTGATGAAATGCTGATAATTGTACTTCCGAAACAGCAACATTTGTGAAAACCAAAATGTGTTAATCTCAAAATTTTTGGATGTGACTATGGTACCCAATGTACAATGTTAAAGTTGTGGTATTGCCACAATTCTACTACAGCAAGTCCAACTCGTTGTGGTAGAGCTGTAATGCTAGATGCAGCTCATGGGTAAGACTGGCACGATTTCTAAATGAATGCTGTCATACAATCTCATACAAGCAGATACTTTCACGTTAACTGTGACGCTTAGGTGTGTGCACTTTGTTGTTACGGATTAGATCTCATATTTGTTTTTGTCAACATTTGTAGCTACGGAGTAGTTTTGGTTTGTATTTATCTTTCTGAAGTGGAGGTTACTGTAATAATAACCTCATTTTTCTTTATACTGTAATCTCGTAGCCAAGGGTCTGTTTCATTTAGGCGTTTCTCTTAGATGATGTGTGTGTGGAAATATTTTTGCTGCCCTGTTGGGTTGGTGTATACTCTTGTTACTTAATGCACGTCAGGTTTCAGACGCCTAAGGCATTGAACAATGCTTTAATCCCCAGAACCATGTCATGAATTTAACAAAATGCTTTAATTAATCAGTGCTCCGCTTGCCGAGTTTCGCCCATTTTTACTTTATTACTTCAGATCCTTTCTTTATGCCTTTTGTCTCTTTAGTAGTTTTTTTTTTTTTTTAAACTAATTAAATACATTTTCAAGGAATGTGGCATACTTCCTGAGGGGTGCACATATTAACCGGTTTGTAGTCAACCAACAGATTGCAAAACTCGTTTCACTGTGGCTTAACTAGGGCATTGTCTTACAGACTAGAATTCGTAAGGAGCTGACATGTCATAGGGAAAGTACTAAAATATATATTTTTTTAATGGGTTGAATGTTGAATGTGATTTTCATTCCTGGGGTACATGGAATTCAGATTTTAGTTGAAATTATAAGTTGATAACTGACGAGATAGACATGAAATGTTACTAATCATTAGTAGTCTGCTGACTGTTCTAAACTGGAATCACTGGAAGACCTCAATTGATTCATTCACATATCTCTTTAAAAAGAGGCAGTGTTGATATTTTCCAGGAGGAGCATTGCTTGGCTTAGAAGTCTCCTTACCCTGGAGTGTCAGGCATGCTCTCTCCACAAAGAGAAACGTTACCCCAAAGAGCCCTATCAGAGGTCCTTCGTACAGTCAACTGAGATCTCTTGCTTTGCACTGAGGAGGGGCAACACGCCGAAACACCATGTCTGCAAACTGAGATTGTAGTTTGACTTTTATCCCAAGTCTAAGGCCCCTTTCACACATCAGTTTTTTGCCATCAGTCACAATCCGTTGGCTCGACGGATCCATTGCAGATTGTGAAAAATTGATGTGACGGATTTGTTCTGTCAACGGGTGTTTTTTCGACAGATCGAGCTAGCGGATCTGGCTAAATAAATCGGAGCATGCTCAGTTAAAAAAAACAGAATCCGTCGCCGGATTCCATTATTTGACGGATCTGGTGCCCATAGGCTTCCATTCGAGCAAACGATGGACGGCGATGGATCTGTTGCTGTCCGTTTTTCTGATGTACACAAAAAACGTTACTTTGTCTGTCTCTGGCCACCAGACAAACAATTTTCAATGGATTCTGCTAACGATGGATGAAACTTGAGGCCATCCGTCGCTAATACAAGCCTATGAGAAAAAAACGGATCCGGCAGCATCAGTCGCCGGATTCGTTTTTTCAAAATTCGACGGATTGCGACTGATAGCAAAAAACTGATGTGTGAAAGGAGCCTTATGGCAAGACCTGTTAGTTGACATTGAATTTTTAGGACTGCTACTTCCAATAGGTGGCACTAGAGTTCTACTCCTTTTCTTCTCTGAATAGGCAATTTCACTTTAAAATGTCACAACTTTCGTGCAACGCAAAGTTGCACGAAATGTTGCAGCTTTTTTCATAAGACTGGGGCGGAACTGAGGTGTGACGCCACAAGTCGATTAATTTATGACAAACTGCGCTAGAAATCTTACTCCAGTCACTGACTGAAGATTTGAATTATGGCGCACACCACTTTTCATGAAAAGGTGTGACCCTCTTATTGAATCAGGCGCCTCTGATTCTAACATACTCCACTCCTCAAGATAAGCATGAAAAAGCCACAGCCTACGACCTGGTTTTCAATGTAATTTTTTTTTTTTTTTTTACGTCACAGCATTTCAGAGGAGAACGTACATGGCTGCAATAACAGTGAGTCTCTGATTGAAGCTCCCCATAGTTTGGGTGACATGAATCTCATGACAGGTTCTCTTAGAATTGATGGCACAAGCACAAAAAGTGGACATAACTTAAATAAAAAGGAAGTCCATATCCGAACATCAGCCATGAATAATAATAGTATGTACGTCCTGAGTAATGAATGGCAGACCATTTGGGAATAGGGAAACCGAGGAAGCCACGGAGCATGGATTGAAACAGAAAATAGGTATAGGGATAATAATATAAATGGTATAAAAATGCCTTTATTGAAAGATGAATGGCCAAGGTTGGCACTGTGTGCAAGAGTGCCCGCGCTATTGGAAGATAAAATATAAGGAACAATAAAAGGAGCCAACTATGTACAATATATACTTGATATATAAACGAATAGGGGACCACAAAAAGGATGTTATAGAAGAGATGTTATATACAACATGCTGGATTAAGGTGCAAAACAATCACTCTTCCCTTAGCGGGTAATATCAGATAAGCAAGGATAAACAGGAATGTCTGGGTAAAACCCGTTCTATAACATCCCTGATGAAGGACTTGGTTCCGAAACGCGCGTTGGAGAGTGCGTAGCACCTCGAACTGGGGACCACCAAGATACTTTATAATCAGACATACCCAAAGAATAATACTTTTACCACATTGGCCTTCTCAACAGATCCGGACCTGCGTTCCGACCTTGCTTCATCTGGGCATCTGAAATGCGCTTTGGGTACGCGTTGGTTTAGTAACCTTTTTGCACAGGCCAACCCAGCTTCAGGTACACCGTGAATGATGGCTGTCAGCTGTGCGAGTCTTGGTCACACATAACGACGCACTGCCGAGAACTATTATCTTGCTGCAGCACAAAAGATCATTTTACCAAGGTATGATGAGTGTCTTAGGCCTCTTTCACACTTCTGTCTTTCTTTTTCCATCACAATGCGCCTTTTTGTGAAAAAAAAAAAACGGATCCTCGCGAGACCGCTACTTCATCACAAATCATTGTCTTGCAACGCATTACTAGGAACAGGAGCTGCTGGCAGCATTGCGAGCATCGGGAGGGCTGCAGGGGACGCCGGAAGGTAAGAATATCACAATTTTTTTTTTTTTAATTATTTTTAACCTGGGTTGTGTTGTGTATGCGGTTTCACAGCAGAAAAACGCTGCGAAGCCGCATACACAACGTGTGCACATAGCCTCGACGGATCTGTCAAAAAAACGGACCCAGTGCATACGTTTTTTTACAATCTGCACAGGATCCGTCTTTTCAACATTTTAATGGATTATGACTGATTGTAAAAAACGAAAGTGTGAAAGAGGCCTTACTCATTCGTTGGTCGTTCAGCAGCCGAGATTATCGCGAACAAGCATTTGTAGGAGCGTGTGTTCGCGATAATCTTGCTTTGTATACGACCCCTGGACTTTGGCTGTTTAGTATTCGATGCCCGGAGAATGTTTTGGAGTATCGCTTCCTAGTCAGCGGAGTAGAGCGAGGGGGCAGCGTAAAGTCACGTCAATCGTTTGTTGTCGATCCAATATAGTCATACCTTTGCTATTCCGTATAGCATTTTTCTTGCTATTTTCAGAGTCAAGTTGTGTTTAGTTGGTATAATTTAAAGCTTTCACATTGTGCTAATGTCAGTAATAGTAGTATTTGTCAGAAATTCCAGTCCTAGATATTCAAAAATCCACTCTCCTAGGTGCATACTATACTTTTTTTTTTTTTTAATGAGTTCCTCCGCTACACTCCTATCAATGCCTATCTGCTACAGTTGAGTATATTCTTGTGAGCCAATTATTAGACTTTCTTATCTATTATAGCTTACTTTAGGAGCTCAGCTGGAGGCCAAATGCATTTGCTGTATCAACAGTCAAAAGGAGGGAGGAAAGAAAAAACCTTGCATTCTTTAGCTGTGATACATGTACTGCCATGGCATCGGGAATAACAAAAGAGCCAGTTCATACACAATTCCCATGCTCTTGTGTATGGCCTGGATAACTCCGCGTTTACAAAGACACCAAACAGCCAGAAGAATCGGGGGTTTGTGTTTCCTTTCAGGCTCTCACTAACACATTATTAATCTGGGGCCTTTTGTGGCCCCTAAGGGAATACAAAGTTACAAGATTAAATAATTTGCTCTCATAGCTTACATGGGAGGTGGGAAAAAAAAAGACCTTCGATTTGTACCTGGCACATTTATGATGGCCAATAAAATAAATAAATCCCCCGCCCCCAAGGCTGTCACATTGTCAAATGCCAAGATTTTTTGTATTTATTTGGGGGTGTGGATAAGTGACAACAGCGGAGCTAGTTTGGCCTGTGTGTTTCTATTTACCAAGTCTCATTTACTGACACATCAAAGGGATTTCTCTCCTCCTGTATCACAATGGTATATTCATGCCAATGGCATTTGCGCAGGGATTTCTAGCAACTTTTTTTTTTTTTTCTTTACCAAAGGCCATCACAAAAAAAAAAAATGTCTGACTCCTTTTTGTTTTATTGTGTTTTCTTGCTTTCAGCAAAATATGCATTTAGCCAGATTCCTGTCTCCAGGTTGGGACAATTGAATTCCATTAGTGAGACGTATTGTCATTCTTACTACGATTTGGTGATACGTTAGGAAAAGGGGCATTTTGTTTTTGAAATCTGATTCTGGGAATTTTCTTTCCAAAAACTAAAAACTTTTTTTATAGCTTTCTAATTTTTAGACTTTGTTCTTAAGATTTAACATTCCTGGTTAGTTTGCGCATGGATATGAAGGTAGACATGAAGGGCTCAGAGGTTAAAACTTTTAATTTGCATTTGTATTTTGGGTACATATTTTGCATATACGTATTTTGTATTGCTCCAATAAAGTCATGTTAAACTGCTGTTATATGTATGCAGGTCCATAGTTACAGACTGCAGACAAAATTTTAAGGCTATGTGCACACGTTGCGGATTTTGATGCAGATCTGCAGCGTTTTTGGACTCGCGGAATTGCATCAGATCCGCAGTGTAGTGCACAACCAATGTTGTTCTATGTGAAATGAAGAATTGTTGTGCACATGCTGCGGAAAAATCTGCACAGATTTGAAGCATTTTATTTTCCGCAGCATGTCAATTCCTTTTGGAGATCTGCAGCGTTTCTGCACCCATTGACTTCCATTGAGTCAGGCACATCCGCAGCAAAACTGCAGGTGTAAAAAAGATCTGCGGATTTGCTGCGGATGTGCCTGCGAGAAATGCTGCAGATCGGGAGGGGGAAGAGTGTGTGTGCGGAGAAGATGTGCGGGTGTCTGTGTGTATCTGTGTCTGCGGGGCTGTATGTGTGTGCTTGCGCGTGTGTGTGTGTAGGCAGGCATCGTCCGATGGGACTACTAGTCCCATCCGACTATGCCTGCTACAGTGACAGCTAGCCGGATGATGGGACAGCAGTAGTTCCATCATCCGGCTACTATGTTAAACTGTAAAAAAATAAATAGAAACAAAACACATACACACATATAGACATACAGTATATACAGTACGTACAACATACAGCATACGCTCACTAATCACCTAGTCCCGGAAGCCCTCAATTACCTGTAAAAAATAAATAAATAAATTAAAAAAAACAAATAAAAAAATATATACTCTCTGATCCCATGTAATCCATTGAATAACGAGTGTCCCATGACTATCTCCCGTGGAGAGCTGTCACTTCAGCAGATGTGACCGCTCTCCAGGGGTTCCCGGTGATACAGTGACAGAAGGTAATCCTCCACACTGTATCCCTCCAATTGGAGGTATTTGCTAATATTAATATTACCCAGACTACCCATCTGGATAAACTCTTGGAGGCTGGCATGCCCCTGTAAATATTGGTAGCATTGCGGCAATATAAAGGAATGGTTGACTGTGGCCATTTTAATTTTTAAATTTGCATTTCTTCTTCCCTTTCTTTCAAGAGCCATAACTTTTTTTTTTTTTTCTTTGTAGCCATATCAGCAGTTTTTTTTGTTTGTTTTTTGCGGAACAAGTTGCGGTTTTGAAACCCCCATACATTTTACAATACAACGTACAAAAACACTTTTAAAGGGAACCTGTCACCCCCAAAATCGATGGTGAGGTAAGCTCACCGTCATCAGGGGCTTATCTACAGCATTCTGTAATGCTGTACATAAGCCCCCGATGTTAGGGTACCGTCACACAGTGGCATTTTGATCGCACGATCCGTGACGTTCCAGCGATATCCTTACGATCTCGCTGTGTCTACTGCGATCAGGGACCCCGCTGAGAATCGTACGTCGTAGCAGATCGTTTCAAACTTTCTTTCGTTGTCTAGTGTCCCGCTGTGGTGGCATGATCGCATCGTGTAACAAAGGTGTGCACGATATTGTATACGATGTGCGCATAGTAACCAATGGCTTCTACATCGCAAACACGTCATCAAATTATCGCTCCAGCGTCGTTCATTGCAAAGTGTGACAGCAGTGTACGACGCTGGAGCGATAATGGTGCGATGCTGGAGCGTCACGGATCGTGCCGTGGTAGCGACCAAAGTGCCACTGTGAGACGGTACCCTTACCTGAAAGAGGAGAAAAAGAGGTTAGATTATACTCACCCAGGGGCGGTCCCGCTGCGGTCTGGTGAAATGGGTGTCTCTGGTCCGCTCCGGCGCCTCCTATCTTCATTCCATGAAGTCCTCTTCTGGTCTCCACGCCGCAGCTCCAGCGCAGGCGTACTTTGTCTGCCCTGTTGAGGGCAGAGCAAAGTACTGCAGTGCGCAGCAGGCACCGGGCCTCTCTGACCTTTCCGGCGCCTGCGCACTTCAGTGCTTTGCTCTGCCCTCAACAGGGCAGACAAAGTACGCCTGCGCCGGAGCTGCGGCGTGAAGGACAGAAGAGGACATCATGGAATGAAGATGGGAGGCGCTGTTCCGGACCTGAGACACCCATCGGAGCAGGACCGCCCCTGGGTGAGTATAATCTAACCTCTTTTTCTCCTCTTTCAGGTAACATCGGCGGCTTATCTACAGCATTACAGAATGCTGTAGATAAGCCCCTGATGACGGTGAGCTTAGCTCACCATTGATTTTGGGGTGACAGGTTCCCTTTAAGTGTGATGAAATGGCAAAGAAAACCCTCTGTATTGTTTGTTCCTACAGTCTTCATTATGCGTCAAAAATGACCTAGCAACATGATTTCTCAGAATTGTCAGATTAAGGTATTACCAAATGCGGTTTTTTTTTTTTGGTTTTTTTTAAGCGTTGAAAAAATAATCTCAGATTTTTTTAATCAAAAATGGTTTTGTAACTTTAAAATAAAAAATTTGTTGATGGAGCGGAGTGCTTATTTTTTGCATGGCAAAGCTGATGATTTGAATGATTTTATTTTGGGCTACATACTACTGGCCGTTCTGTAATTTTTTTCATTTTACTGCATATACTATAAGTTTTGATCAAATTTATATTTTGAAAGATCGATTTTATGCAAATGTGATATCAAATCATTTTTCCGGCAAGCAAGTGTTGGTTTTGAATTTTCTATATTTATCATGATTCTTTATTTATTTTTTTTTTTTTTTAGTTTTACTTTTTCTCTCCATTGTTTGTAATCCCCTAAGAGGACATGAACCCACGATCATTTGATTGGCTACATCTCCCCTGCCCTCGCGATCATGATACGTGCATTTGACGGGAGCCTGCTATTTGTCTGTCAGTGATTGACGGTAGCATTTAAATGGTTAACCATTAGCTCATGTTTTTCATTGTTTCAATTACCCAAAGTTCGATAATTTTTCAGGGTGTCACCTGTGTAACACAGCCAGCACCTGACTTGTGACCTACTGTTACGTCACGTCAGTAAGGTCGGGACAAGTTAAAGCTTAGTGATGCATTTTTCCAACCATGTCTTCTATGTGTGTCCTCCATTTGTAAGTCTTGATAGGCGAGTTTCTTACGGATATAGAAAAGACCGATAGATCATTTTTACAGGTCGGTGAGTGACCCTGGGGCTAGCAGCAAAGAGTAATTCCATGATACGGCTTTAGATGCTTCATCCCGCAATTTTTCTCATGGATTTCTATATCTTCGCTATTAAACAGGAACATGGCGGGGAGGGGGGGGGGAACCTTCTGTACAACTACTGTAATCTTACTTTGAATTTGCTCTGTTTTTAGGAGTCTAGCTTTTTTTTATCCCCTCTAGGTTCAGCTTTGCATGGTTTGATACAAAATACGTACTGCTCAAATTTCTTTCTAAAATTGTCCAAACCTTTCTCTTTGAAAATACTTTAGCGAGTTAGATTGGGTAATGGGTTTGACCTTTTTCATTCTGGTTAAAAATTCCAACAAACCTTCATGGTCTTGGCTGCTTTAATGGCTGACATTCTGCCAGTGTCGATTTCCTGCTGTAACAAAATGTACAGTTTGCGTTGGAATACTAGTAACAAAACTTCACAAAGGTGTCCTTTCACTGGAAAATATACACTGATCAGCCTTATTTAAGGATGAATTCAGTTGAAGAGCAAACATTGCAAAAACTGTTTCTCAAATGTTAGCAAAATGTGTTCTAATAACGGTCAGTTCTAGAATAAAATAAAGCTTTACTGTGAACTTGCCATCCGTAACGGTGGAAATAACAGAATTGAAAGCGACATGAATAAAAATGCTTTACCTGCAGCTACCTGGCGTTAATTTTTTTCCCCTTCTCTTTTAGATTCCATGTTACAGGTAGCTGAACGACTGGAGGGTCCATTCAATATAGAAACTGTCATGGATCCCATTGATGTCAAAATTTCAGAGGCTATAATGAACATGCAGGAAAACAGCAACCAAGTATCTCAGAAGGTTTGTTTCCAGTCACTTGACACCGTCCCAGTCACTTGACAAAGTCCCTTTCTTGTCCCTTTCCACAGCGACAATCCTATAATTGCTATATTTCTGTCTCCTAAGGGCCACAGCTATCTGGATATTTTTCCCCTTTCTGGCTGAGCCACCATTTGGTGAAAACAATTTTTTGTTAGCCCCTTGTCAATTCGACTTCTCTAGTATGGCGGTCTGGTGTGATCTTGGACAGAGGTCTCCATATAATGTCCATATGACCCTAGGATGGCATTAGGACATGATTGGCACAGCCTCTTCAATATATATTAACACAAATCTGTTAAACATGAATCTTTTAGATATTTAGGATCTGATTTAATAATTTAAAGATTTTAACTTTTTTTGTATCTTGTGGTGTTTGCAGATTTTTTTTTTTTATTTTTTTGTGCCAAATTCATCAAAATGTTCTACATTGGGTTGGAGTACAATTGTGACAAATTTAGCACATTTTAAAAAAAAAGTCAATGAATTATTCAAAGTCATCTGGACAACCCTAGACTCTGCCTTCAGTGGCAAACTAAAAGAAAAGCAAACAAAAAACAAGCAATCACATATAAAATATAAGGAATAAACGCTTAAAAAAAAGGGTCACCTAAACTAATGCAAACCCACTGAATAAATATGGAGGCAACACATGTGCAAAAAACAGATGAGACAGTCACAGCCTACCAGACCTTGGAGGGGGTAATTGCTTAAGGCCCCTTCACATTAAGCGATGCTGCAGCGATACCGACAACGATCCGGATCGCTGCAGCGTCGCTGTTTGGTCGCTGGAGAGCTGTCACACAGACAGCTCTCCAGCGACCAACGATCCCGAAGTCCCCGGGTAACCAGGGTAAACATCGGGTAACTAAGCGCAGGGCCGCGCTTAGTAACCCAATGTTTACCCTGGTTACCAGCGTAAAAGTAAAAAAAAAAAAAAAAACAGTACATACTTACCTACCGCTGTCTGTCCCCGGCGCTGTGCTCTGCACTCCTCCTGTACTGGCTGTGAGCACAGCGGCCAGAAAGCAGAGCGGTGACGTCACCGCTCTGCTTTCCGGCTGACCGACGCTCACAGCCAGTACAGGAGGAGTGCAGAGCACAGCGCCGGGGACAGACAGCGGTAGGTAAGTATGTACTGTTTGTTTTTTTCACTTTTACGCTGGTAACCAGGGTAAACATCGGGTTACTAAGCGCGGCCCTGCGCTTAGTTACCCGATGTTTACCCTGGTTACCAGTCAAGACATCGCTGGATCGGTGTCACACACGCCGATCCAGCGATGTCCACGGGAGATCCAGCGACGAAATAAAGTTCTGGACTTTGTTCAGCGACCAACGATCTCCCAGCAGGGGCCTGATCGTTGGTCGCTGTCACACATAACGATTTCCTTAACAATATCGTTGCTACGTCACAAAAAGCAACGATATCGTTAACAATATCGCTATGTGTGAAGGTACCTTTAGTATTAAAATTGCACACAAAAAAAGGCTTGAATTAGGGTGCTTTTTTTTCACCTATAAAATATACTACACAAATGGAAAGATGAGTTTGGTGCAAGACATCAAAAATTTGACAAACTGGCACGAGTGCGATAGTGATGTATTTTTTTTCACTAGAAGCGTTTTAAGGCATTTCAAATAGCTCTACCACCAGTGTCTGGTAAATGCTGTAGCAGTCAAATCCACGGTACTCCGTTTCCTCTTCCTAGCAAACAGGTGGCTTGTAACATTATAAATTAAGCCTGCTTTACAATTGCCTTTTTTTTTTTTTTTCCTATAGGTTTTTCAAGGATGTGGCCCACCCAAGCCACTCCCTCCTTCAAGGGTTTCCCGTTCGATATCAGACAGTAACATCAATCATCGGTTTAGATCGTACAGCCCAGAAGAAAGACCAACTACTGCGGCCGGGACAAGTTTAGATAGACTAGTGAGTTATATTTCAGATTTTGTTCTCCTGTTGATTTCCTTGATTGATCATTCTGTGGTTACATCTGTTCAAATACAAAAGAAAATCAGTCCTGCTTTCCTAATTAGTCCTAAGGTGCACAGAAGTCCAAGGTGGCACAGTATTCATAAACTGGTGCGGAGTAGTGATGAGCAGACGTGCACAGATAAGTTGTCAGAGCATGCTCAGGTGCTAACCGAGTGTCTTGGTGTGCTCGAAACATATGTTCCAAGTCCCTGCGCCTACATGTCTCACGGCTCTTTGACAGCCCCAAAACATGCATGGATTGACTAACAGACAAGCCATGCATGTGTTTCGGCTGTTGAACAACCGCGAGACATTCAGGCGTGGGAACTCAAACATTATTCAAGCATGCTGAAGATACTCGGTTGAGCATGTTCGCTCATCACTAGGGCTAAGCTGATGGCTATTGCATGTGCATGACAAAGTAGTAAGGTACGTTTATAAAACCATCAACAGTCATAGTTTTAAGGTTGAATGAAAACACGAGTCCATCAAATTCAACCTATAACCTAACATATTGATGCAGAGAAAGGCAAAACCATCATGAGACAGATTCTAATTGCCCCATATTAATGAAAAAATTTCCTTCTGACTCGACATGGCAATCAAACTAGCACCCTGGATCAACACCCCATCTCCAAAGAAATCCAGAAGGAGATATAGTGGAAAAATCCAGCAACTGCAAAAAAAACTTTTATTCATATCAAAACAATTTGTTTTGATATGTCTAAACACAAAGATAAAAATGAAGAGAACATAAAATAGCATTGTGGACACCGAGTTTATGCGTTTCGAGGCTGCATGCAAAAATCTAGCCACTGCAAAATATATATTTTGCCTGGATTTTTCCACTTTATCTTCCATGGTTTCAGCTCAGGAGCCAGTCTGATGCCTTCGTGCACCGCGCCCTTCAATACATTTTCTACACCAATGAGATGAACTGTTCATTTTCTTATGATCTTTAGAACTCATAACCTGTAATATTATAGTTTATGAGAAAAGGCATCAGTCTGATGCCTTCGTGCACCGCGCCCTTCAATACATTTTCTACACCAATGAGATGAACTGTTCATTTTCTTATGATCTTTAGAACTCATAACCTGTAATATTATAGTTTATGAGAAAAGGCATCCGGATCTCCTTGTACTTTCTGTAGTAAATCACCCATTACATCATCCTACGGCAGAGAGTTCCATCGTCTCGCTGCTCTTACAGTAAAGAATCACCATCAGTGATGAGGATTTAAGTCCGTATGTTCCAGCCATGCTAAGCACCTCAAGGGGCAGCAGTGTAAAACGAGCTTTTGATTTATTTGCTAGGTAGATTTCAGCATGCACTTTATATAGACTATTAGAGACCATAGAATTTGTAGGCCTATCTCTGTTTCATACACCAAATGCATTATTGAATAATCTGAGGCTTCTGTCGGCAGACTTGTTGGGAATGGTAAAAATTTAGAAACCCAAATTCCGTGAAAAAAAAAAAAATTAATTTGCTTGGAAAATGTTCCCTTATCTTGAAAATTTCTGCTTGTAGGTGTCAGATGTGAAACAAAAGTTGAAGGTTTCCAAAAAGTTTTGGTCCTCTCTGCCAAATAACATTTGCAAAAACAACTGGACGTCAGGTGTAACTGAAGATGACTGCTGGAATGGGAGCGATAAAAGCAGGTTTGTGTTGTCCTCTTCTCGATGGGGCAAACTGTTATCAGTCATGACGTCTTTTGCATTTGACCAAAATTCGTCCATCATTTTTAAAGTGGAAAACGCTGCAGAAAACTCCTTTCTTTCTGTAAACCTAAAGCATTTTTCTTTTGTCATTTTTTGAGCGCTTTTTCAATGTTTTTGACTGCTGGCTTATTATTTTTTTTTTTTTTTTTACTTTTATTTTCCAGCTTTTGGGGGAGCATCTTCTGCACTGGCCTTTTTTTTTTTTTTTTTTTTTTTCTTCTTCTTTCAACTCTTTTAAACAATGAAGAAACTAGTAGTAACTTTTAAAGCAAAAATGCGGGGCACCTGGTTGTCTTCCGAGCGTGTATTCAGCCTTCCCATTGTTACCAGCGGGTAACACACCTGAAGACTAGTTAGATCACTTCTTTTTAACTGCTTAGTGTCTTTGGAAACCTGAAGCAGTTAAAAAAAAATAAAGTAAGAAAAAAATTCACAAGATTGAACATATAAACAGCATGTCATTTTACATAAAAATGCAAATGTTAATTCTTCACAGCGTTTTGTTTCCACTTCTTCAGAAAGTTTTGGGATTGGTCATGGCAGCCAAAATACGTAGTGTGCACATGCCCTAAAACTTTCTTCCAGGTGGCAGTTCCCAGTGATCAAAGTTCTCAAAGCAGAAAAAAAAGTTGAAGTCATAGTTCTTCCTTTTTTCTTGTTTTTCTACCTTTCTTACTCTCTCATTTTATGTTCCAGGTATATGTATGCAGTACTGGCCAATGGTCTGGAAAATCAGGTCAACAATCCTGATGTGCACGTGGATACCACAAATCCAGACATCGCGATTCGTCGTCAGAAGGTAGCGCTTCGTGCCATGACAAACAGAATGAGGAATGCTTACAATGGGAATGATGTCAATTTTATCGACATTAGTAAGTAATTTTTTTTTTGTTATTGGCCAATAAGAAATTGTGAAAACCACATTGTACGTTTGTTGGTTTCATTCAACTTTAAACACCACTCCAGCATTTTTGTATTAATGCTGGTGTGGTGCCACTAGTGTAAGTTCCCCTGTCCCTAGTCTCATATTTACCAGCTGCCATCTTTGCAGTTATCAGTTCCGCTCCGGTCAGTCTCTAGCAGTTTGACTTTCCGGATTGCTCCAATATTTGCTGGGCGATCCAGAAGTCGCAACTCCGTGTAAGTCTGAGAGCCAGAGCAATGTCACTGACTTACACAAAGAACTTGTGATTGCTACCTCTGACTTCCGGTCAGTCAGAAGTTGCGGTCCCAGGACTGAAGCGGCGCCTCGTAAGAGATACAGATGGCCGGTGGTGAGTATAATACTAGATGCAGGAAACTCCGGTTAGTGGCACTACTCCAGTACTGAAATAATAATTAAAAAAAAACGCAGGTGGTGCTTTAAATTGACATGCATATGATTCAAAACCACTGTTACAATTAGCCGAGGGATGTCATGGCCAGCCAGACATTACCCTTTGCCGCAGCCTTTGCAGCGGACATGTTGTATTAGATGACAGCCATCCAATACAGAGTCAGATCGAGCGTCTCGCCTTTTATTAGACTGTTAAAAGTTTAAAATAACCTCATGGCATGAAAGATACCACTTAGAACATTTTACGGTGGCAGATATTATGGCCTGTTTGACTGTAGAGCTGTGCACAGTCGAAGGTTCCCATCGGCATTAGATGTCCTATTCTGAGCCTCCGTCATAGATTTCTTTTGGTTTTGACATGGACAATAATGGTGTATACATTTCTGATTATAGAGTTAAGGTACGATGGGTAGGAACTAGTGTTGAGCATTCCGATACCGCAAGTATCGGGTATCGGCCGATACTTGCGGTATCGGAATTCCGATACCGAGATCCGATACTTTTGTGATATCGGGTATCGGTATCGGATCAATAGGGATGTGTAAAATAAAGAATTAAAATAAAAAATATTGATATGCTCACCTCTCCGGCGGCCCCTGGACATCACGCTGCTAACCGGGAGGCTTCTTTGTTTAAAATGCGCGCCTTTAGGACCTGCGAATGACGTCCCGGCTTCTGATTGGTCGCGTGCCGCCCATGTGACCGGCACGCGACCAATCAGAAACCGTGACGTCATTCGCAGGTCCTCAATTCCTAGAATTAGGAGTTTAGTGAATGAGAATGACGTCGCGGCTTCTGATTGGTCGCGTGCCGCCCATGTGACCGGCACGCAACCAATCAGAAGCCGCAACGTCATTCTCATTCACAAAAACTCCTAATTCTAGGAATTGAGGACCTGCGAATGACGTCACGGCTTCTGATTGGTCGCGTGCCGGTCACATGGGCGGCACGCGACCAATCAGAAGCCGGGACGTCATTCGCAGGTCCTAAAGGCGCGCATTTTAAACAAAGAAGCCTCCCGGTTAGCAGCGTGATGTCCAGGGGCCGCCGGAGAGGTGAGCATATCAATATTTTTTATTTTAATTCTTTATTTTACACATCCCTATGGATCCCAGGGCCTGAAGGAGAGTTTCCTCTCCTTCAGACCCTGGGAACCATGAGAATACCTTCCGATACTTGATGTCCCATTGACTTGTATTGGTATCGGATATCGGTATCGGCGATATCCGATATTTTTCGGGTATCGGCCGATACTATCCGATACCGATACTTTCAAGTATCGGACGGTATCGCTCAACACTAGTAGGAACCAATGTTTTTGCAAACAGTTCATAAACTAGGTTTTGACCAAAGGCTTGCCTTATTTCCCTCACATCTAAAAACTTGGCCCTTTCAGTATTGTATGTTCAAGAATACCCCTGTGGACAGTCAAGTTTCACCTGTCTTTAATGCACCTTTTTTAATCCGTTTTGTCAATAATGTGCTTGATTACAAATAAGCAACAAATAATGTCTGCTTTGGTCACACAGGTGATGAGAACAGCGGAGAAGGTAGTGGAAGCGGTGACGGCGACCCACGAAAATCCCCCGATGATTTTGTCCTCAAATCTACAGACGACCCAGGCAAAATAAAACCAATCAACAGGAATAGCGATAAAGCTGTGAACCCAGGAAGTGGAGCCCATTCCAACACTGCCTCATTTACACTTCTTGTTCCAAGTATCATACTTTTGGTGAGACTTTGGAGATAATGGAAGGTGTTTTTTTTTCACACTTTTACCAAAATAATGAAAAAAATAGACTTTTTTTTAAATCAAAATGGAAATGCACCTTTTTCCTCCTTTATAAATCCATCGAACAGTTTTTATCACTTTGTACGTCAACGGACAAAGGTGTTATGGTTTATTTTTTAACACGGTGCCACCGAGTCAAGTGCTGGATTCATTCTTATTCCTCGCTGTGCTGGAAAACGTGGACCCATTAAGATTAGTGTGGCAAACAGGCATGTATATACAGATGTGTAGGTAGCTGAGCGTTAGTGTTTTGTATCACCTTTCCATGTCATTAATCCCAGTGTCACAGCTAGGTTTTTTTGTTTGTTTTTTTTTTTCTTTTTACGTGTACAGAAGCTAATTTTATTTATCTTGTTATAATTTGAAATAAATTGACCAACCAAGTAAAGCTTTTTTTTTTTGTTATGCCATTGTTTTAATATATTTAAAGAATAGGTTTTTTTTTTCGCTCTAAGGTAGTGTTATAGGCCATGATGTAATTGGTACGTCGATCAAGTGTCCATTTTTTTTTTCTAGGCGAGTCCTCATATGTTAAAGCATTTTATTAAGATGGATCATCTTTACTATTTCTAAGTCAAGACGCTTCAATCGGTTTAAAAAAAAAAAATTAAAATATTTCAATACAGACTATTTTTTTGCTTTTACAGTATTTACAAATGTTTTTTGTTTTTTACCTTTTATTTTTGACTCTTTAACACTGGCCCTTTGTACTGGTCTGGTGTATGTAACCTGTTGTGTAGCAAGGGCAAATGTTGCCTATCGGCGCTTGGTCAACATATTAGAAGTGGCCCATGCTTATCGTTTACTGTACATTCATGCAGTATTACATCCGGCTTTTAGTGAATTTTTTTGGACACAAGCTACAATAATTCTTCATATTAGATGTCTTCAGCTAGTTGAAACCCAATTGGTGATCGCTGGAGGTTTATTGACTGAAAAAAAAATCTGATTAACAAATATCGTAGACCATTGAGGATCGAGATGAAAGAAAATGGCTTCAACAATTTTTTATTTTATATTTTTTTTCCACCCCTAGAAAATGATCTTTTATACACCGCTAGGCATTTTATTTAAGCTTTTTAGGAATGTATCCAATTGTATACATTTTTTTTTTTTTTTTTTTAAACATCCAGATGTTTTATGTTTGAATATAATTATTCGCCCTGGATTACTTGGTTTTAATGGTACATCAAGCAATACAAGTATTACTTTTTTTTTTGGCTCTTTTCAGTGAGGAAGTTTTATATACTTGTCTATATAAATTAAAATATTCAAATATAGGATCTGTCAATGTAAATTGTGACCCGCAGCAAAGGGGATGTAATTTTTATAAATATATAAAAAAAAATTTTTTGTACAAAGTTAGTTAATACCTACTGTTATAAGGAGGAGTCTGATCTTTGTAAGTTTGTCTAGAATAAACAGGAACAAATTTATATACATTTTTCAGCCGTGAGTAATTTACCAACTTGGTTTCTTTTCGAACATTCATTGCTTATTGCCATCTGACGTTTTTTATTTTTATCTTTTTTTTTTTTGGGGGGGGGGGAGGGGGGATTTTGATCATAAGTTAACCCATTATTTATTAAAACTGCTTCATAGCATGGATAATTTTTAGATTTTTTTTTTTCTGATTTAAAATAAAACAAACGAAAAGAGAAAACGACAAAAATATTTGGTGAAGAGACATTGTAAATAACTTTAAGATGGGAGAATGAGCAAGTGTGCTAATACTTAGTAATAACTACCTCAATTCTGAGGAATTTCCGTTTTTGCTCTGAGGGCTATTATTTTTAGTAGGAGGGAGTCTGGTCTCCATATTAGAACTACTAGAGCTATCCCTATAGGCCTAGTTAGATTTCTTTTCACGTACAACCCTGAATTCTTTCCAGCTGTTCAATTTTTTTTTCCAACTTTTTTTTTATGCTGTACACTTTTTGCTTATCAGTTAGTGTTAATAGCACCCAAATATATTTGTCTTAACATAGTTTTAGAAATGTATAATAGCTGATTATTTCCCCCCCCCCCCCCAACAAAAGTAACATCTTAAATAATTTTAAACATTTCTCTAGAGTACAATCTTAGGCCGGGAGAAATAAAATGGAGTCTAACCAAGTATTGTCACCCTTCTTAGCACAGCCAACGGCTTTATGAAAATTTAATGTCCTCAGTTGGGTATCCACTTACTATATAACACTTCAAATATAGGAAAAAAATCCTTGTTATTGAAGTCAATTGAAATACGGTATATATATTTTTGTTATGGTCTTTAACAACTTTTTTGCTTTACCAGTCTTGCCGAAAGTCTGTTTACCGAATAGTACCTTTTTTTTTTTTTTTTTGTAGAATATAATATACAGATGATAAAACACAATTGTAACCTTTGTACTCGTTATTTCATTTTTTATTTTTTTTTCACAAAGTCAAACAAATCAAAATTTCTAAATACAGATTTAAAAAAAAAAATATAAACATTTCTAATGGTTAGGATGTCCTCTGTATTCCCTGTATAATCCCTGGAATGTTTTGCTAGAGAATTTCAAAATGGCAGCAGGTGCCGATCCTGGAAATAAAAGGCAAACGCAGACGTATGTCTCATATCCTTGTCTGCTTCTGCTTCTATTTATTTAAGCTATGAAGGAAAGTATACGTAGGTGTATATTAATCTATAATAAATTTAGGTGTGAATATAATTTTAAGAAATGTAATCCAGAGATACGTACATATTATCAACTGACCTGGATTTAAAACAATATTATTCCATTGGGTAATCTGCGATGGTAAATCTAAAAATCAAATTGTAATTTGTGGGGTTTCTTTTTGGGGGGGAGGGTGAGTTAATAAATTTGAAAATATCCATTATTTATATAAATCCATTAATACAGGATTGTATTGTGTTTAGTGATGAGCGCAAATGTTCGTTACTCGAGTTTGCCGAGGGTGCTTCGGTATGCATTCCGCAGCGTAGGTGCTCGAGGGAGATGTTCGCGTCCCCACGGCTGTAAACGTCCACAAAACTTGCGGGATTGCCTGACAAACCCCTGCAATCCCCAAATATTTTGTTGCGAACACCCACGAAACATGCAGTCACGGGGCGCTAACATTTCACTCGAGCATCGGCGCTACTCTGTGCATACCCGAGCATGCTCGGCAAACTCGAGTAACTAGCACTTGCGCTCATCACTAATTGTGTGTGTTCAGTGGCCCCTGGCCTAGTGGAGATTAGAACTTAATTTTCATGCTGTGGCGTAATGTCAATTTCATGAACAATCTAGTAATTTCTTAATTTTTTTTGTTTTTTTTAAACACCGGGAGACGAAACTTGAGCACCTGAAGGAAAACACAGGCTGTACTTTGGTTAGAATTTCATCCAAAAATATAATTTTGGTGTGATGGATTTTCTTTTTTCACCCAATAGGTCCTCACTAGTGATGAGCGAATACACTCGTTACTCGAGATTTCCCGAGCACGCTTGGGTGACCTCCGAGTATTTTTTAGTGTTCAGAGATTTAGTTTTCATCTTAGCAGCTGAATGATTTACATCTGTTAGCCAGCTTGATTATATGTGGGGATTCCCTAGCAACCAGGCAACCCCCACATGTACTCAGCCTGGCTAACAGATGTAAATCATTCAGCTGAGGCGATGAAAACGAAATCTCCGAGCACTAAAAAATACTCGGAGGTCACCCGAGCATGCTCGGGAAATCTCAAGTAATGAGTATATTCGCTCATCACTAGTCCTCATGTAACAGTCTACTTCTATAGTTTTCACCTTAGTGGAATATTTTAAATCCGAGTCGTTTTATGTGTGTATGATCAAACAAAATATCTATAAATGTTTTTTATCCTTCATTGCTCAGACTGCTTCGCTTTCAGGAGGTGGTGGATGTTGCTGACTTTTTAGTTAGTAACTGGGTGGTGAGGATGATTAATTGATCTTTCTGCCTGAAATGTATGTTTTGTTAATTTTATGTGCCTTTTACATGTATAAAACGTGCTTTTGTTGTGGCAGTTATGTTGCGTAAAGTTAAAAAAAAAAAAAAAAAAAAACAGAAAAGTTTTTTTTATATATATATTAAACATGTACAAATGTTTGTGCCGCACACGCATTTGTGGCTCACTATTAAAGCCATGCTAGTTTTAGTTTGACCTTTTTTTTATTTTAGTTTTTTTTACCAAAATCTGTATTTTTGGTACAAAATGATTTTTATTTTTAATATCTTACAGATGTTTGGAAAACCACACCTGAACTATTTGTATAAATCCAATACCACCATTTGCTTTCCCATGTATTTTTTTTGTACATGCACTAACTATGACAAGTTGAATTTCCTTGTGTTTTTTTCACCTACTCTGTACACAGTGGAATCAACTTTTGCCGAATTTATTTGCACATACCAAAACATGACGCAGTTACTTAGTAACTATAAAATAATTTAGCAAAGGAAGACTGTCAGCCTTTTTTAGGGTTTTGTAAGTATTTAGGTTTATTGGAAGCCAAGTGTATGTGCCAAGGAGTTTGTGGTGTTTCGGTAAAACAGTTGTACCTTCTAAATTATTTCAACTCTGTGTAAGTATATTTGGGTTGCGTTAGAAAATCTGGAAATTTTTAATGTTTTCACTCATTTCATATATAATTCTAATTAACTTGTCTAAAAAAATGTTTTTCAATTTTTTAAGTTGTGGGATGGTTTTTGGTCAAATGTAATTTTTTTTTTTTTTAATTTCTCTCCAATTTGAGTAAATTCAATTCTACGTGGCTAAATGAACACAAATTCATAAATTGTATTTTATAGGAGTGTCAGTAAATGCAAAAAAGGTATATTGCCAATTGGAAGAGTTTTATTTTGTTTGTTTTTTTGCATTTCATACTCGTGTTATTAGAGAACTCAACCAGTTGAATATATTTTTCATCAGAAATTCTACTTTCAGTTGGACGTTAGTTGGCTAATTTAAAAGAAAATGTGTTTTATGTGTACAGTCATTGCATATAAATATATAAAAGAGTAAGATAGGACAGATTGTTGCATATTCCCATTTATTTTGGCATTTCAGTGTTTAGGTTGCGTCTTTTTCAGTTATAATGTGCATGTTGTACAATCTGTTTTTACTGTCAAACGTTCCTGGCATTAAACACCCTGGACATTATGCTCCAACAGATCGAATTAAATAAACGGAAATACATTTTCTTCCTGTGTGGTGATTTTTTTCTTCTTCTTTTTTTCTGTTTATGCTTTTGTTGGCTCCGAGAAGCTCAGTTGGGGATAGAAGCTATGACACTGCTAACATTATAAATGCTTTTTTTATGACTTTGTACTGAAATCGTGCTTGAAGTCAGTTTTTGTATTGTATCTTGGCTTAAACTACTCAGTTATTACATAATATTCCAATTAAACTGTAATTTGTCTACTTTTGAGAAATTGCTTCAGGAAGGAATCGGCACCGCTCAAACGTTTTAGACACATTCCCTGAACCAAGGATAGCAGACTCCAGTACGCAGACATCTAACTTTAAAATGAACTTGGCAGTAAAAAATAAAACCATATTTACCTGCACTCATAGCGGTAATCTGCAGACAAATGGCTTTTTAAAACATGTTCAACTTTCTAAATGGAAAGGTGGCTACTAGGCGAATATGAAGTTACATTCTCCCTGCACCCAGTCATTGGGGCGGTGCAGGTGGCTGTAATATTCAGCACTCATGATAGTTAGTGGCTGTAATCACTTCATGTGCATGTTGACTGACTGCCTGCTCTGCAATGTGTCTGCTCAGAGCAGGCTGTCAGTTAAGGTGCATAGGAAGTGATTACATCCACTCTAACCATACATAGAATATGGCTTTAATTTTATGCCCCTTGCACCACCATGATGACTGGAAGCGATGCAGCTGCAGGGTGTTGTGAATTCTGTGGCTGAATTCACTCCTGTGGTCACAAGTGGTACTGCAGCTTCTGAGCTTCCTCCCTCAGGTGTTCTGGTGAGCTCGTTAACTGCTTCATTACTTAACTCCGCCTGATGCTGCTATCCTTGCTCCTTGTCAATGTTTCAGTGTTAGATCTGAGCTTCTCCTGATTGTTCCTGTGACCTGCTGCTCTGTATAGCTAAGTGCCTTTTGCTTTTTTGTTGCTTTTTTTCTGTCCAGCTTGTCTTTTGTTTTGCTGGAAGCTCTGAGACGCAAAGGGTGTACCGCCGTGCCGTTAGTTCGGCACGGTGGGTTTTTTTTGCCTCCTTTGCGTGGTTTTGCTTTAGGGTTTTTTGTAGACTGCAAAGTTCGCTTTACTGTCCTCGCTCTGTCCTAGAATATCGGGCCCCACTTTGCTGAATCTATTTCATCCCTACGTTTTGTCTTTTCATCTTACTCACAGTCATTATATGTGGGGGGCTGCCTTTTCCTTTGGGGAATTTCTCTGGGGCAAGTCAGGCCTATTTTTCTATCTTCAGGCTAGCTAGTTTCTTAGGCTGTGCCGAGTTGCCTAGGTAGTTGTTAGGCGCAATCCACAGCCGCTTTTAGTTGTGTTTAGGATAGGATCAGGTGTGCAGTCTACAGAGTTTCCACGTCTCAGAGCTCGTTCTTGTATTTTTGGGTATTTGTCAGATCACTGTGTGCGCTCTGATCGCTAAGCACACTGTGTTTCTGGATTGCCTTCATAACACCTGTCATTAGCAAACATAACAGTACAAGGAGCCCAACTAATGATTCTCAATAGAGGGAAATAAAAAGTTCTGACATCATTTTTTTTTTTTCTGCTCTGTGTTCACTTTTTTTTTTTCCCCTAGACATTTGGGTTATTCTGGACACAGGTGTGGACATGGATATTCAGGGTCTGTGCTCTTCAATGGATAATCTCGTTATAAATGTACAAAAAATTCAAGATACTATTGATCAGAAATCTATGTTAGAACCAAGAATTCCTATTCCTGATTTGTTTTTTGGAGATAGAACTAAGTTTCTAAGTTTCAAAAATAATTGTAAGCTATTTCTGGCCTTGAAACCTCATTCTTCTGGTAATCCTATTCAACAGGTTTTGATTATTATTTCTTTTTTGCGCGGCGACCCTCAAGACTGGGCATTTTCTCTTGCGCCAGGAGACCCTGCATTGAGTAGTGTCGATGCGTTTTTCCTGGCGCTCGGATTGCTGTACGATGAGCCTAATTCAGTGGATCAGGCTGAGAAAAATTTGCTGGCTTTGTGCCAGGGTCAGGATGATATAGAAGTATATTGTCAGAAATTTAGGAAATGGTCAGTACTCACTCAGTGGAATGAATCTGCGCTGGCAGCTTTGTTCAGAAAGGGTCTCTCTGAGGCTCTTAAGGATGTCATGGTGGGATTTCCTATGCCTGCTGGTTTGAATGAGTCTTTGTCTTTGGCCATTCAGATCGGTCGACGCTTGCGCGAGCGTAAATCTGTGCACCATTTGGCGGTACTGCCTGAGGTTAAACCTGAGCCTATGCAGTGCGATAGGACTATGACTAGAGTTGAACGGCAGGAATACAGACGTCTGAATGGTCTGTGTTTCTACTGTGGTGATTCCACTCATGCTATTTCTGATTGTCCTAAGCGCACTAAGCGGTCCGCTAGGTCTGCCGTCATTGGTACTGTACAGTCCAAATTCCTTCTGTCCATTACCTTGATATGCTCTTTGTCGTCGTTTTCTGTCATGGCGTTTGTGGATTCGGGCGCTGCCCTGAATCTGATGGATTTGGATTATGCTAAACTTTGTGGGTTTTTCTTGGAGCCTTTGCGGTGTCCTATTCCATTGAGAGGAATTGATGCTACACCTTTGGCCAAGAATAAACCTCAATACTGGGCCCAGCTGACCATGTGCATGGCTCCTGCACATCAGGAAGTTATTCGCTTTCTGGTGTTGCATAATCTGCATGATGTGGTCGTGTTGGGGTTGCCATGGCTACAAACCCATAATCCAGTATTGGATTGGAATTCCATGTCGGTATCCAGCTGGGGTTGTCAGGGGGTACATGGTGATGTTCCATTTTTGTCGATTTCGTCATCCACCCCTTCTGAGGTCCCAGAGTTCTTGTCTGATTATCAGGATGTATTTGAAGAGCCCAAGTCCGATGCTCTACCTCCGCATAGGGATTGTGATTGTGCTATCAATTTGATTCCTGGTAGTAAATTCCCTAAAGGTCGATTATTTAATTTATCCGTGCCCGAACACGCCGCTATGCGCAGTTATGTGAAGGAATCCCTGGAGAAGGGACATATTCGCCCATCGTCATCACCACTGGGAGCAGGGTTCTTCTTTGTAGCCAAGAAGGATGGTTCGCTGAGACCGTGTATTGATTACCGCTAGAGTTGAGCGACCTTGACCTTTTTAGAGTCGAGCCGGGTTTTGCGAAACCCGACTATGTCCAAAGTCGGGTCGAGTGAAATCGGCCGATTATGACGTAAAGTCGGGATCGACCGAAACACGAAACCCAATGCAAGTCAATGGGGCAGCATAGTCGGCAGTGAGTGGGGGCCAGGAAAACACCTAGAGTGCCCATTTTAATGTCAAAACCATCCATTCTTCTTAATGAAGCTTGTCAAGCGTAATTTACCTTAAAATAATTGGAAGGCATTTGAAATTGGGGGTCATTTGGCTAAAGTTGTGGGGGGTAGGGCTGGTTCAAGTAATTAGTGGGCCCAGTAAATCTGGACCACGTCACGGCAGTGGAGCAGGGAGAGGTAAGTATTTCAACTTTGCAAGTGCTGTGATCCTGAGCAAGCGGGGGGGGCCCACTCGTTGGCATTGGCACTGGCACAGGGCCCCTCAAAGTACAGCGGTGTGTTTGCACGGCGGGGGCGCCTCCCACCGGCAGCAACACTTTTGCGTACTATGAGAGGCCCTGTGCCAGTGACGTCGCCAACTAGTATTCCTCCCCCCACCTGATGAAGGAACCTGCACTTTCATCTGCACCTTCCTCTTTGTCCCCGTGTAAGGTGGTATGGTATGCGGGAAGAGCAACCTGACTTTCAGCAGGGTCACAATGTTGTTGTGTAGCGTGCACGGGGAATGTTGCGTTATGGGTCAATGTACCAGCAGACTCATCTATCACTGGCTGGGCAATGGGCACGATGAAGTGGAAACACAGATATAGGCCCAAAGAAGAAAGTGGGCTAAATGCAGTTCAAAATTGGTAACACAGGAATAACCAGGGGGCATTGCAGTGGAGGACAACTGGAATGAGAGGCTGACACAGAGAGTAGGGCCAAATCAGTAAGTAGTCGAAATGCAGTTCAAAATTGGCAACCGTAGTAAACAGGCGGCACAGCTTTGTTCAGTGGAGGAGAACAGCAAGGAGTGGCAGACACCGATAGTAGGCCCCAACCCAACTAGTAGGCCAAATGCAGTCTAACATTAACAACTACTTAACGAGAGGCTGAAAATGGAATTTCAGGACAGGAAACCAGGAGAACAGCAAGGAGTGGCAGACACCGATAGTAGGCCCCAAACCAACTAGTACGCCAAATGCAGTTGTTCCATTTAACCACAATTTAATGAGAGCCTGAAGATAGAAGCTCAGGAAAGGCAACCTGGGGAACACCTTGGAGTGTAACACACCATCTCTCTCCACCCCATACCCATTTTGTAGGCCTAATGCTGTGTACTTTTCTACAACTACTAAACGAGAGTCGGAAGACCGAAGCAATGGCAAGGAAACCTGGGGAACACCTTGGAGTGTAACACACCATCTCTCTCCACCCCATACCCAATTTGTAGGCCTAATGCAGCCTACTTTCCGACACCTACTAAACGAGAGCATGAAGATCGAAGCTCAGGAAAGGCAACCTGGTGAAAACCTTGGAGTGTAACACAACCTGTCTCTACACCCCATACACAATTAGTAGGCCTAATGCAGCGTAGTTTCCAACAGCTACTAAACGAGAGCCGGAAGATCGAAGCTCAGGAAAGGCAACCTGGGGAACACCTTGGAGTGTAACACAACCTCTCTCTACACCACGGAAGGGCTGATTCTTAGGAAGGAAGGCTGTTGTAAATAAGCATTGCGCGTCCGAGGGTGATTATATTCTTATTCGGTATCTACTCACCCTCGGACGCGCCATGCTTCTTGATTTGTAATTAATGTTTATTTGCAATGTGCTTTTGACTTACTCAATTATTTTTTTAATTATTGATTTTATTAAATTAATAGTTTAACATCTTATTGGAAATAATTTAAAGGAGACGCGACAGGACAACACTCGGTGGATGCCATATCTGTGTTAACAACTCCAAAAAACTTTCAGTTAACTTCTTGCAGGAGAAAGAAATTGTAGCTGTTGGACCTTTGTAGTACAGTTCCAGATATTTGTTGTGTGTTTGTTTTGATTGTTAAAATGTCTGCATTTGAGATCTCAACACGATCTTATTTTTTATAATCAAATTAATTTTTTAAATATTTTATTAGGTTGGTTCAAGGGGTACACGGGCCGCAGTAGACAGGTCAGTGGAGGCCTAGTGGAAGGAGGGACCACAGACAGGCATCGAAGGCCTAAAATAATAACACATGGCTGTAGGCAATTTTAAATTGGTTCCAGGGGTACACGGGCAGCAGTGCCCTGGTCAGTGTAGTAGTAGTTGAAAGAATGGACCGCAGACAGGCATCGAAGGCCTAAAATAAAAAAATTGGGCTGGCTGTAGGCAATTTTAAATTGGTTCCAGGGGTACACGGGCAGCAGTGGTGTGGTCAGTGGAGGCCTAGTGGAAGGAGTGACCACAGACAGGCATCGAAGGCCTAAAATATTAACACATGGCTGTAGTCAATTTTAAATTGGTTCCAGGGGTACTTGGGCAGCAGTGCCCTGGTCAGTGTAGTAGTAGTTGAAAGAATGGACCGCAGACAGGCATCGAAGGCCTAAAATAAAAAAATTGGGCTGGCTGTAGGCAATTTTAAATTGGTTCCAGGGGTACACGGGCAGCAGTGGTGTGGTCAGTGGAGGCCTAGTGGAAGGAGTGACCGCAGACAGGCATCGAAGGCCTAAAATAATAAAACATGGCTGTAGGCAATTTTAAATTGGTTCCAGGGGTACACGGGCAGCAGTGGTCTGGTCAGTGGAAGTCTAGTGGAAGGAGTGACCGCAGACAGGCTTCGAAGGCCTAACATAACAAACTTGGGCTGGCTGTAGGCACTTTTAAATTGGTTCCAGGGGTACATGGGCAGCAGTGTATGGTCAGTGGAAGTCTAGTGGAAGGAGTGACCGCAGACAGGCATCGAAGGCCTAAAATAATCACACATGGCTGTAGGCAATTTTAAATTGGTTCCAGGGGTACACGGGCAGCAGTGGTGTGGTCAGTGGAGGCCTAGTGGAAGGAGTGACCACAGACAGGCATCGAAGGCCTAAAATATTAACACATGGCTGTAGTCAATTTTAAATTGGTTCCAGGGGTACTTGGGCAGCAGTGCCCTGGTCAGTGTAGTAGTAGTTGAAAGAATGGACCGCAGACAGGCATCGAAGGCCTAAAATAAAAAAATTGGGCTGGCTGTAGGCAATTTTAAATTGGTTCCAGGGGTACACGGGCAGCAGTGGTGTGGTCAGTGGAGGCCTAGTGGAAGGAGTGACCGCAGACAGGCATCGAAGGCCTAAAATAATAACACATGGCTGTAGGCAATTTTAAATTGGTTCCAGGGTTACACGGGCAGCAGTGGTGTGGTCAGTGGAGGCCTAGTGGAAGGAGTGACCGCAGACAGGCATCGAAGGCCTAAAATAATCACACATGGCTGTAGGCAATTTTAAATTGGTTCCAGGGGTACACGGGCAGCAGTGGTGTGGTCAGTGGAGGCCTAGTGGAAGGAGTGACCACAGACAGGCATCGAAGGCCTAAAATATTAACACATGGCTGTAGTCAATTTTAAATTGGTTCCAGGGGTACTTGGGCAGCAGTGCCCTGGTCAGTGTAGTAGTAGTTGAAAGAATGGACCGCAGACAGGCATCGAAGGCCTAAAATAAAAAAATTGGGCTGGCTGTAGGCAATTTTAAATTGGTTCCAGGGGTACACGGGCAGCAGTGGTGTGGTCAGTGGAGGCCTAGTGGAAGGAGTGACCGCAGACAGGCATCGAAGGCCTAAAATAATAACACATGGCTGTAGGCAATTTTAAATTGGTTCCAGGGTTACACGGGCAGCAGTGGTGTGGTCAGTGGAGGCCTAGTGGAAGGAGTGACCGCAGACAGGCATCGAAGGCCTAAAATAATCACACATGGCTGTAGGCAATTTTAAATTGGTTCCAGGGGTACACGGGCAGCAGTGGTGTGGTCAGTGGAGGCCTAGTGGAAGGAGTGACCACAGACAGGCATCGAAGGCCTAAAATATTAACACATGGCTGTAGTCAATTTTAAATTGGTTCCAGGGGTACTTGGGCAGCAGTGCCCTGGTCAGTGTAGTAGTAGTTGAAAGAATGGACCGCAGACAGGCATCGAAGGCCTAAAATAAAAAAATTGGGCTGGCTGTAGGCAATTTTAAATTGGTTCCAGGGGTACACGGGCAGCAGTGGTGTGGTCAGTGGAGGCCTAGTGGAAGGAGTGACCGCAGACAGGCATCGAAGGCCTAAAATAATCACACATGGCTGTAGGCAATTTTAAATTGGTTCCAGGGGTACACGGGCAGCAGTGGTGTGGTCAGTGGAGGCCTAGTGGAAGGAGTGACCACAGACAGGCATCGAAGGCCTAAAATATTAACACATGGCTGTAGTCAATTTTAAATTGGTTCCAGGGGTACTTGGGCAGCAGTGCCCTGGTCAGTGTAGTAGTAGTTGAAAGAATGGACCGCAGACAGGCATCGAAGGCCTAAAATAAAAAAATTGGGCTGGCTGTAGGCAATTTTAAATTGGTTCCAGGGGTACACGGGCAGCAGTGGTGTGGTCAGTGGAGGCCTAGTGGAAGGAGTGACCGCAGACAGGCATCGAAGGCCTAAAATAATAAAACATGGCTGTAGGCAATTTTAAATTGGTTCCAGGGGTACACGGGCAGCAGTGGTCTGGTCAGTGGAAGTCTAGTGGAAGGAGTGACCGCAGACAGGCTTCGAAGGCCTAACATAACAAACTTGGGCTGGCTGTAGGCACTTTTAAATTGGTTCCAGGGGTACATGGGCAGCAGTGTATGGTCAGTGGAAGTCTAGTGGAAGGAGTGACCGCAGACAGGCTTCCAAGGCCTAACATAACAAACTTGGGCTGGCTGTAGGCACTTTTAAATTGGTTCCAGGGGTACACGGGCAGCAGTGGTCTGGTCAGTGGAAGTCTAGTGAAAGGAGTGACCGCAGACAGGCTTCCAAGGCCTAACATAACAAACTTGGGCTGGCTGTAGGCACTTTTAAATTGGTTCCAGGGGTACACGGGCAGCAGTGGTCTGGTCAGTGGAAGTCTAGTGGAAGGAGTGACCGCAGACAGGCTTCGAAGGCCTAACATAACAAACTTGGGCTGGCTGTAGGCACTTTTAAATTGGTTCCAGGGGTACATGGGCAGCAGTGTATGGTCAGTGGAAGTCTAGTGGAAGGAGTGACCGCAGACAGGCTTCCAAGGCCTAACATAACAAACTTGGGCTGGCTGTAGGCACTTTTAAATTGGTTCCAGGGGTACACGGGCAGCAGTGGTCTGGTCAGTGGAAGTCTAGTGGAAGGAGTGACCGCAGACAGGCTTCCAAGGCCTAACATAACAAACTTGGGCTGGCTGTAGGCACTTTTAAATTGGTTCCAGGGGTACACGGGCAGCAGTGGTCTGGTCAGTGGAAGTCTAGTGGAAGGAGTGACCGCAGACAGGCTTCGAAGGCCTAACATAACAAACTTGGGCTGGCTGTAGGCAATTTTAAATTGGTTCCAGGGGTACACGGGCAGCAGTGGTGTGGTCAGTGGAGGCCTAGTGGAAGGAGTGACCGCAGACAGGCATCGAAGGCCTAAAATAATAACACATGGCTGTAGGCAATTTTAAATTGGTTCCAGGGTTACACGGGCAGCAGTGGTGTGGTCAGTGGAGGCCTAGTGGAAGGAGTGACCGCAGACAGGCATCGAAGGCCTAAAATAATCACACATGGCTGTAGGCAATTTTAAATTGGTTCCAGGGGTACACGGGCAGCAGTGGTGTGGTCAGTGGAGGCCTAGTGGAAGGAGTGACCACAGACAGGCATCGAAGGCCTAAAATATTAACACATGGCTGTAGTCAATTTTAAATTGGTTCCAGGGGTACTTGGGCAGCAGTGCCCTGGTCAGTGTAGTAGTAGTTGAAAGAATGGACCGCAGACAGGCATCGAAGGCCTAAAATAAAAAAATTGGGCTGGCTGTAGGCAATTTTAAATTGGTTCCAGGGGTACACGGGCAGCAGTGGTGTGGTCAGTGGAGGCCTAGTGGAAGGAGTGACCGCAGACAGGCATCGAAGGCCTAAAATAATAAAACATGGCTGTAGGCAATTTTAAATTGGTTCCAGGGGTACACGGGCAGCAGTGGTCTGGTCAGTGGAAGTCTAGTGGAAGGAGTGACCGCAGACAGGCTTCGAAGGCCTAACATAACAAACTTGGGCTGGCTGTAGGCACTTTTAAATTGGTTCCAGGGGTACATGGGCAGCAGTGTATGGTCAGTGGAAGTCTAGTGGAAGGAGTGACCGCAGACAGGCTTCCAAGGCCTAACATAACAAACTTGGGCTGGCTGTAGGCACTTTTAAATTGGTTCCAGGGGTACACGGGCAGCAGTGGTCTGGTCAGTGGAAGTCTAGTGGAAGGAGTGACCGCAGACAGGCTTCCAAGGCCTAACATAACAAACTTGGGCTGGCTGTAGGCACTTTTAAATTGGTTCCAGGGGTACACGGGCAGCAGTGGTCTGGTCAGTGGAAGTCTAGTGGAAGGAGTGACCGCAGACAGGCTTCGAAGGCCTAACATAACAAACTTGGGCTGGCTGTAGGCACTTTTAAATTGGTTCCAGGGGTACATGGGCAGCAGTGTATGGTCAGTGGAAGTCTAGTGGAAGGAGTGACCGCAGACAGGCTTCCAAGGCCTAACATAACAAACTTGGGCTGGCTGTAGGCACTTTTAAATTGGTTCCAGGGGTACACGGGCAGCAGTGGTCTGGTCAGTGGAAGTCTAGTGGAAGGAGTGACCGCAGACAGGCTTCCAAGGCCTAACATAACAAACTTGGGCTGGCTGTAGGCACTTTTAAATTGGTTCCAGGGGTACACGGGCAGCAGTGGTCTGGTCAGTGGAAGTCTAGTGGAAGGAGTGACCGCAGACAGGCTTCGAAGGCCTAACATAACAAACTTGGGCTGGCTGTAGGCACTTTTAAATTGGTTCCAGGGGTACATGGGCAGCAGTGGTCTGGTCAGTGGAAGTCTAGTGGAAGGAGTGACCGCAGACAGGCTTCCAAGGCCTAACATAACATAATTGGGCTGGCTGTAGGCACTTTAAATTGGTTCCAGGGGTACATGGGCAGCAGTGTATGGTCAGTGGAAGTCTAGTGGAAGGAGTGACGGCAGACAGTCTTCGAAGGCCTAACATAACAAAATTGGGCTGACTATAGGCACTTTTAAATTGGTTCCAGGGTAACACGGCCAGCAGTGGCCTGGTCAGTGTAGTAGTTGTAGAAAGAAGGGACCGCAGACAGGCTTCGAAGGCCTAACATAACAAAAATGTCAAAACAATGGTATTGTCAGTGCCAGGCATTGAAGGATGTCAGCGCCTAGACTACACATTGGTGAAGCTGTGAGAGATAATTTTGCTAGTGGTAGAGCACTGTTTGAGCTGGGGGGGGAACTGGCTTGTGGCCGGCGGTACAGGCACAGGGTCCTTCATATTACAACGGTGTGTCTGACGTTGGGTGCGCACCACCACCGCCAGAGACACTTTATTGTACTATGAGGGACCCAGTGGCAGTGCCGTCGACCAAAAGCGGCCACACCCACCTCTTCAGACAAACAGCACTCTCAAGGGTCCAAGCGCAAAGTGGCGATAGCACGGCCCCGTGTGGGGAGTTTGGCCATTTCGTGAGGTGGAAACATGTCGTATGCTGGACAATCAGGTGAAGAAAATTACGAGATTGGAAAAGTCATTCAGAATAGTCCACAGGCAAGACCTTTTCATAGGAAAGCTAGGTGTCAGCCGGGCAGGGTGGGGCAAAAGATTTTGAAATCCAGTTGTGGTTCATTTTAATGAAGGTTAGATCATCTACATTTTGGGTAGCCAGACGAGTCCTTTTTTCTGTTAGTATTGAACCTGCAGCACTGAATACTCTTTCTGATAGGACACTAGCTGCCGGGCAAGCAAGCTCCTGCAATGCATATTCTGCCAATTCTGGCCAGGTGTCTAATTTGGATGCCCAGTAATCAAATGGGAATGACGGTTGAGGGAGAACGTCGATAAGGGATGAAAAATAGTTTGTAACCATACTGGACAAATGTTGTCTCCTGTCACTTTGAATTGATGCTGCAGTACCTGTCCTGTCTGCGGTCATAGAAAAATCACTCCACAACCTGGTCAGAAAACCCCTCTGGCCAACGCCACTTCTGATTTCTGCCCCTCTAACACCTCTGGTCTGCTGGCCCCTGGAGCTCGTGTGAGAACGATCACGGGCGCTGTGTGCAGGGAATGCCAGAAGCAAACGGTCAACAAGAGTTGATTGTTTTGTTGCTAATATTAGTTCCAAGTTCTCATGTGGCACAATATTTTGCAATTTGCCTTTATAGCGAGGATCAAGGAGGCAGGCCAACCAGTAATCGTCATCGTTCATCATTTTTGTAATGCGTGTGTCCCTTTTGAGGATACGCAAGGCATAATCCGCCATGTGGGCCAAAGTTCCCGTTGTCAAATCTGCGGTTGTGCTTGGTTGAGGGGCAGTTGCAGGCAAATCTACGTCACTTGTGTCCCTCAAAAAACCAGAACCCGGCCTTGCCACGCCACCAATTTCCCGTGCCCCCGGGAAAGCTTCCTCATTAAAAATATACTCATCCCCATCATCCTCCTCATCCTCCACCTCCTCTTCGCCCGGTACCTCGTCATGTACACTGCCCTGACCAGACAATCGCTGACTGTCATCAAGGCTTTCCTCTTCCTCTGGTGCAGACGCCTGATCCTTTATGTGCGTCAAACTTTGCATCAGCAGACGCATTAGGGGGATGCTCATGCTTATTATGGCGTTGTCTGCACTAACCAGCCGTGTGCATTCCTCAAAACACTGAAGGACTTGACACATGTCTTGAATCTTCGACCACTGCACACCTGACAACTCCATGTCTGCCATCCTACTGCCTGCCCGTGTATGTGTATCCTCCCACAAAAACATAACAGCCCGCCTCTGTTCGCACAGTCTCTGAAGCATGTGCAGTGTTGAGTTCCACCTTGTTGCAACGTCTATGATTAGGCGATGCTGGGGAAGGTTCAAAGAACGCTGATAGGTCTGCATACGGCTGGAGTGTACAGGCGAACGGCGGATATGTGCGCAAAGTCCACGCACTTTGAGGAGCAGGTCGGATAACCCCGGATAACTTTTCAGGAAGCACTGCACCACCAGGTTTAAGGTGTGAGCCAGGCAAGGAATGTGTTTCAGTTGGGAAAGGGAGATGGCAGCCATGAAATTCCTTCCGTTATCACTCACTACCTTGCCTGCCTCAAGATCTACAGTGCCCAGCCACGACTGCGTTTCTTGCTGCAAGAACTCGGACAGAACTTCCGCGGTGTGTCTATTGTCGCCCAAACACTTCATAGCCAATACAGCCTGCTGACGTATGCCAGTAGCTGCCCCATAATGGGAGACCTGGTGTGCAACAGTGGCAGGTGCGGATGGAGTGTTTGTGCGACTGCGGTCTGTGGACGAGCTCTTGCTTCTGCAGGAGGACGAGGAGGAGGAGGAGGAGGGGGTGCGAACGGCTACAGACAACTGTTTACTAGACCGTGGGCTAGGCAGAACTGTCCCAAACTTGCTGTCCCCTGTGGACCCTGAATCCACCACATTTACCCAGTGTGCCGTGATGGACACGTAACGTCCCTGGCCATGCCTACTGGTCCATGCATCTGTTGTCAGGTGCACCTTTGTGCTCACAGATTGCCTGAGTGCATGGACGATGCGCTCTTTAACATGCTGGTGGAGGGCTGGGATGGCTTTTCTGGAAAAAAAGTGTCGACTGGGTAGCTCGTAGCGTGGTACAGCGTAGTCCATCAGGTCTTTGAAAGCTTCGCTTTCAACTAACCGGTAGGGCATCATCTCTAACGAGATTAGTCTAGCTATGTGGGCGTTCAAACCCTGTGTACGCGGATGCGAGGCTAAGTACTTCCTTTTTCTAACCATAGTCTCATGTAGGGTGAGCTGGACTGGAGAGATGGAGATCGTGGAACTAGCGGGGGTGCCGGTGGACATGGCAGACTGAGAGACGGTGGGAGATGGTATTGTTGCCGCCGGTGCCCTAGATGCAGTGTTTCCTACTACGAAACTGGTGATTCCCTGACCCTGACTGCTTTGGCCTGGCAAAGATACCTGCACAGATACAGCAGGTGGTGCGCTAAATGGTGGTCCTACACTGCCGGAAGGGATGTTGCGTTGATGACTAGCTTCATTGGCCGAGGGTGCAACAACCTTAAGGGACGTTTGGTAGTTAGTCCAAGCTTTCAAATGCATGGTGGTTAAATGTCTATGCATGCAACTAGTATTGAGACTTTTCAGATTCTGACCTCTGCTTAAGGAAGTAGAACATTTTTGACAGATGACTTTGCGCTGATCAATTGGATGTTGTTTAAAAAAATGCCAGACTGCACTCTTTCTAGCATCGGATACCTTTTCAGGCATTGCAGACTGAGCTTTAACCGGATGGCCACGCTGTCCTCCACCAGGTTTTGGCTTTGCCACGCGTTTTGGGCAAGATACGGGCCCGGCAGATGGAACCTGTGGCGATGTTGATGCCTGCTGCGGCCCCTCCTCCTCCTCTGCTTCAGAACTGCTGCCGCCTGCACCCTGTTCCCCCAATGGCTGCCAATCGGGGTCAAGAACTGGGTCATCTAATAACTCTTCTTGTACCTCCTGCGCAACTTCGTCTGTGTCACCGTGTCGTTCGGTGGTATAGCGTTCGTGATGGGGCAACATAGTCTCATCAGGGTCTGATTCTTGATCAGCACCCTGCGAGGGCAATGTTGTGGTCTGAGTCAAAGGACCAGCATAGTAGTCTGGCTGTGGCTGTGCGTCAGTGCACTCCATGTCAGATTCAATTTGTAATGGGCATGGACTGTTAACTGCTTCACTTTCTAAGCCAGGGACGGTATGTGTAAAGAGCTCCATGGAGTAACCCGTTGTGTCGCCTGCTGCATTCTTCTCTGTTGTTGTTTTTGCTGAAGAGGACAAGGAAGTGACTTGTCCCTGACCGTGAACATCCACTAACGACGCGCTGCTTTTACTTTTACCAGTTTCACGAGAGGAGGCAAAAGAGCTAGAGGCTGAGTCAGCAAGATAAGCCAAAACTTGCTCTTGCTGCTCCGGCTTTAAAAGCGGTTTTCCTAATCCCAGAAAAGGGAGCGTTCGAGGCCTTGTGTAGCCGGACGACGAACCTGGCTCCACAGCTCCAGACTTAGGTGCAATATTTTTTTCCCCACGACCACCTGATGCTCCACCACTACCACTACCCTCATTACCAGCTGACAATGAACGCCCCCGGCCACGACCTCTTCCACTAGACTTCCTCATTGTTTTAAAAACGTAACCAAACTAACGTTATTTGTTGCAGTCACACAACTTACACGGTGAGCTATAACTTCAGTATGATTTAGCTACCCCTTTACAGGTTGGTGAGACCACAGCGAAAATCAGGCCCAATGTTACACACTCTTTTTTTGGTGGCTGCAAATTAGAGAGATGCCCCACACGCAGGACTGTCACTGAAGCACAAATGTTAATATTAATGTCACACTATTATTTTTTTTTTATTTTTATTTTTTTCAGGAACACTTTAGAAACCCCCCCAAAAAAAAAACATTGATTTTTGCAGGGAGAATTTAGAAAACAAATGTAACAAACTATATGCTTTCTATGGGCCACTGAGTGAGAGATGACGCACACAGGAATCAGGAGTGGCACACAAGCCCAGAGGCCAATATTTTTCTACCAATGAATGATGGAGTTATTTTCTCTGGTAGATTTTGGAACCCAAATCAAGGAAAAAAAATATAGGCTTTCTATAGACCACAATTGGAGAGAGAGAGAGAGAGAGAGATGGCACACCCAGGAGTCAAGACTGGCACACAAGCAGAAAGGCCAATATTAATCTCCCACTGTTTTTTTTTTTTTTTTTTTTCAGGGAGACTTTAGAAAAAAAAATAATAAAAAAAATATGATTTTATCAGGAAGAATTTAGAAACCAAATAAAATAAAATGATTTTTTCAGGGAGAATTTATAAAACAAATAAAACCAAAAATAGGCGTTCTATGGCCCACTGACTGAGAGATGACGCACACAGGAATCAGGAGTGGCACACAAGCCCAGAGGCCAATATTTTTCTACCAATGATTGATGGAGTTATTTTCTCTGGTAGATTTTGGAACCCAAATCAAGGAAAAAAAATATAGGCTTTCTATGGACCACAATTGGAGAGAGAGAGAGAGAGAGAGAGAGAGAGATGGCACACCCAGGAGTCAAGACTGGCACACAAGCAGAAAGGCCAATATTAATCTCCCACTGTTTTTTTTGGTTGTTTTTTTTTTTTTTTTTTCAGGGAGACTTTAGAAAAAAAAATAATAAAAAAAATATGATTTTATCAGGAAGAATTTAGAAACCAAATAAAATAAAATGATTTTTTCAGGGAGAATTTATAAAACAAATAAAACCAAAAATAGGCGTTCTATGGCCCACTGACTGAGAGATGACGCACCCAGGAGTCAAGACTGGCACACAAGCAGAAAGGCCAATATTAATCTCCCACTGTTTTTTTTTTTTTTTTCAGGGAGACTTTAGAAAAAAAAATAATAAAAAAAATATGATTTTGTCAGGAAGAATTTAGAAACCAAATAAAATAAAATGATTTTTTCAGGGAGAATTTAGAAAACAAATAAAACCAAAAATAGGCGTTCTATGGCCCACTGACTAAGAGAGAGAGAGAGATGGAACGCTTAGTACTGGCACACAAGCCCAAAGGGCAATATTAATCTCCCTTTTTTTTTCCAGGGAGAATTTCTAAAACCCCCCAAAAAAAAAAAATAGGCTTTCTATGGCCCACTATTTGTGAGAGAGATGGGACGCTCAGGACTGGCACAGATGGCACGCTCAGGACTGGCACAGAAGCCCAGAGGCCAATATTAATCTCCCTTTTTTTCTGGGAGAATTTATAAAACCAAAAAAATATTTAAATAGGCTTTCTATGGCCCACTATTTGTGAGAGAGATGGCACGCTCAGGACTGGCACAGATGGCACGCTCACAACTGGCACACAAGCCCAGAGGCCAATATTAATCTCCCTTTTTTCAGGGAAAATTTATAAAACCAAAAAAAAAATTAAATAGGCTTTCTATGGCCCACTATTTGTGAGAGAGATGGCACGCTCAGGACTGGCACAGATGGCACGCTCACAACTGGCACACAAGCCCAGAGGCCAATATTAATCTCCCTTTTTTCAGGGAAAATTTATAAAACAAAAAAAAAAAATTAAATAGGCTTTCTATGGCCCACTATTTGTGAGAGAGATGGCACGCTCAGGACTGGCACAGATGGCACGCTCACAACTGGCACACAAGCCCAGAGGCCAATATTAATCTCCCTTTTTTTCAGGGAGAATTTATAAAACCAAAAAAAAAATTAAATAGGCTTTCTATGGCCCACTATTTGTGAGAGAGATGGCACGCTCAGGGCTGGCACAGATGGCACGCTCAGGACTGGCACACAAGCCCAGAGGCCAATATTAATCTCCCTTTTTTTCAGGGAGAATTTATAAAACCCCAAAAAAAATAAAATAGGCTTTCTATGGCCCACTATTTGTGAGAGAGATGGCACACTCAGGACTGGCACACAAGCCCAAAGGCCAATATTAATCTCCCACTGTATTTTTATCAGGGAGAATTTATACACCCCACAAAAAAAAATACAGAAAAATGAAAAGGCTTTCTATGGCCCACTATGTGAGAGAGATGGCACACACAGGGATGGCACTCTAGCAGAAATGCCAAATTGCCAATCTTAATCTCCCACCAAAAAAAAAAAAAAAAAAAACACAGGGAATGTCCTACAATTACTATCTCCCTGCCTGCAGTAATCTCAGCCAGGTATGGCAGGCAGCTACTATCTCCCTGCCTGCAGTAATCTCAGCCAGGTATGGCAGGCAGCAATAAGGAGTGGACTGATGCACAAATGAAATAAAAAGTGTGGACAAACAAAAAAGATAGCTGTGCAGAAAGGAAGGAACAAGAGGATTTGTGCTTTGAAAAAAGCAGTTGGTTTGCACAGCGGCGTACACACAGCAATGCAGCTATCAGGGAGCCTTCTAGGGCAGCCCAATGAGCTACAGCGCTGAGGGGAAAAAAAAAAAAAAAAAACTTCCACTGTCCCTGCACACCGAGGGTGGTGTTGGACAGTGCAAATCGCTGCAGCACAAGCGGTTTTGTGGTTAATGGACCCTGCCTAACGCTATCCCTGCTTCTGACAAAGCGGCAGCAACCTCTCCCTAAGCTCAGATCAGCAGCAGTAAGATGGCGGTCGGCGGGAACGCCTCTTTATAGCCCCTGTGACGTCGCAGACAGCAAGCCAATCACTGCAATGCCCTTCTCTAAGATGGTGGGGACCAGGACCTATGTCATCACGCTGCCCACACTCTGCGTTTACCTTCATTGGCTGAGAAATGGCGCTTTTCGCGTCATTGAAACGCGACTTTGGCGCGAAAGTCGCGTACCGCATGGCCGACCCCGCACAGGGGTCGGATCGGGTTTCATGAAACCCCGACTTAGCCAAAAGTCGGCGACTTTTGAAAATGTTCGACCCGTTTCGCTCAACCCTAATTACCGCCTTCTTAATAAGATCACTGTTAAATTTCAGTATCCCTTGCCATTGTTATCTGACTTGTTTGCTCGGATTAAGGGGGCTAGTTAGTTCACTAAGATAGATCTTCGTGGTGCGTATAATCTGGTGAGAATCAGGCAAGGAGATGAATGGAAAACTGCATTCAATACGCCCGAGGGTCATTTTGAGTATCTAGTGATGCCGTTCGGACTTGCCAATGCTCCATCTGTGTTTCAGTCTTTTATGCATGACATCTTCCGTGAGTATCTGGATAAATTCCTGATTGTTTACTTGGATGACATTTTGATCTTCTCAGATGATTGGGAGTCTCATGTGAAGCAGGTCAGAATGGTTTTTCAGGTCCTGCGTGCTAACTCTTTGTTTGTGAAGGGATCAAAGTGTCTCTTCGGTGTGCAGAAAGTTTCATTTTTAGGGTTCATCTTTACCCCTTCTACTATCGAGATGGATCCAGTTAAGGTCCAAGCCATCCAGGATTGGATTCAGCCGACATCTCTGAAAAGTCTGCAAAAGTTCCTGGGCTTTGCTAATTTTTATCGTCGCTTCATCTGTAATTTTTCTAGCATTGCCAAACCATTGACCGATTTGACCAAGAAGGGTGCTGATTTGGTTAATTGGTCTTCTGCTGCTGTGGAAGCTTTTCAGGAGTTGAAGCGTCGTTTTTGTTCTGCCCCTGTGTTGTCAGCCAGATGTTTCTCTTCCGTTCCAGGTCGAGGTTGATGCTTCTGAGATTGGAGCAGGGGCGGTTTTGTCACAGAGAGGTTCTGATTGCTCAGTGATGAAACCATGTGCTTTCTTTTCCAGGAAGTTTTCGCCCGCTGAGCGTAATTATGATGTGGGCAATCGAGAGTTGCTGGCCATGAAGTGGGCATTCGAGGAGTGGCGTCATTGGCTTGAAGGAGCTAAGCATCGCGTGGTGGTATTGACTGATCATAAGAACTTGACTTATCTCGAGTCTGCCAAGCGCTTGAATCCTAGACAGGCCCGTTGGTCGTTATTTTTTGCCCACTTCGACTTTGTGATTTCGTACCTTCCGGGCTCTAAAAATGTGAAGGCGGCTGCTCTGTCTAGGAGTTTTGTGCCCGACTCTCCGGGTTTATCTGAGCCAGCGGGTATCCTCAAGGAAGGAGTCATTGTGTCTGCCATCTCCCCTGATTTGCGGCGGGTGCTGCAAAAATTTCAGGCGAATAAACCTGATCGTTGTCCAGCAGAGAAACTGTTCGTCCCTGATAGGTGGACTAATAAACTTATCTCTGAACTTCATTGTTCGGTGTTGGCTGGTCATCCTGGAATCTTTGGTACCAGAGAGTTAGTGGCTAGATCCTTCTGGTGGCCATCTCTGTCACGGGATGTACGTACTTTTGTGCAGTCCTGTGGGATTTGTGCAAGGGCTAAGCCCTGCTGTTCTCGTGCCAGTGGGTTGCTTTTGCCCTTGCCGGTCCCAAAGAGGCCTTGGACACATATTTCGATGGATTTCATTTCTGACCTTCCCGTTTCTCAAAAGATGTCAGTCATTTGGGTGGTCTGTGATCGCTTTTCTAAAATGGTCCATCTGGTGCCCTTGGCTAAATTGCCTTCCTCCTCTGATTTGGTACCTTTGTTCTTTCAGCATGTGGTTCGGTTGCATGGCATTCCTGAGAATATTGTTTCTGACAGAGGTTCCCAGTTTGTTTCAAGGTTTTGGCGAGCCTTTTGTGGTAGGATGGGCATTGACCTATCCTTTTCCTCGGCTTTCCATCCTCAGACTAATGGCCAGACCGAATGAACCAATCAGACCTTGGAAACATATCTGAGATGTTTTGTTTCTGCAGACCAGGATGATTGGGTGTCCTTTTTGCCGTTGGCTGAGTTCGCCCTTATTAATCGGGCCAGCTCGGCTACCTTGGTTTCTCCATTTTTTTGCAATTCTGGGTTCCATCCTCGTTTCTCTTCAGGACAGGTTGAGTCTTCGGACTGTCCTGGTGTGGATTCTGTGGTGGATAGGTTGCAGCAGATCTGGACTCAGGTAGTGGACAATTTGATCTTGTCCCAGGAGAAAGCTCAACTTTTCGCTAATTGCAGACGCCGTGTGGGTCCCCGACTTCGTGTTGGGGATCTGGTTTGGTTGTCTTCTCGTCATATTCCTATGAAGGTTTCCTCTCCTAAATTTAAACCTCGTTTTATTGGCCGGTATAGGATTTCTGAGGTTCTCAATCCTGTGTCTTTTCGTTTGACCTTCCCAGACTCCTTTTCCATACATAATGTATTCCATAGGTCGTTGTTGCGGAGATACGTGGCACCTATGGTTCCATCTGTTGAGCCTCCTGCCCCGGTTTTGGTGGAGGGGGAATTGGAGTATATTGTGGAGAAGATTTTGGATTCTCGTGTTTCTAGACGGAAACTCCAGTATCTGGTTAAATGGAAGGGTTATGCTCAGGAAGATAATTCCTGGGTTTTTGCCTCTGATGTTCATGCTTCCGATCTTGTTCGTGCCTTTCATGCGGCTCATCCTGGTCGGCCTGGGGGCTCTGGTGAGGGTTCGGTGACCCCTCCTCAAGGGGGGGGTACTGTTGTGAATTCTGTGGCTGAATTCACTCCTGTGGTCACAAGTGGTACTGCAGCTTCTGAGCTTCCTCCCTCAGGTGTTCTGGTGAGCTCGTTAACTGCTTCATTACTTAACTCCGCCTGATGCTGCTATCCTTGCTCCTTGTCAATGTTTCAGTGTTGGATCTGAGCTTCTCCTGATTGTTCCTGTGACCTGTTGCTCTGTATAGCTAAGTGCCTTTTGCTTTTTTGTTGCTTTTTTTCTGTCCAGCTTGTCTTTTGTTTTGCTGGAAGCTCTGAGACGCAAAGGGTGTACCGCCGTGCCGTTAGTTCGGCACGGTGGGTTTTTTTTGCCCCCTTTGCGTGGTTTTGCTTTAGGGTTTTTTGTAGACTGCAAAGTTCGCTTTACTGTCCTCGCTCTGTCCTAGAATATCGGGCCCCACTTTGCTGAATCTATTTCATCCCTACGTTTTGTCTTTTCATCTTACTCAGTCATTATATGTGGGGGGCTGCTTTTTCCTTTGGGGAATTTCTCTGGGGCAAGTCAGGCCTATTTTTCTATCTTCAGGCTAGCTAGTTTCTTAGGCTGTGCCGAGTTGCCTAGGTAGTTGTTAGGCGCAATCCACAGCCGCTTTTAGTTGTGTTTAGGATAGGATCAGGTGTGCAGTCTACAGAGTTTCCACGTCTCAGAGCTCGTTCTTGTATTTTTGGGTATTTGTCAGATCACTGTGTGCGCTCTGATCGCTAAGCACACTGTGTTTCTGGATTGCCTTCATAACACCTGTCATTAGCAAACATAACAGCAGGGAGAATATAACTTCATTTTCTCCCTGCTGCAGCTCTTCCATATAAACAGCTAACCTTGCTTCAAACTGTATTAACCTGCAGATTCCCGCTAAGTTAATACCATTTTTACTTAAAATTTTCCCTTAAACCTGTGCCTAGCAATGTTACATTTTCTTGTCTGATATTAGTATGAGCCTTTTTGAGTCCAGGTGTAACAGGTCTTTATAAAAAAAAAAAAAAATTTAATATAGAGCAGGAGTGATCTTTGAAACACCATGTTAGAATATCTCTCTGAATAAGCCTTTTACAAAATCAGTACATCAGCCTCTTTTAGATATGAGTTGTATTTAATAATTTATGTACGCGGAAATTATAGCTTTTCTGCTGCTGAAGGTGAAAATTTAAATGGCGACCCTCCCTGCAGATCCATTCGAATCTGCAGTGAACAAAGTCAATTCCCTAATTTTGTTTTTTAGGGTTTGCGGTTACTGTATTCATTAGTTTATTTTTATATAGAATACTGTCTTCTGTGAAGAAATACAGCACCATAACCACCATCACTATAGGAATACAGCACCAACACCACAATCAGTACATGATTTCAACACGGGAGCCTTCATCAGAACATGAAAACCACACCAGAACAACCATCTGTACATGAATACAGTACCTAACTTAGTACAGCGATCTTGAGCTTGCAATGTAGCGAGCAAATGTCATCCTTAAAGAGTTATGCTTAAATAAAATATATATTTAAACAGGAGCTGTCACCAGACCAAAAGGGGTCCAGTTTTTGCTCTTATTTTACTGCCATTTCCCCCTTGATGCAGTTATTTAAATCAAATGTACAGTCCCAGAGACATGGGCCTTTTTATTTGGTGCTAATTTTTATGGTCTTTACAAGGTGGTGTCAGTTACAGGATTTTCTGGGGTAGTGTTTTAGTCTATTTTGCATTATTAGCCTGTGAGCAACACCCACTCGCATAAAATAAATTATCTCTAGGTAAAAATGGCCCATGTCTCTGAAACCTTATGACCAGATTTAAAAAAAAAAAAAAAAAAATCTGCATGTTCGCATACTTCAGGGAGCACCAGGAATTTTAAACTACACAAGTCATCCGTTTTTTTTTTCAATTCTAATCACTTAAAGGGAACTGTTAGCCCATTCTACCCCTCAAACTGATTACAAATATGTACACATGAACACATGTCAAGCCATACCTTTATTAAACAGAGAAATAAACATTAGCAGTTATATGCAAATTAGTCTGGAAGTGCTCTGGGTG